>NW_026521968.1:0-646021 GCF_021234435.1 Artibeus jamaicensis | reverse complement strand
ACAGAATGGTTATGAAATCCATTCACCAGCACATACCATGAAGTTCACAACAGTAACACAGTGGGATCAGTGCCCAGGTCCAGCTTGACGTACAATGCTGCTAAAACACAGAGGCGTGTGCCCACTCTGGGGTAATCAAGGAAATCTTTTTAGAGAAAAAAATGCTTGAGGGTTAGGTTTAAAAATAATAATGAGTCAGCTAGGAAATCAAAGAGGAAAGCCTATCTAGATCAATGATAGAGCCCACAGAAAGAAAAAAAGAATTTAAAAGCTTAGCTTAGTGTGCCTGCAGAAAAGGCTCTGTGGGGATGATGGGAGGTGAGGCAAGAGAAACAGACATGCTAGTGAGGGGCTCAGAGTCCAGGGCCCTGTTAGTCAAACTGAGGAGTTTGGATCTCATCCTAGTGTCTCTGAAGGACTCAAAACATTTTATATGGCCAGATCCACCCTTTAGACCCATCACTCCACCAGCAGTTTGTAGGATGTGTTGAAAGGAGGTGAAACTGCAGACAAAGAGACCACTAAGAGAGATACTGCATTGCTCAAAAAAACAGGGTAGTAAGTAGTATGGACAAAGGGAATGATTGGATAAAGAGTGTGAATCCCTATGAAGTTTTGCACTATGCTGGGGATGGGATCAGCCCCTTCCTGGCCCACACAGCCTGACCTCATGCCCACCAGGGAATGGGCTCAGTGGAGTTAAGACTGGATAGGAATGGCAGCCACTGGAACAGCAGCTCTAACTCAAATGGGCCCCATCCTGCAGAAATCCTCACCAATGATGTGCCTTATTCATGTCTCCTTGGGGCATCCAGCCACAGTGCTAGTTGTGGTGCCACATCCCCTACCATCCACAAAAACAACCACCACCTGGTCCCTCCTGACCATGACACTGAACCTCACAACTCATGCCTCTGGTGGTGGAAGAGCCTCAAAGAGGGATGTCTCACAATCCAGAGATTTTTCCCTCAAAGGGCTTAGAATTTAATCCCCTGCCCTGTGCCCATAGAGCCCTTGAAGACTGGTCCTTCAGGCTAGTGATCCTAACCATTTGAGCAAGCAGCTTTGAAGCAACTATAGAACAGCTGGTCATAGTCAAGTTCTATAAGCTAGTAGAAACATGTGCCATTCATCAGTGGTAGGTCATGATGTTTTCTGAAGAACTGCATTTAACCCTGTTCCCTTCTCCAACCACCCCCACCTGCATGGTGATGTATAGACAAGTGTTCTAGGATCAGTGAAAGATCATAAAAGACACAGTCTGCATCCTAGAAGACTTATCATCTACCTGGGAGAAGCAGAATATTTACATATATACAAAACAACTTAGAAACACATTTACAGAGAAACATAATCAAAAGTTTAAGTGGATTAAACTACTTCCTGAATCAAGTCACAGTCATAGGCTGCACACTGTGAACAGAGCAAAGAAAGCCTCCCTTTCAAACTTCATCATCAATTTTTTTGTAGTTCACCTTGTTCTGAAAAGGTTTTGAGAAAATGTGAAAGAATATGTTTACTGTTAAAAAATAGAAAACTAAAACCAAGGAAAATAAGAGCACAAAAATGCTCAACAGAAATAAACCTGTGTATTATATTTATGTTTCAAACATAGCTCATCTTTTTCCTGGTGAACATGAAAGCAGGCCATGTAGTTCCCACAACCAGATAACATAATAACAATAAATTCTAAACTTTTATTGCTTAAAGCATGGTCTTTGGACTGGCAGCATCAGCATCAATGAGAAGTGCCTGTTAGAAACAAAAAAAAAAAATCTCAAACCAATCCCACACTGAGTCAGAATCTGCATTTTACTTTCAGGTGATTCATATGCACATGAAAGGTTCAGAAGCGCTGTTTTAAAAGTCATCCTTCACCTGGAATTTCATAGAGGAGGTCCTGAGTAATAAAACAGGCAATCAATACACAGGATTTATACAACCAAAGAAGTAACTGATGCCAGTTTCTTATGGCAATTTTTGAAATCGCAAAGGATATAATAATAAAAATTAAACCTAAAGCAGAGTTCTTAAACATGACACCAAACACTCAATTCATAAAGAAAAATTTAGTTAACCGGACTTCATAAAACTTTAAAACTTTTGTTTTGAGAATGATACTGCTAAGAGGATGAAAAGACAAGTTACAGTTTCAGAAAAAAAATCACAAACAATGTATCCAACAAAGAATTAGTACCTAGGATAAATAATCAACATTCAACTTTTTAAAAATCCAATTAGAAAATAAGACTTCTGCTCAAGATGACAAAATAGGTAAACATCATACTTGCCTTCTCCCACATGTACATCAAAATGACAGTGAAACTGTAGAACAACCATCACTGAAAACTGCCTGAAATCTAGCTGAGCAGAACTTCCATAACTAAGGATATAAAAAGAAGAAGCCACATCAAGACTGGTAAAAGGAGCAGAGACACAAAAAAAGCTGGTCCCATGCGCACATGTGGCAGTTCAAAATCAGGAGAAATATCTTGAGTGCAGGGATCTCCTCTGAAGAGCAAGGGAACCCAAGCCTCACACCAGTGTTTCAGTGAGCAGGGTAAGATAGGGTGCTCCTGGAATCCCAGGCATTCCTCTTAAAGTGCCCATACACAGATTCATTTACTTGCTGGCAGACTCATTTACTCTGAGCTCCAGTGAAAGAGACAGGAACCTACTGAGAGGAATTTAATTGTCTGCTTCATGCTGAGGGCTGGAGGAGCAGCTTTCTCTCAGACAGATGTATTAGTAGAAACCATTGTTTGTTTGCTGAGCCCTCCCTGCAGGTGCAAGTAGACACCATGTCTGAGTTTCCATCAATCTCTCCAATACTGTTCACCCCGCCTTAACTGAAGTTGCAGGCCCATCCCAGCCATTTCCAATGGTTTTTCCATATAAAGAGCCTCTATTTGTTTGTGCTGAACACTTTCCTAAAATCTCTCAAAGGTTTATAAACCCCAAAAGCAGCATCTAGCCTTGGCATGTCCCATCCCTCTTGCTAAGTGGCCCCAAGCCTGGCACTAGTGGCAGCCAGCCTCAGTTCATAGCGTAGCCTCTCCCAGGTACCAAGTACAGATCAAGCAGAAATCACCTGCACATCACTTTGCAGCCCATGCCAGATGGTCTCAGGGAGAGCAAAGGCAGCAGCTGAATTTGGCCTGCACTAGAGCCCCACCCAAGAAGCCCCCAGAACAACACACCTGATGGCCAGCTTCAGACCACACTAGCACACCACACAGCCACATTCAGAAATGACACACCCAAAGGGTGGGTTTGGCAGTCACCAGAGACCCACTAAAGCAATCCTGCTTCATGGGGTCAGCACCTGCGCAATGGCAACTCTGCTATGCTCTTAACCAGTCCACACAGCTAGTCAGCTTGAGAATAAATTTCTCCGATTGACATGCCAACAGCAATCAAGGCTTAACCATAACAGGAGGGCACACATAACCCAAACAAGAGATTTACCTGGAGGACCCAGTTCATGTGACCAGGAAAACTGCACTACTGAGGTCCACAAGACTATACTACTTTACCAAGGCCACTTTACCAAGACTGACAGACATAGCAGCTCTACCTAAAACATATTGTACAACAAACACAAAAAGGCAGCCAAGTGAGGAGACAAAGAAACATGTCCCAAATGAAAAAATTAGATAAAACTCCAGAAAAAGTACTAAACAAAATGAAGACAAGCAATCTACCAGATGCAGAATTTAAAACACTGGTACCAAAGATGCTCAGTGAACTCAATGAGAACTTTAACAAAGAGATAGTAAACACAGAAAAGGAGATATATAATATAAAAAGAAGTAGTCAGAAATGAAGATGACAATAACTGAAACAAAGAATGCATTTGAAGGAATCAACAGTAGATTAGATGAAGCAGAGAAATGAATCAGTGATATGGAAGACAAGATAGCAGAAAACATCCAATCAGAATAGTAAAAAAAAAAAGGACCCAAAAAAATGAAGCTAGTTTAAGGGGGTTCTATGGCATAAGCATACCAAACCACATTATAGAAGTACTAGAAGGAGAACAGAGAAAGTAAAAAAATTAAAACTTATTTGAAGAAATGATGAAAAATTTCCCTAACCTGGTGAAAGAAATAGACATAACAACTCCAGGAAGCACTAGTCTCAAACAAGATGAACCCAAATAGATCCACACCAAGACACATTGTAATTAAAATGCCAAAGGTTAAAGACAAAGAGAGAATATTAAAAGCAGTAAGAGAAAATCAGTTAGTTACCTACCAAGGAGTTCTCATAGGACTGTCACCTGATTTCTCAACAAAAAGTTTTCAGGCCAGGAAACTTCAGCCAAGATGGAGGCATAGGTGGAAGCACTGCACCTTCTCACACAACTAAGTTTAAAAACAACAAACTTTTAGCAACAAAAACGCAGCCAAACCACATAAAATTGAACTACACGGAAGTCTGACAACAACAAACCCTTCAGCCAAACCAGGAAGAGGGGCAAAGCCAGCAGCAGAGTGGGGTCAGGCAGGAAAGATTCACCAGATCAACTGGGGCACGCGACCCAGGTGCACCAGCAGCCGTGGGCGGATCCCAGGTGTGGAGAAGAGGGCAAACCCACTGAGGGCTGATCATGGTCACTCATTCCCATGCAGATAAACTGGTGAAGGAGCTAGCAGTGAGACGGGGAGAGCAGGCCCCAGTGTCAGGAAGCAGCAGAGAGAACCGCCATTGTTCCTCTCTGACCCTGCCCCCACATACAGCATCACAAACCAGCAGCCCGGGTAGCCCCTCTCTGACCATGCCCCCCACATATAGAGTCGCAGATCAGCCACCTGGGTGGGCCCACCCTGGTGAACAACTAAGGCTCCACTCTTCATACGTAACAGGCACAAACAGATCAAAACATGGCTCAAGAACAACTCAGAGCCCCAGAGCCAATAAATCTAAGCAATGAAGAAATAGCTAAACTTTCAGATCCACAGTTCAAAACACTGGTGATCAGGATGCTCACAGAACTGGTTGATTTTGGTCACAAATTAGAGGAACATATGAAGGCTAAACTAATTGAAATGAATGGAAAAACACAGGAAACCAATAGTAATGGAAAGGAAACTGGGACTCAAATCAAAGGAGTGGACTAGAAAGAGGAAAAAAATGACCAAACAGAAAAGGATGAAGAAATAAGAATTCAAAAAAAATGAGGAGAGGCTTACGAACCTCCAGGAAATCTTTAAATGCTCCAACATTCAAATTATAGGGGTACCAGAAGGGGAAGAGGAACAGCCACAAGTGGAAAACTTATTTGAACAAATAATAAAGGAGAATTTCCCCAATCTGGCAAAGGAAATAGACTTCTAGGAAATCCAGGAAGCTCAGAGAGTCCCAAAGAAGTTGGACCCAAGAAGGAACACACCAAGGCACATCATCATTACATTAGCCAAGATTAAAATGAAGGAGAGAATTCTAGAAGCAGCAAGAGATAAGGGGACTGTCACCTACAAAGGAGTTCCCATCAGACTGTCAGCAGATTTCTCAAAAGAGACCTTACAGGCAAGAAGGGTCTGGAAAGAAGTATTCCAAGTCATGAAATCCAAAGACCTACATCAAAGATTGATCTATCCAGCAAAGCTCTCATTTAGAATGGAAGGGCACATAAAGTGCTTCTCAGATAAGATCAAATTCAAGGAGTTCATCATCACCAAGCCCTTATTATATGAAATGTTAAAGGGATTTACCTAAGAAAAAGAAGATAAAAAAGATGAACAGTGAAAGGACAGCAAACTCGCAGTTATTAAGAACCACACCTAAAACAAAAGGACAGCTAGAGGGCAGCTAGATCAGGAGCAGAATCATAGAAATGAAGATCACATGGAGGGTTAGCAACAGGGGAGTGGGAGAAGGAGAAGGGGGGAGAAGGTACAGAAAATAAGTAGCATAGATGGTAGGTAGAAAATAGGGGGAGGGCAAGAATAGTATGGGAAATATAGAATCTAAAGAACTTGAGACACATGGTCATAAACTAAAGGGGGGATGGTGGTGGAGGGGGTGTGCAGGGTGGAGGGGAATGAAGGAGGGAAATAGAACAACTGTAGTGGCATAATTAATAAAATATATTTTTTAAAAAGTTTTCAGGCCAGAAGGTATTGTCATAAAATATTCAAAGTGATGAAAAATAAGCACCTAAACCAAGATTACTCTACCCAGAAAAGCTATCATTTAGAATTGAAGGGCAAATTCTAGACAAGAAAAAGCTATAGGAGTTCATCACCACCAAACCAGTATTAACGGAAATGTTAGAGGGACTTATTTATTTCAAAAAAAGAAGAAATATAAAAAATATGAATAATAAAATGACAATAACTACATACCTGTTAATAATAACTTAAATTTTAATGAATTAAAAATACTTTAGTCAAAAGGAATAGGATGGCAGAATGGCTAAGAAAATAAGACACATACATATGCTGTCTATAGGAGACCCACTTCAGATCAAAAGACACACACAAACTAAAAGTAAAGTGATGGAAAAAGATATTTTACACAAATGGAAATTTAAGAAAAGCTGGTGTAGTAATACTCTTACCAATTAAAATAGACTTTGAAACAAATTCTATATAACAAGAGACAAAGAAGGACCCAGAACTTCCACTTCTGAGTACTTATCCAAAGAAATTCAAAACAGTAATTTGAAAAGACACATGCATTTCTATGTTTGTTGCAGCATTATTTACAATAACCACGATATGGAAAAAACGTAAACATCCATCAACAAATGAATGGATAGAAAAGAGATAGTACATACCTACAATGGAATATTACTCAGCCATAAAAAATTCTTGCCATCTGTAATGACATAAATGAAACTAGAGGGTGTTATGCTAAGTGAAATAAATCAGACAAAGACAAATACCATATGCTTTCACTTGTATGCAGAATCTACAAAAAAAATAAATATACAGAGAACCTTTTGATGGTTGCCAGATGGGAGGGCAGTTGGGGGGATGGGTGAAAAAGGGGAAGGAATTAAGATATGCAAATTGACAATTATAAAAACAATCAGAGGGTGTTGGCTGGTATGAGTCGGTGAATTAAGCATCAGCCTGCAAACCAAAAGGTAGCTGGTTTGATTGCTGGTCAGGGCACATGCCTGCAATGCAAAACACATACCCAGTTGGGGGCATACAAAAGGCAACCAGTCAATGTTTCTCTTGTGCACCAATGTTTCTCTCCCTTCTTTCCCCTCTCTCTAAAAATAAATAAATAAAATCTTTAGGGGCTTCTGGCCAAGATGAAGGTGTAGGTGGAAACATTGTACCTCCTTGCACAACCAAATTTAAGAACAACAAAGATTTAGAAACAAAAACACAACCAAAACAGATAGAAAACTGAACTCTGCTGAAGTCCGACAACAACAAACTATTCATCCAGACCAGTAGGAGAGGTAGAGTCGGCAGCAGGTGGAAGGAGGTCGCTGCAGGGAAAAGCAGTGGCTGCTAGACAAACCCAGGCATGCAGGTGATGGTTGGCAGATCCCAGGTGCGGGGTGGCAACGGGCAGACCCAGTGAGAGTACAAAGTGGCTAGCTGACTGCTGTCTCACATTCACGTGCAGAAAAACCAGGTAAAAGAACAGACAGTGAGAAAGACGGAAAAACACAGGGAGCCAGCACTGGGAAATAAAGCCTAAAAACACCGATTGAAAAAACTTTTGGGGGTTGAGATGCAGGGAGAGGCTCCCAGCCTCACAGGAGAGTTTGCTGGAGAGACCACAGGGTCCTAGAATGTACACAAGTACACCCACCCAGGAACCAGCACCAGAAGGGCCCAATTTGCTTGTGAGAAGTAACAGAGGAGACTGAAATCCAAGAGAGAGCAGAACAAGCGCTATTGCTACCTCTTTGACCCCACCCCCAGTCACAACCCAGAAACTGGGTTGACCTGCCCCGTGAACACCTAAACTTTTGCCCCTCATATGTAACAGGCCTGAACAGACCAAAACATTATGGCTCAAGCAGAAGAACAAATCAAAGCCCCAGAGCCAATCAATACTTCTAAGTGACCAAGAGATAGCCAACCTACTGGATGCACAGTTCAAAACACTGGTGATCAGGATGCTCACACAACTGGTTAATTTTGGCTGCAAATTATATGAAAAAATGAAGGCTACAGTAAGTGAAATGAAGCAAAATGCACAGGGAACCAATAGTGATGGAAACAAAACTGGGACTCAAATCAATGGAGTGGACCAGAAGGAAGAAAGAAACAACCAAACAGAAAAGAATGAAGAAATAAGAATTCAGAAAAAATGAGGAGAGGCTTGGGAACCTCCAGGACATCTTTAAATGTTCCAATATCTGAATTATAGGGGTACCAGAAATGAAAGAGGAAGAACAACAAGTGGAAAACTTACCTGAATGAATAATAAAAGAGAAATTCCCCAATCTGGCAAAGGAAATAGACTTCCAGGAAATCCAGGAAGCTCAGACAATCCCAAAGAAGGTGGACCCAAGAAGGAACACACCAAGGCACATCATAATCATATTAGCCAAGATTAAAATGAAGGAGAGAATCCTAGAAGCAGCAAGAGAAAAGGAGACAGTCACCTACAAAGGCGTTCCCATCAGACTGTCAGCTGATTTCTCAAAAGAGACCTTACAGGCAAGAAGGGGCTGAAAAGAAGTATTCCAAGTCATGAAATCCAAAGACCTACATCCAAGATTGCTCTATACAGCAAAGTTTTCATTTAGAAAGGCAGATAAAACGCTTCTCAGATAAGGTCAAGTTCAAGGAATCCCTCCTCACCAAGCCATTATATGAAATGTTAAAGGGATTTATCTAAGAAGAAGATAAAAATATGAACAGTGAAAGGACAGCAAACTCACAGTTATTAACAACCACACTTAAAACAAATACAAAGTAAGAGGACAGCTAGATCAGGAGCAGAACCATAGAAATGGAGATCACATAGAGGATTAGCAATAAGGGAGTGGGAGGAGGAGAAGGGGGAGAAGGTAGAGAAAATAAGTAGCATAGATGGTAGGTAGAAAATAGGGGAAGGGCAAGAGTAATGTGGGAAATGTAGAAGCTAAAGAACTTGTTACACGTGGACATGAACTAAAGGGGAGAATGGGGGGAGGGGGTGTACAGGGTGGAGGGGAATGAAGGGAAAATGGAACAACTGTAATGGCATAATCAATAAAATATATTTTTTTAAATTAAATCTTTTTAAAAATCACAAGGATATAAAGTACAGCATAGGGAATATGGTCAATTATACAATAATAACTGTGTGTGATGTCAGATGACTACTAGACTTATCAGGGTAATCACTTCATAAATTATATAAATGTCTAATTACTGCATTGTACACCTGAAACTAATATAATATTAATATTGCATGTCAACTATAATTGAAAAATAAATTATTTTAAAAAACAATAAGTTAAAAAATAAGCAAAGGGCATGAACAGATTTTTTTAATGATAGAGATACAGATGGCAAATAAGCAAAGAAAGATACTTAACCTCATCCTCATAAACTATTTAGAATATGCAACTTAAAACCATGATGATATATCACTATTTACTCTTAGGCCAACTAAAATTAAAAATGGTGGTAACACCAAGTGCACATGAGGATGTGGAGAAACTGAGTCTCTACGTATTGCTGGTGAGAATGTAAAATGATACAACCACTATAGAAAATACTTTAGTAATTTCTTACATTTATTATACAACCTAGCAATCACATTCCTGAACATTTATCCCAGATAAATAAAAATTTATATTCACAGAAGAACTTGTACACAAATGTTTAAAGGAGCTTTATTTGTAGCCATAAAATGAAAACAACACAAATGTCCTTCACTGGGTGAATGGTTCTGTTAGATCTAGGCAAGCCTAGGAGGAATGAAAATCACCAGGTGAGAAAATGGCACCATGGGAAGCTGCCTGAAGACCCTACCCAGGAAGATTAGGGTCTGGGGTCAGCTTATTAGGCATAACAGGATGCAGCTTTCACCCAGCAAACAGCTCTAGCCAATCAAACTCTAATATCCCAACCACAGGTTTTTATGTTTTAAAAACCCTGATCTAAGAACAACTGAGTGAGTCCCCACTTCCCTTGGTTGGCTCCTCAACCTCCCTTGGTTGGCTCCACTTTCTCTCTTATTCCCCACTAATAAAGCTCACTGTGTCCATCCAGTTTCTTGAGTGACTCCAACCTAACAGGTTCAACTCCAATACCTTTGTACATAGTCATCCTGCCCAGCATCAAAAAGAACTGCTTATAGATGCAACAATTTAAATGGATCTCGAGGACATCAGGCTTGGTGAAAAAAGCCAACCTCAAAAAGTTACACACCATATGATTCTATTTATATGACCTTGTCAAAAGGACAAAAGTACAAAGAGGCAGAACAGGTTTGTGGTTTCCAAGGAATAGCGTGAGGATGGGGGAAGGGTGACTGTAAAGGGACACAAGGGGCCATTTCCTTGGAGTGATGAAACAGTCTTATATCCTGATTATAGGGGTGATTGGGTAAAATTACCCACTTTATCCAATTTTATAGAACCCTCAACACACACATACACACACGAATGAGCCCATGGGAAAACTGGTAAAGACTGAATAAAGTTTTTAGTTTAAGTAACATCACTAACCAATAGGTTAGCAGCTAGCTTACAGATTTTCTGGATAGGTAACAATCAGCTCTCAGAAGCCAGTGGAGCTGGCTCCCACACACTACTGCCCTCCAAGAGTTGCATTGAATTCTTGGACCACCTTCATCAGATTCACCTGGAGGAACTTATGAAAAATGTATGCTCCTGAGCCCCAAGCCAGAACTACTGAATCAGAATCCTGAGTGTTCACCAGGGAATGTGTGTTTTTAACAAAGTCTTCAGATTATCTTCATGCTCATTAAAAATTGAGCACCAATAAATGGTGAACATAGCTCTCCCATGACCTGGCTACTGAAGTAGACAGAGCAGAAAACCAGCTCCTCTTAAAACCAAAGGAAAAGACTGGGTGCTGAGATTTAGCATGAGTCTTTTTCTTTTGTTTTATTTTTTGTTTCATTTTTTGTTTTGTTTTGCCAACTAGTATAAGGAGGGAATGAAAGACTGACTAGTTTGTGGGCTGTTGAAACAAAGTTCCTCTGGACAAACAAATGTCATCACCATTATACTTCAAAATGGCTTCTGATTCAAACAAGAGTTTCACTGCACTTTCTATTTAGCCTCCTAGAAACCTGGGTTCAATAAACTAACATTGATATGATCATTTTTTCAAGTATCTTAACATTTATTCTTTAACATGTGGTCTACTTCAGCAGTTCCCATCTTTGAGTGCACACTGAATCATCTGAGAACTTTGAAACATACTAATGCCTGGTTCTCCCTGCAAAGATTCTGATTCCATTGCTCTGGGATGCAGCCAAAGCATTTGGAGTTTTAAAATTTTTCCAGGTTATTGTAACATGCAGGAGAATCTGCCAGCTTCTCGTTTATAGTGAATCATTGAATATGGTTAACTGCTCTACTTTTTATTTCAAGTGACCATTGTATTCTATTTGAATAGGTAACACATTTCATAAATCAAAATAATATTAAAAATATATAATGAGACTTGCTTCTACCCCTGCTCCCATGTCCCTCATTACCCCAATTTCTCCCCTTCCATATATACCTACACGCTTACACAGCAATTTTTTCCCAGAATTTCTTTTTTTACAGGGTAAATTTTTATATTTAGAATTAGCTATTTGTATTCAGTTTAAATGATCCCAATTTTGTTGGCAGCATCCAAAGCACCACAGTCAGGAGCCAGTCAAACACAAACCTTCCCTCCATCAGGCCTGATCAGGGTGTGGACCTTGGCCACGTCACAGTCACAAAGCTTCTTCATAGCCTGTTTGAGCTGGTGCTTGTTGGCCTTGACCTTCACAATGAACACAAGTGTGTGTGCTATTCTATCCTCATTGCTGACACAGTAGTTAGGGGAACTTGATGGCAAAGTGGTCAAGCTTGTTTTTCTTGGGGATGCTCTGCCAAGGTTGTTCAGGCTGTCTCCAGGCTGCAGTGTCTTCGGCCATCAGAAAATGGATGACATCAGATCATTTTGTTCTGGCTGTGGATATCTTTCAGTACTACTTTCTTTGCCTTCAAAGCCTTTGCTTTGGCTTTGGCTTTGGCTTTGGGCAGGGCAGGGGCTTCCTTGCTTTCATTGTTTTTGGTGACATTTTCATTTAAAAAAATTCCTTCCAGAATTTCTTTGTGCAAATTAACTTTTTTTCTTTTAATTGTTGTTCAAGTACAGTTTTCTGCTTTTCACCCCATCCTAGCCCATGCCCCTAGCCCTTCCCACCTCCCTCCTGTTTCCACCACCACCCCTTGTTATTGTCCATGTGTCCTTTACCTGCAAACCCCTCACCCTTTTCCCCTGAAATTTCCTCCCCTTTCCCCTCTGGTTACTGTCAGCCTGTTCTCAGTTTCAGTGTCTTTGGTTATATTTTGCTCATTCGCTTGTTTTGTTGATTAGGTTCCTGTTAAAGGTGAGATCATATGGTATTTGTCTTTCACTGCCTGGCTTATTTCCCTTAGTATAATGCTCTCCAGTTCCATCCATGCTGTTGCAAAGGGTAGGAGCTCCTTCTTTCTTTCCACTGCATAGAATTCTATTGTGTAAATGTATCATAGTTTTTTGATTCATTCATTTACTGATGGGAACCTAGGTTGCTTCCAACTCTTGGCTATTATAAATTGTGCTGCTATGAACATTGGGATCCATAGGTTCTTTTGGATTGGTATTTCAGGGTTTTTAGGACATAATCCTAGCAGTGGAATTGCTGGATCAAAAGGAAGATTCATTTTTAGTTTTCTGAGGAAATTCCATACTGTTTTCCATAGTGGTTGCACCAGTCTGCAATCCCACCCACAGTGCAATAGGGTTTCCTTTTCTCCACAACCTCTTCAACACTTGTTTGTTGCTTTGTTTATGATGGCCATTCTGACCGGTGTGAGGTGGTATCTCATTGTAATTTTAATTTGCATCTCTCTGATAGCTAGTGATTCTGAACATCTTTTCATGTTGTGTAAATTTTATATATGCAAATATATGTGTCTGTAATATATTCATATTTGCATAAATAAATTCAAAATAGGTAATAAAGTTTATAAATATACATATAGATACAAAATATGTTGTGTATTAGATATACGTGTATCCTAATAGCCTTATATTATCTCCTTGGAATTATTTTTCATAATTAACAGAACAATGTGTTTATATTTTCTCTAGCATGAATTTAGTTCACCCAGCCATAGCCAGGTACCATTATTTACTCAGTCACAGTAATACAAACTGAAATCTTAGAGGACAGAAAAGGAGCCTTGGGCTCCAGTAGCAAATGTCATATTAGTATGTGTGAATGTGCTTGTGTGTGTATGAGTATGAATATGTGTATATGTGGAGTTTGGTTATCTTAGTTCCTGAATAAACTGAAACATTAAGTTCCTAAGCTTGAAAATCAGGGGAATCAAGTTGGTAGTCATTCATTCATCAGAACAGACACTTAGAATATATCTACCATGCCTCAGGTTCCTACCTAGGGCAGCCCTTTGGTTTTACCCACCTTTTCTAACAGATTGAAAAAATTTCCCCTGAGTTAAAATTTATTCTTGCTGAACCTTAAACAAGAGACATTAGAGGTCATAGGCTGGGCAAACTTTCACCAATTCCATGTGGTGTTCTTCTTTCTCATATTGAAGGCAGCTGGCATTTTCTAAGTTGAGAATTTTCCTATAAAAATACAGGTTTTGGGCTTTAATTTGCATCACTCAGTACCACTCAGTGGTACATCTGGTATGGTATACTCATTTCTGTTTCCCACCTGGCTCTGTTACAGTAGACAGGCAGAGAATGACTGGGGAGAAGACTCTGGAGATAATGTGTGAAGGCAAGGCCATAGTCATGCCAGCGGGCTATTGTCATGAGGACATTTGAGCTCCCTGATGTAAGTTAAAGCCTGAAATGCTTGGCTGGTGAGAGGAAACAGGTTTCTGAGGATTAGGCAATCCTGGGAGTGTATAAATTGAACTTACACGCACATGGGGGGGTCCTCTATCCCTGCCCCTTGGGTTTCATGCCACTGGGGTTTCATGTCACTTGGATTTCATGACACTTGGGCTTTGTACCATTGGGTTCAGCCAGGACCACTTGCAGTATTGTGTGGCAGGAGATAAGATGCTAGCACTTGCTTGTGAGTGCTTGTTTGGATTAATGGAATTATGGATCCATGTTTTGTTTATATGTTCCCACTTTGTCTGAGGGTATTGCTTTGGTTATGGTTTTCGTTTTGTACTTTCATGCCCTCAGTGGTTCTGATTTGAATCTTAAAGGGAGCCCACTGAGCCAAATCTTAGCAGATTGGTCCATGTACAACTATGATCCAATTTCTAAGAAAGAATTGGCTTTCTACTGTAACATTGCTTGACCTATGTATACTTTAGAGTATAGGAGAAAATGGCCTCTAAACGGTTCCTTAAATTACGACACCATCACACAATTGGAATTGTTTTGCTAATGGTCAGGGAAATGGGACAAAATCTCCTATGTCCAAATGTTTATATCTTTACACAATAAGAATTTGGCAAAGAAAAATAACAAATTTATGATGCAAAGAAGGGAATTGGTTTTGAAACATCTCCTGCTAGTAAGACACAAGAAAAACATGAGAATGAGGAGATGAGTCTTTTTAATGTCCTGAACCCATGGGACCCAGCAATAGCAGCAGAAAGATTTCTCTTATCACCACCTCGACTGCTAGGTACCCCTGAAATAGGGCCCATAGGGCAGTAGCCCTACCCATGTATGATCAAGAAATGATCTCCCCTTCAAAGACCTGGCAGAGCACCCAGTTTTCCCATGGAGCACCCCTAGCCAGAGTGGGTCAATTCCCTTTGTGGCTATAATACTCAATAGGCAGATTGAACTAGGAACACAAGCCTGCTGGCTACTACTGAGCCCAGACTCCATTTGCCACTTGAGATTTACTGAATTGAAAAACTTTCAGCCCCTCATAGAGGGAAGAGCCGCAGAAAATTTCAGATCTTATTGCCTCCATTTTTGCCACTCACCATTCAAACTGGGCAGATACACAGGCTCTCCTTAACATCTTGCTAATCACAGATAAATGGCAGCTAGTTATAGATAAGGCAAATAAAGAGGCTCATCACCTCCATAAAAAGAATCCCAACAGGACCCCCAACCCAGTAGGAGGGATGATTATCTTGATAGCGCCAAAGTGGGACCCAAATGGTGGGGACCTAACCTCACTAGACCATTACAAAAGGTGCACATTGGAAGGTCTTAAGAAAGGAGTGCCTAAATGTAAGAGCCTGAATATGATACAGACCATTCACCAGAATCCAAACAAAGACAATTTTGAATTTTTAGGGAGGATCTATCAAGTCTATAGAAAGTACACTGATGTTGACACACAGGCACCAGAAAGTGTCTGAAGAGTAAACATGATGTTTATTGGGCCAAATGCCCAGATATCAGAAGGAAGCACCAATGTTTAGATGGAGAATTGGGATGAATCCCTCCCAGATGGTGGATTAGCCTTTAAAGTTTACCATGTTCCAGCCATCATTTTCTTTGAAACACTATGGGGAAACCAGAAGAGATGAGACCCCCAAAAAAGAGAAAGACCCACTAGATACAAATCAATAGTGCCTATTGCAAAGAAGAAGGCCATTTGAATAAGGACTGCCAGGAACTCAAAAAGAAAAATGAAAAGGATAGAAACCTTCACCAAGAAATATTAGACAGAAATGATGAACCTGATGACACATGGGGAAGGCCAAAGGGCTCCCTTAGACACCACACTACCTCTTATTACTTCCCCACAGGAACCCAGGTATAACTTACAGTGGGGAACATACTCATAGATATGAGAGCTATATACTTGGTTCTAAATACAAAAGCTAACCAAGAAAAGTTCAGTGCAGTGTTGGTTACTGGAGTGACCAGACAATTACAAACACAGGCATTCCTTCAACCTCTAGAATCCCAGCTTGGGGGTGAAAAACTAATGCATATTTCTCTCTACACATCAGATTGCCCCATTTCACTCTTGGCTGAGGTTTACTTTGTTAACTGCATGCACACATAACTTTTTTCCTCTGAGAAGCAATAATTGTGTACAGAAGTCGTGGAATATGCTCTTCAGCTCCAGGCGCTCCTGACTTTCCTGGAAGGACCTAAAGGTGATCTCTTCCCACCCAAGATCTATGAGCAGGTGGTTTGAGCCACTTGGGCTAACCCCAGGTAACATCCAACCCATAAAAATTAACCTAAAAGAAGGAGTGTGGATCTCACAGAAGAAACAGTACCCCCTTAAAGGAAGCTTTAGAAAGAATTCAATTAGTATTGCAGAAATTCTTAAAATCAGGATTAATTCAGCCATGCCAGTCTCACAGACACCTAAAACCTTAGGAAATTTTAAATTTTTATTAGTTTTTGTAGACACTTTTCTAAATGGGTAGAAGCATACCATTAGAATTAAGAAGGCAACTTAGAAAGAAAAACTTCTATTCAAAGAAATAATACTTAGGTTTGGACTTAGTTAAAGCATTCAAAGCAACATTGGACTGTTGCTCACTTTAGAAATCTTCCAGAAGATGATAGGGCAGGCACTACAGATTCAATGGAAACTACATGCATTTTGGAGATCCCAATCTACAGGGAAGATTGAGAAAATGAACCATATAGTAAAGAAGACCCTGGTGAAAATATGCCAGAATATATTTGAAATGGGACCGGGCACTCCCTATTGCCTAGCTTTGGCACCCTGAAGTAGGCTTAAATTAAGCTCTTTGAAATAGTTTATGGGAGACCCTTCCAAGTGTTTGTTTTAGGAACACCCCTTTAGATTTAAAACATGAATCATAACAAACAATATGTACAACATTTAGGGGCAAACACTAACAATTTTGCACAAATTTGCTCATTGCAGGTCCATCCACCCATCTGACGAACCCTTAAACCCATTCTAGCTGGGAGACCAAGTCTTACTAAAGATCTAGAAGTCTCAAGGGCTTGAACAGCAGTTAGCTGAGCAATGGTCCAGCCCCTTTGATGTCCTGCTGACAACATACTCTTTCCTAAATCTCATGGGAGTCAAGCCTTGGACCCACAACACACAGATAAAGTGGGCACTCCTGAATAGGTCTCAGATCTTACTGCTGCTCTTGACACTGCAAGGGAAAGCTGGACCTGCACTCCCGAAGGAGATTTCAAATTCTTCTTTCAGAAAGGGAGAGCGTCTCTCAAAGGTAAGTGACAACATTACTTTTTATTTTATCATTGTTTTTGACCACTGCTATACTATATGCCCATGCTTGGACTGATAACGCGTTTGTCCTCATTTCCCAGACAGTGGATCTTCCTCCTTCAACTAACCCCTCTGTTATGGGGGGAGCACCCAAAGCCCCACTGTGGGTTAGACCATGGGGATCCTTTATTTTCTTCAGTTTCTGATTTCACTACAATTTCCCCTGCACCACTAGGCATATCTCTCATCAAATATCTCATTGTTTGTCTACACAAGTCTCACTTTGGAAACCCCTCTGCACACTGCCTCTTGAGGTATGAAGCAGTCCACCAGCTTTGCTTGTGCAGCAGCGACATCCTCTAGACATGTACTGTGCCCCTTCTGAGGACAGTGATCCTTCTCCCTTGCTGGCCTGTTCCAGGTTCCTCCAGGTTTACAATACCCAAAGGGGCAAATCCTACTGGTGGTGATGAGCTCTAATCACTGGAGCACTTTTTAAAAT
This sequence comes from Artibeus jamaicensis, assembly GCF_021234435.1. Classification (NCBI taxonomy): domain Eukaryota; kingdom Metazoa; phylum Chordata; class Mammalia; order Chiroptera; family Phyllostomidae; genus Artibeus; species Artibeus jamaicensis. The sequence goes on along the minus strand of NW_026521968.1, from coordinate 628,200 downwards.
TTACTTTGAAGATGCAAACATGTGCCAGTCTGGAGCTGATTTAATACCAGGCCTTGGCATCTAACGGCCCTTCATGATTAATACCAGTCATTTGCTTAAAGTTAACAGCCTTGGACTGACAGCCATAGATAAATTAACAACATTAGAAAAACACTAAAGCAAGCATTTACAGAGTGGGTCACTAAAGAATATGATAATAATATAGATCAGCTCTGCTTATGATATGCTATTAATAAATTTTATATGTTGAAGTCATTTTTACCCAGTACTTTTTTAATTACTCTAAAGTTGTCCATATTTATCTTGATTAAAAAACAAGCCAACTCTTAGAGACGTTAATGGGTTTTATGTGCTTAGCAGTGAATATTATAAGCAGATGGAGGAAGAGTGGGGGTGGGACCAGAGGTCCTGCATTGTATTTCCATCAGTGCAGTTTGTTACAATGAATCCAAGGTGTTGAGTAATGGGCTGCTATAAATTAGAGGGCTGTTTACCTCTTAATGGCTGCCAGAGAAATGGAGCCAAACTTGGGCTCTGCCTTCCTCTGGGCTGCCTGTACCTTGTTAGAGTCACTGTGTGAAGAAGTAAAGATGGCCACAGACTCTTGCTTTTCCCCAGCTCCCAGTCCTGGAAGACCATTTATGAGAGGGTATAAATCCTTACTGGACTTTGTTATCTTCACATGAATATTTACATAGAAAGCAGAGGTCTCCTTTCTGAAGAGCAAATGCTGGTTTGTTCCTTCATTTAGGATAGAGTAATAATACCACTTAGGAAGTTAGAGGACTGAGAGGGACCTTGCTTCTACATTTGATGAATGAGGAAAGTGTGACCAGACTGGTTAAATATACTGAGCCCAAGAGGTGGAGTGTTAGAGTGGTCTTTAAGGTCACGTGCTCAGCCCCTAACAGGTTTCACTCTACCAAAACTCCACCACCATAGGGGGAGGAGGTAGAAGCTGAATTAACTTCATGGAGACCATTTGGAAGTTACCTGATATAGAAAGATGAGGCAATAAAATATACATCTGATGACCAATTTGGGGGCTCAGTTCATTCTCCCTGAAATGCCTCCCCTTCCCAAAAGAAGCAACCAGGGCTCCAGGATGAGTCCCAGCACTGTATTTAGTGTGACTTTCTAAGTCAGTTTCTTTGAGGGCTACCAAGTCCAGGAAACCCTTTGTTTCCTCTGTTATCAAAAGGCTCTGTGATCTAAGAATAATACCAACACCAGAAGTACTGAAAGAGAGAAGGATCTTCCTACCTCTTGTCTTGCAGATTTCAAATGCTGCCTGGCACGTCTTCCATTGCTAGCTCTGTGACTTTGAGATGTAGCCTTGGGAGTCACTTTCCCTGCCTGCAGCCACAGAATGACGGATTTCACTTAAACATGTCTATGGTGATTCAGCCATCCTGGGTCCTGGTCGGGGTGCTACCTGTGAACAGTGATGGCAGCTGTGATGGGAAGGGGACCATGAAAGCAGTGTCCCTTGCTGGTGGCAGAGGAGGAAGATTTTGACCAAGACTACATGATGTGGCAAGTTGAGACAGGAGGCCTTTGGGTCACTTCACTAGGAATCCAGCAGGAAGTATCTCAGGCAGTGTCAGGGAGAAGTGGGGAAACACAGGAAAACCAGGGAGGGAGGTTGAAGAACTCACCGCCCACCCTAATCTGCTGTGATCTGTATGAGACTCAGCCCATCTCCCCACCTCTCAGTAAAAGGAGCAGGATGATGGGTGAGCCTCCAGGTCATAAGGAGCCTCCAGCAAATGCAGAGATGCACAGGGACAGGAGAAGGCTGCTGGGAGACAAGGGCACGAGCTTGCCTATGAAAGCGCCAGGCTGAGCACTAGCTTAGCTGCCTCACTTTTGCAAGCACTAGAGAGCATAACAAAAAAACACTCCCAGAGGGCACGACAAGGGTCAGGGGGAGATGAAAGGAGGATGGGTGACTTTGTGACAGAATAGGAGGAGGGGCATTCCTCTGCCTTGGACACTGTTCTCAAGGTGGCCACCACAGAGAAGTAGGAGAAGGAAATGCCACCGAGCTGGTGTGTGACAGCAGCACGCAGCAGCCCTGAAGACCCATAAAAGAGAACTCCCCAAGCCCCTGAGTCCAGAAGTTAAGTCATAACTATATCCTGCCAGATCAGGGGCTCTGAGGTCCTTCCATCTCTACCACAAGAAAAATTCCTCCACAAATAGTTCCAATTCTCCCTAAGTGTTCTGGTGTTAAAAATCACCCTTTCACATTGTAAATGTTTATTTCCTGTCTTCTCTCCCATTCCCTCTCCCCACCCCCACTGGACTGTGACTTTTATGGGCATGTCCCTGTTCCTGGGCCTATGGAGAGAGTGCTGACCCTCACTTAGCATTTGTGGAAGGAAGGGAGGGAGGGAGGAAGGAAGGGATGTGGGGAGGGAGGGAGGGTCACTCACAGGCTGCCGTCTGAGCCCCCCATGCACCTGGCCCTTAGACCCACTCCAAGCTCTGGTACTGGCCCGTTTGCATGGAGCCCTCCTACGGCAGTAGATGCAGGGTTCCAGGATCCCACTAGCTGGGCTGAACCGACGCAGTCCTTCATGCTGGTGCTGGGCAGGAACCAGCCCTGCCCCAGAAACGTGGTCTGCGTTGCTAAGTGTGATTTCCCTAACCAGCATCTGCAAATTCTCTCGCTGGGACAGCTGTTACTTCTTATAACCTGGCCTTGGACAGAGACACCCTAGATCCATCCACTGAGTATTTACAAGGTAAGTGTGGCTAGGGTGCCTGTTCTGGGTTTAGCGCCCTTCATTGAAGGAGGTCCTGCTCCTCCTACGTACAATGGGATTGAGGCAAATAATGAATGGGCAGGGGCTTCTCCCTAGGCTCTCCGGAATTTGCAATCTACAGGATAATGAAAATGGGAGGGAGATTGTAGCTGACTACACCCCCAATGGAGTCTGAGTGCCCAGTCCCCAGTTCAGCCCAAATCAACATTTTTGGGTGATGAAACCAGGATTTCTGGACAGGGCAAACCATAGAAACTGGAAACAGTCCTCTGAGAACAACAGGGGCTTTTTTGCCCCCAGAGCACCTCGGCAGAACAGAGAAAACATGTGTTTTAAATGCAGGCTACCTACACTGGACCAGGATGAGAGCAGTGGTTTCCAGCATTACCTGTCCCCCAACTCCTTTCCAGGTTTTTCAATAGCCTGCACTTTGGAAAAAATGAACACACCTCTCTGTGATAAAAAGTCAGAATGAAAATGGGGATTTCCTATTTGAATTCAATCTACAGTCTAAATGGTGCCATTGAGGTGGGTTGTTCTACTCTTGACTTCTTCCAAGAGACCCCAATATATTGATGCCCTCCCTCACCTTAGTACTAAATAACTAGAAAAGTAGAACAGAGAGCAAATATGAGGGCCAAAGTATCCTATTCTTATTGAGAGAGGCCATATTGGATGACATTTCTTTCCATGAGAGATGAATGGGCCTCCTAGATAAGTTCTAGAATAAATCAGTCTTGCCACCTAGTGGTGGTCTGGGTAGGCTTTCTCCCTCCCAGCCTGCTGTCAGTAATGGTGCTGCTCTGGTGAGACTCAGACATGAAAATCATAACAACTCCAAGTCTATTCAAGGTGATGTTGGTATACATGACTGATTGAAGGATAAGACACTTACAAAAAATGAGGGAAAGATGCAAAAAGACTAAGCTCTTGAGAATGTCTCAATATATTCAGACTCATTTGATGTCATGTGTTTCAAATATTTTTTACCAGAAGAGGGGGCCAAGATGGAGGCATAGGCAGAAATACTTTACTTCCTTACACAACCAAAAGAAGTAAAACAACCAATTTAAAAACAAAGAACAACCAGTACTGCCAGAAGAACTTTGCATGGAAGTCCAACAACCAAAGAGTTGAAGAAACATTCAACCAGATGGTGGGGGGCAGGTGGAGATGGGCAGCTGGGGTGGATGGGATGTGGCAAGGTGATGGCTGGCCGACTGCACAGGCAATCCCACATTCACACACAGACAAGCCTGGGGAAAAGCAGAGGAGCAAGAAGGATGGCAAAACCCAGGGTTCGGCACAGGAAACTAAAGACTCAAAATCACAGTTTATGGTAAAGATCTGTGGTGACTGTGGTGGTGGGAGAAACTCCCAGCCTCACAGGAGAGAACATTGGAGAGACCCACAGGGTTCTAAAACGCACACAACCCCACCCACCTGCAAATCAGCACTTAAAGGGCAGAAATTGCTTGTAGAAAGTGAAGTGATGGAAAGTGGGACAAGAGCCAAGCAAGCAAGCAGCATTGTTCCCTCTCTGACCCCTCTCCCATATACGGCACCACAATGTGGCAAAGAGGGTTGTCATGCCCTGGAGAATACCTAAGGCTCTGCCCCCTTACAGGTGCACTGAGACAAAAAAAAAAACATGGTCCAAATAAAAGAACAGATCAAAAACTCCAGAACAAGAACTAAGTGACGAGGATATAGCCAACCTATGTGATGCAGAACTCAAAGCACTGGTAATCAAGATGCTCACAGAATTGGTTGAGCTTCTTTGCAAAATGAAGGAAGAAATGAAGGCTACACAAAGTGAAATGAAGGAAAATATACAGAGAACCAACCCAGTTTCCAGAAGGAAACTGGGACTCAGATCAATGATTTGAAACAAAAAGGAAAAAATAAGTATCAAATTGGAACATCATGAAGAAACAAGAATGCAAAAAAAATGAGGAGAGGCTTAGGAGCCTCTGGGACAAGTTTAAATGTTCTAATATCCAAATCATGGGAGTGCCAGAAGGAGAAGAGGAAGAGCAAGATATTGAACACTTATTTGAACAGATAATGAAGAAAAACTTTCCCAGTATGGTGAAGAAAATAGACTTTCTAGAAGTTCAGGAAGCTCAGAGAGTCCCAAAGAAAGTGGATGCAAGGAGGAGCACACCAAGGTCCATCATAATTTAGTTACCCAAGATTAAAGATAAAGAGAGCATCTTAAAAGCAACAAGAGGAAAGGAGACAGTTATTTACAAAGGAGTGCCCATAAGGCTATCAGCTGATTTCTCAAAAGAAATCTTACAGACAAAAGGGAGCTGCAAAGAAGTATTCAAAGTCATGAAAGGCAAGGACCTGCAACCAAGATTATTCTATACAGCAAAGCTATCATTTAAAATGGAAGGGCAGATAAAGTGCTTCCCAGATAAGGTCAAGTTAATGGAGTTCACCACCACCAAACCCTTACTATATGAAATGTTAAAAGAACTTATCTAAGAAGTAGAAGATCAAGAACTATGAACAGTAAAATGATAATGAACTCAAAACTATCAACAACTGAACCTGGAAAACAAAAACAAAAACTAAGTGAACAACTAGAACAGGAATAGAATCACAGAAATAGAGATCACATGGAAGGTTATCAGTGGGGAGGGAAAGGGTGACAGTGGGAGAGAAAGGTACAGTTAATAAGAAGCAGAATAGGTAGGCAAAAAATAGACAGGGGGAGGTTAAGAATAGTGTAGGAAATGTAGACACCAAAGAACTTACATGTACAACCCATAGACATGAACTGTGGTGGGATGAGTGCTGGAGGTAAGGGGGCATTTCAGGGAGGAGAGGGATAAAGGGAAGAAAAAAATTCAGAGAACTGTAATAGCATAATCAATAAAATATACTTTAAAATATTTTTTACCTATTAATCATTTATTCTGTGTGTATGATGGCGAATTTTTGGCATTTCATTTTTTTAATAGGCGTTTCCTTTTGTTCAATTTTTTAAAAGTTTAAAATGTTTTTGGAATCAGTTCTACTTTTTTTAAGTTTTCTATTGTATGGTAAGAGGACTCTCATTTTTCAAAAAATTCACTATGGTAGTGAATTTTTAAATTTACTCTTGAAATAGGAAAAATAGCCATTTCTCTGTCATTTATTCCTTACAGTTAATCTTTCACTTCAGAAACTAAAAAGGCTTGTCTCACTTCCTCAGCTTTCTGTAGCTAGAGTGGTCATGTGACCCAGCCCTGATCCCGAGACCAACGAGAAGGATCTCAATGGAGATCCTTCTGGAGACTTCTAGGAAAGATTTCCATCCGTAGAAAGAAAGCAAAAGAGAGGAGAAGAGAGGAGAGGGGAGGGGAGGGGAGGGGAGGGGAGGGGAGGGGAGGGGAGGGGAGGGAGGGGAGGGAGGGGAGGGGAGGGAGGGGAGGGGGGGGAGGGGGGAGGGAGGGGAGGGGAGGGGAGGGAGGGAGGGGAGGGGAGGGAGGGAGGGGAGGGGAGAGGAGAGGAGAGGAGAGGAGAGGAGAGAAGAGAAGAGAAGAGAAGAGAAGAGAAGAGAAGAGAAGAGAAGAGAAGAGAAGAGAAGAGAAGAGAAGAGAAGAGAAGAGAAGAGAAGAGAAGAGAAGAGAAGAGAAGAGAAGAGAAGAGAAGAGGAGTGACAAATCAGAGAGCTCCCTCCACCATCTTGCTGTACCTTTCCTTCTAGTTTTTGGAAGCAATTCTGTGTAAACAAGATACTTAGAGCTATGGAAGTGACCATATTCCTACCATAAGAGGGTATCACTGAAGACAAAAGTTAACATAAGGACATGAGAGCCAAAGGACAGACACTGATTACATTGTTGGTCCCCTGAATCAACCCATAATTCTTTTCCTCCAGAATTCTCATAATATGACCTATTTAAAAGCCTTCCTTGTTAAGCTACTGTGAGTCAGGTACCTTGTGACTTACAGGAAAAAACAACCTAACTGATACTCTCACTTATATCTCCTCTGTGTGTGTATTTTATCTAACCCAAATCCATTTAGGATTTGTTTTGTTTCCTGCTGTGAATTTTCCCTTGTTTTTGTAAAAAGTTATTAATTTTTCCCTTAAACATTTAATAATTCATAATTTACTTAATGTTTTAAAATGCCACCTTAATCATATATTAAATTCTTTTCTATATTGGGGTCTCATTAAGCCTCAAATTCCTCATTGATAATAATAGTGCTTACCATATAAGGTTCAGAGATAATGCTTGTAAATTTCTGAGCCCAGGTCCTGGCACATAGCAAATGGGAAATATATGGTAGCTGTTATTATTGCTTGTTGCCATTTGTATTATTATATGATTTCTGCTCATAAATTTCTTCATTGGTTTCAGTTCTTTGTTTTCTTTCTTTGGGTGCATATTTTCATCACATACATACTGTTGTTGTTGTTTGTTTTTGTTTTTGTTTTGCTTTTTGTTTTTTTAAATATATTTTATCAATTATGCCATTACAGTTGTTCTATTTCCCTCCTTCACTCCCCTCCACCCTGTACACCTCCTCGCCCACCATCCCCCCTTTAGTTTATGACCACGTGTCTCAAGTTCTTCCGAGTCTGTATTTCCCATACTATTCTTGCCCTTCCCCCTGTCTATTTTCTACCTACCATCTATGCTACTTATTTTCTGTATTCTCCCCCCTTCTCCTTCTCCCACTCCACTGTTGCTAATCCTCCATTTCTATGGTTCTGCTCCTGATCTAGCTGTCCTCATAGTTTGTTTTTGTTTTAGGTGTGGTTCTTAATAAGTGTGAGTTTGCTGTCCTTTCACTGTTCATCTTTTTTATCTTCTTTTTCTTAGGTAAGTCCCTTTAACATTTCATATAATAAGGGCTTGGTGATGATGAACTTCTTGAATTTGATCTTATCTGAGAAGCACTTTATGTGCCCTTCCATTCTAAATGAAAGTTTTGCTGGATAGAGCAATCTTGGATGCAGGTCTTTGGATTTCATGCCTTGGAATACTTCTTTCCAGACCCTTCTTGCCTGTAAGGTCTCTTTTGAGAAATCTGCTGACAGTCTGATGGGAACTCCTTTGTAGGTGACAGTCCCCTTATCTCTTGCTGCTTCTAGAATTCTCTCCTTCATTTTAATCTTGGCTAATGTAATGATGATGTGCCTTGGTGTGTTCCTTCTTGGGTCCAACTTCTTTGGGACTCTCTGAGCTTCCTGGATTTCCTAGAAGTCTATTTCCTTTGCCAGATTGGGGAAGTTCTCCTTTATTATTTGTTCATATAAGTTTTACACTGGTGGCTGTTCCTCTTCCCCTTCTGGCACCCCTATAATTCAGATGTTGGAGTGTTTAAAGATGTCCTGAAGGTACCTAAACCTCTCCTCCTTTTTTTTTGAATTCTTGTTTCTTCATCCTTTTCTGTTTGGTCATTTTTTTCCTCTTTCTGGTGCACTCCTTTGATCTGAGTCCCAGTTTCCTTTCTATTACTGTTGGTTTCCTGTGCATTTCCATTTATTTCAATTAGTTTAGCCTTCATATGTTCCTCTAATTTGTGAATAAAATCAGCCAGTTCTGTGAGCATCCTGATTACCAGTGTTTTGAACTGTGGATCTGAAAGTTTGGCTATTTCTTCATTGCTTAGAATTATTGGCTCTGGGGCTCTGAGTTGTTCTTGAGCCATGTTTTGATCTGTTTGTGCCTGTTACGTATGAAGAGTGGAGCCTTAAGTGTTCTCCAAGGCAGGGCCACCCAGGTGGCTGGTTATGTTGGGGTGGGGTCAGAGAGGGACAATAGCAGTCCCCTCTGCTGCTTCCCACCACTGGGGCCTGCACAGTCTGTCTCACCGCTCGCTCCTTCACCAGTTTATCTGCACGCGAATGTGTGACCATGGTCAGTCCTCAGTGAGTCCACCGACTTGTGCCCTCAGTGAGTCCGCCAGCTACTCCACACCTGGAAACCACCCACAGCTGCCATCATGCCTGGGTTGCACACCCCAGTCAGTCTGGTGGATATATCCTGCCCAACCCTGCTCTGCTGCTGGCTCTGCCCCTCTTCCTGGTTTGGCTGAAGGGTTTGTTGTTGTCAGACTTCCATATAGTTCAATTTTCTGTGGTTTGGCTGTGTTTTTGTTGCTAAAACTTTGTTGTTTTTGAACTTGGTTGTGCGAGAAGGTACAGTGCTTCCACCTACGCCTCGATCTTGGCGGAAGTCCTACATACATACTGTTTTTAATTCTAATGGTAGTTAGCTTTATACTTGGCAAAATTATGTTTAACCATTCTTTCTTAACTAAAATGAATGAAATGGTATTTTTGAGCATTTTTTGTATCTGATAGGCACTTTTTGATTACTAAATTTGGCACTTAAAAAATTTCCTGCCTACTTATTGCCCAGTTCCTCTTCTTACTTTCTATATTCAGTTGGTAAAGTCTAAAATTTCAGACCCATATTACTGTAGTTAGATATTGTTTTTATCTTAAATATCTATTTTAAGAATAACTTTTGACATTTTTATTTAGCTTGGGAACCAGCTAAATAAAAGTTGAATTTATGTGTATCTGACATAAATGTTTATTACTTACACTCATTCTTTTTTATTAAGATTTTACACAATCTCAAGGCTTCTTTTTGCTTCTTCTCTCAGATGGATACAGTATTTGTTTTTAACATTTATTTAATTACTTAGAGATGGGAAGGTAGGGAGAAAGAGATAGTGAGAAACATCAATGTGAGAGAGAAACATTTATCAGTTGCCTCTTCCATGTGCCCCACCTGGGGACCAGGTCTGCAACCCAGATGTGTGCCCTAACTGAGAATTGAACCAGCAATTATGTGCTTTGTGGGATGATGCCCAACCAGCTGAGAGCCATGCTGGCCAGGGTGGATGCAGTATGTTTTAAATATGGTAACCTTCCTAAGATGCGTAGGCATGTAACATTGACAAGTTCTCTTGCAGAGACTGTCTCATTGTTGCCTTCCTATGAGAAAAAGAGCATTCTTGAATCATAATAAGGAAGGAAAAAAGAAGATACAGTCAAGAGGAAAAGCAGGAGAGAGGCTGGTCCTCATAACATATGGGCTTCTTAAGCCTTTAGAAAGTTTTGGGCTTTTACTGTGAGTACCCATTCAAGGAATGGAATTATATCACTTCTGTTTTTAAATGATCATTTTGCCCACTGTGGTTAAAATGGGAAAGAGAGACTATGGTAATAACCCAGGAAAGAAATAAAGATGCTGACACCAGAGTGGTAACAGTAGGTGTAGTAGTGGTGGTTTCTGAACCTGCTTTGAAAGTAAAGGGCACAGAATTTCCTGATGAATTTGATGTCATACATGAGAGAGAAGATGAGCTTGACTCTGAGATTCAGGGTCTGAACAACTGAAAAAAGAGACCTTCCATCAGTGGAGATGAGGAAGGCTGTTATTAGTGCAGGTTTTAGGGAAGGGGGACATTAGGAGTTTAGTGTTAAACAGGGTGAACTTGAGAGGCTTATTAAATGTCAAAGTTGGGATGCTGAATAGGCAGTTCTATCTACAAGCCCAGAGTTCGGGAGGAAGACCTGGGTTGGAGACATACATACATTTGTAAGCCAGAGCCATCAACATCCAGAGGGTATTTAAAACCATAAGTCTAGGTAGACTCTGCCAGTATTTTTTATAACTTCTTATATTGAATTCTTAATTTCTTTTTAGGCATACTTGTATAAGAATGGAGGTTTGTGTGTTTATAGACACTGGGTCTCTAAGAAATGAAAAATGCTCATTGATCTTGGTTTCTAGTGCACAGCCTACTTTAAAGTCAGTTGACCCTTTCTCAGATCCACAGCTGAAGTGCAGGCTTACAAATATAGCTCCTGTTCCAATCCATCACTCATTCACTCATCTAACAGTTCTAATTACTGAGATGGGATATCTCTCTTGCTACTCCTATCCAATACTCTTTCTAATGCTTCAGTGTAATCAAGTGTGCAGACTCCAAAATCCTACATGCACAGTTTGGGAGCCCTTCCTCCCCACTGTACTTGGAGTATTGTCACCGGCCCTGGCAAGGCCCTCCAATTCTACTTTTCTGCTTCTTTTTTTCCCCCTGGAAGTTATTTCTTTAAGAATTGCAAAAGAGTAAACCTGTATAGTAAGTAGATATCTCCCCAGGCTCAGAGTGTGGAGTGAGATATGAAATATCCCCTTACCTTAGTTTCTGTGGGAATATTATTCATGTTGAAGTAAAGTCTGAGTTAGCCTGGAGGGAAAACTCAGTTGGTTTGCTCCCTCAGGACCCATCTACCTTGCTCTGCATTCTGGCATTGGGTTGTTTATCAGGCTGTGTTTTAATCTCACCCTGTCTTTAGAAATGCTTTAATAGGAAGCTGGAAGAAATCCAAAAAGTTCTGCTAGTTCAATGCCATTTTGACCATTTCAACTGCAAAATAAAGTCTTAGTTCATATAGTTCATGTTAACATTGTAAATTTCTATCACCCCCAAAACCATCATGCTAAAGTCAACAGAGAAATACCAAACAGCTGATAGTAAATTTTCTCTCTCAGATCCTCAAACATTTTATAAACTATCTCATTTATCTCTCCAGCTGCAAATAACAACCAGTTTGTTCTCTCTTGGAATTTAACTCGCCATAAAGGTAAGTTTCTATACATTTTCACAGAAAGGTATACATTCCATAGCCAGGGAGAAGAATACTTTTCTAACCTCAAAATACACATGTAATTATCTAATGTAGGCGACCTAAAATTAGAATTGGCAAATAGTTAAAGAGATTTGGTTTGTGCCCCACTATTCCTCTCCCCTCCGGATCCCCATTTTGGTAATAACATTGACTGGGTTCATACAGTATTCACATTTAAGACATCTGCAGTAATCACCCCTCTTTATTCCCTCAGAGCTGGGATAAAGCAGAGTACTTCTTCAATCACCTCTTCCTGAGCTGTGGCTACTAGAAAGAAAAATAGAAGTAAGTTATATTCCACTTTACGGTCCAACACACAGCTCCTATAGTACAATTTTCTCTGCAGGAAGCAAACAAAACCAATAAATAAAGGATTAGTGGGTGAGGAATTTGTAGAGTTCACACTCAATCAGATACTTAGCAGAGGTGTTCAGGAAGCACATGACTGTTGCTGGTGGGCTCCTGGGAACCCAAATCACCACAGTTGAGATATATAGTAATAGAGCAAAATCAAAGGAAGGCTAGGGCAGCACCAAAGGTTGGGACAAAAATCTGAGCACAGATGTAAATTTGTCTTCCTTTGAGTTGCCAGGGTTTTACTTCTTTTGAAACTCTTATGTTTATGACAATGTTTTCTTCTACATGAACTTCAAAATATATACTGGAAGTTCATAACAATGCCTTGCACAGAGTAGTCCTCCATAAATGTTTGTTGAATTGAACAGAGTGGATTTGTAATGTCCTAGACTGGCACATATGCATGCACACACATTGTCAGATTTTCTCTAAGTAATACCTACGACTCAGGAACAAGAGCAGATTTCAAATGGGCTTTGGTGAGGCATCAGTGGGATGTGGTGGAAGACCCAGGCTATTGGGCGTTACGTAAGGCATCGCCAAAATAGCTGATCATAAGTAGAGAAAGAGAGATAAAAGTGAAGGAAGATGACTTCAGAGGATGAATGATGAAACTGAGGAACCAGAAAGTAAAGGGGAAAAATAAATGTAGCAGGGGTAAGGACTAGGAAGACACTGAAGATAAGGAGATTGCAAGAAAAAAGTTCAGGGCCAAAGACCTCAGAGATCTTCAGAGTTCCAAGATGCAATGCAATTCACTGTGGGAAATGGCATGGTGGGCACCCCCCACAGAAGAGAACATAAATGACTCCCTCCAAAGAGATCACCACATGGGCCCTGCTGAGGGCTGTCCACAGGTCAGAGGAAGCCAGAAACCCCAAGAGTGGGTAGAGATGACTGGGGATCATGACAGAAGGCAGGAAAGGAAGATAGCAAAGTTAGTATCTGTTGTTAGCTTCTATTTATGAATGTTGAAGTAAAGTCTTCTGTGAGATCCACAACATTAGAAATTTTTAAATCCTCAGCATGTGTATTTTTAAATCTTTTTTTAAATTAGCCAATATAATGATTTATTGATTCCCACTGGGGCTAAAAAAGAATTCTTAAAATCTTAGCTACTCTCTAAATAAGTAAAAGTACATACTTGGCAGAAGTGGTAAAATGGAATCACGATGAAAAAAACAGTTCTAGGGAAGAACTATCAAAAGGCCCATATTGCTAGCCCAGCATCACTGCAAACTGTATTTAAAAGAACAATTTCCCTTTTCACAGGAGCCTACAGAAAAAAAAAAAGCACAGTTTTCTCCTGGAAGGGGTGCCTGGTGGCTGTGGGCTGATGGGGATAATGTTGACCGGGCAGGGACACCATCACATGTTGCTCTGCCTGTGAGCCCTGCAGTCTATTTCTATCTGCTTGGAGTTGAGGTATACGATTGTCACTCTTTGCCAGAAGTAAGAATGGGGGTGTTTCTCTTTAGCATTAGTGTTCAGCCAGAGACAAGAAGGCTTTGACTTTGTGGACCTCAGCTGTATGTTTCTAGGCCATTGATTTATGCCTTGAATCTCTCTTCATAGCTGGATGCTTATACTAGTTTTTGTTTGGGAGTGTTTGTCTGGGGAGAGGTAACTGCTGGGAAAGGGTAGGAGAGTCCACACTGGTTCCTGGCACACAGCTCCTAAAATGCTTGGAGTTTCCAGAGACAAGAGCATCTTTCATATGCCAATGAGATGATCAGTGGCCGGGGGTCCTCGATAGCTTCAGGATGGTGACTGGTCACCAGGACAATCAAAGAATGATTAGAGTGTTAAAACTTCTAGCTCCACTCTCTGACCTCTAGGGAAGGGAGGTGGGGCCTAGGTATGGAGTGAATTACCAATGACCAGTGGTTCAATCAACCATGCCTATGTAATTCAACCTGCTAAGATCCCCCCAGAGTGCAGTTGAGAAAGTTTCTGAGTTGGTGAACACTTGAGATGTTGGAAAGAAAACATGCCCAGAATGGGCACGGAGACTCTGTTCTCCTTCCCCCATACCTGGCCCTATGTACCCCTTCCATTTGTTTTTTTCTGAGTTGTGTCCTTTCCCAATAAATCAGTAATAGCAAGTAAAGCTTTTATTTTGAGTTCTGTGAGCCAATCTAGCAAATTATCAAAGTTTAGGAAGGGTGTGAGGGAAGCCCCGATTGAAGCTGGCTTATCAGAAGTATAATTGATACCCTGGGACTTGTGACTAGCTCCTGAGTAGGGGCAATGTTGTGGGACTGAAACTTTACACCTATAAAGTTGACTCTGACTACGTGGTTAGGGTCAGAGTCAAACTGGATAAGCTGGAGAAGCAACTGTTCATGTGGAAAGCCCCCCACACACCTGGTATTAGAAGTGTTATGAGTAAGAACAGCTCAGAGGTCCTCTCTGCTGCAATTCTCTCCTCTAATTATCCCTGCTCCAAGGGCACCTCTAATTAGGGCACTTCTTCTTGGGACTTAATCTTAGCCTTTCCTGAGTCCAGATTCAGATTTTGAAATTCACACGGTTCACTTGAGAGCTTGACTTCCATTTCTGACTGCTCTACCCTTTCTTTTGGTCTTCCTGTTTCTAATCATTTCTGGTTAACCCTGCAGTCTTGGAGTGGTAAGAATCAACTGATGCTTCTGACATGACATCAGGTGATTCTCCAGGAATAACAACCTTTTCTTCAGGCACATGCCTGTTATCCCTCCTCTCCTCTCCTTTCCTCCTTTCCAATAGATGTGCTCATCCTTTAGTCTGATGCCTCCAATGCTGATCACCCTTCAAAAAGAGGTCACTCTTGTTTCTTCTGCTAGGTTGCCATTCTATAATACCACAAATAATTAGAAAGTTACCGAACTTGAGTTTTTAAAAGATTTTATTTATTTATTTTAGACAGAGGGAGAAAGAGATGGAGACAAATGTCAATGTGTGGTTGCCTCTAGCACACCCCCTACTGTGGACCTGACTTGGCTCGCAACCCAGGCATGTGCCCTGACTGGGGATGGAAACAGTGACCCTTTGGTTCACAGGCCAGCACTCAATCCACTGAGCTACACCAGACAAATCTGAACTTGATATGTATTTATATCATCTCTCAAGTTGGCTTACTCTATGTATTATGAACTTGACTCCCCCACTTAAAAAAGTCTTCTACTCAATTTCTCATTTCCCCTCTAGCTATATCCTTTTTCTTTGGTCCTCTATTCATTCCAACTCTTCAAAACATGTCTTATACTCAGCATCTCTATTTACACATGCCCCAAGCCATTCTCAATGCACCTTAATGGCTCTCATCCCCATTCCTCCCTAAAATAGCTCATCTTAAGTTCATCAAGCACCTCTTTGTCACTATAAGCAATAAACTTTTCTAAGTTCTTAATTTTACTTAATTTCCCAGTGGTGTGTGATAATGTTAATAGCTCTTTTCTTCTTGAAATACTCCCTTGGTTTCCTGGACATTCTTCAGGTTCTTCTCTGTCTCTCTTGCAGGTCATGGCCCTCTGTTTAACCAGTAAATAGCGGAGATCTTCAGCACCAGTCCCAGGCCTTCTTTTCCTCCTGTACTCTCTTCCAAGACAATTTCGGCTATGCCTGTGGCCTCAGTGAATTATCACCTATAAGTAAGCAACTATTACATTTGACATAAAGTATTTTTGGGTGGCTGCCACTAACTCATTCGGGCCTCTTCCCTGAGCTCCAGGCCTCTAGTTCCATGTACCTTCCTCATGGACATCTCAAAATCCCCTCAGAGCCAACAAAAGCAAAGGTGAATTTATTGCTGTGTAAGTCCTCATGTTGGCAGAAAAGAAATGGCACCTTGCAGTAAAGATAAATTAAAAAGCACTTGCAACAAAAACAAAAATATCATGAAGGTACTGTTTACCAAAGTACAGGCAGAGTCAAAGGAAACCAACAGGGAACAGTGAGCTGGGGGAATAAATACTCTGACCTCATTCCCCTCCAGCCTGGTCATTGACAAATTCCACCAGGCAATGTGGGACAGCTGACGTAGTCCACAGCTCCTGGGGCTCTCTCTGGGCTGAGTGTGAAGGGGGTGGAACTAGAGGGGCATATGAATAACACTCAACTCAATGACTTTGAGCAAAAGAAGTCCTCTTCCAGCATTCCCTACCCAAGAATCAGTACCACCAGCTACCTGACCAATCAACAGAAACCAAGAATTTCCTTAATCCTACCTCTCCCTTACTTTTCATACCCAAGCCACCATACGTCCTAATAGGACTTCTCAGAACAATCTGGCCTCAGCTATTTTAAAGTACACTACTTCAGTTTACACATACTGCTCCTTCATAGCACTCATAGTCATAATGTTACATTGCTTGTAGGATTATTTTACTGGCATCTTTTTTCCTCTCCAACCTATAAACTCCATGTTAACAGAGACTATGGTTAATTTCTCTCGCCATCATTTCTCCTGTATTTTGCCACAGTCTCTGGCATGGAGTAGGTACTGAGTAATATTTGTTGAATGCAAACATGGTAGGACCTGCAGGGACACACAGATCACACAGCCACGTTCTGTTACCATGGGAGAGAGCTGGAATTCAGACATGGGAAGCAAGTCATCCAAGAATTTAAAGTAAATTATAAGAAAAAGAAAAAGATAGTTTTATCATTAACTTTCTAAGTGTTAGGTCATGTCTAAGGATATTACAAATTTAGCAGGAGTTATTCTCAGGGCACAAACCCAGACATGCAGAAAACACCCACTTCTTTATATTTTTAAATCTAATAACATCTAACTTTTAGCTCAGCTGCCACTAGGTAGAAAATAGTCATTCCTCACCCTTGCAAAAATTGAATCAAGATGTTTGTGCACTATCTAACAATGAGCGGAAAGGTTTGTAGCCTCCAGTGCATCATAACCCTGTTGAAACTTTCATTTTCTGGCCCTAGAGTGGCTTTTTGAGATTTGGCAGCTCTCCACTTCTATGCCACCTGTGGGTGAAGTGGAGGGACCAGTTCCCCGGGCTGGCAGCCTCAGGACTGAGGGTCCAGCCTCCATATGCTTTCTGAGAAGAGCTCCCCTACTCCCCACCACATCTGGACACTTCAGGAGGTATGTGGCCATGTGCTCTTACCCTGCCCTGGTCTGACCTGTTTTTTTTTTAAATTTTTTTATTGATTATGCTGTTACAGTTGTTCTATTCCCCCCTTCATTCCCCTCCACCCTACCCCCCCATCCCCACCAATACCCTCCCTTTAGTTTATGACCATGTGTCTCAAGTCCTTTAGATTCTATATTTCCCATGCTATTCTTGCCCCCCCATCTATTTTCTATCTACTGTCTATGCTACTTATTTTCTGTTCCTTCTCCCCCCTTCTCCTCCTCCCACTCCCCTGTTGCTAACCCTCCTTGAGATCTTCATTTCTATGTTTCCACTCCTGATCTAGCTGTCCTTTTAGTTTGTTTTCGTTTTAGGTGTGGTTGTTAATAACTGTGGATTTGCTGTCCTTTCACTGTTCATGTTTCTTTAACTTCTTTTTCTTAGATAAGTCCCTTTAACATTTCATATAATAAGGCCTTGGTGATGATGAACTCCTTGAATTTGATCTTATCTGAGAAGCACCTTATCTGTCCTTCCATTCTAAATGAAAGTTTTGCCGGATAGACCTGTTTTTATTACAAGTGACAAACTGATCGTCTCTTTCTCTCTCTCCCATTCTACTTCTCTCCTAGTGTCCCTCAAAGGGGGCTCTTTAGTGGAATTTCATCAATGAGCTCAAATTTTAGTCAAAGAAGTTGGGAAGGAGAGTGGCTTGCAGGCAACTTCTGCTACTCCTAAAAGCCTTTTCCCAGCACAGAAGTGTAAAAAAAGCTGTTTCCTCTGACGAAATGGATCTGAGGAGGAAAAAATAGGAGGGAAACCCAAAATACCTGCATTTCTCAATATGTATCCTGCCACATTATTATTATTTCATTATACCTCACAACAAACTTGTGATTTAATGACTCTAGTCTCCAATTTTTAGATGAGAAACTGAAACCAAGAAGTCTTAAATCACTTACCTGATGTAACCCAACTGGTAGCTGGCCAAGAAAAGAGTCAAGTTCAAAGTGTGTACAAACCTGAAGCCTGTGTTCTCTCTTCTGTGCCTTCTGTGGGGCAAGAGAAGAGGCAAAGAGTAAGGGATAAGGCATGATATTATAATGATCTGGGGACCAGAGCCAGCCAGCAAGCCTATTGTGACATGGAACACACACGTTTTTCACCTGGCAGAGAGTCTTAACTAGTTTCCCTGGTGTATTAAAAAAAACATTGGGAAGACGTTTGAGACTTGGGGGAAAATGTGAATTATCAAATGGGGAAATTTAGAAAGAAGGATGCTCCTTGGACTTAATGCTCTGGGTCTGGACTTTCTGCCTATCAGCCATTCAGCTTGTTCCAAAAGGCCAGACACTCTGCAACAGTACTTTTGAGCAGGGATTTTTTTAATGGATTCCAAATGAAATCCCTATCCTCTTCATGGGACAATCTCTAGTTTTAATGTCAGATCTTTACTGTTTGATGGAGGAAAGATTGTCAAATATGGTTCCCATTCCATATGCATCAGAAAACACATGGGATATAGAGACTTCCTGGACACACACACACGCATCCAAAATAACTTGACTGAGACATTTGGAATTGATCTCATACATATTAAACCCTCTGAAAAGTCCATGTCTTTGAAGAGAGGATTTCAATATTAAGCTTTGTTGCCTTCAAAGTTCAAATACCCCCTCTTGTGGCAAAATGGCATATTATGTTTCCAGATTATTTCTGCAATAGACTCACAAAATGATAGTTTGAAGAATGATGAGTACTTGAAAAGAAACTTTTAATGCATTTAAAAAATAACAGTCCTACTAATTGTATGCCCCACCTGCAATCTCTTTCAAGTGGAAAACCTGAGACTCAGAAGCCTTACATAACTTGCCCAAAGTAACCCAATTAAAGAACAGAAAAGTGAAGTGAAACAAAGACTCAAGTGTCTTTTGCAACAGATGTACCACTAAGAACACTGATTTCCAATAATTACAATCATTAAGCCTGGAGAGCCCATAGTCATTGCCATCAGGGCCTTGCATGGACTTCTGTGACACATGGACTTCTGTGACACACTTAACCCAGATGGAAGGGCCTCCCCTTCATTATTTGGCTTTCCACCTAAAACTTGTTGTTTATTGATCAGTCACTGCTGGACCCAATCCAGCCACAAGTCTGAGTGCGTGATATCTGCTAATCTGTCCTTGGAGCCAGCAATATAGGGATGAGCAAGACAGACCTAAGATCCCTGGCCTCAGGAAGCTTACATTTTACATACTGTATTGGTTTTCTGTCATTGTGCAGCACATTACCAAACTTTCAGAGGTTTAAAACAACACCCATGCAGAGCATGCAGTTCTCTAGGTCAGAAGTCTGGACATGAACTGTGGGGGCCCCTGCTGGTGCCAAAATCAAAGTGTCAGCCAAGCAGGGCTCTTCTGTGGAGGGAAGAACCCATTTTCAAGTTCCTTCAGGCTGTCGTCACAGTTTTGCTTTTTATGGCTGTGGGACTGAGGCCCCCGGTCTCTTGCTGGTTGTCTGTTGGGGGCTCTCTTAGCCCCGTGTCATTGCCTGGTTCCTTCTCTTAGGCCCCTCCATTTTCACAGCAGCAATGGCATATCTGGTCTTCCTTGTGCTTTGCATCCCACTGATTTCCCATTCTGTCACCAACCAGAGAACACTCTCTGCTTTTAAAGGGCCACTGTGACTGGATTAGGCCCAGACAGCTAATTTTCCTTTTGCTGTGCAACATAGCCATGGGAATGACCTCTCCTCAAATTCCCAGCTTCCACCCACAGCCACACGGGAGAGGATCATTCAAGGGTGAGGGTCATTGAGAGTCATTCTTAGAAATTTGCCTCCCATGGTGGGCAGGAGAGCCACAAGAACAAAAGAATAATTCTTGGTTATAAAAACTAACGAGGGAAGTAAACAGTATGTTCTAAAAGGGAGTCCTGAATAACGAGGACAAGGCAGTCACACAGCAAGTGTGTCCCAGCCCAAGAGTGCAGTATTCAGAAAGGCCTGGAGACAGGACAGAACATTCTCAACATTTAGATGTTATTTTACTAAACACAAAGCACAGGCAACCCTGGCTGGTGATTCACTTGCATGGAGCATGATCCACTACCACAAAAGGTTGCATGCGAGTTTGAACTCTAGTCAGGGTGCATATGGAAGGCAAGTGATCGATGTTTCTCTTCACGTCGATGTATCTCTCTTTCTCTCCCCCCTTCCTCTGTTTTTCTAAAATCAATAGAACATATCTTCAGGTTAGGATTTTAAAAAAAGAAAATCAGACTCCTGGCCAGGATGAAGGTGTAGGTAGACACACTGTGCCTCCTCACACAACCAAAATAAGGATAACAACAATTTAGAAACAAAGTAACAACCAGAACTGACAGAAAATTGAACTGTATGCAAGGAGTCAGACAACCAAGGAGATAAAATGGACACATTCATCCAGACTGGTAGGCAGGACTAAGTCAGGCAGCAGGGCTGAGAGGGATTGAGGCACAAAAAGCAGTGGCACCGGGCATACAAGTCACCCCAGGTGCTCAAGATGGCAGTGGGCGGACCCCGGGTGTGCAGGCAGTGGCTGGAAGACCCCGAGCACAGGGTGACAATAGGCAGACCCTGTGAGGTGGTGATTGTGAAGCAAGGCACTGAGCGCAAGGCAGCTGACTGATGAGGCAGCCCCACATTCACATGCAGATAAACCATGGGAACTTAGAGAGCAAGACACATCATGTAACCCAGGGTCTCAACGTCAGGAAATAAAGCCTCAAAACACTGACTGAAAACACCTGTGGAGGTTGAGTTGCAGGGAGAGACTCCCAGCCTCACAGGAGAGTTTGTTGGAGAGACGCACAGTGTCCTAGAATGTATACAAGCCCACCCACATGGGAATCAGTGCCAGAAAGGCCCAGTTTGCTTGGGGGAAGTGGTGGAAGGGACTGAAATCTGACAGAGAGTGGAGCAAGCACCATTGTTCCCTCTCAGACCCCACCCCCACATACAGTGTCACAACCCAGCAACTGGGTTGCCCCTCCCTGGTGAACACCAGGCTCAACAAGACAAAAAAAATGGCCCAAATGGAAGAACAGATCAAAGCTCCACAGCAAATACAACTAAGCAATGAAGAGATAGCCAACCTATCAGATGCACAGTTCAAAACGCTGGTGATCAGGATGCTCACACAACTGGTTGAATGTAGTCACAAATTGAAGGCTACACTAAGGGAAATAAAAGAAAATGCACAGGCAACCAATAGTGATGGAAACAAACCTGGGACTCAAATTAATGGAGCGGACCAGAAGGAAGAAAGAACCAACCAAATAGAAGAGAATGAAGAAACAAGAATTCAAAATTAGGAGAGGCTTGGGCCTCCAGGACATCTTTAAACATTCCAACATCTGACTTGTAGGGGTATCAGAAGGGGAAGAGAAAGAGCAACAGGTGAAAAACTTATCTGAACAAATAGTAAAAGAGAACTTTCCCAATCTGGCAAAGGAAATAGATTTCCAGGAAATTCAGGAAGCTCAGAGAGGCCCAAAGAAGTTGAACTCAAGGAAGAACACACCAAGGCACATCATCATTACATTACCCAAGATAAAAATGAAGGAGAGAATCCTAGAAGCAGCAAGAGATAAGGAGACAGTTACCTACAAAGGAGTTCCAATCAGACTGTCAGCAGATTTCTCAAAAGAAACCTTGCAGGCAAGAAGGGGCTGGAAAGAAGGATTCCAAGTCATGAAAGGCAAGAACCTACATCCAAGATTGCTCTATCCAGCAAAGCTTTCATTTAGAATGGAAGGGCAGATAAAGTGCTTCTCAGATAAGTTTAAGTTCAAGGAGTTCATCATCACCAAGCCCTTATTATATGAAATGTTAAAGGGACTTATCTAAGAAAAAGGAGATAAAAAAACATGTACAGTAAAATGACAGCAAACTCACAATTATTAACAACCACACCTAAAACAAAAATAAACTAAGCAAACGGCTAGAACAGGAACAGAACCACAGAAATGGAGATCACATGGAGGGTTAGCAACAGAGGAATGGGAGGGAGAGAGAGGGGTAAAAGGTACAGAGAATAAGCATAGACAGTATGTAGAAAATAGAGAGGGGGAGGGCAAGAATACTATGGGAAATGTAGAAGCTAAAGAACTTACAATACATGCACATGAACTAAAGGGGGGGAATGTGGATGGGAGAAGGTGTGCAGGTTGGAGGGGAATGAAGGGGGGAATGGGACAACTGTAATAGCATAATCAATAAATATATTTTAAAAAGAAAATGCAAAGCAAAGGCACTTGCAAAGTAGAACAAACATCCACTCTTGCCCTTCATTGTATAAAATATTATGTATACACATAAACATTAAACATTACACACACATACACAGAGTTTTCTACCTGTTCTGCAGCCTGGAATCATCAGAATGTTGGCATTACCTGTTCTATTATATTGATCTCATTCATAAGACCATTCATGCCTACTTCCTTTTTCGATAGCAGCATTGTAATTGTTATTTCTGTATATTCTGTGTTTGTCCTAGTTTTTTAACTCTTCTTGGGTCCATTTCAGACATTTATATTTGAATAGGAGCTTATCTGTGTTCTTAAAATTTTGAAATGTATTGTCATACTGTTGTACACAGTAATCTCTAATGTTTTTTTAATCTCTTCCATATTTGTATCTCCTTTCTTGTTACTAACATGGTACAATGTTGCTTTCTCTCTTTTATATTTAATCAGAATCAGCAGGAAAATATCTATTGTATTCATCATTTCAGATACCAACTTTTGGTTTCATTTATCTTTTCAACTCTTCCTTTGTTTTCTAGTGAATCAACATAAGCTTTTATCTTTATTAATACACACCTCCTGCTATCATTTAGTTTATTTTGTGTTTTTTATAAATTTTTGAGATTATCTTTATTAATTTTTTTGGTGTTTTCTCAAAATTAAATCTATATTTAATTGGCTATACAATTATCTATAAACTTTACTTGCAACTGATAGGTTTTAGTAATAAAATACTTTATTAAATTTGAGATTTTGCAAAAATATGATTTTTCATTTAGTTAGGACGTTATTTATGAAACTGTTCCTCAATTTATTTAAATACATCATTTTTGGTGCACTTTTTGTTGTGGATTTCTAGTTTTATTGAATTATAAAGAAAAGTAGTGGTCTGTAGATTTTCTACTTTGGGTAAGTTAGTCAAGTTTTCTTTTAGCCCTGACTGGTGTGACTCAGTTGGTTGGGCACCATCCCACAAAGCAAAAGGTCACCAGTTTGATTCTCAGTCAAGGCACATGCCTCGGTTGTGGGTTTGATCCCCAGTTGGGGGTGTGTGAGAGGCAATCAGTGAATGTTTCCCTCTCACATGGATATTTCTCTCCCTCTTTTTCTCTATCCTTTCCCTCTCTCTAAAAATAAATAAAAATAAAATCTTTAAAAAAGTTTCTTTTAGTCAAATACATCATTGAAATGTTATACTTGTTCCACAGACCTGAAAAAAAGGGTTATGTCTTCTCCTCAAGGAGTGTCATGTTTCTCTCTACTGGTGTTTATTCACGGTGTATGCCATGAATCTGATTTCAACTGCGTATGACTTTGTGATTGTGTTGTTCAAATGCCATCTACACCTGTTATATTTGTTACTTGATTTGCCAAATTTTAAAAGTTTCCATTATAACTGCATTTTTTACAAGTCTCTTTTTGTATTTTTAGGAGTTCTTCGGCCATAATAATATTTAACAAATATTGCTAACATGAATTCTTTTGTCCATCTAGAAAAAAACAAAGCCAGACTTGTTCCACATGTAGTAATTCATTGCACATGAATTAAACATTTAAAAAGAAAAATCAAAACCACTAGAAGAAAGTCAGAAGGATTTAACTCTAGAGATATTTCCAAGAACAGCCTCAGAAATCCAAAATTTATAAAGACATTTTGGTTACATAAAATGTTGAACCTCTTATAGAACAAAAAATACTATACACAATGGCAAAAAGCAATGAAGACAGGTATAATGACAAAGGTTCCTAGGGGAGTCCCTTTCGGGGCCTGGGCCCCTTCATATCCCAGGCATCCCAAGAGAATATGGCATTCTCTCTTTGGTCACTGAGTTGTCTCAGATTAGTTTAAGCCTGTAGGCCTTAAATATAGAACAGCCTTGTGCATCTTGAACAGCAAGAGTTTATGACATGTTTAAGAGTTAAACAGGGCTTGGCCTTCACCAGAAACATTTCAAGGAACCAGTGGGGCACCTGAGCCTGGCAGTCCAGCCTCTGATCACCTGGTGGTGTGAAAACAATCATCTGACACTAACAACTATGAAACCACAAAGATGAGAGTTCTGGGCCCTGTTCCCAAGAGGAGACAGGAGCAGAGTCCTACACACCAAGTTTCCACTGAGGACTTTCACACCAGCTAATTTCTGGCAGACTTGTAAGAGAAAAACATCCTTTGCATGAGATATGCACACTCAGAAACATGTTGGAGACCCTGAGCCGTCAGCATGGTGAGAAGTTGGAACCATTTGGCCCCAAGAGTTAGGGATTTATGCCTTTCTGCCCCGTTGGGATGAGAGACAGAGGGCACTGAAGCCTGCAGATCTTGCTCTAATATTTAGAGTCACTCATAGGGCAAAGAGGATCAGCTCATGGACACCAGAGCTAAACAGTGCATCTCTAATCAGACTAACAGGACTAGTGAAACATGCTGACAACTCAAATGAATGGTTAATGTCCCCCAGATCAGAATAGTGCCTATAAATCACAAAGGAAAAGATCAGTTGATAGAAAAATGTTCAAGCCACAGGAGAGGAAATACAAATGGCCACTGGATATATTAAAGATTCTCAACCTCCTCAGTGGTTAGGGAATACAAATAAAGCAACAATCTAATACCATTTCCCCTACTCCAGTCACAGTGTCCAATGCTAGAGAAAATGTAAAGAAATGAGCACTCATACATTGCTGGTAAGAGTGTAATTTTCTATAGTATCTTTGCAAAATATCCTGGCAATAGCCACTGAAAGTTAAAATATATGGATGTTTGTTTCTACAATCTCACTATGGGAAATGTAATCTATAAAAATGAAAGCATCAGTGAGATTAGAAGTACAATGTCCTTAATTGTAGCAGCACCTTCTACAAATATCCTAAACGCAACCTGAGTGTCATTAATTTGAAGAAAGCTTAGATGGAGATGATTCGGGTCCATTGAGAATATTATTCAGGCATGAGAAAGATGAATCAGATCCCTATCAACCTGCCCGCATGCTCCTCCGAACACAGTACCTTAATGGTACTAATTAAAGAAAGAATTGCTAAATCAAATATAAAAGAGAGACAAAAAACAAATATATGACATTAAAAAAGAAATGATATATAACTATATATAGAAAGAAGAATAAATTTATGAGAAGAAAAATTATGAGATAGTCATACACATACTATTGTGTATACATGTGTACAATAGTACACACACACATGTTTTGAAAGCTGGTTTCTTTGAAAGCATAGACTATAGAGATTCACTCTCTTTACTGGTGTAAAACCTGAAAATGTATATGTATAAAGATTATTCAATATTACAGTGAAAATATGCTGAATCAGATGAAGTATGGCAGAATTTTAACATATGAAAACATTATATTTTTGCTATATAAATTGTTGTGGAACAGAGTGCAGAAGTCCCAATTTGGAAAACTATTAGGACTATGATATAAAAATCTGATAGAATAGCACGAAATAGGAAAACTAGGTAACCTTCCTAAATATTGATAAAGCAAAATTATGAAAGCTTTGTAACTACAAAATTTGATTAGCCTTGTGGAAGTCACAGTCAAAACAATTACAGTGTAGGTCACCTGTATCTGAGAGATACATTCATTACCAGTATGTGCTAAAATGCAAAAAATAAAAATAAAAATAGTGCAAATTTGCATTTATTATATTTATATAATAAAATATTCATAACTTCATAAAGCTAATGCACTGCTGATTAAAATCCAAGACTTCTGTTTTGTTTTGTTGGCTTATTTATGTTTCTGCAGGGTGAGGGAGATGCTTCACCAAAGTTCTGAAGTTCACCAGAAAACTAATGTGTAAGAATATTTGAAAGAGTAATATTGAAGGAAACTCACTCTACCAGAAATTAAAAAATAGCTATAATAATTAAAGTCAATGAGGTATGGGTAGAATGAATATGCAAGTAGATAAAGGAAACTAGAAAATTCCAAATGGCAGGAGATACATAACTTAGTAAGTGATACACATAAATTTTCAGTTATTTACAAAGAATAGACTTTCAGAAGTACTATTTTAAAACTTGGCTAACTGTTAAAGAAAACATTCTGCTCAACCCAGACCTCAAGTTTAATTCATTGGTAATCAAAGAAATGCAAAGAAAAATAAGGAGTTACAGTTTCTTTGTCTCTCAGATGAGTAAGAATACATAATGTGATCAAAAGGACATTCTGTAGGAAGTGAAGAAAACTGAAGCTTTGCTACCCTGAAGCTGCTTTTTTGGGATATGAATTTTAAGCTGTTTATTAAGAAACATAAGACTCAGAAAGAACTTTTGACCCTCCCCCAATATGACTTAAGTATGGAACATAGGAGGCTTCAGGTACATGCCTATTGGCTGGATACTATTGTAATGGGGTGCAGCCAAGACAGAGCCCCAGAAAAGAATTTGGGATGGGGTCCAGAGCTCAGGGTGTCCAGGAAATATTAAGATGTCCTCACCACCCCCCCAACATGGGGAAGGGACAAATGGAGCCAGGGCCATTGAGAGCTGTTTTGCATAGCAACAGTTTTACAGCTAACCTCTGGAATGATTATTTAACATATCTATAACCTTTAACTGGTTTCCTAGATATGTTAAATAGTTGTGGCCAAGTTTTGAGCCAGGGAGAAGGGAGTGGCTTCTACCCAGGATGTAACTGGGGGCTGGTCCCCTGAGTTACAGTGCCTGCATGAGAGCTTGGAGCTGATTGGCTCCACACCATGGGGCCATACCTGCCCGGAATAATGATGGCAGCCCAGTAAAGCTGGGAAGGTATGAGAGTCCTGGCAAGTGTAACTGATTGTAGGAGGAGTCGGAAATGGGGCTGCAAAGGAGGATGGGTGTGGAGATTTAAACCCAGACACAGCAGCCATTGAGAGGGAGAACCATGCAGTTTTGGCCAGAGTGCAGACCCCTGCAGCCCTTGAGGGAGAGCCACGTGGTTTCAGCAAAGTAAGGGTCCCTTCTTGGCCAGGTGAGGGGAGAGCCATGTGGTTTTGGGCAGAGTGAGGACCCCCTCTTTGTGAGGTAAAAGAGGGAGCCATGTGGTTTTGGCAGAGTGCAGACCCCCTCTTTCCCAGGTGAAAGGGAAAACCATGCAGCTTTGCCAGAATGGAGATCCCTGCAGCCAGGTGAAGAAGAAAGACACGTGCTTTTGGTGGAGTGCGGACCCCTGCAGCTTTAGTAGAAGAGGCCCAAACGGCTTTGGGTGTCCCCTTTGGCCGCGTGGCCTGGTAAGCAGGAGAGACTTTGACTGGAACTTGGTACAAAGAACTCTTGCAAGTGGACTGTGAGAGGGTGCCACATGACTTTGGATTAACTAGAGATCCTGCCTGCACAGCGACACAGCTGATTGTGCCAGTGGCCTGAAAAACGGATGTGTGCTCTTCTCCTGATTTACAGTACCTGGAGTTGGGACAGTGGGAGAGGGAGAGCTGTGTGTGTAGGTATATACCCTAAAGGACTTTGATATTTTAGTGGAGGCATTAGGCCTAACTAGCATTAAAGAAACATTTTGTTTCCTTTTCACAATTCTCTGGCATTGAGAGGTGTCTTCCCAATTGGCGGCAGACCGAAGATCCCAGTAGATATTAATATACTGTCCTTGGGAGGGGCCCCTGTTGTTCTGTAGCAGTTTTTGGCATCCCTAGGTGAGCCAAATATTGCCACCCCCTTGGACCTCTTGTTCAGTAACACTATTGTTTCTGAGAAGCCTAGAAAGGATTTCCCTGCCATGTGTGTTCTGCTCCTCCTCATCTAACCATTAATCGCCCCTTCACACTTCTGAAGTCCTTGTTCCCCCCTTTTCTCCTTTCTCGAAAATGTCATATATGCCCAATGTTGCCACACTATCTTTGGAATTTCTACACCTATGTGAATACCTCATGAGCCTGTATTAAAACTTTGATTTTTTAAATCATTTTATTATTATTTTTCAAGTACAGTTTTTTGTCTATTTCTCCCATCCCAGCTCCACCCCACCCCATGATTCCCACCTCCCTCCCATTTCCACCCCCCTTAGTTCTTGTCCTTCTGTCCTTCATATTTGTTCCTCCAAATCCCTCTCCTTTTTCCCACTTATATTCCCTTCCCTCTCCCCTCTGGTCACTGTCCCCTTGTTCTCTATTACAGTGTCTTTGTTTTTACTCTGCTTGCTTGTTTGTTTTGTTGTTTAGCTTCCTGTTAAAGGTAAGATCATATGGTATTTGTCTTTCAACACCTGGCCTATTTCACTCAGCATAATGCTTTCCAGTTTCATCCATGTTGTTGCAAAGCGTAGTAGCTCCTTCTTTCTCTCTGCTGCATAGAATTCCATTGTGTATATGTACCACAATTTTTGGATCCATTCATTTACTGATGGGCACCTAGGTTGTTTCCAACTCTTGGCTATTGTAAATTGTGCAGCTATGAACATTGTGGTGCATAGGTTCTTTGAAATTGATGTTTTAGGATTCTTAGGATATAATCCTAGCAGTGGAATTGCTGGGTCAAAAGGCAGGTCGATTTTTATTTTTCTGAGAAAATTCCATACTGTTTTCCATAATGGCTATTCCAGTCTGCAATCCCACTAACAGTGAACTAAGGACCCCTTTTCCCCACACCCTCTCCAACATTTGTTGTTTGTTGCTTTGTTTATGATAGCCATCCTGACTAGTGTAAAGTGGTATCTCATTGTGGTTTTAATTTGCATCTCTCTGATAGCTAACGATATTGAGCATCTCTTCATGTGTCTCTGGATCTTCTCCTTGGAGAAGTGTCTGTTCGAGTCCTTTTCCCATTTTTTAATTGGGTTAGATGTCTTCTTAGAGTGGAGTCATGTAAGTTCTTTGTATATGTTGGAGATTAAAATTTTGTTTGAGGTATCATTGGCAAATATGTTTTCCCATACAGTTGGTTGTCTTTTTAATTTAATACTGTTTTCTTTAGCCATGCAGAAGCTTTTTATTTTGATGAGATCCCATTTGTTTATTCTTTCCTCTATATTCCTCGCTCTAGGGGACATATTGGTAAAAATGTTGCTGTGTGAAATATCTGAGATTTTCTTGCCAATGTTCTCCTCTAGGACTTTAATGGTTTCACGGCTTATATTTAAGTCTTTTATCCACCTTGAATTTATTTTGGTGTATGGTGTAAGTTTGTGCTCAAGTTTCATTTTTTTGCACGTAGCTGTCCAGTTCTCCCAACACCATTTGTTGAAGAGGCTATCTTTACTCCATTTTATCTTCCTGCCCCTTTGTGTAATATTAATTGACTATAGAGAGTTGGGTTGATTTATGGGCTCTCTGTTCTGTTCCATTGGTCTATGTGCCTGTTTTTATGCTAGTACCAGGCTGTTTTGATTACAGTGGCCTTGTAATACAGTTTGATATCAGGTATTGTGATCCTTCCTATTTTTTTCTTCTTTCTCAAGATTGCAGCTGCCATTCTGGGTCATTTATGGTTCCATATAAATTTTTGAAGTGTTTGTTCTATGTCTGTGAAATATGCCATTGCTACTTTAATAGGTATTGCATTGAATCTATATTGCTTTGGGTAGTATGGACATTTTGATGATGTTAATTCTTCCAATCCATGAACAAGGTATATGTTTCCATTTGTTTGTGTCTTCCCTGATTTCTTCCTTCAGGGCTGTGTAGTTTTCTGCATACAGGTCTTTTACCTCATTGGTTAGGTTTATTCCCAGATACTTTATTTTTCTTTTTGCTATATTGAATGGTATTTTTTCCTTGATTTCTGCTTCTGCTGATTCATTGTTAGTATACAAAAATGCCTTTGATTTCTGAATATGGACTTTGTATCCTGCTGTTTTGCCAAATTCATTAATTAGTTTGAGCAGTTTTTGGGTAGAGTCTATAGGATTTTCCATGTACACTATCATGTCATCTGCAAACAGTGACAGTTTTGTTTCCTTCTTTCCTATTTGGATGCCTTTTATTTCCTTTTCTTGCCTAATCACTGTGGCCAAAACTTCTAATACTATATTGAATAGAAGTGGTGAAAGTGGACATCGTTGTCTTGTTCCTGATCTTAGTGGAAAAGCTTTTAATTTTTTCTCATTGAGAATGATATTGGCTGTAGGTCTCTCATATATGGCCTTTATTATATTGAGGTATGCTCCCTCTATTTCCACTTTGCTGAGTGTTTTTATCATAAATGGGTGTTGTACCTTATCGAAAGCTTTTTCCTCATCTATTGATATGATCATGTGGTTTTTGTCTTGGCTTTTGTTTATGTGATGAACTACATTTACTGATATGTAAAGGTTGAACCATCTTTGCATCGCTGGGATGAATCCCACTTGGTCATGGTGTATGATCTTTTTGATATATTGTTGGATGTGATTTGCCAATATTTTGTTGAGGATTTTAGCATCTATGTTCATCAGTGATATTGGCCTAAAGTTCTCTTTCTTTGTTGTGTCTCTATCTGGTTTCGGCATTAGGATGATGCTGGCTTCATAAAAAGAATTTGGGAGGTTTCCATCCATGTGGGTTTTTTGGAATAATCTTAGAAGAATAGGGGTTAGCTCTTCCTTAAATGCTTTGTGGAATTCTCCTGTGAAACCATCTGGTCCAGGGTTTTTGTGTGATGGGAGTTTTTTGATTACTGCTTCAATTTCTTTTGCTGTTATTGGTGTGTTCAGATTTTTTGTTTCTTTTTCATTGAGTTTTGGAAGATTATATTTTTCTAGAAATGTGTCCATTTCCCCTAGGTTTTCAAATTTTTTGGCATATAGTTCTTCATAGTAATTTCTTACAATCCCTTCTATTTCTGTGGTATCAGTTGTAATCTCTCCTATTTTATTTCTGATTGTATTTATTTGAGTCCTCTCTCTTCTGTTCTTGATGAGCCTACTTAAAGGCTTGTCTATTTTATTTATCTTTTCAAAGAACCAACTCCTGGATTCATTGATCCTTAGGATTGTGCTTTTAGTCTCTATGTCATTTAGTTCTGCTCTGATCTTGATTATTTCCTTCCTTGTGCTTGCTCTGGGCTGCCTTTGTTGTTGTTCCTTGAGTTCTTGCAGGCATAGGGTTAGGTTGTTTGTTTGAAATGTTTCTATCTTCTTTAGGTAGGCCTGTATTGCTATAAACCTCCCTCTCAGGACTGCCTTCGCTATGTCCCATAAGTTTTAGGTTGTTGTGAGATCATTTTCATTTGTTTCCAGAAACGTTTTGATTTCTTCCCTAATTTCATTCTTGACCCATTTGTTGTTTAATAGCATACCATTCAGTCTCCATGATTTTGGGTGTTTTGGGTTTTTTTCTTTGGGGTTGATTTCCAGTTTCAGTCCCATGTGGTCAGAGAAGATGCTTGGTATGATTTCAATATTCTTGAATTTGTTGAGGCTCGTTTTGTGTTCTATCATGTGGTGTATCTTTGAGAATGTTCCATGTGCATTTGAAAGGAATGTGTATTTAGCTTCTGTGGGATGAAGGGCTCTGTATATATCAGTTAAGTCCATTTCCTCTAGGTTGATGTTTAATGCCACAATATCTTTGTTGATATTTTGTTTGGAAGATCTGTCCATTTTTTATAATGGGGTGTTAAAATCCCCTACTATAATTGTGTTGTTGTCAATATCTTTCTTGGAGTCCTCTAAGAATTTCTTGATATATTTGGGTGCCCCTATGTTTGGTGCATATATGTTTGCAATGTTAATGTCTTCTTGGTGGATTCTTCCCTTGAGTATTATGAAGTGACCTTCTGGGTCTCTCTTTATGGCCATTTTTTTGAAGTCTATTTTGTCTGATATGAGAATTGCTACCCCAGCTTTTTTTTCTTGTCTGTTTCCTTGGAAAACTTGTTTCCAGCCTTTCACTTTTAGTCTGTGATGGTCTTTTGTCTTGAGGTGGGTCTCTTGGAGGCAGCATATGTGTGGGTCATGCTTTCTTATCCATTCTGCTATTTTGTGTCTTTTGATTGGAGCATTTAATCCATTTACACTTAAGGTTATTATTGATAGGTACTTATTCATTGCCATTTTTGTACCTGTGTTCCTCCCTGCCTCTCTCTTTTCCTTCCTTTCCTTAAAGCAGTCCTTTTAGTATTTCTTGTAGAGCTGGTTTGGTGGAGGCATATTCTTTTAGACTTCTTTTATGTTGGAAGCTCTTTATTTAGCCTTCTATCTTGATTGAGAGCCTTGCTGAGTAAAGTCGCTTTGGTTGTAGGCCTCTGGTTCTCATTACTTGAAATATTTCTTGCCATTATCTTCTTGCTGGGAGTGTTTCCATTGAGAAGTCAGTAGCTAACCTTATTGGGACTCCCTTGTATGTTACTTCTTTTTTCTCCCTTGCTGCCTTTAAGATTCTTTCTTTGTCTTGGAATTTTGCAATTTTGATGATGATGTGTCTTGAAGTGGGCGTCCTTGGGTTCCTCTTGATTGGGACTCTCTGTGATTCCTGGAGTTGTATGACTTTTTCTCTCATCAAATTAGGGAAATTTTCTCTCATTACTCTTTCAAATAGGTTTTCTATCTTTTGTTATTCTTCTTCTCCTTCTGTCATCCCTATTATTTGGATTTTATTATGTTTCATATTGTCTTGTATTTTTCTTAATCCCTCTTCATTCTTTCTGAGTTTCTTTTAATTTTCCTGCTCTTTCTGTGAGATGCTTTCTACTTTGTCCTCCAACTCACTAATCCGATCCTCCGCCTCAACTACTTTTGAAAATTTCTACTGGGTTCTTCAATTTGGAAATTGTATTCTTCATTTCCTCTTGTCCCTTGCTGATAGTTTCTATTTCCTTTTTCATCTTGATATAGTTTGCGGTGAGATCATTATAGCTCCCCTGTAGTTTCTGATAGCTCATTGTGAGCTCTTTGAACTTCGTGATAACCAGTGCTTTGAATTCACTATCTGATAGTTGATTAGCCTCTGTTTCATCTAACATTCTTTCCGAAGTCTCTGCTTTTTCTTTCATTTGGGGATTGTTTCTTTGTCTTCCCATTGTTTGTGAGACTCTTCTTGTTAGCCTCAGCTTCTAAAATTGATCTGTTCTGACTCCCTGTGTTTATAGTGTGAACCTCTGTGGTATAATACCTGTGAATATCAGTGGTGCAGACTCCTTCAGGTATCTCGATGTTCTCTGATTCCACCTACTGCTTTTGTGTGTGTGTGTGCGCAATCAGTTGGAGGGGGAGGCAAAATGGTTTATGACAGCAGAAGTGTATTTTATGATATTTACAGTCACAGCCAGTAGAGAGGAGATAGGCGACCTTTGGGCTATATAGAGTGTTAATCATATTCTTCAGCCCGACTTGCCACTTTTATGAGAGGATGGACAAAAGATAAGCCTCTTCTTGGGGAGGGAAGTCTTGTGAGTTGGAACTAGAAAGCAGTGAGGTTTCAGATGGTCAGATTTTGAGGTAAGGTGAGTGTAAGGAATGGTAAATAGGTGTAGTGTGTGAGCAAATAGAGTTAATCACTACAGCGATAGAATTCAGGGACCTGTACAATGGGCTAAGATCCGGGAGATGTATTGTGAAGTATTTACTGTTGTATAGATCAGCTATTATTTACACTTATATTAGAGCAGCACTCATATAACAAACTCTGTTTGATCTGTCTGAGTAGGGGGTATAGAGCTTTAACTAGTGTGATAAAGGAAAACAAGTAGCGTGGAGTATAGAGGATTAGCAAAGCACTGTGGAGGAAAGAACAGGGGGAGCCTGTCTAATAATACAATATAACTACTCAAGACTGAGAAGCCTATACAGAAAGAGGAGGAATACAGAGATATTATTAAAATATAAAAGAAGTGATAATAATGAAAAAAATATGCAACACCTCGTGGCTTCTCTGCTATAAGAAGGTGAAATTTGTCTCTCTGTCTCTACTGTTGAGATGCCCCCTCTTTGGGTCCCATTCTGGTCCTTTCACAGTTCCTAGTTGTTTGTGTCTCTTGTTGGTAAAAGGAAACAAAGCAACAAACAAACAATCAAACAAAAAGGCAGGAGAAGGGAGGCGAAAGCGATGAATTTAAGAGGAAAGGAAGAAAGACTAAAACAGGGAAAAAGAAAGGAGGGGAACAAAGTATAGAAAGATAAAGCAGTGATAAAATTAAAAATATATAAGATTACTAAACGAACGCACAAAAAAAAGTTACTGAAAAAAGGAAAAAAAAAACAAAACAAACAAACGACAAAAAAAACACAATAACAACAGCAACAGAGAAACCCTTCTCTTGTTGGTTTCAAACTGTCCAGACTGGTTTTTCTGGTTGCAGCAGCATCTCTCTGTGGGCTGGGATGCCAGCGCAAGTGCGCGCACCAGCCAGGCTATCAAATTGGGGTGTGGGCACCTGCACACTCGACAAGCTGCTTGGGTCCCACAGGTTCTGGTAGGGTCCTTCCCAGTCCTGTGGAGGGACTCAACCGCTTCTGCGCCTGTGCACACCAGCCAGTTGAAACTGGCAAGGTGCTTCCCAGTCCTGTGTTGGGGAATCAGAGGCTTCTGCGCCTGTGTGCACCCGCCTAGCTGTCTAGGATCTGAGAAACCAGCAAGGTGCCTCCCCGCCCTGTGGAGAGGACCCAGAAGCCTCCACACCTGCGTGTGCCCGCCAGGCCGTCCGGGACCCGAGAAACTGGCAGGGCGCGCTTCCTGGTCCTGTGGCGGCGACCCCAAAGTCTCCACACCCGTGCACACCCACTGGGCCGTCTGGGACCCGAGAAACCGGGAGGGTGCTTCCCAGTCCTGTGGGGAGTCCCCAAATGCCTCCGCTTTCCCCCTGGCTCACTGCAAGGCCGGGTGGCAAGCAAGCCAAGCTGTCCTGGCAGGAGTCCTGACACCTCAGTCCACTTTCAAAAAAAAAAGCCAAAACTCTCCAGACAGCCTGCCTCTCAGTCCAGCCCAGTCCCCAGCGAGACCAGTGAGGCCAGTGCGTCTCTCAGTTCTCCCAGGCTTGCGACCACAGAGTCTGCAATTGAACTGGGCCCTGTGTCTTTGTAACCCTCCCTGATAATGCAAGCAGGCAAGCAGACAGGTCTCTGCCCGGTGTTGTCCAGTTTTGTTTGTATGGGGAGTGGGGGAGCTGCTGGCCTGCGCTGGGGCCACTGGGGCCGCTGGGTGCCCAGGCTCCTATGGCAGACACCTCTGGTGTTGGTCTCAGACCCATGGCTCTGGTCTCTGGCCATAGAGGCAGCACCGGGGCCACCTGGCTGGGGGCGCCGGTCCTGCCGCAGCTTTGTCTTTACTCTGGTCTCCAAGACCCCACTAACCTGCCGCGTTCTGGTGTTTCAGCGTCCGTCACAATCTTTGTTCTTTTAATTTCACAAATGCTGGATAACCGATGGATTAGTGCACTGCTTCTCTATAGATCTGCCAGGATTTTCATCCACGAGTACGGGAGCTAGAATCCACTACATCCTACTCCATCACCATCTTCCCTGCACTCCAAAACTTTGATTTTTATCTGTTACTCTATCTCCATCAATTTGATTAGTTCACCTAGAAGAATTTAGAAGGTGAAGAGTATTCTCCATAGTGGTATTAAAAATGGGTAAAGCCTTTCTGCTGTGGCCTTTACTGTGTGTTTCAATTTTTAAAAACTGACAGTAATCCCATTTCTTAATAAGGAATAGCTAAGTGTGTACAACCTGTCAAAATGTTTAAAATCAAGAGATTTCCTACTGAATACAAATTCATATAATAAACCCAACAAAAGAGAAAAACCCCAAACGGCTCATAGTGTTACATCCTGTCCTTGGGAGCAAGAAGGGTCGGAGACTGCTGGGTAGTCAGAGGTGTTTTATTGGCCAAAGTTTCAAAGTTTTACCTGCGCAGGGGCGAACTCTCGGGGTGCCTCTGGAGACACACGAGTGCCAAAATGGCTGCAAATGACAGTCGCGCCTGGCGCTTACAGCCTGGGGTTTTTATTGGGGTGAGCAAGCAAGCAAGCAAGCAGCAAATACAGAAGCAGAGGTAGCTGTTAGCAATTGGCTATTTTGAGAGGACACACACACATCTCTGCTTACTACAATGGATACTTTTCTGCAAAGACAAGGCCATGTCTTGAGGTAAAAATTTTCCCCTAACGGGTGTCCGAGAGATTACTTCAAGGCCTTGGCCAAACTCCCTGGAACATCTGCCCATGGCCAGGTGTGGTTTTCTGCCTAAGTCTAAAAATAAACATCTAGTTTAAGCAAACATCTCGCCTCTTCTCCTCACCCCCTAACAATAGCAGAGAAGAAATTGGAGAGGTAATCATGGAGCTACTAATTTAAAAAAAAAAAAAAAAGGTCCATTTTCAGATAACTTTATGGGTTAGTTCAACATAACCTTAAGGAACAGATTATGCCTATGAATATTTGAACGATTTCAGCCCATAGAAGAGACTGCAAATATCGCTCAGTAAATTGGATGGAGATTGGCAACTCCACAGGCCAGCCAACACCCCATCCCAAATTGCAAGGCTCCCTTTGCCCCTCCCCAAGTGCCCCACCCCCCTGTGGAGTCTGCTGCTTCCTAAAACAAAAGGCCAGAAAAGGAAGATTACCTCCAAAACCCTTCACTGCCTGGGGGTGAGTGAGGCTTCAAAAGAACTTCCATTCAGTTGGAGTAAGGTAGAGGCCACCAACCAGAATGAAATGCAACTTACCTTGCCCTGTTATTCTGCCAAATTATGTGTGCATAAATTTCAAAGGCATTTTTCAACAACTATTTTCAGAAGCAATCTCTATTCTTTTGGGTTTTTTTTACTAATTATATTTTCTTTTTTACAGTTTTTCATTTTGTTTGAAGCTCCAAGCAATAGACATATTTTTTAATATTAAAAAAACCTGTTTAATGTCAGAAAAATCTATGGGAGTGTATAGATCAATTGATGAGAAAACTGATGTCTCTACAATAAGACACATTCTATATAGGATGACAGGTAGAAATTTACTCCACGTAGTTGAAGTGTTGCTTAGGCTATCTCAGGTAAGTTGTGGAGTTTTCTTCACATACTCGCAGATGTTTCCTGCATTCTGTTGATGCTCTTTTTCTCACTCTCACTTCCACCTGGTTGTGGCTGGTGGAGACTAAGGGGCATGAAACCCATGTGTTTCTGTGGCCTGGGCTTTCAGGAGAAAAGCTGGCATCCTGATTCTGTAATGCTCATTGGGACAGTTGTCTTTGGTGTCTTGCCCTGCAGTTTATTTCAGAAAAATGTTCTTTGTCTTAGTCAGAAATTATCTATCTTGTGGTTGCCAATTTACCAAGTAGTTGGGTTTTACCCCCCTAAGAATATTTCCAAAATATTTTAGTAATGTCAAGATTTTTTATGGCTGTTTCTTCTAAAATATTAATGTAGTCATTATTAGTAGTGTGGCTGTGTGGCTGTACCCTGGCTCCGGCTTGGAGCGGGCACTTGGAGTCTGCATGGCTGCCATTGAAGTGGCTGTTAGACACACATGGTTACTATGGAGAGAACATGCAAACAAATTCAGCCAGCACATCTTTCTGGGTGTTAGAGAGAGAACTTCTTCGTTAAAACAGGTTATATACATTATCTGTGACTTAGGATAAACCAGGCCCTTTTTCAAAATAACCAATCAGTGTCCCAAGTTTTCACTGGGCTTTTGATGGGTCTACCTCCCAACCAATCCCTTCTTTTCCCAGGCTAGATTGACAGGCCCTCTAACAGGGTGCAGCCAAGGCAAGTGGGGTGGGGGGAGCAAATAGAGATTTGAAAATGCATGAAGAACTCAAGGTGTCCAGGAAATATTAGAAAGATATATAGGACGTACAGCACAGGTGTGAGGTGGGGGAAGGGACACATGGAGCAGGGTCACTGAGAGCTGTTTTGCACACAACAGCTTTGAGGCTAACCTCTGGCATGCTCATTTAATATACCTATAACCTTCAACTGGTTTCATAGATATGTTAAATAGCTGTGGTTATGCTTTGAGCCAGGGGGATGAAAGTGACTTCCACGAAGATGTAACTGGGAGGCAATTCCCCCTAGTTCCGGTGCCTGTGTGAGATCTTGGAGATGATTGGCTCCATGCCATGGGGCCATGCCTGCCCAGACTTACTATGGCAGCCCAGTAAAGCTGGAAGGATACAGACTGCTGGCACGTGTAAGAGATTGTAGGAGGAGTTGGAAATGGAGCTGCAGAGGAAGATTGGCATGAAAATTTAAACCCAGACTTGGCAGCCACTGATGAGAGAACCATGTGGTTTTGGCAGAGTGGGGACCCCCACAGCTTTGCCTGGAGAGAACCATGTGACTTTGGGGTGCTTCCTTTTGCCACGTGGCTTAGGCAGCAGGAGAGACTTTGCCTGGAATAAAAGGGGTGAAAGGACTCTTGCTGGTGGGCCATGAGAAAGTGCCACATGGCTTTGGATTAACTGGAGATCATGGTGGTGACACAGCTGATGGTGCTGGAAGGCTGAAATCACAGACATCTACTTCTATTCCTGAGGTATGGTACCCCAGATTATGGCAGAGGGAGAAGGAAGGACTGTGTGGATGTGTGGATATCCTAAAAGACTTCAATATTTTAATGAAGACATTGGGTCACTACTTTAAGTCTGTATAGTCTTAAATAAATATTTCCTTTCCTTTTCTATCTAGTATTGAGAGACATCTTTCCTTTGGCAGAGGGCACAGCAAACCTAGTGGGGGGTCCTTTCAGTAATAGTATATCATACACCTCCCTTGGCCCTGTTCTGTAACAGCCTCTCTGATTGTTATTTTGGCTCCTATTGCACATGCTTCATAGAAGCACCTTCCCTTACACTTTTTTGACTTGTTCTGCACACATGTTATTTCCCCCACCATCTGGGTGAGAGGACCCGACAGACTGAAAAGTCAGACTTTCCTCCCTGTACAGGGGAGGGTTGTTAATCTATTTTGCTGGCAGCTGTGATCCCCTGGAGTGTGTGAAGCTCTAGTTTCTTGGCTAAGCAAGGAGGCTCATGCTCCCTGGTTGATTATGCTCCTTAATGTCCAATTCCCTTTGCTCCTTCCTTTATTAATATCTAGCTACCTACACTAGCAAATAGAATGAATACTTTAATACACAAAATATGTTAAAGAACTTGTTGACAAGGTGAAGTGCAATGATTAATTAAATAAAAATGGAGTTATAAAAGTCATTTGTATGGAGTTATAAAAATTCCAAACACCCATAAACACATGTAATAAAATGAGCTGGAAAGAAATATTACAAAATGTTCACAGAAGCCATTCCTGGATGACGGAATGACTGGTGAGATTCATCTTCCTGCATTATTTCACCCTTTCTACCATTCACATGGAACATATTTGTGAAGGAAACCAAGATTTTGCCACCCCGAGGCTGCCTTTTGGGAAATTGATTTTGTTGTTTATTAAGAAACAAAGTCTCAGAAAGAAACTTTGGCCCTCCCCTCTTACCTACCCAAGAAATTCAGACAGAAAAACCTGTTTTAGGAAGGAAGCCTTAGTTTAATCAATGTAAAAACCTTCACCTTAGCATTATGAAGTCTCAAAGCTTATCACCTGGATACCTCATGTCCCCTTGTTTCTGAGTTACCTGTCAAGAATTTTCCTCCCATTCTCATTTCTGAAACCTAACACTCCATGTTCCCCTTGTCTCCTTTGTCCAAAAATGTCATATATACCCAATGTTGCCTCACTCTCTTAGAATTTTTCATGCTCTTGTGATTCCCCATGTGCATGTATTGAAACAAAGATTTTTTCCTGTTTATCTTTATGTGTTAATTTGATTATTAGCACAGTGAGACAGCTTAGAAGATGGGAGGAAAATTATTCATATTTCTTTAGTCTCCACATTTGCAATTAGAAATTAATTCATTAATAATTTGTTGAAGATGCTGATCTCTTGAAACTTCGAGCTAAGGCTCAGGAAGCTCTGTGATATGGAGAGCAGCTGGATGCTAGTGGAGGGGTGCCACAGGCCAGCATAGGACTGCTCCTCATCTCCCAAAGCACTGTCTGCTTTGGGAGATGAAGTTTTTGTAAGAATGGCTCACCCATAACTTTTCTCTCACATCCTCTAGTGGAAACTCACAGGAAGTTACAAGGGGTGGGAGCAAGGGTTGACCGTACCACCACGTTATGGGCAGCTGTAATAGGAGAAGGAGGGCTGGGTCCCCTTAGGAGAGTTACCAGCCAGGAGAGGATTTCACCAATGCTGATGAACTCCTTTGGCAGAAATTCTCCTTTTGAAGAAAAAGTCAACTATTTAGAAAGATGCTGCCTCAGTGTTTTCCTACAGCCACACAATGATGCTAATGGCAACCACTAGATACAAAAGTGAAATAACAGATTTTTTGAAGAGGCACTGAGATTTAATCTGGTTCATACACCCTAAAGCATGTCAACTTTATTCACAGGTTAGCCAATGAGCCCTTTCTCAGTGCACATGAAGCCTCCTGCCTCAGCTTTGGACTTGGCCCATCCCTTCTAGCCTCACCGCCCCTTCAGAAACAACAGCCTGCTGCTCCTGAGATAAGGCAGAGAAACTGCCCATCAATCTCTTTTAGGGTGTTTCTCTCTGGTATCCAAACATCATTAACCCGGTGAAAAATATAGTAAAACCAGCTGCATGGCTTCATGTGGACATAGAAGTAAAGCAGCATCCTGAGAGCCAGAGCAGACATGTTTGTGCATTCCACACACCCTCCAGCTCAGCCCACCTCTACTTTTGTGTAATTGGAAGCCGTAAGAACAATGTGATGCTCCTGTGCTGAGTTACCCTAATGCATGAAAGTGTGGTTAAGGTGGGAGATCTTCCCACAGAGCCCTGGCTTTTCTATTACAATTTTTTTCTGCAAAAGAGTGGGTGCTCCTGTCCCCCTGACTGCCTTGTTTGCTTGCTTGCTTGCTTTCTCTCTCTTTCTGTCTGTCTCTCTCTCTCTTTCATTCTGTGGTTGAGGGGTCAGGCAAATTGCTAAACTAATTCAAGAGTCATTTCCTCCCCAAAGCTGCCCCTCAGTTTTATCCACATGCCCGATCCTTTTATACTCATCTTCTCTCTAGCAGTTTATACCAGTACCCAGTTATTAGTTTACTTCTCCCAATAGATTTGAGCTCTTGAAAAATTCATAATTACAGTAACAAGTAGCATTTAGTGCTTTCTATTGCACTAATTACTGTACTGAGCACTTAATATTTATTATATTTTTATAACATTTATATGATTTATGACATTTATATCACTTTTATCATTTTCCATACTTTATGCTTAATATATCATTACAGATACATCCTTAAAATATTTATATAATTTTTTACAATAATCTAAAGGTACAGTCTACCATTATACCCATTATCCAGATGCATAAACTGAGGCTTAAAGAAATTAATTACCTTGCCCAAGGTTACCAGCTATTTGGAAGTAGACTGCAGAGCTTAAGCACTCCAGATCAATGCTGACAGTGGAGACAACACAGACTTACTCAACTTTTTATAGCCCCAAGGCCTAGCAGTGTGCCTAAGACTCAGAAGATATCTAAGGTATATTTACTGAACACATACCTGACATGTTTGATAGCAAAGCAAGACAAAGAGCACGTGGATGAGGAAGCAGAAGAGCCTCAGGCAACTTCAGTTTAAATGGCACATCCCAGTTATGTCCTTGATGACACTCTTCTTAAGGTTTTCATGGCAGCATCTGGAGCACTTGCCACACTGTGTAATCATGTAATTACTTACTGCCGTGTTTGTT
The DNA here is from genome assembly GCF_021234435.1 of Artibeus jamaicensis. NCBI lineage: Eukaryota > Metazoa > Chordata > Mammalia > Chiroptera > Phyllostomidae > Artibeus > Artibeus jamaicensis. The sequence continues at coordinate 586,383 of NW_026521968.1, read as the reverse complement.
AGTTCAATTGTCTGCCTACACTGATTGCCAATAAAGTCCCTGAGGAAATTGGTTATTACAGACCAGGAGTGCCATCTCTCATTCAACTAAATTAAAAAAAAAAAGAGTGAATGAACAAATGGATGAATGAAATGCACTAACTTTCCCCCCAGTGCAGTTCATTTTCATGCCTCTCTAAATTAAGAATACCAAAGCCTTCCCCTTCATTCCATCTGAAAACATGCACTCACTAAGTATGGTCAGTGTTTTTTCCTCTTGCTTTGCATGCCCTCCTGCAGGGCAATTCAGCGGGCCTGAGCTGGGTCAGACACCACCAGGGAGGAAGAACTCTGAGTAGTCCTGCCATGGGCAAGGTCCTCCAGGAAGAACAGAGCCCCGCCAGCTTTCTCCTTCCCGAGGGACTTTCGTCCTAGAGGTCTGGTTGGATTTGACTTTACACAAATAAAGAAATGTGATACGTATTTATCCCCAAGTATCCTAAAGCAATAATCTTTTACAATTTTCTTTCCCTTTCCTGCCACCACAATATTGGTTCAGACCCTTGCCTCGCATTAAGGCTATGTAAATAACCTCCTTACCATAAATCAGAGGATTTCCGATGGAAGGGAAATCTGAGATTGGATTGATACCCTCCACACACACCCCTCTCCTTCATCTGAGAAAATACTGAGACTCAAGACCACAAAGGGATTTACGTCATGCCAGAGGCACAAGGAGAACCCCAGGTCCCGGTGCCCTGCTGGTCTCCTGTTACCTAGCCTAGCTAGCTACCTTTTGTTCTCGGACCTGCACTCTCATTTCTGAGGACCATTTTATAGGCCGTCTCCTTTCTATGTTAATAAGAACTCGGCTTGTTCAAGAATGTAGGAAATTGCACATTTTTAAAACAACAGATTGACTGTGAGCTGTGCAGAGCTAAAAGATTACATTTCCTATAAATCTGTTTTTACTCAGGCCAGTGGTTCTTATTTAATGGCCACTCCCGCCACCCTGTGGAAACAGCCTGGTACTGCGTGCATAGGAAAGAAAGAGCCCAGCACACATCTGGATGCAATTTTCTTAAGGATATGTTCACAAGTGAATTTTGACCTGCGTTCATCGTGACTTGAGCGGTATGGCCACTGGGATATAAGGGAATTCCAGAGAAATCGGGAAATCCCACGGAAATTCATGACTGTTCATTTCTCTTTAAACTGTGGTGCAAAGGTGGAATCTTTAGAAAAAGCAGTTTAGAACCATGTTCCCATGAACTTGCTCCTTAGTAACAAATGCTATTTTGAACTGACTTGGGAATGACTTATCTCCTACCTATCTCCAAGTTCCACATCTGCAGCATCTACCGAGACTCCCTTCGCGCTCCATTCGCCATTTCTTGGAGCCAGATTTTCATAACATAACTAGCATTCCTGATTCTCATTTGGATTAACAGAGCAAAAAAACTTTAAAAGCCTTTCACTGACATACACAGGCCCACATGATGATCCACAGGGCTCTGGCATTCTTTCTTTGAGACATCAAGAAATTTAACTTGTAAGTGTAACAATAGAGAAAATGGAAAGAATTATAAGCAAAGGTCTCACCCCTTTCCATGATTTTCATTAATAATTATGAAGTATGAACAGTAACCCAGAGGCACAACATCTATAACTAGTGTGGGGGCTAAAACAAATTAACACTTTTTCTCCCACCCTCTAAGTTTTTCTGGGTGAATTAATATTCAAATTAACAGAGGAAATCAAGTTTTAACACATGCACATGGGGAATTCACATCAGCATGAAAATTCCAAAGAGAATGAGGCAACACTGGGAATATAAGACAGTTTGGACAAAGGAGGCAAGGGGTGAAAGGAGGTCCTAAATTTCAGAAGTGAAAAAGGGCAATTTACAGGTAGTTGAAGAAGAGCAGAACACACATGGCAGGGAAACCTTGCTGGGCCCCTCAGAAACAATAGGACACAAGCAGTACCTAGATTACATACTCTACTTAATCCGAATTCGGCTAAGGCAATATCCTGAAATTCCTTTCCTGGAGCAGGCCTTTGCATATGCATCTCTTGGGCAGAAAAGGGGGTTAGGTCAGAGGTTCTTTCTGAGTCTTGTTTCTTAAGACACAGGTTAAAACTGGTGTCCCCAAAAGGCAGCTTAATCATGGCAAAACTAATTGGTTCCCTTAAACAGATTTTTAAAAGTTCCCCAAATCATAAAAGTCAGTCTATATTTACTGGTGTACACAGGTTTTCTTGTGTTACTCAGAAATGGCCATTTGTTTGTATAAATGGCCATAGTAATTTATCAGATTTTTCAAATGCCCAAGAGCCCATTAGGAAGGGCTTTTTCAAAGTTGGATCACCATTATCATCAAAGACTATGAAATAATATATATATATATATATATATATATATATATATATATATATTCTATTCTATATATTCCATACAGGTATTATATATTTATTTATTTATTTTTATTTATATTTATATATGACACAGGGCTCCCAAAACCTTTGTAAACTCACAAGCGATAAGAGCCCCAGGAGCATCTTTTGTTCTAATGAGGTGACACTGGGTGGCTCCTGGACAAGGGCTGGGTGGGGGCTGCTCGGCTGGTCACCTGGTCACGGGTAAGACCAAGCCATGATTAGCAACATTTCCTGATGGAAATGGAGTTAATCATTGATACTAAGGAAGTGCCATAAAATTATAAAACTATAATGTTCAGGGAGCTTGCAAGTTGGTGACATACCTCCACTCCACAGAGACAGAAGCTCCTGCGCCTGGGACCTCATCCCATAAAGCTCTCCATCTGGCTGTTCATCTGCACCCTTTATTATATAATAAACTGGTTAATGTGTTTCCCTTAATTCATGGAATTAAACCATTAACTGTGGCATCTCATGCTCTCTCCAGATGGACAAAGTCAGAATTGAGTTAAATTTTAGGACACCCAGCTATTGTCACAGAATTGTTGGATGTGAGAAATGTCTCACCCCTTACCCCCCACCAACACATACCTAGTGTCAGAAGTGGAAGTAGTATATGAGTAAGGGAGATACAAGAAAAGAGGGGTTTTTCTACTCAAAGATCCAAGCTCTTGCTCTTTTTCTATCCTAGACTCTATCCTCAGTCTATCAGCTTGTTTGTTGTGGTCATGAGACAGCTGCTCCAGGCATCCCTTATAGACACAATATCCTGCTGAACGGGAGGTGCATTTGCACCTATGTGTCTCTTTGATTAAAAGAGAACTCCTCTCCCAGACGCTGCCAGCAGGTTTCTCCTCGGGTGCCATTGTCCAGGATCAAGTCCCAGGCCTGTCTCAGCTGCAAGGGAAGCTGGGAAAGTACTCAAGGCATCACATCAGGCCCTATTGTAAGAGAAGGTCTTGCCAGGAGGCATAGGCAGATGTGATCATTTGGTAGTCCACTAATTATGCTATCAATTTTACCTTTACATAGTCAGTCAAAAAGTTACACTTTTTCTCTTTTCTTTTCTATTCTCAAGTGATCAACATTATACTATGAACTCCATAAGCAGCTTACCCATGTGCACTCATCCATCTCTACACATACAGAGAGAGACAGAGACAGACAGACAGAGACTGAGAGAGAGATTCAGTGCATTCATTCAGCCAGCAAATATATTGTGTCTCTATGTATGTCAACACAATGCTGGGTGGTGAATAACCAAGAGTAAACAAGGTAGTATGGTCTCAACTCTTACAGAAATTATGGTCCAAGCAGAGGAGCTGCCCAGGCCACAGGCAATGACAGATGGTGATGGAGCTCCAAGGGATAAGCAGGATGGCAAGTGGTGGCAGAACACACAAACACAAGTTGGATGGGCAGAGCTCCCTTGGGCTCACTCCTGAGGCAGCCTGCACTGAGCTCTGAGCACCCTGCCAGTCAGCCAACCTATGGCAATGCAAATGATGGCTAAGAAGCTGTGGGTGACCTTCAGGAGAGTAGGAGGGAGAGTGGATCACCAAGCAAACTAGGGAATGGGAAGAGATGAGAGGGAATTGTGGGGTAGAAGAAGAAGGGAGTAAGTAGATGTAAGACTATAAGAAGGGTGGTGTTGAGTTGATTAGAGCATTGTCCCAGTATGCCAAGGTTGCAGGTTTGATCCCAAGTCAGGGCACATACAAGAATAAACAAATGGCCCTAGCTGGTGTGGCTCAGAGTGCCAGCCTGCGAACCAAAGGAACTGAGATCTCTGGTTTGATTCCCAGTCTAGGGTATATGCCTGGGTTGTGGGCCAGCCCCCCCGTAGGGGGCACATAAGAGGCAACCACACATCGATGTTTTTCTCCCTCTCTCCCTCCCTTTCCCTCTAAAAATAAATAAATAAAATCTTTTTTAAAAAGTACCAACAAATAAATGCATAAATAAGTAGAACAACAAATCAATGTTTCCCTCCTCTCAAATTAATACATTTTAAAAAAATTTTAAAGAGCACTTTCTAACACCTTGTTTTTCTATCAAGTCAACTTTCTACTGACAAAAGGAGATGAACAAAAAGCAGAGGCAAACCTGAAGCAGATCTGTGTTGTGATGAAGAGGCCTGTCCATCGTGGGACTGGAACCAAAGACAGCTGGGGCTGACTTTTGGCTTCTACTCTACCACCAGCAGCTCTGTTCCCTTCGGATCTGGGGAAAAGAGGATGCACCTGTTGCATTTGACTCTTCTTCAGTCACAGATACAAGGAGCCAATGAGATGCTTTACAGATGGTTGTGGGGCAGGGGAAACATGATTTATAAGCAACAACAAGAAAAAAGACCCTTGGTCCACAGCACATCTTCCCTCAACTTGCAAGCTGCTAGAGTGTTCAGATGGAGTCACAGATTTTTATTACTTAAAGAGAAGTAAAAGAATGAAAGATAGATGTCCAGGTCTGAACAAGATCCTGTCAGATTATTTCCCAGGGAAGCTAGAGTCTTAAGTGCTAGACCTGGTCCAAAGGCATGAGGCCTGGGGCCCTGGGCAGGGAAAAGCACCTAGGACTAGGGAGGTGGGCAGTCTGGGGTAGATTGGACTGCAGGAGACAGGGACAGCTAAGATTGACCTTCCAGGTGCAGAAAATTAAAAATCTTGGCCATTGGTCAAACCAACTCTGCTGTCAATTAGATTGTGGCTTTGTGGAGAGAAGAGTTCTGTTCTGTTCCATGACTGCAGGGCTGAAACTGCGAACACCGGATGGGGAAATAGGTGCTGCAGCAAGTTGCTGAATGGGACGATCATATTTAAGCAGGAGGCTTTCTGGGGAGGAAATGTAGCTTTCTCCTGCCCTTTTTGGTTCTTGGCTGGGTCTCTATAACAAAGGACAGATTAACAAGAGAAAAGTTTACACATTTATTTAATACAAGTTTTACATGACACTGGAGTATTCATTAGGAAACAAAGACCCAAAGAAGCAGTTAAATCTGAGCCTTTCTATGCTAGATTTGATGAAAAGTTGGAAGTCCTGGGGAAGCATAATAGAACAGAAAGTATGAGTTTATTCAGATTTCTCCCAACCTCCTACCATTTACAGAAATAATGATATTTCTCTCCTCTGGGTTAATGGAGGGCATGTTCCTACTCACAAGTTTCAGGAGAAGGTCAGAAAGTCCTTCTAGACCTGCCTTCAGGCAGGTTCAGAAGTTCCTTCAGTTCCTTCAGTTCCTCAAGTTCCTTCAGTTAAAATATTCAATATGCCAGGTGCCATATTTTGGGGTAATGTATCCCAAACCTTGTCATGTTTATTCACAGCAAAATATTAGAAACACATGTTAGGAACAACTCAGCATTAATTGCCAGGTATTGTCTTGGATTCATTGAGATTTTACCTTGGGTAAACTATTTAACTTTTCTGCACTCAGTTTTTTACTTTTTAAAAACAGGACTGTGGGTATTCATCTAGTGATCCTGTATAAGCCCTGAGCCTTTCCTCAGTTACTTGTAGTGTGCATCTTGAATGAGACCTGCACACATGAAAGTTTGTGAGCTGTTGCATGTCATACTTCTGCTTTAAGAGACACTGGACTTTTTTAGACCAAGTATTAGCAGTGAAACAGTGCCAGAATGTTACCAGCAATAAGGCCTTGGTTTAGCAACCTCAGTACTTGAGTTCTGGCTAAAAAATATTTCAGAGCCAAGAGTCAAATACAAGCAAAAGTTTATTTAGAATATCACAGAGATAGAAAAGGTGAGCCAGATGGTCTGTGTGGGCTCAGGAAACAAGTTACAGAGGCAAAGAAATGGTCCTTGGAGCTTAGGAAAAAGAAAGGCAGAATGTGCCTCCAGGAAAGAGAAGGGGAAAGGCTTGAGTACGCTGAGAGAGAGAGAGCACCCTGGGGAAAGAGGGAAAAGGCAAGGGTTTGCTTAAGAGAGAAAAAGAGCATACTGGGTCCTCTGTCCTGAGGGTTTTTACCTGGAGGTCCCAGGGGAGGATCTCAATAGAATATTCATCAACTTTCCAGGTCTGTCCTTTCAGGGTCATGGTCTCTACTGATTTGTCAGCACCAGGGCAGGAGGTCTTTATCATTGCAGCTTGTCAGCCATGGCATCCACCTACCTGGTCTTGCTGCTTTCCTAGATCTGGATCCAAAACCCAACTGAGACCTAGATGTTATCTTCAGGGCTCAGTGATTAAGGGAGTGATCATGCAAGGGCTTGTACAGGAGTCAAAGGAGGCTATTCTCCCACTCTTTTGTCCTTTCTCTAAGACGGTCAACTACATGAGTAGAGATCTGAAAAATCAGCAGTCAAAGCTGCATTACCAGTGATATTAAAGGGCTGGAAAGGTACCCTCGGGGCAGGATGCATCAAGTTTTACACATTGTTAGGTACCCAGGGCTTTCTGCCCTGGTGACCCTCAGTATGTGGCCCATTGTCCCTGCTCTGCTCATCCCTCTCTAACTGCCTACTGCATGAGAACCTCCTTTTTCCTTATTAGCCTTTACCTTTGGACCTTTTGGCTATATCGCCTGCATTTAGCTTCTCGGTGGGTTCTATGCTAAATATTACCCCAACAAGATTCTTTTTCATTCCATGTAATTGTTTGCCTCACACTTGTCAGCATTCCTCATACTTACTGGGTAGTTTTTCCCATCTCTTTCTTGAACAAAAAATAAGGTTTTCAAATTTACTTGAATGTGAAAAGACTAAACCTTCTGGGAATCCTCTAATTGGCAGCTTAGCTCCTGCTCCCCCCTCCCCAGGGACCATAGCCCATCTGCTCTCACATCTTCCTGAAGCTGCTTTAGCCCCTGTGCTGACTTCTGCATATTCTGTACTACTTCACATGCATCCTAGACAGAATGTCCATCCTAAAAGTGAGATCATCTATTTGCCCCTCTGTGGGAGGATACCCTAATGTTTTAATGAATGAATTCTACTGTGTGTGCATATACATAAAACACATTAACATAAAGGGCTCCCTAGATTTTTAGTGAATTATTTATGTAATATATTATAGTTATATATAATTGCATTATATACAATATATATTATACATAATTAACAATTAACTATATGTCTTCCCACAATAATAAGAGCTCCTTGAGGACAAAGGATATTTTTTTATCTCTCTATGTCATTTGGCTCAGACTTTAAATAATTGCTAATGAAATGAATGAATCTGTTACAAACTTGCTATAGAAATCTATTATTACAATTTTTTACTTTTAAATATCTTTAAAGTAATAAAGTTATCAGTTTTCTATAAGAAACTTTCTCCTTACCCCTTTAGTTCTTCTGGCTGGTTGAATAACTCAAATGGCATTCAGCAGATTAGCAAGGAAAAAAATTGAATTGAATATATGCACATAAGGAATTTGCATAGGCATAAAAATTGCAAGGATAATAAGGCAAAAAAAGTATCCATGATATTTTGGACTAAAGGAAGGGGGAAGAGGTAGACAATTCACAGATAGATGAGAAGAAGCAAACATTTGGTAAATAAATTCTTGCAGGGCCAGCCAGAAACTGTGGGACACAAAGGGGTAACAAGAGAGCAAATATTTGCCTGGATGCTCCCTTTCTGCTCCCTTTTCATTACTCAATTTATATGTGCTAATTATATGCTAAAGTTCCCTTTCCTAAGGAGGAAGGAGGTTTTTCTATCTGAATATTCTTAGGCAGGTAAGAGGGAGGTAAACAAAACAAAGCAAAAAATCCCTCTTCCTAAGTTTATTGGGTTTTAATTGTTTTCAGCTGGGAAAAAAACAGCATGCCAGGGTGGCTGGCATATTCCAAGGAGTCTCCCTCCCAACCGTAGGACAGGAAGGAAGTGTTTTATATATTTTGAAGTTCTTTCCAAACAGATTACAAATTCCAGATCCATAGAAAGACTAACTAATTCACACCCAAAAAGGTGTTTATAAATCTCTGTATTATCAATAAGAATAATATCATAAACTCAAAGAAAAACAAACAAAAAAGAACAGAAATAAGAACAATATAGGAAAACTAAATAATTAATTCCCATTTTTGTTTTTGCAAAGTATTTACACAAGCCAATACGAAATGTGAGTAAACAAGTAAGAGACACAGGCAGCTTGAAAAAGGATTAAATACAGTGGCCTATAATCATATTTAAGCAGGGATCTCATTCATAAATAGAGAAATTCAAATACAATTGTAGACAGTTCAGATAAACATTTTGTAAAAATGGCCACACTACTGAATAATACTCCATGAAGGTAAAAGAAACAAAAATTTTGTCATTTTAAAACTGCCCTTTACAATATTGATTTTAGCTTTTTGTTAAGAAACAAGATTCAGAAAGAACTCCCCCACCTTTCCGGCCCATGAGATTCAGACAGAAAAACTTGCTTCAGGAGGAGAGCTTAGGATGTCTCCTTAGCTTAATATGAAGTAAGTATAATAAATAGAGGGCTTCATACAGAGACCTGTTAGCTAGATCCTCACTGTGTCCCATTGCTTCTGAGTTGTCTGGGAGGGTTTCCCTGCCATGTATCTACTGCTCTTCCTCAACTACCTGTAAATCACTCCTTCTCACTTCTGAAATCTAGGACCTTGTTTCCAACCCCTTTTTTCCTTTGTCCAGAATGTCTTACATACCCAGTCTTACACTGCCTTTGGAATTTTTATGCATATGCGAATATCCCATGTTCATGTATTAAAACTTGATTTTCCCCTGTTAATTTGTTCCTATTAATTGGATTATTTACCCAGCCAGAAGAATTTAGAAGGTGGGGGAAACATTTTAATATATTTTTTTAGCCCACACACTTTAGTGAGCCAGCCAGGAAAATCACTGGTGGCAACACTGCTAGCTTCCTGGGCTGCCACTGCTGAGAGATCATGGGCAGCTGTCTGCCCACAGGCTGCAGAAGTGGTGAGCCTTCATCCTGTCAGCTTCTCTAATTTCTCATCTGCAGAATTTGGTGGGAGTGGGAAGTAATGAGGTTTTTTGGTCTCTCATCTAAATGTAGATTTGCAGGAAAAAATATTTATGAAACTAGTTTCTTGAGCAAACACTTTGGTAAAAACTGGTTTTGAGTACCCTTGTATTAACCCTGTTCCTTCCAGAGATGCTCTCTTATCTCTGCCAATTTAATGAGACATATGCATCTGGCAGACAGCTAAACAGGCTGTGGATGCAACCTTGGGGAATCTTAAGCCTTATCCTGTTCAAAAGGGAAGAAAGCGCATAATCCCTTATGTTTTGGAGGAGCTGTTCAAAGACAGCATGTCCTACCCTGTCATTCATAGGCTAACTCTGAGAATGAACTACTGGATCTGTAAGGGCTGTGTCCTTTGCTTTAAGCTCTTAGGGGACACCTTTTGCTTTCCTAGTTAGTTAACAAAAGGCTTCTTTTCTAGAGTCGCTGTAAATCGTACTGTGACTGGCCAGAGGATGGATATTTTGAATTGGAAAAACTTCTAAATTTAAAAATTTTAGAGGACAGAGCTGATGCTAGCTCCTGTACTCATCGGTGAAAATCCTGGCAGATCGATAGAGAAACAGCACAATAAACCATCGGTTACCCAGCATTTATGTAATTAAAAGACCAGAGATTGTGATCGACGCTGAAACACCAGACAGCAGCAGAGTCAGCTACTGAAGCCAGGACACACGTGGCCCCTGTGCCACCATAGCAACAGGCCTGGGAGCCAGGGAGTCAGGTACGGAAGCCGAGACACTCCAAACCCCTGTGACGGCCCTGGGGGCAGAGGAGCCAGCCACGGGAGCTGGGACATTCCCAGCCCCTGTGCCGCTGCTGTAGTAACAGGCCTGGGCGCTTCAGGAGGCAGCTACTAGAGCCGGGACATTCAGCAGTGGTAGGTGACCAACACAGGGACCAACGCGAGGACCAGCGTGAGAGTAGGTAGAGACGAAGAACATCAAGAAACTTCAAGGAGTCTGCACCACTGAACTTCACAAGGATCATACCACAGAAGTTTACACCATAAAACCAGTGTTTCAGAACAGATCAATTTTGGAAGCAGAGACTAACAAGAAGAGTCTCAAACAATGGGAAGACAAAGAAACAATCCCCAAATGAAAGAAAAAGCAGAAACTTCAGAAAGAATGTTAGATGAAATAGACGCTGATCAACTATCAGACAGTGAATTCAAAGCACTGGTTATTACGAAGTTCAAAGAGCTCACAGTGAACTATCAGAAACTACAGGGGAACTACAATGATCTCTCTGCAAACTACATCAACATGAAAAAGGAAATAGAAACTATCAGCAAGGGAAAAGAGGAAATGAAGAATACAATTTCTGAATTGAAAAACACAGTAGAAAGTTTCAAAAGTAGGATAAATGAAGCGGAGGAAGGATTAGTGAGTAGGAGGACAAAGTAGAAAGCATCTCACAGAAAGAGCAAGAAAATGAAAAGAGGCTCAGAAAGAATGAAGAAGGATTAAGAAAAATGCAAGACAATATGAAATGTAATAATATCCGAATAATAGGAATACCAGAAGGAGAAGAAGAAGAACAAGGGATAGAAAATGTATTTGAACGAGTAATGAGAGAAAATTTTTCTAATTTGATAAGAGAAAAAGTCTCACATATCCAGGAATCACAGAGAGTCCCAATCCAGAGGAACCCAAGGAGGCCCACTTCAAGACACATCATCATCAAAATGGCAAAATTCCAAGACAAAGAGAGATTCTTAAAGGCAGCAAGTGAGAAAAAAGAAGTAACATACAAGGGAGTCCCAATAAGGATAGCTACCGACTTCTCAATGGAAACACTTCAAGCAAGAAGAGAATGGCAAGAAATATTCCAAGTAATAAGAACCAGAGGCCTACAACCAAGGCTACTTTACCCAACAAGGCTCTCAATCAAGATAGATGGCCAAATAAAGAGCTTCCAAGACAAAAGAAGCCTAAAAGAATATGCCTCCACCAAACCAGCTCTACAAGAAATACTAAAAGGACTGCTTTAAGGGAAGGAAGGATAAGAGGGAGACAGAGAGGAACACAGGTACAAAAATGGCAATGAATAAGTACCTATCAATAATAACCTTAAATGTAAATGGATAAATGCTCCAATCAAAAGACACGGAATAGCTGAATGGATAAGAAAGCATGACCCACACATATGCTGCCTACAAGAGACCCACCTCAGGACAAAAGACCATCACGGACTAAAAATGAAAGGCTGGAAACAAGTTTTCCAAGGAAAAGGACAAGAAAAAAAGCTGGGGTAGCAATTCTCATATCAGACAAAATAGACTTCAAAAAAAGGGCCATAAAGAGAGACCCAGAAGGTCACTTCATTATACTCAAGGGAAGAATCCACCAAGAAGACATTAACATTGTAAACATATATTCACCAAACATAGGGGCACCCAAATATATCAAGAAATTCTTAGAGGACTCCAAGAAAGATATTGACAACAACACAATTATAGTAGGGGATTTTAACACCCCACTATCAAAAATGGACAGATCTTCCAAACAAATTATCAACAAAGATATTGTGGCATTAAACAACACTCTAGATGAAATAGACTTAACTAATATATATAGAGCCCTTCAACCCAAAGAAGCTAAGTACACATTCTTTTCAAATGCACATGGAACATTTTCAAAGATAGACCACATGATAGGACACAAAATGAGCCTCAAAAAATTCAAGAATATTGAAATCATACCAAGCATCTTCTCTGACCACAAGGGACTGAAATTGGAAACCAACCCCAAAGAAAAAAACCCAAAGCACCCAAAATCATGGAGACTGAATGGTATGCTGTTAAACAATGAATGGGTCAAGAATGAAATTAGGGAAGAAATCAAAACGTTTCTGGAAACAAATGAAAATGATCTCACAACAACCCAAAACTTATGGGACACAATGAAGGCAGTCCTGAGAGGGAAGTTTACAGCAAAACAGGCCTACCTAAAGAAGATAGAAACATTTCAAACAAACAACCTAACCCTGTTCCTGCAAGAACTCAAGGAACAACAAGAAAGACAGCCCAGAGCAAGCACAAGGAAGGAAATAACCAAGATCAAAGCAGAACTAAATGACATAGAGACTAAAAACACAATCCTAAGGATCAATGAATCCAGGAGTTGGTTCTTTGAAAAGATAAACAAAATAGACAAGCCTTTAAGTAGGCTCATCAAGAAAAGAAGAGAGAGGACTCAAATAAATACAATCAGAAATAAAATAGGAGAGATTACAATTGATACCACAGAAATAGAAGGGATTGTACGAAATTACTATGAAGAACTGTATGTCAAGAAATTTGAAAACCTAGGGGAAATGGACACATTTTTAGATAAATACAATCTTCCAAAACCCAGTGAAAGAAGCAGAAAATCTAAATACACCAATAACAGCTAAAGAAATTGAAGCAGTAATAAAAAAACTCACATCACACAAAAGCCCTGGACCAGATGCTTTCACAGAAGAATTCTACAAAGCATTTAAGGAAGAGCTAACGCCTATTCTCCACAGACTATTCCAAAAAATCCAGAAGGATGGAAAACTCCCAAATTCTTTTTATGAAGCCAGCATCATCTTAATTCCAAAACCAGATTGAGACACAACAAAGAAAGAAAACTTCAGGCCAATATCACTGGTGAACATAGACACTAAAATCCTCAACAAAATATTGGCAAATCGCATCCAACAATATATCAAAAAGATCATACACCATGATCAAATGGGATTTATCCCAGGGATGCAAGGATGATTCAACATTTGCAAATCAGTAAATGTAATACATCACATTAACAAAAGCAAAGACAAAAACCACATGATTATATCAATAGATGCGGAAAAAGCTTTTGATAAGATACAACACCCATTTATGATAAAAACACTCAGCAAAGTGGGAATACAGGGAGCATTTCTCAAAATAATAAAGGCCATATATGAGAGACCTACAGCCAATATCATACTCAATGGGAAAGAACTAAAATCTTTTTCACTAAGATCAGGAACAAGACAAGGATGTCCACTTTCACCACTTCTATTCAATATAGTATTGGAAGTTTTAGCCACAGCGATCAGGCAAGAAAAGGAAATAAAAGGCATCCAAATAGGAAAGGAGGAAGCAAAACTGTCACTGTTTGCAGATGACATGATAGTGTACATGGAAAATCCCATAGACTCTACCCAAAAACTGCTCAAACTAATTAATGAATTTGGCAAAACAGCTGGTTACAAAGTCAATATCCAGAAATCAAAAGCATTTTTGTATACCAACAATGAATCAGCAGAAGCAGAAATCAAGGAAAAAATCCCATTTGATATAGCAAAAAGAAAAATAAAATATCTGGGAATAAACCTAACTAAGGAGGTAAAAAACTTGTATGCAGAAAACTACACAGCCCTGAAGAAAGAAATCAAGGAAGACACAAACAAATGGAAACATATACCTTGTTCATGGATTGGGAGAATTAACATCATCAAAATGTCCATACTACCCAAAGCAATATACAGATTCAATGCAATACCTATTAAAGTACCAATGGCATATTTCACAGACATAGAACAAACACTTCGAAAATTTATATGGAACCATAAACGACCCAGAATAGCAGCTGCACTTTTGAGAAAGAAGAACAAAGTAGGAGGGATCACAATACCTGATATCAAAGTGTATTACAAGGCCACTGTAATCAAAACAGCCTGGTACTGGCCTCAAAACAGGCACTTAGACCAATGGAACAGAAGAGAGAGCCCAGAAATCAACCCAACTCTCTACATTCAATTAATATTTGACAAAGGGGGCAGTAACATAAAATGGAGTAAAGATAGCCTCTTCAACAAATGGTGTTGGGAGAACTGGTCCGCTACTTGCAAAAAAAAATGAAACTTGAGCACCAACTTACACCATATACCAAAATAAATTCAAGGTGGATAAAAGACTTAAATATAAGCCATGACACCATTAAAGTCCTAGAGGAGAACATTGGCAAGAAAATCTCAGATATTTCACGCAGCAACATTTTTACCAATATGTCCCCTAGAGCAAGGATTATAAAGGAAAGAATAAACAAATGGGATCTCATCAAAATAAAAAGCTTCTGCATGGCTAAAGAAAACAGTATTAAATTAAAAAGACAACCAACTGTATGGGAAAACATATTTGCCAATGATACCTCAGACAAAGGTTAAATCTCCAAAATATACAAAGAACTTACATGACTCCACTCTAAGAAGACACCCATCCCAATTAAAAAATGGGAAAAGGACTTGAACAGACACTTCTCCAAGGACAACATACAGAACATTCAGAGACACATGAAGAGATGCTCAATGTCGTTAGCTATCAGAGAGATGCAAATTAAAACCACGATGAGATACCACTTTACACCAGTCAGGACGGCTATCATAAACAAAGCAACAAACAACAAATGTTGGAGAGGGTGTGGGGAAAAGGGGTCCTTAGTTCACTCTTGGTGGGATTGCAGACTGGAACAGCCATTATGGAAAACAGTATGGAATTTTCTCAGAAAAATAAAAATCGACCTGCCTTTTGACCCAGCAATTCCACTGCTAGGATTATATCCTAAGAATCCTAAAACATCAATTTCAAAGAACCTATGCACCACAATGTTCATAGCAGCACATTTACAATAGCCAAGAGTTGGAAACAACCTAGGTGCCCGACAGTAAATGAATGGATCAAAAAATTGTGGTACATGTACACAATGGAATTCTATGCTGCAGAGAGAAAGAAGGAGCTACTACCTTTTGCAACAACATGGATGGAACTAGAAAGCATTATGCTGAGTGAAATAGGCCAGGTGCTGAAAGACAAATACAATATGATCTCACCTTTAACAGGAAGCTAAACAACAAAACAAACAAGCAAGCAGAAAAAAAAAAAAGAAAACAAAGACGCTGAAATAGAGAACAAGGGGATAGTGACCAGAGGGGAGAAGGAAGGGAAGTTAAGGGGAAAAGGGGGGAGGGATTTGGAGGAACAAATAGGAAGGACACAGGGATGAGAACTAAGGGGGGTGGAAATGGGAGGGAGGTGGGGAGCAAGGGGTGGGGGAGGCTGGGATGGGAGAAATAGACAAAAAAACTGTACTTGAAAAATAACTAAATAAAAATAATTTAAAAAATGAAAAAAAATTTTAGAGAGTTCTCACATTGGTATAGTAACTAGCCATTAAGACTCCTTTAATAAGATGGAAGGCAAGAAATTAGAACAAGAATCAAAGTGTACTCAGTCAGACTCCTCACTATTTTCCTTCAAATATTTGCAGATATTGTTAAAAAAAAAATCTCAGGACACTTGAAATATGCTTGATCTGCACTGAAATGGATACACAGATGTATAATTGTCTTAAGACTTTTAAATTTGCTACTTAGCTTTTTCAGTTTTACAGATGCTAGTTGACTCAATTAACAAGAGAATTTTTTAAAAAGACAGAAAGTTAGAAATTTCCCTAAGATGTGGAAATTTTTTAAAGATTATTGAGACAGAAGATTCTGAGAATTGGTATATTTGAATAGGTTTTAAAAGACTTAATAACTGACCAGAAATTTAGCATAATTAGAAGCTGATTTTCAAGGTCTGACAGCAAATTTTTAAAATTGGAAAAATAACACTTTTAATATAAGCAATTGAGGCATCCTGTGCCTTGAGCTCTTTGCCTTTTGTACATCCTCCTTAAAAATTATCAAGGAGAAATGAGAAATCTTGTGTCTTCTTTATAATTATTAGTAGTTTTTGTTATGTACAAAATTTGTTTGTAATGTTTGACTGTATTTACATACTATATATATCTGGCATGTTATCTGTCTCCAGATGGTATTACTAGATTATAAAATTTAATTTGCTTAAAGGAATTAAGTACTTATATAAATTAAGAAATAGAATAAAACCTAACTCAAGTGTTATTCAGGGTCAAATGATCTAAGAAAATAATTTGATATTAAGCTGGTAAATTTTGGTAAATTAAATAGACATGGATTTTAGAGTTATTAACATTGAATATGGTATTTTTATTTTACCTGGATTAACAAAAATAAGTTCATATTCTATTTGTTATAAAATTCAT
This sequence comes from Artibeus jamaicensis, assembly GCF_021234435.1. Lineage (NCBI taxonomy): Eukaryota > Metazoa > Chordata > Mammalia > Chiroptera > Phyllostomidae > Artibeus > Artibeus jamaicensis. The sequence goes on along the minus strand of NW_026521968.1, from coordinate 569,896 downwards.
TAAGAAAATAGCTTGGGTAATAATTAACTTTGAAATCTTATAGCATCATTAAGAACTAATAAGTAGATATAAATAAAAGGCTTTTTGACAGAAGTTTTCAATAATAATTATGTTGTATTATATGAATAACATCTAAGACTCAGCTGTGATTCAGTGCCAGACCAGAGAAACAAAACCACCCCACTGAGCATGTCCTTGCAAAACAAGGCAAAACAACACCACAGCTGACATTAGTGTCACCTGAAAGGGACTGGGCCCAGAGTGGGTCTGCCTCTGGCCAGCCTGCAGTGCGCAGGTTCTTGACTTTGTGCAGGAAAGATTTCACAACACAAGTCCAGGTGATTTTGAGTGTGTATGTATGAAAGCTGGAGACAGTGAAACAAAGTGCTTAAGATAGAAGAAGCAACATGAGAACCCAGGCCATGCTGCTCTGGCTCCATAGAAATGTTATAGGAAAGACATGAGCCAGACAGGGCTACAGGGGCTCACTGAGAAGTAAAAGTCACAGTGACGGAAGTGGGCCAAACCAGGGCTGCTTTAAGCTCACTGAGAAGGCAGAGAAAAGGGGACTATGGAGACAGGTTCAGGGGTTAACCCAGGATAAGCCACTGCTGCTCACTGCTCCTCTGGTTGCAAGTCTCACGGGCAAACTTGGATTACTTGAGAAAGAAAATAAAAGCACATGCTCAATGGAAAAAGGGGCACAGGTGTGCTCCAAGGAGGAGGTGTAAGGGGGTTACATAAACTTCACTGGTGATAGATTAAGGAGGTGGGAGAAAGTAAAGCAGGGAAATCTCTGGGACTGTAAAAAAAAAAGTAAAACACGTCACATAGTCTTTTTACGTAGGTAGGTATAGAATAGTTAACAGTTCACAATGAACATAATAACAATAATAATGAAAGAATCTGTAGTTTCTTCTCTGCTCTGGTATATTGGTTATGCCATGAGGGATCCAGAAAAAAAACAAAAAACAAAAAAACAGAACCTTGGCATTCTAAAGGTACATTATGGAAATGCAAAAAGACAGTAAACAGGTTCCATTAAGGTATGGATTGAACTTTGTCAGGACATGACTAACTGCCATGACTTGTTTTAGCTAGAAAGCTTTAATTTCAGTCCATTCTATGTGGTTACTTTAGGTCTCTGAGATTGCCAGGCCCTGTATGATGGGCTTGTCAGGTTCAGTATGTGGCTTCTTTTTCATCCACAAGAGAGAGCAAAAGTCCACGCCCAGGAGAAGGAGGGACACAAGCATGCTGAAAGGAGAGAGCTTGATGGCTTCCTTTATCTTCAGGGGTTTTATCTACTTTCCAAAGGTGGGGAGTTTGGGGAGGTGTCAGGGGAGGATCTTAATAGGATATTCATCAGCTTTCCAGGTGTGCCCTTCAATATGCTGATTCATCAAAAATAAGCATTCAGAGGAGTAAGGCTATTTTCCAGGCAGTTTCACCTTCAGAGAAGTCACTAAAGAGGGACTGGGACCGTGGATCTGCCCAGCACAGTCTGGAGTGTATAACCCATTTGCTCCCAAGTGTCCTTGGTTAGGGAAAACCTTGCAGTTTATCATCTGGCTATAAACCGTTCGAACAGTTTGTTCAGCTCTCTGCCCCAGTTCTCTCATTCCACTTGCCATAGAATTTTCCATGCTTCTTACTATCTTGCCTCATTAGGACCAGGTGCAGTGACCAACTGCACACAACATTCTCTTCAACCAATCAGCAGAGACTCCCTTAGTCACCAAGATTAATGATTTTTCCCCTATATAACCTACCCCCTAGAAGCCTGGTTTTACACTACCAGCTTACCTGTGGCTCTGAGCTTAGCAGCATTTCCTTAAATAAACATTTACTTTTTTGCTGCAAATCCTGTTTATATTTGATTGGACTTTGATGCACCCAGGCAAATAAACCCTTTATTTTGGTAATACTCCTTATGGATTTATATTTAAGATACAATAAAATATAGAAAATTCAAGACTCTTTTTTCAAGGATCTGTTATAAAAGCAATGAAAGACTAAATGTGTTTTTATGGAAGGAAAGAAATGTGCCTCTTTGACTTGAAGCTGATTATTAAGAAACAGAAAGAAACTTTGACCCTTCTCCTGTTTCCTGCCCATTAGGTTCAGACAGAGAAACCTGCTTCAGGAAGGAGAGTTTAGGATGTCACCTTAGCCTAATCTGAAGTTAAGTATAGTGAATAGTTTCATACAGGGACCTTTTCACTACATACTCCCTGTGTCCCATTGAGCGGCCCAGAAAGATTTCCCTGCCACCTATGTGATGCTCTTCCTCAACTGCCTATAAATCGCCCATTCTCAGTTCTAAAGACTAAGACTTTGTTTCCCCCCTTTTCTCCTCTGTCCAGAATGTCTTACATACCCAGTGTTGCCTCACTGTCTTTGGAATTGTTATGCTTATGTGAATATCCTATATGCATGTATTAAAACTTGATTTTCTCCTGTTAATCTGTTCATGTTAATTGGATTATTAGCCCAGCCCACAAAACTTAAAAGGTGGGAGGAATAGTATTAATATTTTTCTAGCCCTCAATTTCTTACTGTACTCAATTCTGCCTCAGACTACAATGGCTTGGTTGACTGCACCATCCATGTGATAGTATTTTTCATTTTATCCAACACAGTGCTACAAGAGTGGGTGCTGAATGAGTAAAAATCACTACTTGTCTCTGCACTGAGAAAAGGAGGAAAAGCAGTAAGAATGGGGAAATCAGTGTAGGCAGTTTTGTGACAGAAAAAGAGCCACATAAGTAAATACATCTGGTAGCGATCTGGTAAATCAGGAAGAATGGAAGCCCTGATTTGTAGCATATGCCAATTTCTCTGGTGTAAATCCCCCTATTGTGGCTGATTTCATATTACCAACATGAAGTCATAGAACTCAGAGGTGGGAATAGATGCACACAGGCTCTTTTAAGCTAAGTGGATTCTGTACTTCAGTCTTTTGGTGCCCAAAATAAAGGTTACATTAGTCATTATGTTACTATTGGTATTTAGCTGTAAAAGAGGAGCAAAAGGAACTAAACATTAAGCTTAATAAAATGGGGAACATAAGCCTGCTTGCTAGACAGGAAGCTATAGCTTCACACCCCAGGAGGTTACAGCATTGATCCACCAAGGGAATTAACACTGCTGCCTTCTCCATTCTGGTGCCAGATTGCCAGGTGGGAGCAGGGGACTGTAGGCACATGCACAGTAGAAGTCAAAATGATGCAGGGGGGTGCTTGACCAAAGAGGCCTGTCAGTCTAGTCTAGAGAAAGAAGGGATTGGTTGGGAAGTGGGCCCATCCAAAGCCTGCAGGAACTTGAGAAGCTGATTGATTTTTTGAAAAGACACCTGGTTTGTCCCAAGCCCAAGTTAATATAATCCCAGAGGGAAAAGGACTCCCTCTCTTGCCCACCTGGTGATGCCCTTGCCCATTTGTTCATGTGCTCTCTTACCCAAGAACACAGGATCATGTGGGTCTAGCAGCTACCAGGGCTTACGGCAGACCTCATGGGCTTCGAAGGGAACAATGGACCACAGCTGGAAATACACAGTAAGCTGGCCAGATACTGAACTGGACCAGACTTTAATATGAAGAAGAAACTCTGAACACTGGCTTTTGTCTTAGCCTTACTGAGGATGTGGTTGAACTTTTTCCATGGTGGGATAGAGGAAGATGGGACATTGGAAACCCAGGGGGCAGCTTCTATCTCCACACAAATAAACCAGGCCATACTGATAGGGGACTAAAGACTTGGAAAATTTTAGCTTAAGGTAAAAAGTTGTAAGTCTAGCAAGTAATGTGTATGTTAAAGCTTTTGTTTCAGAAACTACAGATAAGGCCCAACCTGGCTCCTGGGAAAACAGCTGGCCACCTGGGCCACTGATAGAAGATTAGGGATGGAGACATCCTGACCTTTGTGTTCCAGGGAGAGCAGAAGACTACCCTCCCCTGGGAACAGCCATCTGCCCAGAACAGGAATGTTGCAACTTCTTTTACCTAATCCTCCCTGAATTTCAAAGCCCTCACCGCACTTTGTTTATCCTCCCCCTACCACCTTATAAAAGGTCTGGCCTGGAAAGAAAAGACAAGATGGTCTATTAGGGTATGAACCCACCATCTTCTCAGATATCCAGCCATCTGAATAAAGTGTCCATAAAGATTCAATTGCTGGAATTGCTTATTGGATTTGGTAGTGACAGGCAGCCTGAACACCAGTGTCTTTTCCAGTTACAATACCTCAATCTCTAGTGTGGAGGCCTTGGAATATACTCCTTGTGATTCCATGGAAGAGCCTAATTCCCACCAATAACAATTTGTATAGTGAAAAACACCCACTTACCAGTAAATTTTAACTTTTAGAAGCAAATAATAAAGTAACTTTATATACATTTGACATCTTCCTATATAATTTAAATAAGTGTATTTTTGTCAGACCTGTAACATAATTTTATGCATGTATGTATCCTAGCAAGCAGGCTAGCATATATTAACCTTTATTTAGAGTTTATAACTGCTTTGATTAATCTGTAACCCCACTTAGATCCTTATAGAATTTATAAGGTATGTGTAATGCACATTTTGTAATATGATAAAAGTTTCACTGAAAGACTAAGACTTAGATGTTTATCCATACTTACACAATCCTTGAAATTGATGATTCTCAGAATTGTTTTTCAGGAACAAGCCCAGCATATTTTTCAAGACCAGGGGTGAACTGACCAGCTACGTCAGCCTGAGGGACCCTCTAGTGACTTCCCTGTGGATATTCCCATCATACCCTCATTATAATATTCAAATCCCACAGGGGTGGAGATTTTCCACCATGGTGACCATGTGATGTCTGTACAGGCATATTTTTTTAACTGCACGTGAGTTAGAATGTCCTCACCTATCCATGCAATGAACAAAGTCTACCTTGATGTTTATGTACAATTTCCCACAAAAAAGATGCACCAGATGTTCTGTTCAGGTCACATGACTCTAGGAGCAATCCCCAGTGCATTTCTTCCTTGTTGGCTTGCAGTAAAATTCCTTTTCATAAAATCATCTAGGAGTTGTTCTTTGGCTGCTGCTGAGCATTTGGGCCCATGTTGATTGAGTAACAGATCCTCCCTTTACTCAGTATACAACTCCTTTCCATTTCCAGAACTGCTTGGCACTTTTCCCATTTATAATAAGGTGGCCAGGAAAAATAAAGATGCAGAAAGGACTAGCAGAAACAAAAGCTCAGTATTCATTCATTTATGATACTGTGTAGCTATATGCTAAACTCTATTCTTCCTTTCCTTCCCTCCCTTCTGTGTTTGAGGTGGTTGGGAGTGAGATGGAGAAGGGATGGAGGAAGACATCTAGAGGGAATTAATAGACTTAAAGTGAGCTTGCAAGGTGATCATTTTGCTGTTATTTTTTAGTTGATGCTGAATTAAGTACCTAATGTTATTAAAGATAAAACAAAAAAAGAATGCACTGGAACCATGATTATTATTATTTCTCACTACAAAACTGTTTCCTACTACCCTTCCAGTAAGTAGGTATTCTTAACTCCCCTTGTAGGAGAGAGAGCTCATTTGACATGCAGTATGGCTCCAGCAAGCAAAGAAGTCTGGGAAATGTTGGACTCTGTAGCCTCTGGCTTGGATAACTATCCAGAAAGCTGAAATGCCACCCAAAGACAAATGCTATGCCTATGTTTTACTTTTCCTGCTTTAAGAAGGAGGATAATGAATGTATAGAGTAGGATAACTGCCTGATGGTATCTGTTAGCTTAAAAATGCATTGTTCTTTCTGGTGGTCTACCTAACTATCCATCATATGGTTTCACTATTAACCCCTTAAAAAAAAAAAGAGACTCTGTGATGGGAGGGTGTGTTTTTTCACAGCTGCCACCACTGGGGGCAGCTGCTGTGCCCCAGCAATGTCAGTTCCTCCTCTTAAAGCTGTTAGGAATTTGAACAAGGCTACTCATCAGTCCTTCAGAATTGATCTTGATTCAGACTTTTGGGACTTTCCCCCAACACCCCTCATGCCACCTATATTAATGTTTCTAGAATATTATTGCTCACAAAATTTTCAAGGAGTAAAATGATAGGATGCTCAGCTCATTCTTTTTGAGCATCATGTACTCAGAATCAATATTTGAGTTTTTCAAACTTACTCTTTTCAGGGCTCTGTGTTCAAAGCATTGGATAAGAATGAATCCAAAATTCACAAAATTACTATAGTAACTTTTTTCATGTATGATTTCAGTGTGCAGACATAATGTTTATGACAGATGCACATCATCTGGTAAACCTATTGAAACCAAGAACTTATTAGAAATGTTCCTTAATCTAGCAGCAGCTCTATCAATTTGTGAGAATGTCCACGTCTGGGTCTTTGAGGGAAAATATAGAGTAAGAAATGAGGTCAACCTGGGATTTTTTTCAAACTATTTTAGCAGCTCTAAATAAAGGCATATGAAACTTTGCCTTTTGGTTGTGTGAAAAATCTTCCAGGAGCTAAACTTTGTTGTTAGATTGGCCTCAATAAGCAAGACAAGCCTAGCTGGGATAGGAAAGAGCAGGGAGAAAGAAAGGGAAGAAAAATGTTGTTTTGTGAGGGTCACATCAGTTTTATGAAGTAGGGAAGCTGGGAGCAGCTAAACATATGTAAATGCAATGCAACTTTTCAGAGGGGATTTGTTAAGTTACTTCATTAGCACTGAGACCAAGGGCAGTCCAGAGCAAATGCAAAGTAGTTCTGAGGGTTTCCCTTTGTCTCCTTCCCGAATCTTCTGGGCAGTGGGAGTAAAGGGGTGAAAAAGCAGACAGTGATGGCCTTGAAAGAGAGCAGAACCTGTGAGCTCTCCCAAGCCCTTTTGGCTTGAATACCAGCTTTTGTCTCCTAAGAGCTCCCTGAGAGTCCAAGTAATGAAGCACTTGATTAAGACCTCATTAAAAGTTCATTGCCATTCACCATGGCTAGAGCCATCCCTCCAGCCCAGGGAGATGGAGGGAGGATGCAACCAGCAGAGAAGCATAAAATCTGTGTTTGAATGCCCTTTCTGCTACTTCATAGCTTTGTTTTCTTGGGTAAATTTTTTTAATCTCTTGGGACACCACTTTGCTCATCTCCAGATGACTCCAATTCAATGCTGTTATGAATGACTATGGTGAAAAGGTTTAGTCATTTTGAGCATCTTCATTCTTACCTTCCACCTGTTTTCTTTCTTCTTCTTGTACAGCAGGCCCTTTAAAGCCACCCAAGGACATTTCTTTCTTGTATTACAGCATGGTGAAGCTTCCTGAGACAGGTAAGTAGTCTGAGAAATATACCTGGGTTATTGGGGAAAACAAGAGCCACTGGCCTCTGGCAGGATGTGGATGCAATCCACATGGTTTCCAGAAAAAAAAAGAAAGTGAAGGCAACTCAAAGCATCTCTGGACTGTTCATCAGATGCTGTCCAAGGGGTGTTTATACATGATAGTGATAATCTGTTGCACATCCATCCAAATTTAAGCTCTTGGCATCAGATCCAATAATTAAGCACAGCAGCAAAACCCAGGGTGTGTTTTACAGAATACTGATTCTTCCAAATATTTCGTACTCTACCAAGGGGATGGGGGGCAATACGCTTTTCCTTGGGGAATCTGCAAGGCCACCTTTGTGTTCAAATGGCTTCACAGCAACTGAAGCCAGTGCAACTTAACACCCAAGTTTTGTTTTATTTTGCTTTGTTTTGTTTTCTGGGCTCAGACCTATTAAAAATATCCAACTGAGCAAATTTTAAAGATCTTATTGATTTTACTCAATAATTCATGAATTAGCATCCCATCTAAAGATGAGAGCTCTGAGTCACTGTACTTTCATAGGCAAAATGGACAAGAACGTTATGCTAGGCAGAAAACAATCTGGTTAATTCAAGGTCACTTTCTTTTAGGGGGTAGCAGGGGTCTATCAGGCAGTTGGCCAGACAGTACCTTGGATTGGGCAAATGGGAAAAGAAGGACTGTGTGTGTTTGTGGGTGTTTTAAGGGACTTTGGGATTTTGATGAAGACATTACGTAATTACTCTTAAGTCTATATGACTTGAGTAAAACATGGAGAGCTATAATTTTCTGGTGAAGGGAAAGGCAAACCTAGTATAGGGGGACCCCAGGAGAAGAGGGTCAACTAGGTAACACTGTGGGCCCCTCTTGCCTGGTAGACAATCCAGAAAAACAATGGGAGACCAAATGTGCAGTAGCTTTAAAATAATACAACTACTTGTACATGCATAGTCAAAGTCTACCAAAACTAGCCAGGAAGGGTCCGCCCTATAAGAATAGAGTTCCTCCAGCCCATGAGGTCAATCTCTGCTTAGAGTTGGCCTGCTCCCATGTTCTCTGCTATAAACTCTGGGTGTTCAGTTCAATTCTTTGTCCTGATCACCAAGAACCTGATTACCTGTGCCACCTGTGACAATAGGGTACATTATGGCTTCCCTTGCACCTCCAAAGACAGCTCTGCCTTTCTTCACCTGCTCTCTGCTCTAAGAGGCTGACTGCATAGACCATGTCAATAAATTCCATTGACCTAGGCTCCCAGTTGGGTTTGACTAATGAGGAAGCTGGGAAGAAAATTGGAGGGTTGGAGGAAAATGAGGCAAGGGCATCTATTCTCCCAGCCCCTTCCCTGCACAGTCAAGGGAAGCTGTCTGGGACACACAAGTATGAGAGCTTCTGTCAGGCCCTCCAGCTAGGTTCTCAGCCTTCAAATTGCAGGCTGAGAACAATACTGCAGTACCCATCTGGCATTGCTCCATCCTTCCCACACCTTCACTGACATGCTTCCAGTGACTGAATATGAGTATGGCATCTGTGTTGAGCTGAGAAGCTGACTAGCACCAGTGAGTAGGTTAACCTAGGAATATGAACCAGAAAGCCTCCTATTTTTATCTGTGCTCTGGAACACATCAAATATGGCAAGAATTTTCTAGTCTTTGAAGGCATAGAACTAATTTTTAGTGCCCTCTTGGCCTAGTATTTTAGGGATGGCACATATCTTTGACGAATATTTAAAATTTTTCTCATTGCTTTCTTTAGGCTTCCTCTTCTTGCATCAAGTTTTGTAACTGATATTTCTTTAAAAAGCATCTATTTCAGACTTCCGGCCAAAATAGAGGCATTGGTGGAAATACTGTACCTCCTCGCACAACCAAATTTAAGAACAACAAAGATTTAGAAACAAAAACACAATAAAAACACACAAAATTAAACTGTACTGAAGTCAGAAAACAATGAACCATTCATCCAGACAGGTAAGAGGGGTGGAGTACATGGCTGGTGGAGAGGGGTCAAGGCAGGGAAAAGTGGTGGCTGCCAGACCAACCCAGGCACACAGGCATGGGGTGGCAAAAAGCAGACCCAGTGAGGGCGCAAGGCAGCTGGCTGACTGTGGTCACAGATTCACACACAGATAAACCAGGCAAAAAAACAACAACAAAAAACAGACAGTGAGACAGACTGTGCAACCCAGGGCCCCAGTTATGGGAATTAAAGCCTAAAAGCACTGATTGAAAAAACTTTCGGGGGTTGAGGAGCTGGGAGAAGCTCTCAGTCTCACAGGAGAATTTGTTGGAGAGACCCACAGGGTTCTACAATGTACACAAGCCCAGCCACCTGGGAACCTGCACCAGAAGGGCCCAATTTGCTTGAGGGAAGTGGCAGAGGGGATGGAAATCCAAGAGAGAGCAGAACAAGCACTATTGCTACCTCTTTGACCCCACCTCCACATACAGCATCTGGGTTGCCCCAGCCTAGCAACTGGGTTGCCCCACCCTAGTGAACACCTAAGGCTCTGCTCTTCATACGTAACCAGTGTGAACAGACCAAAACATTATGGCTCAAGCAGACGAACAGATCAAAGCCCCAGAGCCAATACATCTAAGTGACCAAGAGATAGCCAGCCTATCAGATGCACAGTTCAAAACACTGGTGATCAGGATGCTCACACAACTGGTTGAATGTAGTCACAAACTGGATAAAAAAGTGAAGGCTACACTAAGTGAAATGAAGAAAAATGTACAGGGAACCAATAGTTATGGAAACAAAACTGGGACTCAAATTAATGGAGTGGACCAAAAGGAAGAAAGAAACAACCAAACAGAAGAGAATGAAGAAACAAGAATTTAAAAAATTGAGGAGAAGCTTAGGAACCTCCAGGATATCTTTAAATGTTCCAACATCCGAATTATAGGGATACCAGATGGGGAACAGGAAGACCAACAAGTGGAAAACTTACCTGAACAAATAGTAAAGGAAAACTTTCCCAATTTGGCAAGAAAATAGATTTCCAGGAAATCCAGGAAACTCAGAGAGTCCCAAAGAAGTTGGACCCAAGGAGGAACACACCAAAGCACATCATAATTGCATTAGCCAAGATTAAACTGAAGGAGAGAATTCTAGAAGCAGCAAGAGATAAGGGGACAGTCACCTACAAAGGAATTCCCATCAGACTATCAGCTTATTTCTCAAAAGAGACCTTACAGGCAAGAAGGGGCTGGAAAGAAGGATTCCAAGTCATGAAATCCAAAGACCTGTATCCAAGATTGCTCTATCCAGCAAAGCTTTCATTTAGAATGGAAAGGCAGATAAAGTACTTCTCAGATAAGTTTAAGTTCAAGGAGTTCATCATCACCAAGCCCTTATTATATGAAATGTTAAAGGGACTTATCTAAGAAAAATGAGTTAAAAATATGAACAGTAAAAGGACAGGAAACTCACAATTATTAACGATCATACCTAAATCAAAAACAAAGTAAGCAAACAGCTAGAATAGGAACAGAACCATAGAAATAGAGATCACATGGAGGGTTAGCAACAGGAGAGTGAGAGGAGGAAAGAGGAGGGAAAGGTATAGAGAATTAAGTAGCATAGTGGTAGGTAGAAAATAGACAGGGGGAAGGGCAAGAATGGTGTGGGAAGCTAAAAAACTTATGACACATGGACATGAACTAAAGGAGGGAAAAGGGGGGTTGGGGTGTGCAGGGTGGTGGGGAATGAAGGGAGATAAATGGGACAACTGTAATGATATAATCAATAAAATATATTTTTAAAAAGCATCTATTTCTTTAAAAGGTTTAAATTTATTAGCATGGGATTTTTTTTTTTACAGAATCTTCTTTAACTGCCTTAATCTACCTAGAATCTGTGGTCACTTTCCCTGTCTCACTGCTAAAGTTGCGTATTTCTTTTTCCCTTATTTTTTTTATGTTTGCTCCAGTTGTGTTTGTGTGTATATGTTTTCTTTTAAAAAATTAACTTATTTTTAAAAGTACTCATTGCAGCCCACTAAATTGATGTAATGACCTACCAACAAATGGGACTTTAAAGTTTGAAAAACACCACTACAGAGAAGCTCGTGTTATGGGTGTGTTGTGGACCACTCTGCCTGGTTCTAAGAATTGTAACTCTACCCTCTGGGGCTAAGGAGGAGTCAGTGACCTCTGGAATGCGAGCTGCAGGAGACAAAGCTTGTTTCTGGTAGCAAATGCTGCCTCAGTTTCCTCCCTGCCCCCAAAGCATGGTCAGAAGTCCTTGACAAGTAAGACCCCTCAGAGGAGGGGCAACCTAGGCCAGACATGATCACTTGGGAGGCCATCTTGGGAGGACTCGGAGGGGCTGCAACAAATAGCAATAGACTCTTGCCCCCTGGCTTTGATATAGCCCAAGTCCCCATGTCCTCTGGGAGAAGTGCTTCCTGGATCTAATCCCCTTAAGCCTGAATACCTGTTGGGGAGGGGTGCAGCTCCTTGCCTTTCTAGAGAGTGTCCTAGGGAAAAATCTGGCACCACAAAGACTTCCTGAAAAACCTGTGAAATCTGCTCTTCTAAGAGTGCTTTCATTCATATGTTAAGGGTTCAAGCAGGAAGCCCTAAAACTCTGTTCCTGCCAGACTCTTACTAAGACTAAGCCCTCAGATTTCTTTGAAATGTTATCTACTGTTTGATCCTTGCCACCCTGTATTCCTGTGTATTACAACCCAATAAAAGCCTTTGGAGAAAGGGGCTCAATGCCTTTTTTCCCTGAGAAACTGGCCACTGCTCAAGGCCTTTTTTTTCCTAGGAGAAACTGGCCACTCCTGGGCTTTGTTTCCCTTGAGAAACTGACCATCTCTCCTCCTCAAGCAGATCACATCATGTCTCAGTCATATTTACTCTCATCCGTGACACACAGGGGGACTTTTGAGGAAAGTCATCCCCATGTGTGTGTGTGTATGTGTAGCAGTTAACATGAATGAGGATATTCAGAGAAGCACTAACAAAAATTGGAAAAAAAACACCTAATAACTGAAATAAAATTGGCCAGAAGAATGGCTAATAGATTATGGCACATTCACATAACAGAATGCCAATAATTAAGATGCATCTATTCAAATTTACCTCAGTGAATCTCAAACACCTGATGAGAAGCAAATTGCAGAGGACTTCTTGCAATATGAGTCTATGTTCACAATTATGAAGGGATATATACATATCCCTTCACAGGTTACAGAACCTGTTCAGAAAAGCAAGAGAATAATAAACAGAATTCAGGGAAAAGGTTATTTGAAGGGCAAGTCAGGGAAATTAGAGGAGATAACAGGGAGCTTCAAAAAACTGGTAATGTTCTTCTTTATTTTACCATTTGCACCATAACTTAAATATGCTATTCATCTATTTTTAGATGTGCACATAGCCAATTTAAAATATATGATAAACTTTTATAACTGTTTCATGGATATTTGATGAGTAGTTTCTGAAGAAAAGTTCTATATCTTAAATATATCTCTTCTCATTTTTGGCTATCTAAACTCTCTGTAATAGTTTAAATTCTTACTCTATGATTATAAACTTCTCATTGTGCTTTTAACTATTCTTGCTTTATATATTTTACTGTGATGTTATTTGTCATGTAAAATTTTGTGGTATCATATCTTTATGTATCATTCACTTTGCAGCTGTTTTATTTTCCTGAGTCTTATTATATAATGTTGTTCTATATCTTCACTTACAAATCATTTGGGTGTTTCACAAATTTTTGTTATTCTATTAGTAGTAACTTCTAAATAAAAATAATTTTTATGTACTATTTAATGTTACTTAAAGTTTTTTAAAAATTTATTTTTTGCTACTTATTAACATTGACATGGCTCATTCTTGAGTAAGGTAAGAAGTGCAATTTGCTTTTATTTTTACTCTTCCCTCCAGATCCACATGTTTGTGGGGATCATGTTTTAGATAACAATTTTTCTAGCAAACTTAATTTTTAAATTATGTACCTTCTCATTGAAGAGACTGTATTTTCGATAATGTTGCAGTTTTATAACAATTTGTTTATATTTCACTCTTTTTTGTCTTATTTCATTTGTAATACTTATCCCTAATTCTAAAACTTCTTACTATTATTCATTCTCTCACTGAGCAGTAAAAATAAGTAAAAATAGTTGTTTGATAATATTTTTAGAAAATGCATAGAAATAGTATTGTTGGTGAGCATGTGACCTTACATTGATTGGAAGTTTTTGGTTCACATGCATTTTCCCTCAAAATTCTCTAGATTATTTCTGTAGTCATCTAACATTTAATGTTGCTGAGAAGGCTAATGACACTCTTTTTCATTCATAAGTAATGAGAATATTTTTCTTTAATGTAGGCTAATTTTTTACAACCTTGAAATTCAAAATTTTCAACAGGCTATGTCTAGATATGGTGCTTTTTTTTTAATAATTCTGTCTACTCCATTGGAAGTTGTACCCAATGCCCAGGTGTAAAAACAAGTTGAAGACCATGTGCTCAACAGAAGCAGGAACAGGGTTTCTACAGTCACTTCTCCCAGGTGGTTCAGACAGACAGCTGTCCTGACTCCATGGCCTTACCCTCTGTCCTCCTAGAGAATGAGTGAGGTAGCCAATTGTTATGGGGTGAATTGTGCTGCATTCCAAAATTTACACATTGAAACTCTAACCTTCAGTCCCTGGGATTGTGACTATATTTGAAAACAAGGCCTGTAAGGAATGATTAAGTTAAATGAGATCATTAGTTTGAGCCCCAATGCAGTATCACTAGTGTCCATAGAAAAGGAGATTAGACACAGGAGAGACACTACAGATGCTCTGTATAGACAAAAGGCCATGTGACAACACAGTGGGAAGGAAGCCACCTACAAACCAAGGAGAGAGGCCTCAGAAGACACCTGCTGACACCTCAGTCATGTACATCTAGTCTCCAAAATTGCAAAGAAGAGTAAATTTTTGTTGTTTACTTTACCCAATCTGTGGTATTTTACTATGGAAGTTCTAGCAAACTAATACATCAATATCTTTCAATATGTTTATTTCCTGCTAGAATTTGCTAAAACAGTCTTGGTTGTTTGAAACTGAAAGCACTGATTCCACACATATTATATAACTGTAGAAATGGTATCCACTTCTGATGTGGCTAAGTAATTTCCTGTTGGACTGATCCTCCTGCAAAGTACAACCATAAACTCTGAAGACAATGTTAAAAATGGATTTTTTTATTTTAAAAAAAGGCACTGGAGAGAGACCCAAAAGTAGGCACATTCTTAAAGGGGCTTGACATTTGACAGATTGGAATAGCACTGGATGCTATTTCCCATTTTGAAAACTTTTATTTAGAAAAGAGTCCTCAACCTTCACCCTGCGGAGATGGCCAAAGGTTTAGTGAAAAACCTTCCTTTTTTTTTTTTTTGGCCCAAAGAATGGGAAGAGTTTCAGGAAACTACAACCACTAGAAGGTTAGAAAGGAACCTTGTAAGGGACTGAGCCATAGGTAGGAGCCCCAAATTTTGTGTATACACCTGGGTTAAATTTTGGGCTAGTTCCTGAACCACACATTTATGGACAGACTCCAAGCTATTTACCAAGGATGAAATAACTGAATTGAAACTTGAGCTGCTGTCCAATAAACACAATCTGTACCTTTAGTCCTACCAAATAAATTGCCTACTAAAACAAACAAAAATAAGCCATCTTCAGAAGAGTATTAAAAAACCCAGAGTTTTTACAATATAATATAACATCCAGAATACATTTCAAAATTATTTGGCATATAAAAAATAGAAGAAAACATGATCCATTCTGAAGAGACAAATTAATCAATAAATATTACTGCAAGTTGACTCAGATGTTTAAGTTAAGATTTTAAACCAACATTATAACTACGCTCTAGGAGCTACATGAAGACACACAGTGAATGAAAAGATAGTAATTTTCAGTAGAAATGTACCAATGTAATAGAACCAAATGGAAATATGATAACAAAAAATATATTTTAAATAATTATATGAATACATACAAAAGGATACAGACCTACATGGAAGTCTAAAATAAGAAAGGAAAGTGAGCAGTGGCTTCCATAAGAAAACATTCTCTTTTAGTCCAGACTGTTTGTTACCCATAACCTGGGAGAGAGCACCTTGGCCCATGACCCAGAAAAGACTGCCAAATGCTTCTTGAGAGAGTAAACAGAAGAGATGGGGTAGGTCTACTGAATCCACTGGCAAAAACTGTCACTAAAGTTAACTTATTTTGTCAAATAGAGCTTTTTAAATGTTTACCTTCTACCATTACCATCATTTAATTTAAAAAGAGAAACTCACAAGTAAAAAGCATATAGTTTCAGAATATATGACAAGTGTTCCCCCAAAAGAGATATAACTGGCAATCTTACATTGATATATCAAAAGGGGGAGGGGTAGAAAAAAGAATATATTTGAAAAATACTAATGCAATAAAACTACAGCTCGAAATGCTATTTGACGATAGTGTATAATAAGTAATTGTTCTCTTGGTACAAATCTTTCTATTTTAAATCTATATTTTACATTATATTATATTTTGATACTTTATTTTTATTTTAATCCAGTTTCACACAAATTTTGTTAATGAAACAGAATCTCTAATGTTATTTCACTTAATTTAAAATATTCTGAATTATCAGAGAATTCTCAAGGAGAAAAACTCCGCCTCTTCTTGGATTACTGTACCTGTAAGCTGGAAAGAAGGTAGGTGATGCAGCAGTAGTCCAATGGTAAGGGCTGCAGACTAATGATGCTCCACCCTCAATGACTGCATGCCCCTGGTCTAGTGTGGCTCTGAGGTGAAGGAGCTGCTTGCCTTGTTGACAGTTTTGAGATGGGACAGTCATGGGAAAATATTTAGTACCCACTGACCTAGTGTCCTGAGGAACTATGATACACAGCTTCTGACTAGGTCAGCAAGATACCTGAAACCTAGGTTTGTATCCTAGGAATTCAGTTGGGCCATCAGGGATGGATAATACTGATGAATTAGAGTTCAAGGACTTTTGGCCCTACAGTGCTTTGAAGTTTCCTTAGGATCATCCACCGGGTGCTTCATTCTTTCCTGCCTCGCAGACCTGAAACTGAGGCCCTAATTTTCTATCATCGGCCAGGCCCTCTTGTCTGCTCAAGAAGCCTACAACAGACAATTTACATTGCACTAAACCTTCTGAAATGGATGATTGAAATATATGTAAACTCTCCTGGACCAGAACCTTGTAGCCTTGATCTACTTTCTTATCATTTTCATATTTACTCATCAAATGCATTCCTTCTAATTCTGATGATTTTCAGCATAAATAAAAGTGTTCACTACCTTCATTTTTAAAATTTCACAGTGGTGGGGTTCTGCTGCCTGCTGCCACCCTCTAGGCAAAAATTCCAGAGGCAAAGGTTTGGTGGTAAAGGAAAGGAGTCTTTATTCAAAAGTGGTTACTTCAATCAAGTCACAGCTTTGATCACTGAAGCCTATCAATCAAGGCTCCTAGCTTTTCCCTGTTACTTTTTAGTTATCATGTTTCTATAGGGGTAGTTTACAAACTAAAACAACATAACATACAAAAACTACACCATTTTAGAAGAATGGCTGGCCTCTGCCTCAGAGTCTGTTCCCTCTAGAACACCCAAAGAATAAACCTGCCACCCTCTGCTGGGCCAGCCTGATCCTAGGCTGTGCCCAGATTTCCTTCCTGTACAAAATACCATCTAATGGGAAATGCAGGCAGCTGCAGCAAGATCATCCACGCATCCTCAAGGAAGAGGCTGAGAGCTGGAGCTAAGCCAGAGCATGAGTCAGAACCAGAGCCAATTTAGGAGCCAGAGAGCCATCCCTCTCTTTATTTCCATTGGCTCTGCACATTCAGTTTCCCAGCAAATCCCACCCTAGATTGCCCACACAGTTCACAGTTGCCTCCTCCACAGACTCCTCCTAAGACCTCACCTTACTTCTCCCCAGTGATCTGAGTCATCTTGATCAGATGTGTCTGCATTAGTTTCACCCTCAGGCAATCTTATGTTGTTTTCATAACTCACATTTTATAGAGGCAATGTCATCATGTATAGTATTAAAATACCAATTGGAAGAGGCTTTTTACCCTGAGTTCTCTTCACTTCATGTGGTAATTTTGTATCAAAGGATAGCTTTGCTTTATACCATATTGCTTCTTTTCTTAAATAGCTATATCTTTTTTCTTTTTTTATTAAAGTTATTGGGGTGATATTGGTTAATAAAATTGTATAGGTTTCAGGTATACAGTTTCCTAACACATCATCCTTGTATTGTGTTCACCACCTCAAGTCAAGCCTTCTTCCATCACCATTTATCCCCCATTTACCCTCACCTACCTTTCCCCAACCCCTTCCCTCTGGTAATCACCATACTGTTTTTGTTTGTGTCTATGAGGTGTTTTCTTTTTGCTTAATTTCTTCACCTTTTTCACCCAGTTCCACAATACCTCACCCCTCTGATAGCTGTCAGTCTGTTCTCTATCTATGAGTCTCTTTCTATTTTATTTGTTTATTTTGTTCATGTGGTTGAACATATGAGTGAAGTCATACAGTTTTGATGTTTCTCTGACTGACTTATTTCACTTAGCATAATGCTCTCCAAGTCCATCCATAGTGTTGCAAAAGGTAAGAGTTCCTTCTTCTTCTTTTTTTTTTACAGCCAAATAGTATTTCATTGCATAGATATACCACAGCTTTTTTAACCACTTATCCACTGATGGACACTTGGGCTTCTACCAAATCTTGGCTACTGTAAGTAATGCTGCAATGAACATAGGGGTGCATGTATTCTTTTGAATCAGTGATTCGGGTTTCTTTGGATATATTCACAGAAGTGAATCACTGAGTATAGGAAGTTCCATTTTTTTAATTTTTGAGGTAAATCCATCCATAAATCCACAGTGGCTGCATTCGCACAAACAGTGGATAAGGGTTCCCTTTCTCCACATCCTTGCCAAGACTTGTTCATTGATTTAGTGATGACAGGCATTCTGACAAGTGTAGTAAGGTGATATCTCATTATGGTTTTCATTCGCATTTCTCTGATGATTAGTGATGACGACATCTTTTTAAATGTCTATTGGTCATCTCTATGTCCTCTTTGGAGAAGTGTCTGTTAAAGTCCTTTGCCAATTTTTTAATGGGAGTGTTTGGGGGGTTTTTTGGTGTTGATTTGCATGAGTTCTTTATAAATTTTGGATATTAACCCCTTGTCAGATGTATCATTGGCAAATATGTTTTCCCATTCAGTGGACTGTCTTCTCATTTTATTGATGATTTCCTTTCTGTTCAAAAACATTTTAGTTTGATGCAGTCTCATTTGTTTATTCTTTCTTTTAATTTCCTTGCCCAATGAGATATAAAAGCAAAAGTATTGCTATAAAAATGTCTAGAATTTTACTGCCTGTGTTTTCTTCTAGGATTTTTATAATTTCAAGATTAACATTTAAGTTTTTAATCCATTTTGAGTTTATCCTTGTGTACAGTGTAAGAAGGTGGTCTAGTGTCACATTTTGCATATATCTGTCAAGATTTCTCAACACCATTATTGAATAGACTGTCTTTTTACCCCATTGTATGTTTTTGCCTTTATTGTCAAATATTAATTGACCATAGGGACATGGGTTTATTCCTGGGCTCTCTATTCTGTTCCTTTGATCTATAAACCTGTTTTTATGCAAGTATCATGATGTTTTTATTACTATAACCATTTAGTATAGTTTCATATCAGGCATGATTCCTTCAACTTTGCTTTTCTTTCTCAAGACTGCTGTGGGATCCTTTGTGGTTCTATATAAATTTTTAGAATACTTGGTCTAGTTCTGTGAAATATGTCATTGTTATTTAGATAGGAATTGATTTAAACCTATAGATAGCTTTGGGTATTTTAAAATTTTATTTTTACTAAATGTTTGTTAATTTTAGAGAGAGAATTAAGGGAGAGAGAGAGAGAGAAGCATTGATGTGAGAGAGAAATATTGACTGGTTGCCTCCTGTACACAAACTAACCAGGGACTGAACCCACAACTTAGATTTGTGCCATGACCAGGAATTGAACCCCCAACCTTTTGGTGTATGCACAACACTACAACAACTGAGCCACACTGCCAAGGCTAGTATGTACATTTTAATGATATTAATTTTTCCTATCCATTAACATAATACATGCTAGCACTTATTTGTATCCTCCTCACTTTCTTTTTTCAGTGTAACAATTTTTCAAGTACAGATTTTTATCTCCTTGGTTCAATTTATTCCTAGGTATTTTTTGAACAGTTGTGAATAGATTGTTTTTTTAGTTTACCTATCCGATAGTTCATTACTGCTACACACAAATGCAACTGATTGGATATTTATTTTGTATCCTGTCGCTTTACTGAATTCATTTATCAGCTTTAATAGATTTTGGTGGAATCTTTAGGGTTCTCTAAATACAGTATGATGTCACCTGCCCATAACAACAATTCTACTTTTTCCTTTTCAATTATGATGTCTTTTATTTCTTCTTGTCTGATTGCTGTAGCTAGGACTTCCAGGATTATGTTGAATAAGAATGGTGAAAATAGGAATACCTGTCTTGCTCTTAATCTTAAGAGAAACATTTGATGATTTTGCCCATTGAGTATGATGTGGGCTGTAGGTTTGTGATATATGACCTTTATAACATTAAGGTATTTCATCTATTCCCATTTTGCTGAGAATTTTTAATATAAATCGGTGCTGGATTTCAACAAATGCTTCTTCTGCATCTATTGATGTGGTCATGTGGTTTTAATCCTTCATTCTGTTTATGTGGTGTATCACATTTATTGATTTGCAGATTTTGTACCAACTTTGAACCTCTGGAATACATCCCAGTTAATCTTGGTATATAATCTTTTTAATACATTGCTGAATCTCGTTTGCTAATATAATCTTCAGAATCTTACATCTATGTTCATTAGGGATATTGGCCTATAATTTTCTTCTTTGTAGTTCTTTATCTGATTTTGGAATTAGAGTAATGGCCTTGCAAAATGAGATAGAGGGTCTTGCCTGCTCTTGAATTTCTTGGAACAATTTGAGAATAAAACGTGTTAGTTCTCAGAATGTTTGGTAAAATTCACCTGTGAAGCTATCCGATGAGTGCTTGTGTTTTGGGAGAGTTTTTCATTACTGTTTCAGTTTCACCAGTTGTAGTCTGCTTATTCAGATTTTCTGATTCTTCCTGATTCACTTTGAAAGATCTTATGTTTATAGAAATTTATCCATTTCTTTCAGACTGTCCAACTCATTGGCATACAATTGTTTGCAGTGCTTTTTTTACAATCCTTTGCATTTTTTGGTGTCTTGTTATTTCTCTTTTATTTTTTATTTTACTTAGGTCGATCCTATCTGGTTTTTTTTTAATTTTACTCAGTTATTTTTCAAGCACAGTTTTTTGTCTATTTTTCCCATCCCAGCCCCCCAGCCCCATGATCCCCACCTCCCTCCCATTTCCACCCCCCTTAGTTCTCGTCCCTGTGTCCTTCATATTTGTTCCTCTAAATTCCTCCCCTTTTTCCCCCTTAAATTCCCTTCCCTCTCCCCTCTGGTCACTGCCCCCTTGTTCTCTATTTCAGTGTCTTTGTTTTTATTCTGCTTGCTTGTTTGTTTCATTATTTAGCTTCCTGTTAAGGGTAAGATCATATGGTATTTGTCTTTCAACACCTGGCCTATTTCACTCTGCATAATGCTTTCCAGTTCCATCCATGATTTTGCAAAGGGTAGTAGCTCCTTCTTTCTCTCTGCTGCATAGAATTCCATTGTGTAAATGTACCACAATTTTTTGATCCATTCATTTACTGATGGGCACCTAGGTTGTTTCCAACTCTTGGCTATTGTAAATGTGCTGCTATGAACATTGTGGTGCATAGGTTCTTTGATATTGATGTTTTAGGATTCTTAGGATATAATCCTAGCAGTGGAATTGCTGGGTCAAAAGGCAGGTCGATTTTTATTTCTCTGAGAAAAATCCATACTGTTTTCCACAATGGTTATACCAGTCTGCAATCCCACCAACAGTGAACTAAGGACCCCTTTTCCCCACACCCTCTCCAACATTTGTTGTTTGTTGCTTTGTTTATGATATCCATCCTGACCAGTGTAAAGTGGTATCTCATTGTGGTTTTAATTCGCATCTCTCTCATAGTTAACAATATTGAGCATCTCTTCATGTGTCTCTGGATCTTCTGTATGTCCTCCTTGGAGAAGTGTCTGTTCAAGTCCTTTGCCCATTTTTTAATTGGGTTAGATGTCTTCTTAGAGTGGAGTCATGTAAGTTCTTTGTATATTTTGGAGATTTAACCTTTGTCTGAGGTATCATTGGCAAATATGTTTTCCCATACAGTTGGTTGTCTTTTTAATTAAATACTGTTTTCTTTAGCCACACAGAAGCTTTTTATTTTGATGAGATCCCATTTGTTTATTCTTTCATTTATATTCCTTGCTCCAGGGGACATATCGGTAAAAATATTGCTGCGTGAAATATCTGAGATTTTCTTGCCAATGTTCTCCTCAAGGACTTTAATGGTCTCATGCCTTATATTTAAGTCTTTTATCCACTTTGAATTTATTTTGGTGTATGGCATAAGTTTGTGCTCAAGTTTCATTTTTTTGCATGTAGCTGTCCAGTTCTCCCAACACCATTTCTTGAAGAGGCTATTTTTACTCCATTTTATGTTACTGCCCCTTTGTTGAATATTAATTGACTGTAGAGAGTTGGGTTGATTTCTGGGCTCTCTGTTCTCTTCCATTGGTCTATGTGCCTATTTTTATGCCAGTACCAGGCTGTTTTGATTACAGTGGCCTTGTAATACAGTTTGATATCAGGTATTGTGATCCCCCCTACTTTGTTCTTCTTTCTCAAAAGAGCAGCTGCTATTCGGGCTCGTTTATGGTTCCATATAAATTTTTGAAGTGTTTGTTCTATGTCTGTGAAATATGCCATTGGTACTTTAATAGGTATTGCATTGAATGTGTATATTGCTTTGGGTAGTATGGACATTTTGATGATGTTAATTCTTCCAATCTATGAACAAGGTATGTTTCCATTTGTTTGTGTCTTCCCTGATTTCTTTCTTCAGTACTGTGTAGTTTTCTGCATATAGGTCTTTTACCTCATTGGTTAGGTTTATTCCCAGATATTTTATTTTTCTTTTTGCTATATTGAACTGGATTTTTTTCTTGATTTCTGCTTCTGCTGATTCATTGTTAGTATTAAAAAATGCCTTCGATGTCTGAATATTGACTTTGTATCCTGCCGTTTTGCCAAATTCATTAATTAGTTTGAGCAGTTTTGGGGTCGAGTCTATAGGATTTTCCATGTACACTATCATGTCATCTGCAAACAGTGACAGTTTTGTTTCCTCCTTTCCTATTTGGATGCCTTTTATTTCCTTTTCTTGCCTGATCACTGTGGCTAAAACTCCCAATACTATATTGAATAGAAGTGGTGAAAGTGGACAACCTTGTCTTGTTCCTGATCTTAGTGCAAAAGGTTTTAGTTTTTGCCCATTGAGTATGATATTGGCTGTAGGTTTCTCATATATGGCCTTTATTATTTTGAGGAATGCTCCCTGTATTCCCACTTTGCTGAGTGTTTTTATCATAAATGGGTGTTGTATCTTATCAAAAGCTTTTTCCACATCTATTGATATGATCATGCAGTTTTTTGTCTTTGCTTTTGTTTATGTGATGTATTACATTTACTGATTTGCGAATGTTGAACCATCCTTGCATCCCTGGGATGAATCCCACTTGGTCATGGTGTATGATCTTTTTGATATATTGTTGGATGCGATTTGCCAATATTTTGTTGAGGATTTTAGCGTCTATGTTCACCAGCGATATTGGCATGAAGTTTTCTTTCTTTGTTGTGTCTCTATTTGGTTTTGGAATTAGGATGATGCTGGCATCATAAAAAGAATTTGGGAATTTTCCATCCTTCTGGATTTTTTGGAATAGTCTGAGAAGAATAGGAGTTAGTTCTTCCTTAAATGCTTTGTAGAATTCTCCTGTGAAAGCATCTGGTCCAGGGCTTTTGTGTGATATGAGTTTTTTTATTACTGCTTCAATTTCTTTTGCTGTTATTGGTGTGTTCAGATTTTCTGTTTCTTTTTCATTAAGTTTTGGAAGATTGTATTTTTCTAAAAATGTGTCTATTTCCCCTAGGTTTTCAAATTTCTTGGCATATAGTTCTTCATAGTAATTTCTTACAATCCCTTCTATTTCTGTGGTATCAGTTGTAATCTCTCCTTTTTCATTTCTGATTGTATTTATTTGAGTCCTCTCTCTTCTTTTCTTGATGAGCCTACTTAAAGGCTTGTCTATTTTGTTTATCTTTTCAAAGAACCAACTCCTGGATTCATTGATCCTTAGGATTGTGCTTTTAGTCTCTTTGTCATTTAGTTCTGCTCTGATCTTGGTTATTTCCTTCCTTCTACTTGCTCTGGGTTGTTTTTGTTGTTGTTTCTCAAGTTCTCACAGGTGTAGGGTAAAGTTGTTTGTTTGAAATGTTTCTATCTTCTTTAGGTAGGCCTGTATTGCTATAAACTTCCCTCTCAGGACTGCCTTCATTGTGTCCCATAAGTTTTGGGTTGTTGTGAGATCATTTTCATTTGTTTCCAGAAACGTTTTGATTTCTTCCCTAATTTCATTCTTGACCCATTCGTTGTTTAATAGCATACCATTCAGTCTCCATGATTTTGGGTGCTTTGGGTTTTTTCCTTTGGAGTTGGTTTCCAATTTCAGTCCCTTATGGTCAGAGAAAATACTTGGTATGATTTTAATTTTACTGAATTTTTTGAGGCTCGTTTTGTGTTCTATCATGTGGTGTATCTTTGAGAATGTTCCATGTGCATTTGAAAAGAATGTGTATTTTAGCTTCTGTGGGATGAAGGGCTCTGTATATATCAGTTAAGTCCATTTCTTCTAGGGTGTTGTTTAATGCCACAATATCTTAGTTGATATTTTGTTTGGAAGATCTGTCCATTTTTGATAGTGGGGTGTTAAAATCCCCTCCTATAATTGTGTTGCTGTCAATATCTTTCTTGAAGTCCTCTAAGATTTCCTTTATATATTTGGGTGCCCCTATGTTTGGTGCATATATGTTAATGATGTTAATGTCTTCTTGGTGGATTCTTCCCTTAAGTATAATAAAGTGACCTTCTGGGTCTCTCTTTATGGCCCTTTTTGAAGTCTATTTTGTCTGATATGAGAATTACTACCCCAGCTTTTTTTTCTTGTCCATTTGCTTGGAAAACTTGTTTCCAGCCTTTCACTTTTAGTCTGTGATGGTCTTTTGTCCTGAGGTGGGTCTCTTGTAGGCAGCATATGTGTGGGTCATGCTTCCTTATCCATGCAGCTATTCTATGCCTTTTGATTGGAGCATTTAATCCATTTACATTTAAGGTTACTATTGATAGGTACTTATTCATTGCCATTTTTGTACCTGTGTTCCTCCCTGCCTCTCTCTTTTCCTTCCTTTCCTTAAAGCAGTCCTTTTAGTATTTCTTGTAGGGCTGGTTTGGTGGAAGCATATTCTTTTAGACTTCTTTTGTGTTTGGAAGCTCTTTGTTTGGCCTTTTATCTTGATCGAGTGCCTTGCTGGGTAGTCTTGGTTGTAGGCCTCTGGTTCTCATTACTTGAAATATTTCTTGCCATTCTCTTCTTGCTTGGAGTGTTTCCAATGAGAAATCAGTAACTAACCTTATTGGGACTCCCTTGTATGTTACTTCTTTTTTCTCCCTTGCTGCCTTTAAGATTCTCTCTTTGTCTTGGAGTTTTGCCATTTTGATGATGATGTGTCTTGAAGTGGGCCTCCTTGGGTTCCTCCTTGATTGAGACTCTCTGTGATTCCTGGATTTGTGTGACTTTTTCTCTCATCAAATTAGGGAAGTTTTCTCTCATTGCTCTTTCAGATAGATTTTCTATCCTTTGTTCTTCTTCTTCTTCTGGTATTCCTATTATGCAAAAATTATTACATTTCATATTGTCTTGCATTTCTCTTAATGCCTCTTCATTCTTTCTGAGCCTCTTTTCCCTTTCCTGTTCTTTCTGTGAGATGCTTTCTACTTTGTCCTCCAACTCACTAATCTGATCTTCTGTTTTATTAACTCTATTTTTAATACTTTGCACTGTGTTCTTCAATTCAGAAATTGTATTCTTCATTTCCTCTTGGCCCTTGCTAATAGTTTCCATATCCTTTTTCCTGTTGGTATAGTTTGCGATGAAATTGTTGTAGCTCCCCTGTAGTTTCTGGTAGCTCATTGTGAGGTCTTTGAACTTCCTGATAACCAGTGCTTTGAATTCACTATCTGATAGTTGACTTACCTCTATTTCATCTAACATTCTTTCTGAGGGTTCCTTCTTTCCTTTCATTTGGGGATTGTTTCTTTGTCTTCCCATTGTTTGTGAGACTCTTCTTGTTATCCTCAGCTTCTTAGATTGATCTGTTTTGACTCCCTGGGTTTATGGTGTGAACTTTTGTGGTGGAATGCCTGTGAAAATCAGTGGTGTGATCTATTTCGGTTATCCTGTCATTCTCTGCTTCCACCTACTCAAATATGCAGCAACTTGTGGCTTCTCTCCTACAGCGAAGTGCAATTTGTCTCTCTGACTCTACTGTTGGGAGGCCTCTTCTATGGGTCCAGCTCTGGTCTTTTCATATTTTCAAGTTGTTTGTGTCTCTTGTGGGTAAAAGAAAAAAAGACAAGGGAAGAAATAAAAGGAAGAAAAAAGAAAGATAGGTGAATGAAGGAAAGAGCTTTGGAAGGAAAGGAAGAAGGAATATAACAGAAAATCTGAAAAAAGAGGACAAAAGTATCGAAAGATGAAATGGTAATAAAATTTAAAAGAAATTTCATATTACTTTTAAAAAGCAAAAAGATAAAGAAAAGAAAATGAAAAAGAAAGAAAAGTTAAAAAAAGAAAAAGAAGAAAATAAAATAAAGTAAAATAAAATTCAACAAAAAGAAAACAGAGAAACAACAACAACAACAAAGGAAACGTTGCTTGTTGGTTTCAAACTGGCCAAACTGGTTTTTCTGGCTGCAGTTGGCTGAGGGTGGATTGTTGTGATTTTTCTCCCAACCCTCTCTCAGGAGCTAGACCTTTGGCACCTCTCCCGAGCTCCCTACAATGAGGAACTAGGACTTCCTCTCAGCGCTCTTTTCCCAGGGGTTACCGCTGTGGGTTGGGTTGCAGGGTGCGCGCAGTTGCTTGCCCAGGCCAAGTTGCCTGGATCCCAGTGCATCGAGCACAGAGCACAGACCTGCCCCCGTTCTATGGGAAAGCTCCAGGTCCTCTGCCCAACCTCGGTTCACTGCCAGGCTGGGTGTGGTGCCCACCGGGCAGTTGTGTCTATTGGATTCAGAACCCCACACTGTACCTATCAGATCTCCAGGGCTGGCAAGCACAGAGCCCTCAGCACCGTCTCTGAACTGTAGCAAACAAGTTTCTCCTGGCACCTAACCTTGCTTGGCCAGAAAGGGAGGGAGTTGAGGATCTCAACTCTTTCCCTAGGACCCCCTGGCAGGCCCATGGCTTCCAGATAGTCTTAGGGAGATGAACTGAAAGCTGAGAGCCAATCTGAGGGCTGGGCGCCTGTGAAACACTGTGCGCACGCAGATCCAGGTGCGCTGCAGGTTGTGTACTGATCCCCCGAACTGTGTGCCGGCTGAAGTCCCTTTTGCTCCTGTCTTTGTTTGGGTCCCTGGCAGGCCAGGCCACAAAATCCTAGGGAGGGAGCAGGATGGGGGAATGGGGGACTGTCCTGGGTGCTGAACGTTGGCCCAAGCGCACCCGGCAATCGCCCAGACACACTGCACACCAGGCACTGGACCCCCGACCTGTGCCTTGGCTGAAATCCCTTCTGCCCCTGTCTTTATTTGGGTCCCTTGGCAGGCCCTGGCGGAAAAATCCTAGGGAGGGAGCAGCTTGACTGACACAAGCGTGCCAGCAATCGCCCAGATACACTGCTCACTGGCGCTGGCCCCCCAACCATGCACCAGCTGAAATCTCTTCAGCTCCTGTCTTTGTTTAGGGAGGCAGCAGCCTCCAGACAATCCAAAATAGGGGTTTGCACGGGTCACTGTTCCAGAACACTGGGCGCTCTTCAAGGGGTTCCATGCACCAAGCACTGGTCCCTGGACTGTGCACCCCCCCCCCGAATTCCCTGCTGTTTCTCTCTTTGCTCCCTCCCGAGACTCTACTGTACCGCTGGTGTCTCCCTACCATCTGGTTCCTCCGTGACCCTCGAGATTTCTGGTCCCTTATTTTTTTTTCATAATTAATTTTATTTAGTTATTTTTCAAGTACAGTTTTTTGTCTATTTTTCCCATCCCAGCCTCCTCCACCCCTTGCTCCCCACCTCCCTCCCATTTCCACCCCCCTTAGTTCTGGTCCCTGTGTCCTTCCTATTTGTTCCTCCAAATCCCTCCCCCTTTTTCCCCTTAACTTACCTTCCTTCTCCCCTCTGGTCACTATCCCCTTGTTCTCTGTTTCAGTGTCTTTGTGTTTTTTTCTGTTTGCTTGTTTGTTTTGTTGTTTAGCTTCCTGTTAAAGGTGAGATCATATGGTATTTGTCTTTCAGCACCTGGCCTATTTCACTCAGCATAATGCTTTCCAGTTCCATCCATGTTGTTGGTCCCTTATTTTCATATATGCTGGGCAACTGCTGGCTTGCTGGCTTCTCCGCCGCCCACAGGTTTCTCTCCCTTGTGTACAAAGAACTGGAATCTGCTCCGTCCTACTCTGTCGCCATCTTGTCTCCTGTATCTCCTCTCTGTTTTTTTCTTTATAAGTCTGGTTAATTGTTTGTCAATCTGGTTTATTTTCAAAGAACTACCACTTGATTTCATTGATCTTTTCTTAGACTCCATTTCATTTATTTCTGCTTGTATCTTTACTATTCCTTTTTTTAAACACACTTTCAGCTTTGTTCTTTTCAAGTTCCTTAAGTGTAAAGTTAAATTGCTTTTTTTGAGATTTTCTTGTTTTTGTTTTTGAGGTGGGCCTGTAAGGCTATGAATTTCCCTGTTAGGACAGCTTTTGCTGTGTTTCATAGATTTTAGGTTGCTGTGTTCTCATTTTCATTTGTTTCCAGGTATCTTTTGATATTTTCTTTGATATCATCATTAATGCATTCATTGTTTAGTAACACTTTATTTAGCTTCCATGTGTTTCTGTGTTTTTCCCTTGTTTTCTTGTGATTGATTTTTAGTTTCATACCATTATGATTAGAGAAAATTCCTGATATGATTTCAATCTTCTTAAAATTAGTAAGACTTGTTTTGTGTCCTAATATGTGTTCCATCCTATAAAATATTCTATGTGCACTTGGAAAGAATATATATTCTACTGTTTTGTGGTGAAATGCTTGAAGTTATCAATTAAACTAATTTAATCTAGAGTATCATTTAAGGTCATCATTTCTTTGTTGATTTTCTGTCTGATAGATCTATTCATTGATGTGAGTGCAGTTTGAAAATCCCCTACTATGACTGTATATACTATCAATATGTCCCTTTATGCCTTTTAAGATTTGGTTACATATTTAGGTGCTCTTATTTTGGATGCATTTACAAGGGTTATATACTCTTGTGGATTGCTCCCTGTGTCATTATGTGGCCCTTTATCTCTTATTGTAGCTTGAGATTAAAGTCCATATTTTGTAAGTATTGCTACCCCAGATTTCTTTCCATTTGTGTGAAATATCTTTCTATATCCCTTTACTTTTAGTCTGTGTGTATCTTTCATTCCAAGGTAGGTCTTTTGTGGACCTATATGGGTCTTTTTCCTTATCTATTTAGCTACTTTGTCTTTTGATTGGAGCACTGAAGCCATTAACATGTAAAGTGATTATTGATTGGTACATATTTGTTGCCACTTTATTATTTTAACTATGTTCCCTTGTTGTTGTTTTTTATTTTTCTTCTTAAATCTTACTCTTTAGCATTTCTTATAATGCTGGTTAGGTATTAACAAAATTCTTTAGCTTTTTCTTCTCTGGCAAACTATTTGTCCTTCAATTTTAAATGATAGCTTTGTTAGGTAAAGTAGACTTGTTTAAGTCCTTTTTTTTTTAATCAGTTTGGATATTTCATGCCAATCCCTTTGGCCTGAAATGCTTTCGTTAAGAAATCAGCTAACACTATTATAAGAGCTTCCTTGTAGGTAACTCACTGCTTTTCTCTAGCTGCTTTTAAAATTCTTCTTTTGTCTCTAACCTTTGCCATTTTAAATTTGATGGCTTGGCATGGGCCTTTCGGATTCATCATGTTTAGTATGCACTGCTCTTTGTGGACTTGTGTGTCTTTTTCCTTCAGGTTAGGGGAGTTTGGTCATGATCTCTTCAAATAATCCATTGTTCTCTCTCTTATCATTCTGGTACCACTATGATGCAGATGTTGTTATACTTCCTATTGTCCCAAAGGTCCCTTAAACTATCCTTTTTTTAAATTATTTTTTTTCTTTTTGCTGTTCTGATTGTGTTTTTTTTTCTACTTTGTCTTCCCAATCTCTGATTTGATTCTTTGCTTCACCCAGCCTGCTATTTCTTCCTTCCAGTGTATTCTTTATTTCAGATATTGTATTCTTCATTTCTGATTGGCACTTTTTTGTGATCTCTCTGTCTTTTTTTTTTTCATGCTGTTAAGAATCCATGTAACCATTACTCTGAGGTCTATATCTGATAAATTGCTTGCCTCTGTTTTATTTTGCTCTTTCTGGAGATTTCTTCCATTTTTTCATTTTGGGCCCTTTTTGGTCTCCATATTTTGGCTGCCTGTTTGTATTTGTTTCTATGTTTTAAGAGAGCTCTGCTATGACTCCAAGTCTTTGTAGGATAACCTTATATATTCAGTGTCCTCTGGTGTCCATGGTGCAGTGTCTTTGATCACCTGATCTAGGTGCTCCAGGAATGTTCCTTGCGTGGGCTATGTTGCCCTTCTGGTTGTATTTGAGTTGTGATTGATATTGGCCTATTTGTGCCTGGGATTGAACCTCAGGCACAACCACAGCTCAACCACAACCACAGCATGTGATCTGGTGTGCAGGTGCTGATCACACAGAATAGAATTCACCTCAGCAGAGTTTGATGCCTGCTGAGATTTCCTTTTGGTAATGCTGCTAATGAACCTTATTGAATCCTGCCCTGATGTCTGAAGCTGGCGACTGTCTATATGGGTTTCTTTCTTTCTTTCTTTCTTTTTCTTTCTTTCTTTCTTTCTTTCTTTCTTTCTTTCTTTCTTTCTTTCTTTCTCTCTCTCTCTCTCTCTCTCTCTCTCTCTCTCTCTCTCTCTCTCTTTCTTTCTTTCTTTTTTTTGTCATTGGGATGGACTCTGACGCAAGCCAGTGTCAGACACTGACTATGACTGGTCCTGGGCAACCTATTTGGAGCTACAAAATGATCTACAGTTTGTGGTTGCCTTTTCTGGGCCTGGGTGTGTGTGGGAAGGACCAAGCTGTTGACCATGGCCTGCTTTTACAATTACCAGGCCAGAGGTAGATCAGCAAATGTCCCAATGCTCTCCGAGATCCACCTCCACTTGCTTCTACCTGCCAGCTACCTGTTAGGCTCAGTCACTGAAAGAGCTTCTACTGGTACTTGATTTGCATAAGGTAAGTTCACATTCAGTCACCAGGTAGGGGTGAGTGGTTGTTCTATGAGTAAGAGATGCTTGTTAGGTTTTGGGGAAGGTGTGATGTGTTTTCCCCCTCCCAGAACCACATGACTCAGTCTGTTCTAAATTTTGATTCAATCTTGGCAGCAAGTAACCATTAGAAATTAGGTGGGTGGGAACCCAGAGTGTGGAGGGTGTATCTGCCAGAAGCCCAAAGGGTGGTTCTAGTGGATCTCCTGTGGAGGGGAAGTACCAATCAGTTTCACAGGAAAGTGAGGAAATTACCCCCATTCCAAAGTCACTCAACTCAGTCAATGACATTTTGTGTTTTCCCAGACCTTTACAAATTGACTAAGAAGCTGACTCCTAGCAGGTTGTAAGATCTGCAGTGTGGGGCACAAGAAAGTCTGGAGTGTGAGGCTATTACTTTCCCAAGGCTGATGTCATAGGTGGAGGTGTGCTCCACCCAAGAAGGTATCTGCACTATGGGAGGGTGACTCAGCACAGGGATCCTGATAGCTGTCCTTTCAGCCCTCTCCCCAGAACCACAAACCCCAGACTTTCACAGCTCTAGTCTTCTGAATCTTCCCTTCGCCAAAGCCCAGCATGAGTAGCTGCAAACAAAATTTTGTGTGTTGGCCCTGTAAGAGGTAATCCATGTCTCTTGCAGACTCCTGTCTCTCCCTGGTGGACATAAACCCTGCTACTTTTTCACAGCCAGACATTATGTATCTATTCCTGGCTCTAGTGTTGTGAGCTGGGGAGCCCAGCTTGGAGTTGAGACCTCATGTGCTTCTCAGGGGAACCCCACAGCTCAGATATCTCTCTGGAACTTCAGCTGCTTTGTGTAGGTGTGGGGCCAGCCCTTTTTGCATTTCCACCCTTTCTATCAGTCTTGATGTGGCTTTTTCCATAAATCTTTGGTCATAAGGCTTTTCTTCAACTAGTCTTTGTTGGGATCATTCTGCCTGGTTTCAGAAGCTGTAATCCCACCAACCAGTGAAAAGGCCTCATGGCTAAGGACCTTGGGACCATAAGCCACTAAGGAGACAAAACTTATCCTACCATCAGAAGCACAGCCTCTGCTCCCTTTACTTCACCCTGCTTGACCCCTGAAGGATGGCTAGATAGTTAATGATGGGAAAGATTCCTCAAGGGACGAATAAACTAAGACAGGAACAGTCATGAAGGGACCATCAGGGAAGGACTTAGGGGACTATAGAAAAGGGGTGATGGACCTTTACCCCTTGGCTTTGTTATAACCTGAGTCCTCATTCTATCTGTAAGAAGTCTCCTAATTTCTTGGCTGCCTTGCTTCCCCCACCTGATTCAGGCCTGAAACAATGTTAAAGAGAGATGCAGCCCTGTGCCAGAACCAGCGGTTCCTGGCAGGGGCAGGAGGTGGGCAATCATGCCTAAGAAAGAATGCATAAAGTCCTATGAAACCTGCTTTGCTAAGAATGTTCCCAATTTAAATGTTAAGGGTCCAAGCACAAAATAAGTTTGTTTTCCAGGGGTTTACAGCTGATTGGCATCACCTTGTCTACCAGACCCTAACTCAAAAAGGACCCCCACGATCCCAGAAATGTTATCTATAAACCCTACCTCCTTTCTTTGATATGCATCCCTATGCAAGCTAAACTCAATAAAAGCCCATTGAAAGAGAGTCTCAAGAACTTTCTCCTCTGAGAGACTGGTCAGCCTTTCCTCCCCAAGCAGATCATGTCTTGGTAGACTTATTCTCATCTTCAGAAGCCAGGGGAGCTCTGCTGGAAAAAAGCTCCTCCACAAGTCTTCAGTTGGTTAATTAGGGTGATTGTCCTATAATTTAGTTGTAATTCCAGTTTGGTCCTGGGAGGAGGTGAGTATAGCTTCCACCTACTTCTCTGCCATCTTGGATTCTAGCTGAATAGCTATGTCTTCTCAAATCATCGTGATTTGTGTCAGTTTTTTCCAACCTGTCAAAGAGTGTTGACCTAGTATTTGGAATAGATATATTTTTTCCATGGATTTTCTTTGAAATATTTAATTCTTCCCTGAGAAAGCAACTGTTTAAATTTACTTTACTGTCACTTTGTCAGGTCAGAGACCCAACAGTGTGGAAAGAATAAGGGAATTTATCCCTTCGTTATGGAATTCCTCTTTTAATTTCTTGTGACCAGTGGGAAGTTACCTGGCCAGCAATCCCAAACTCTCAAAAATACATCTTTTTGTTAGGACCAATTTGTGATATCACCCCTGCTTTATGTTAACCAAGACCATCTGCACCCATTGCATGGCAGGAGTGAACACCACAAAAAAATTTCACTAGATGATTTTCCTAGGGGTGCAGGTAATATTTTCATTCCAACTCATCCTCCATGACCACAACGCCAATGCTCACCTTCTTTGCCAGCCATCTCTGATCTAAATTAGAAGGTATAAAAGGATGTTTGCACCTATTTCTTCAATGAACTGCTCCTCACATTTAAAATATATATCAGTGGAATATTCTCTTAGAGCAATTAGATATTGAACAAATGTACTTTGCAGTCTCTATTATGTGGTTTCATGCTAACTAGATATACACAATTTTAAGTAAATTTGAAAATCCAAGAAATTGAGACTTAAAGATACACATAAAAATGAAATATGTGTGACCAAGCCACCATCTTTGCTCAGTTATGATCTATAGTGCACATGTGATTTTGTCTGACCTCTTAGTCAGGAAACCACTCCTTCATTCTTTTTCTTTATCCTCTCCTGAGCGTATGTATATTGATTTTGGAGAGAGAGGGAGAGAGAGAAAAAGAAACATTGATCAGTTGCTTCCTGTACATGGCTCTACCAGGGGTCAAACCCTCAACCTGTGTATGTGCCCTGATTGAGGATTGAACCCACACCCTTTTGGTGTACTGGATGATGCTCAAACCAACTGAGTCACAAGGCCAGGGCCACTTCTTTATTTTTTATCCATGTAGTTTAGTGCAGCTAACTTCATTCCCACTAATACAGAAGTGAATACATGGTTCAGGCCTGGCCAATTAGTTTTTTCAGTCCCAACCCACACTGCTTTAGAGATAAACACATAATCCAAGCTTGGCCAAACATAGTCCTCCACAGATCTTGGCCTTGTAAGAGTTATCAAAAAGGATGATCCTCTTTTTCTGGGGTCAGGGGCTCTATGGACCATATGGACTGGAAGATGCCAGAGTCTATCTTGTCACCATGTGGAGGAAATCTATCTGAGAAAGTATCCAGTTATGGGCAAGAAGTTCCAGGAGATGAAGAGAAAGAGAGACGAAGAGAAAGAGAGACAGATATTGCTGATGTTGTTAAAGCTCCATTACCATATGTGCTTATGTTGAAAAAAACTTCAGTCTTTCCTTATGTGTGTCCTTTACTCTCTCGTTACCACAACAATAACAACACTTATAAAACCACATGTGTGGGAGTTTCCCACACCCAGCAGTCTTCTGTGACACCAGCTGGGTGTCCTACACTTTAACTCAAGTCTGATAGTATCTAACTGGAGAGAGCATCAGATCCTGCAGGTTAAGGCCCAAGTATTACCAGATTGTCCCTGGCTTCAGATGACACTTGCAAATTTTAGGTCCCCACATGACTCACAACTTTAATCTGACTTGGCTACAAATCAGAGTGTCCCATGACTCCTGCTTCAGGTTCAATTAATTTACTGGAGCAGCTCACACAACTCAGGGAAATGCTTACATTTACCAGTTTATTAGGCTCCATAATAAAGGACATAGATGAACAGATAAGGAGGTACATAGGGCAAGGTCTGAGAAGGTCCCGAGCAAGCACAGGGGCTTCTGTCTCCATGGAGTTGGGGTGCATCACTTCCCCAACATGGATGTGTTCACTGATCTGGAAGCTCTCTGAACACTCAATTGGGATTTTATGGAGGCTTTCTCATGTAGGCATGAGTAATCATTAACTCCATTTCCAACCCATCTCCTGTCTCTGGAGAATATGCAGTGGGGCTGTAAGTGGGGCCTGGTCCTTCCTGTGACCACCTTTCATCGAGGAACCTACCTAGAGTTGACTCATTAGAACAATAGATCTTTGTATCACCCAGGAAACTACAAAGGTTTTAGGAGCTCTGTGTCAGGAACTAGGGGCAGAAAAAAAATTTTTTTTTCATTACCTCACAGTTCCTGATGCCAGATCTGCTTTGTGGACTTTCCAGTTACAAATGCTAATAGATTTCCAGTTTTATTTAAGCTATGATTAATCTAGTTTTCTAACATTCATAGTCAAAGTAGTCTGACCATTATATAAGCTGACCTGTCTACTTCAAATTTTTCCTATCATTGCTAAACATTTTATTTTTTATTATAAACATTTTTTAAAAAATTTTATTTATTTATCTTTAGAGGGGAAGAGAAGGAGAGAGGGAGAGAAATATCAATGTATGGTTGCCTCTTGTGCATCCCCTGCTGGGAAATGGCCTGCAACCCAGGCATGTGCCCTGACTGGGAATCAAACCGCAGTTTTTTGACTTGCAGGCCCGTGCTCAATCCACTGAGCTGCACCAGCCATGGACATTGCTAAACATTTTCATAAAATAACCTTTTATACATTGTCTGAGTTGTGTGGATGATATTCTGTACTCCGTATTTCCTATTTTTTATCTCTCAATCACTATGAATAATTAGTAAGACTATGAGAAGTGGAGAGCTGAATGAAATTAATATTTACTAAGCACATATTATGTGTCAGGACCCATACCAAGCCCTTTATATCAGGAATATAATTAAATTTTTGCAACCATTTTTCACTATTACATTTAATCCTCACAGTGACTCTTAAGGTTGATATTATTTTTACTGTGTTACAGATAAAGACTCCTACCCCAGAGTCTCTAAAATGAATTCTAAAGCCCTTTAACCACCATCACTTGCCCCCTTCTCTCTCTCCTCCACCATTTACTTTACATCACAGGAATGAGAATAGAGTGAAGTCAGATTAACACAACAGGGTGAAAAACACTGCACCACCACCTCTGGGTATCATGAAAATCCCTGACTTTCATAACATTTTAATACAGATTTTCTTTAACATATTTTTTTTGCATTTCAAAACTTTTATAATTGTACTCTACCATTGATGTCACATTTAATGAACAAATTTATTTTTCTTGAGAAGTTTTTATTAAAGAAATAGCACAACCTACATTAAAGGCATGTGAAAATTAAAGAAACAAGGTAATAAATTTCCCTCTACTTCAGCCAGACTATGTCATTTGTTTATTTCTAGAGTGTTAGTTTATTTGATGGGTTTCACAGCTTGCAGTCAATTGAGGCTAGTCACAGGAGGCTTGGGAGAGAAGGAGAAGTGAGAGTAACAGACTTGCCACCTCAAAATAGACCATGATGACATACTGATTGTTTTGACATGGAGACACTTAAAAAAAAACAAAAATACAGGGAGAAGACTTTTCTGAACCTTTTTTTTTATCTGCCTAAAGACAGATCCTCCAACAAGAACTCAGTTGTCATAGATCCCCTCCCCAGAATTTCATCACCAGGGAGGATTGGCTCATCAGAAAAGAGGAGGCTGGAACTTTAACTCACTCTATCACAAACTGTCATGCCTCCCTCCTATTCTTCCAAGGGCCCATTCGTGTTTCCTAAAGATAATTTACTTTCTCCTGAGAAGCCTACATTTCTTTCCCCTTTCCCTATTAAGATGATGTTTAGGTCTAAATTCTAAGCCACCTCAGAGAGTTATTCTTTTCTTCCTGGGTTTTCCCCATGTATACATAAGGTATCCATGTTAATGAACTTCAGCTTGTTTTTTCTTGTTAATCTGTCTTTTGTTGCAGGAGTTTCAGCTAAAAACTGAGAAGAATTAGAAAAAAAATATTTTTCTTCTCCTACAAGAGTGATGCATCCCCTAGCCAGATCATTGTCAAAGAAATTATGGCATAGAGTCCCCTGAAAGTGTCAGGATACTGAGAACTCAGAAGATGGAGAAGGCAGAGGGATCTAGAAAGTGAACAAAAGTGCTAGAAAGGCAGAGAAAAACAGAAGATGATGTACCTACTAGATCAGCATGACTCAAGGGCAGCCCTGCCTCCAATTTCTTTTCTTGCATGCTACCTGATATTCTCAGGAAAAGAGACAGGATCTGGGGCTTACAGCACCTCAACCTTCTTTCATATACAGCATTGACCATCATTTACAGACTCAGGCTTCTAAAAAGGAATAAAACATTAAATCTGATAAATTAATGTAAAGACCATTTTTGTTGCTCTCCAGTTTTATTACATAGAGTTACCAAGAGATGCTTCTGCTTCTTGGGCATAGTGCATTGCAGAATGCCATGGCCTTATATCACCATTGACTCATTGACTCTTAAATCAACATATAATACTACTTTAAAATAATGTGCTTTCACATATCTCATTTGCTTCTTACTGTTCTGTTGTGAGATACAGAAGGCAAATTTGATTATTCCCCTTTCTCAGCTGAATCCCCTAGAGTAGATCCTTAATAAGTATTTATTGAATAGATAAAAATGAGGACATCATGATTCACAGAGTGTATGTGTATGTATACGATTTGCCCTCAGTCATCAGAAGCAGAATTCAAGGTTTCTCGTGTCTAGCCAGGATATTTTACCTGAGTCTTCCTGGCAAAGCATCAAAGTGAACCCCAGATATGACCAGGGATAATTCCAAAGTGAGAGTTTTAGCAATTCAGTGGAGGAGCTAGTATGTTCTTTTAGATCCCTGGGCCCTTGAGGTAAAGTCCTACCTTGGGCCAGCCTGTGACCTGGGTAATGACTCTCAAGCAGATCACCAAGCAGATAAGCCAAAGGGCCAGAGGAGCCTTCTCTCTGGAGAGCATGATCACTTGATCTTCTGGGAGATAATACTTTTAATTTTCATCAGCACAAGACTACATTCCAAACCAGAAGGGGTTTGCCTAATTCATTATGCTCCCTGGCCACACAATGGGACCCCTGACAGGCAGAACATTGGGGAATAAGAGAAATGGACATCATGAATGCTCATGAATTGCAAATGCTTCTTCATTAAAGGATGCTATCTTGCTTAAGACCATCTGCTTGGTATAACTGGGCCTAGGTCCTCAGGCTAGAAACATCTGCTGCTTTAATAATTTTACCTCTTAATTAAAGCACCACCAAAAGGAGGCCAAACATAGCTATGACCCTGGACATATCAGATTTTAGCCACACAGAGTGGAGAACACATCTGCCTTGGTTAGGCATCAATAGGAACACATAGGTATGCAGTTCATCCAATAGATGTGATAAAGCAAATTTGGGCAAATGAATCCTTTTTCCCCACTGACTTTGTGCATCATTTCAAAGATACTTTGTCTTCAAATTTAATTGATCTTCCACTGGTAGGGCCACCTGACCAGTTGTCTTTTCCTTGCTCTGCCCTGAGGCATCTTGGTCAAGCAGTTAATGATCTATAAATAAACACTTTAATACACTCAGGGAGTAGCTATTTAAAGGAACCCTACACTAATCCTTTTGTACCACAAAGAATTCTTTTGTAATACAGATAGTCACCCTTTAATTGACCTGTTTTGTAAGTTCAGATTTTCATATCAATTTCACATGCATCATCAAAGAAACTATGTGTGGCAATGCTCCCATGCTACACAAGAAAACACTACCTAAACAGTAGGTGACACTTTTATTTCTCACTTTGGGATGCAACCACATCCTTTTGAACTTTGGTCAAATTGTAAGTATGCCACAGAGATTTGGGTATACATCCTGCATCTGTCTACCCCCACCCTATTAGTCTGTAATCTCCTAAGAGCCTAGACATTTCTATTTCTTCTCTGTTTTTCATATTTGCCTTTATACTGAGTTCTGTACTCCAATAGTGGATGCTGCCAATGTGATTAAATGAGAAACAGGTCACATCATATGTTTATCATTCACTCACTCAACAAATATCTATTAAGCATCATTTTATGTCCTTAGAATATTGCCATAAATAGAAAAAGGTGATGACTTTATTGAGCTTTGTTTATTATTTATATAATAAATACAGAGTACTCAGTAAAAGTCAGCAATAAAGGTTATCAATGAAACAGATGGAGTCACTATTTTAAATAGTTTTTATTACAGAAACTTGCTTAGGAGGTGACACGGCATGCAGCTGAGAAGAATGCTGGGGCCTGCCACCAAACATGTGGATGGAACAGCAAGTCAAGCAGCCCTGAGGCAGAAGTGCGTGTTATATTTGGGGGAAACAGTAATACCACAGGACAGAAGGAGTAAGAGAGGTGGTACTGGAAAGTGATGTGTAAGAGGCGCAAGGCCCAGACCACATACAGCCTTGTATGGATAGTAAAGTCCTAGTCCTCAGAGGTGTTTGTACAGTAGAGAAAGGATGAATGTCATGTTGCTTTGGAGAGCTTGTTATATTCTGTTTCACTCTTTCTCCTCTGGAGGCGGAGAATGAAGTAGAATATTATGAAAAGCATAACCACATTAAGAGCCTCTAAAAATCCACTAAAACCTCTAAGACTCTTCAAAGTTTCTAAAATCACAACTGTGTCCATGAGGACCTGAAAGGCCCAAGATCCTTATGTGACAGTTATGACCTAAATAAATTCTGGCATTCTCTATGATCCAGGCCCAAGAAAAAGTCTAGCAACCAAGAGTAGTTAAAAAGTTGTTCAAATATTTATTTGGAGAGCTGTAAGGTACATGAAATGTACAATTGACACAAGATTGTACCTCTTCTTTTCTCTCACACTCCATTGCTGCTTTATTACAGTTTCTCCTTTCCTGGTTCTCTCAGCTTTCTCCACACAAATCTCACAGATATCCTTAATTTGCAGGCTCAATTCCTTCGTCCTTCACTTATATATCTCACACTACCCCTCAACTAGGAGCAACTCCTGATCCCAAAAAGTACTTTTGCCCCCACCTGCCAGCTGCCTAATGTCATAATAGCCCAAAGGACCCTTGAGTCCCACACCTCAATCCTCCTTTGCACGGCACTTCCTAGAGAATGTAGCTCTTTTCTCATTCCATCTGATTTTCTCAGGAGAATACCTTTCAGAGGACTTCTGGTCTGGCTCACCATTTACATATATATTGAAGTAGCTTGTCTGATGATCAAGACTAAAATGCTCCTGTACGTTTAATGTAGCAAAGCACAAAAAACAGGATGGATGAAAAACAACAGATATGTCAGAATCTATGCTAGGCATTTACACAGGCATTGTCTCATTTAGTCTCCACAGAGAAAATTTAGGCTCAGAAAGAATCATTTTATATTCCCATGACACCCTGCTATCATGTCCAGAGCCTGGATTTGAAGAGCCTGGATTCGAAGCCATGTGTACTGAGTTCTAATCAAGTTCTTTCATTTGGATTTCTACCATATTTTGCCATGTATAATGCACACCCACATTTTTGTGCACATTATACAGGGGATTATTATGCCCATTATTATACCCATTGTATATACTCACTGCACCCATGTATAATGCACATCCTTATTTTTCCCTCAAAAATTTGGCACAAAAGGTGTGCATTATACAAAGGGGAAATGTGAAAATTTCAAACCCCGTAGGCTCTCTCAACAGAGACAAAAAAAATGGCATTCACCATCTTCAAGTTTTAAACAAACTGAAAAATTGCTCATTTTTTTCTTTTGAGGACAGAATTTGAGGAATTAGAAGCAATTATCTTCTTTGTGCACCACTCATGTTACATAGTTTTTGTGTGTTTGGAATTGTTCCTTCAAATAAGCAGTTCAGGCAGGTACAATATTCAAAGAGTGTGAAAGGGCCAAGGCAAAATGTCAGCATCCCTTCTCACCCTACAGTTATCTAGGCTCCCTACTATGCATTTTCCTAGAAATGTCCTGTGCATTTACAAACAGTAGACTGATATGCCAATGCTACACTACTAAACTGATGTTCATGGTGTTGTCCCACAAACCACATACTATTTCACATGCCATGTTATATATAATAGCATATCTCAACTCCATTTTTAGGTTAGTACACCAAGATCTTTCTCATGCTTTATTAGGACGAAAGAGTATACAATTGTGTGAATGGACCATGACTTATTTAAAGTCCTCTACATTGATGGGCATATATACTACTGTCACTCTTCACTGTTACACACCAGGCTGCCACATTTAATTTTACAACATTGCTCATATGTTTTATTGTATCTAGTATAGTCAAGTAATTTTACATAACTTGAAATTACTGTATCAAGTTGACATACATAGAACCTGTAGCAACATATACAGCAATTAGTAAAGTATGAGCAGGTAATAATATTTTTATCCTTTATTAAAAATCTCTTTACTCTAGGACACCAAATTATCTTATTAGCCAAGTGCAGAAGAGCTGATTTCAGGTTAAGCCTTAGAAAAACCTAATCATTTTGGCTAATCTTCTAAAAAAATAAACAAAAACATAAGCACTTTTCTTTATAAAACATTGTAATTATAAAAAATGACAAGTGCAGTACTATCTAATTTCTAAGGAACTCATCAATTCTAGAATTTTAAGAGATGACAGACATTAATAGATAATATTACCTCTTCCTAATGAAATAAGACTGAAATTTTTTAACTTTGATGATGACTATAAAGCCACAAATCCAAGAATCTCAATAAATTCAAGAACAATATAAAGTAGACAAAACTGAAAATTATAACATAATGAAGTTGCTCAAAACCAGTGAGAAAGAGAATACCTTAATAAGCAGCTGGGGATGGGGTGGGCATAGACATGTGTCCTACAGAGAACAAAAATAAGGCTGACAGCAGAATTCTTATCGGATACGATGAAAGTGCAAAGATAATGAAGCAATGTCTTTAAAGCGACAAAAGAAATTGTTAACTTAGAATTCTGTACACAGGATAATTGTCTTTCAGAACAAAAATGAAATGAAAAATTATGAAGAAATGGAAAGTTGAAAGAATTCATCTCCAGCTATAGAAAATATTATCAGAAGTCCTTAGTCAGAAAAAATTTATACTAGATAGAAGACAAATTGAGAAAAAAATGAAGAGTACTAGTAAGTACATAAATAACATACAGGATGGGACAAAAGCAAGTTTACAGTTATGACTACAGAAAAAAGGTTTATTTTTACATCATTACTTATTAATTATTGTATTTTTTCCATTTGAAAAACTGTAAACCCACTTTTGCCCCACCGTATACAAATACAATAATTAAAATATTTTCTTATAATTTAAATATCTTTAGAAGGTAATTCATGGTTTCCTTTCTAGACAAAATGGCATAGATTGTGTCTTTTCCTGTTCCTTCTTGCTAATCACAATGATAATATAAATGCTGGTAGTAATACAAAAGACAACAAAAGGAGAATTCTGACAGGTAGAAAGAAAGGCATACTAGTTTGGAGCTTAAAGACTAGAGGGACAGAAGTTCTGGCCAATATGGAGGCATTGGTAGAAACCCTTCACTTCCTTACACAAGCAAAAGGAGGATAACGACCAATCTAAAATCAATAAACAACCAGAAGTGCCAGAAAATCAAACTGCATGGAACTCCAACAACCAAGGAATTAAAGGAAAAATCAACCAGAATAACTAGACTGGTAAGAACCTGTGATGAGGCGGGGGACCATGTGGGCAGGGCTGGCTGAAGGCGAAACTGAGACTCAGAGGTGACTGTGGACTACGGCACTTGCTGCAGTGAGAGAAACTCAAGAGTTTGTTGGAAAGTGGGCTAGAGAGGAGCAGGCAAGCTGTACTGTTCCCTCTCTGGCCCTTGCCCCACAGGCAGCATCAATGCCCAGCAAAGAGGTTTGCCCCGCTCTGGTGAATACCTAAGGCCCTGCCCCCTTACAACTTAACAGGGGCCCCAAACAAGGAAATAGGGCCAAAATGAAAGTACAGAGCAAAGCCACAGAAAGAAAGCTAAGCAATGAAGAGATAGCCAACCTGTCTGATGGAGAGTTTAAAGCCCTGCTAATCAAACTGCCCACAGAACTGATTGAGCTTGGCCAAAAAATAAAAATAAACAAATGAAAGATACCCAAAATGAAATAAAGCAAAATATTCAGGGAACTAACAGTGACAGGGAAAAAACAGGACTCCAATCAACAACTTAGAACAAAAGGAAGAAATGAACATCCAGCCAGAACAGAATGAAGAAAAAAGAATTTAAAAAAGTGAAGTGAGTCTTACAAACCTCTGAGACAACCTGAAATGCTCCAATATCTGAATCATAGGGGTGCCAGAAGGAGAAGAACAAACAGCAAGAAATTGAAAACATATTTAAACAAATAATGAAGGAAAACTTCCCCAACCTGGCAAAAGAAATAGACTTTCAGGAAGTCCAGGAAGCCCAGAGAGTCCTGAAGAAGTTGAACCCAAGGAGGAACACACCAAGGCACATCATCATTAAATTACCCAAGATTAAAGACAAGAAGAGAATCTTAAAAGCAGCAAGAGAAAAGGAGAGACAGTTACCTACAAAGGAGCACCCATTAGACTATCAACTGATTTCTCAAAAGAAACCTTGCAGGCAAGAAGGAGCTGGAAGGAAGTATTTGAAGTCATGAAAGGCAAGGACCTATGTCCAAGATGACTCTATCCAGCAAAGCTATCATTTAAAATGGAAGGACAGATAAAGTGCTTCCCAGATAATGTCAAGTTAAAGGAGTTCATCATCACCAAGCCAATATTATATGAAATGTTAAAGGGACTTATTTAAGAAAAGGAAGATAAAAAATATGAACAGTAAAATGACAACAAACTCACAACTATCAACAAATGAACCTAAAATATAAAATAAAGAAAAACAATGAAAACAAAAACTAAGCAAACAACTAGAACAGGAACAGAATCAGAGAAATGGATCTCACATGGAGGGTTTTCAGTGGAGAGGGAGAGGGGAGGAATGGGGGGAAAGGTACAGGGAAAAAGAAGCATAATTGGTAGGCATGAAATAGACCAGGAGAGGTCAAAAATGGTATAGGAAACAGAGGACTCAAAGAATTTCTATGTACAACCTATGGACATGAACTAAGGGGAACATGCTGGAGGTTTGGGGGTTACAAGTGCAAGGGGAATAAGAAGCATAAATTAGGAAAACTATAATAACATAATCAATAAAATATGTTTTAAAACGTTTTCTTATGGTTGGTAATTGTATTATCATATTGCTTGTTTTAATGATTTACAAATAACTTGTTTTAAAATAAATGATGGGTAAGCACATCACTAAAAAAAAGAAGACTAGAAGAACAGTGTAGTGCAGGGTGTCATATGACCCTTCCTCCCCAAAGTGCTGCACACAACAGAATAAAAACACAGCATTTCACAGTCATCAACCTGGATCCCTAAATCCCAGGTAGATTATATTTTTCCCCCAGATCAGAAGGGAATCCCAACAACAATGCCAGGATATAGCCTGGCAGAACTGGGAGGAGAACCAATCAGAAGTCCCTACACCCCCAATAA
The DNA here is from genome assembly GCF_021234435.1 of Artibeus jamaicensis. Taxonomy (NCBI): domain Eukaryota; kingdom Metazoa; phylum Chordata; class Mammalia; order Chiroptera; family Phyllostomidae; genus Artibeus; species Artibeus jamaicensis. The sequence goes on along the minus strand of NW_026521968.1, from coordinate 525,453 downwards.
TGAGCAGCCAGTGTGGGGGCCCTTCTTCCCTGCTGGATCTGAGACTATTCCCTCATCCAAAGACACTGTGCAACTGGAAACACCAACAAAGGGGAAAGTGCACTTCAAATTGCCCAGTTCAAGAAGCACTCTCCTTCCATACCAGACCTGAGACTCCCTGCACCAAGTGATGTGGCATGGCCAGGGGATAGAGTGAAAGGAATCCCACCACAATAAGCACCCAGCCTCTGAAGTGCTTTGTGGGCCCAAAGGTCAGAGTGTCCCACTTAGACACCCCTAGAGGCCTGGTCTGGGGAACCCCTTTTGCCTCCTCAGGCAGTACCAGCAGTGACCAGTGGGAGCCATAGCAGCATCAGATAAACAGAGCAGACAAAGATAGCACCACAAAGCCTTTTACAACTAAATAGGCTACAAAATAAGCCTGGATGTGTTTGTTAACCTTAAACGGTGTGGTGGCAACTTTGCCTGCAAAGTCCCACCGTTCGCCATGGATGAAAGTAAACACTACCAAGACCTGATCTGCTTGGGGAAGAAAGATGGCCGATCCCTCAAAGGGGAAGAGCCAAGAGCCCATGGCTCAAGAGGCTTTTATTGGGTTCATTTGCACAAAAATGCAGGTAAGGATCAAATAATAGATACCATTCAAAGAACTATGAGGGCTTATTCTCAGTCAGGGTCAGATAGCTAACAAGCCATAAAACTTTGAGGAACAAACTTTTGCTTGGACCCTTATCATTTAAATGAGAGCATTCTAAACAAAGCAGGTTTCACAGGATTTTTACATATTCTTTCTTATGCCTGATTTACCCTGGATACCTGCCCTTTCCAGCACAGGGCTGCACCGCCTTCCCCATCATCAGTTTTTAGGCTTAAGTAGATTAGAGCTAGGCAGTGCTTCTCCCAGATGGAAACGGGGACTCCGATTATGTCACAATAGCCAGGGGGACAAGGGTCCATCGTTCCATCTTTGTCATAGTCCCCCGAGTCCTTCCATGATGGCCTCCCAAGTGATCATGTCTGGCCTAGGTTGCCCATCTCGGAGGAGTCATACCCACCATGTACATCAACCATGCTTTGGGGGCAGGGGAAGAAGCAGAAGCAGCACTCGCTGCCAGAGACAAGCTTTGTCTCCTGTGGCCCACATTCCACAGGTCCCTCACTTAGCCATGGGAGGCAGTTACAATTTCTGAAACCAGGCAGGGTGGTTCCCAACACCAAGGCATGCCTTTCCGACATAATTTAAGCAGTTAGAGATTCTCCTAACTTAATGGCCAACATGTCTAATAATTCAAAAATTCCTGTCATAGCAAGAGCCAGGAAAATCACAATTTGAATGAGAAAAGACAGTCAACACCAATGTGAAGCTTAGTTGGTTGTTGGAATTATCTAACCAGGATTTCAAAACAGCCATTATAAAAATGTTTCAACAAGTGAGTACAAATTCTTTTATAACAAATGAGAAAAGAAAATCTTATTAAAGAAATAAAAATGTTAAAAGAACCCAAATTATAGAGCTGAAACATAATATCAGAAATCAAAAACTTGATGATAGGCTCAGTAATAGAGTGAAAATGATAGAGAATAAAATCATTAAGCTTGAAGACAAAATAACATAACCAACATCATCACCATCTGAACAATATAAAGAAAATAGACCATGAAAGAATAATCAACCTCAGGGACCTGTGGAGCAATAGCAAAAAAAATCCAACATTTGTATCATTGCAGTCCTAAAAGGAGAGGAGAAAGAGAGTGGACTGAAAAACTTAAAAAAAGAATGGGAGAAAACTTCCCAAATTTGACAAAAGACCTAAGCCTTCAGATTCAAGAAGCTAAACAAACCGCAAATAGAATTAATCCAAAGAAATTCATGCCAAGATACATAATTATTATTCTTTAAATATATTTTATTGATTATGCTATTACAGTTGCCCCATTTCCCCCTCTTTATTCTCCTCCACCCTGCAAACTCCCTCCCACCTGCACTCCTCGCCTTTAGTTCATGTTCATGTGTCGTACATATAAGTTTTTTGGCTTCTCCATTTCCCACACTATTCTTAACCTTCCCCTGTCCATTTTGTACCTACCATTTATGCTACTTATTCTTTCTACTTTTCCTCATCTCTCCCCCTCCCCCTTCCTTAGATTCAACCAACTGAAGACTAAAAACAATATTTTTTATCTGTGATTGGGAGTCCACGGCTGTGGAGGGCGACTATATGCATTGTTCTATGTCATTTTATATAAGGGGCTTGAGTATCCTAAGAATTTGTTTTCCTGGGGTCTTGGAACCAATCCCGTGTGGTCAGATACTGAGGGACAACTGTAGTTGAGTTTTCCGGGAGTTAAAACTTATATAGGAATTTTGACTGTGTGGGGGATGTTTGGGAGGGTGAATGGAGTGGGGTCAGCACCCCAATCCTTGCACTGTTCAAGGTTCAACTGTATTTAATTTTTGTTTTCAAAATAAAAGGGTTTTCTTAACTATAGGGTATAGCAAATAAATTCTTCTGAGAACTATCAGAAAATCTGGATAAAAATTTTTCAGGGGATGCTGGGAAGATGGCAACGGAGTAAGATGGAGCTGATACTAGCTCCTGTACTCATGGGTGAAAATCCTGGCAGATCTACAGAGAAACAGCACAATAAACCATCGGTTACCCAGCATTTATGAAATTAAAAGACCAGAGATTGTGACCGACACTGAAACACCAGACGGCGGCAGAGTCAGCTACTGGAGCTGGGTCTCACGCGGCCCCTGTGCTGCCACCAGAGCAACAGGCCTGGGAGCCGGGGAGTCAGGTACGGAAGCCGGACACTCCAAGCCCCTGTGACGGTCCTGGGAGACAGAGGAGTCAGGAACCGGAGCGGGGACACCCTTGTGCCGATGCCTTAGCTACCGGCCTGGGCAACGGAAGGGTCAGTTGCAGGAGCTGGGACACCAAAGGCCCCTGTGACACCACCATAGAGACAGGCCTGGACCCTGAGGAGCAAGCTACGGGAGCCGGGACGTTCGCGCACTGCCATAGCAACGGGACTGGACACCAGGGAGTTGGGTACGGAAGCCGGGACTGTCCAAACCCCTGTGACGCAGCGGAGGAGCCAGCTACGGGAGCCCGGAGGCTCTCATATCCTGTGCCGCTGCCACAGCGACGGGACTGGACACCAGGGAGTCAGGTACGGAAGCCTGGACACTCCAAACCCCTGAGACAGCCCTGGGTGGCAGAGGATCCCTCTACGGGAACTGGGACTGTCTCAGCCCCTGTTCTGCTGCCATAGCGAAGGGACTGGACACTGGGGAATCAGGTACGGGAGTTGGGACTTTCTAAGCCTCTGTGCCACTGCCATAGAGACAGGACTAGACGCCGGGGAGTCAGGTACGGAAACCGGGACACTCCAAGCCCCTGTGACGGCCCTGGGCAGCAGAGAGAGCCAGATACGGGAGCCGGGGCATTCCCAGACTCTGTGCCACTGCCGTAGTAACGGGCCTGGGTGCTTGAGGAGGCGGCTACTAGAGCCAGGACATTCAGCAGTGGTAGGGGACCAACGCAGGGACCAGCGCGAGAACCAGCGTGAGTGTAGGTGGAGAAGAAGAACATCAAGAAACTTCAAGGAGTCTGCACCACTGAACTTCACAAGGATCATACCACAGAAGTTTACACCATAAAACCAGTGTTTCAGAACAGATCAATTTTGGAAGCAGAGACTAACAAGAAGAGTCTCAAACAATGGGAAGACAAAGAAACAATCCCCAAATGAAAGAAAAAGCAGAAACTTCAGAAAGAATGTTAGATGAAATAGACGCTGATCAACTATCAGACAGTGAATTCAAAGCACTGGTTATTACGAACTTCAAAGAGCTCACAGTGAACTACCAGAAACTACAGGGGAACTATAATGATCTCTCTGCAAACTACAGCAACATCAAAAAGGAAATGGAAATTATCAGCAAGAGACAAGAGGAAATGAAGAATACAATTTCCGAATTGAAGTACACAGTAGAAAGTTTCCAAAGTAGGATAGATGAAGCAGAGGATAGGATTAGTGAGTTGGAGGACAAGGTAGAAAGCATCTCACAGAAAGAGCAAGAAAATGAAAAGAGGCTCAGAAAGAATGAAGAGGGATTAAGAAAAATGCAAGACAATATGAAACGTAATAATATCCGAATAATAGGAATACCAGAAGGAGAAGAAGAACAAGGGATAGAAAACATATTTGAAAGAGTAATGAGAGAAAATTTTCCTAATTTGATAAGAGAAAAAGTCTCACAAATCCAGGAATCACAGAGAGTCCCAACCAAGAGGAACCCAAGGAGGCCCACTTCAAGACACATCATCATCAAAATGGCAAAATTCCAAGACAAAGAGAGAATCTTAAAGGCAGCAAGGGAGAAAAAAGAAATAACATACAAGGGAGCCCCAATAAGGTTAGCTACTGACTTCTCAATGGAAACACTTCAAGCAAGAAGAGAATGGCAAGAAATATTTCAAGTAATGAGAACCAGAGGCCTACAACCAAGGCTACTTTACCCAGCAAGGCTCTCAATCAAGATAGAAGAGCAAATAAAGAGCTTCCAAGACAAAAGAAGTCTAAAAGAATATGCCTCCACCAAACCAGCTCTACAAGAAATACTAAAAGGACTGCTTTAAAGGAAGGAAGGATAAGAGGGAGACAGAGAGGAACACAGGTACAAAAATGGCAATGAATAAGTACCTATCAATAATAACCTTAAACGTAAATGGATTAAATTCTCCAATCAAAAGACACAGAATAGCTCAATGGATAAGAAAGCATGACCCACACATATGCTGCCTACAAGAGACTCACCTCAGGACAAAAGACCATCACAGACTAAAAGTGAAAGGCTGGAAACAAGTTTTCCAAGAAAATGGACAAGAAAAAAAGCTGGGGTAGCAATTCTCATATCAGACAAAATAGACTTCAAAAAAAAGGCTATAAAGAGAGACCAAGAAGGTCATTTCATTATACTCAAGGGAAGAATCCACCAAGAAGATATTAACATTGTAAACATATATGCACCAAACATAGGGGCACCCAAATATATCAAGAAAATCTTAGAGGACTTCAAGAAAGATATTGACAGCAACACAATCATAGTAGGGGATTTGAACACCCCACTATCAAAAATGGACAGATCTTCCAAACAAATTACCAACAAAGATATTGTGGCATTAAACAACACCCTAGATGAAATGGACTTAACTGATATATATAGAGCCCTTCATCCCAAAGAACCTAAATACACATTCTTTTCAAATGCACATGGAACAGAGATAGACCACATGATAGGACACAAAACGAGCCTCAAAAAATTCAAGAAAATTGAAATCATACCAAGCATCTTCTCTGACCACAAGGGACTGAAATTAGAAACCGACCCCAAAGAAAAAAACCCAAAGCACCCAAAAACATGGAGACTGAATGGTATGCTATTAAACAACGAATGGGTCAAGAATGAAATTAGGGAACAAATCAAAAAGTTTTTTGGAAACAAATGAAAATGATCTCACAACAACCCAAAACTTATGGGACACAGCGAAGGCAGTCCTGAGAGGGAAGTTTATAGCAATACAGGCCTACCTAAAGAAAATAGAATCATTTCAAACAAACAACCTAACCCTACGCCTGCAAGAACTCGAGGAACAACAACAAAGACCGCCCAGAGCAAGCAGAAGGAAGGAAATAACCAAGATCAGAGCAGAATTAAATGACATAGAAACTAAAAGCACAATTTTACGGATCAGTGAATCCAGGAGTTGGTTCTTTGAGAAGATAAACAAAATAGACAAGCCTTTAAGTAAGCTCATCAAGAAAAGAAGAGAGAGGACACAAATAAACACAATCAGAAATGAAAAAGGAGAGATAACAACTGATACCACAGAAATAGAAGAGATTGTAAGAAATTACTATGAAGAACTGTATGCCAAGAAATTTGAAAACCTAGGGGAAATGGACACATTTCTGGAAAAATACAATCTTCCAAAACTCAGTGAAAAAGAAGCAGAAAATCTAAATATACCAATAACAGCGAAAGAAATTGAAGCAGTAATCAAAAAACTCCCATCACACAAAAGCCCTGGACCAGATGGTTTCACAGGAGAATTGTATAAAGCATTTAAGGAAGAGTTAACCCCTATTCTCCACAGACTATTTCAAAAAATGCAGAAGGATGGAAAACTCCCATATTCTTTTTATGAAGCCAGCATCATCTTAATTCCAAAACCAGATAGAGACACAACAAAGAAAGAAAACTTCAGGCCAATATCGCTGATGAACATAGATGCTAAAATCCTCAACAAAATATTGGCAAATCGCATCCAACAATATATCAAAAAGATCATACACCATTATCAAGTAGGATTCATCCCAGGGATGCAAGGATGGTTCAATATTCGCAAATCAGTAAATGTAATACATCACATAAACAAAAGCAAAGACAAAAATCACATGATCATATCAGTAGATGCAGAAAAAGCTTTCGATAAGGTACAACATCCATTTATGATAAAAACACTCAGCAAAGTGGGAATACAGGGAGCATTTCTCAAAATAATAAAGGCCATATATGAGAGACCTACAGCCAATGTCATACTCAATGGGAAAAAACTAAAAGCTTTTCCACTAAGATCAGGAACAAGACAAGGATGTCCACTTTCACCACTTCTATTCAATATAGTATTGGAAGTTTTAGCCACAGCGATCAGGCAAGAAAAGGAAATAAAAGGCATCCAAATAGGAAAGGAGGAAGCAAAACTGTCACTGTTTGCAGATGACATGATAGTGTACATGGAAAATCCTATAGATTCGACCCCAAAACTGCTCCACCTAATAAATGAATTTGGCAAAACAGCAGGATACAAAGTCAATATTCAGACATCGAAGGCATTTTTTAATACTAACAATGAATCAGCAGAAGCAGAAATCAAGAAAAAAATACCATTCAATATAGCAAAAAGAAAAATAAAATATCTGGGAATAAACCTAACCAATGAGGTAAAAGACCTATATGCAGAAAACTACACAGTACTGAAGAAAGAAATCAGGGAAGACACAAACAAATGGAAACATACCTTGTTCATAGATTGGAAGAATTAACATCATCAAAATGTCCATACTACCCAAAGCAAAATACACATTCAATGCAATACCTATTAAAGTACCAATGGCATATTTCACAGACATAGAACAAACACTTCGAAAATTTATGTGGAACCATAAACGAGCCCGAATAGCAGCTGCTCTTTTGAGAAAGAAGAACAAAGTAGGGGGGATCACAATACCTGATATCAAACTGTATTACAAGGTCACTGTAATCAAAACAGCCTGGTACTGGCATAAAAACAGGCACATAGACCAATGGAACAGAACAGAGAGCCCAGAAATCAACCCAACTCTCTACAGTCAATTAATATTCGACAAAGGGGGCAGTAACATAAAATGGAGTAAAGATAGCCTCTTCAACAAATGGTGTTGGGAGAACTGGACAGCTACATGCAAAAAAATGAAACTTGAGCACAGACTTACACCATACACCAAAATAAATTCAAGGTGGATAAAAGACTTAAATGTAAGTCAAAACACCATTAAAGTCGTAGAGGAGAACATTGGCAAGAAAATCTCAGATATTTCACGCAGCAACTTCTTTACTGATATGTCCCCTAGAGTAAGGAATGTAAAGGAAAGAATAAACAAATGGGATCTCATCAAAATAAAAAGCTTCTGCATGGCTAAAGAAAACAGTATTAAATTAGCAAGACAACCAACTGTATGGGAAAACATATTTGCCAATGATACCTCAGACAAAGGTTTAATCTCTAAAATATACAAAGAACTTACACGACTCCACTCTAAGAAGACACCCAACCCAATTAGAAAATGGGAAAAGGACTTGAGCAAATACTTCTCCAAGGAGGACATACAGAACATTCAGAGACACATGAAGAGATGCTCAATATCATTAGCTATCAGAGAGATGCAAATTAAAACCACAATGAGATACCACTTTACACCAGTCAGGATGGTTATCATAAACAAAGCAACAAACAACAAATGTTGGAGGGGTTGTGGGGAAAAGGGGTCCTTAGTTCACTGTTGGTGGGATTGCAGACTGGTACAACCATTATGGAAAACAGTATGGAATTTTCTCAGAAAAATAAAAATCGACCTGCCTTTTGACCCAGCAATTCCACTGCTGGGATTATATCCTAAGAATCCTAAAACATCAATATCAAAGAACCTATGCACCACAATGTTCATAGCAGCACAATTTACAATAGCCAAGAGTTGGAAGCAACCTAGGTGCCCATCAGTAAATGAATGGATCCAAAAATTGTGGTACATATACACAATGGAATTCTATGCTGCAGAGAGAAAGAAGGAGCTACTACCCTTTGCAACAACATGGATGGAACTGGAAAGCATTATGTTGAGTGAAATAGTCCAGGTGTTGAAAGACAAATACCATATGATCTCACCTTTAACAGGAAGCTAAACAACAAAACAAACAAACAAGCAGAAAAAAAAAAAAAAACAAAGACACTGAAATAGAGAATAAGGGATAGTGACCAGAGGGGAGAAGGAAGGGAAGTTAAGGGGAAAATGGGGGAGGGATTTGGAGGAACAAATAGGAAGGACACAGGGACGAGAACTAAGGGGGGTGGAAATGGGAGGGAGGTGGGGAACAAGGGGCGGGGGAGGCTGGGATGGGAAAAATAGACAAAAAACTGTACTTGAAAAATAACTAAATAAAATTTAAAAAAAATTTCAAAAGTTGTTTGAAAGCATCAAGAGATGCCAAAGCCACCAAAACTTGAGGAGCCAGCAAATCAGAGAGAAAGAAACCCTTTGAGGTGAGCCCAACACTAACTCTAAGTTTCCCCTTAAGGAATTTGCCAATTAATAATACATCAGACCAAGAAGTTGAAAGTTTGTCCAGAAAGCAGATGTGAGGTGCAGAAAGGTTGAGGCTTGAAGAGCTGGGGAGACATAAGAGTTCAGTTACTAAGGCATGAGGGTGCAAGATCTGGTGAGAAGAGAAACACAAAGAAGCAGGCCTGATGCCTGAGCTGCTATTCCCCATGGCTGTGAGCAGAGAGCACAGGCCCGAGTCTGAACTCAGAGCAGACAGCAGCTGCTAAGAGGGCAACTTCTAATCAAAACTCCATTTCTATAAATTTCTGATGTTGAACTATTTTTCAGAAGAGCCCTAGGACAAGAAACAAATGTTATCAAACTAATCCCCTGGGAAAACTCCAGCTTCTGTTAATGAAAAAAGAAATATGTTAATTGTTCATCTACAATACCTTTCTTGTTTTGCTTTGTATTGCTCAGAAGGAGAAAATCCTCCTCCTCAAAACTAATGAAAACCACAAAAATAAAAGGTGCATTACTTTTCAAAAAGAAATAATATATTTAGTGAGAGAATAAGAAGAAACTGGCTCAAACAGCTTCTTAAGAGCTTTACTGTGAAATAATTCTCATACTATACAATTGACTCACTTAATGTATATAATTTTTTAGTATATTTACATCTATGACAGTATGTGCAACCATGACCACAGCGGATTTGAGGACATTTTCATCACCTCAATAGGAAACGTTGAACCCATTAGCTACTACAGCCCTAGTCCCATAGCCCTTCCCCAATCCTAAATAACCTCTAAGTTATTTTTGGTCCCTAGACATTTCCCTGCTCTGAACTGTCATAGAAATTGGATCATAATATATAGACTTTCATTTAGCACAAATTTTCAAGGTTTATTCATGTTGTAGTATAGAGTAGTATGTCATTTCTTTTTATGGACAAATAATATTGTAGCACATGAATCAACTACATTCTGCTTCTCTGTTTTATCAGTTGGTAGACATTTGGGTTGTATGAAATGTTGGCTACAATGAATAATTCTTCTACAAACATTGATGTGTAGGTTTCTATGTGGACATATGTGTTCATGTCTAGTGAGTATATACCTGGGAGAGGAATTGCCCCATTAGATGGTCTTAGCACCCTTGTCAAAAATAAGTTGGCCACAGTTATGTGGGTTTATTTCTGGGCTTTCAGTGTTTATTTTTGTGTATTGATACTGTACCCCACTACTTTGCTAAATTCATTTATTAATTCTAATATGTTTTAGTGGATTCTGTAGGATTTTCTATATACAAAAATCACATTTTCTATTAATAAATATAGTTTTAGTCTTTCTTTTCAATATTAATTTCTTCTATTTCTTTTCTTGGCCTAATTCTCTGACTAGAACCTTTAGTATAATATGAAATAGAGGTGGTAAGAACAGACATCCTTGTCTTCCTTCCTATCATCAGGGGAAGTCAGCAGTAATTTACCAGTAAATATAGTGTTGAGTGTGGGTTTTTATTAGGTTGTGGATGATCTTTTTTTTTCCCTAGTTTGTTAAGTGTTTTTATCATGAAAGAGTTGCATTTTGCCAAATGTGTTTTGTTTCTGAGTCTATTGAACTGTCTGTCATGTGCTTTTGGGTTTTTTAAAAGATTTTATTTATTTATTTTTAGAGAAAGTCGGGGAAAGAGGAAGAGAGAAAGGGAGAGAAACATCGATGTGCGAGAGAAATATCAATCAGCAATCGCTTGCACATGACCCCAACTGGGGATGACACCAGCAACCCAGGCATGTGCCTTGACCAAGAATTGAACCAGAGACATTTTACTTTGTGGGACAATGTTCAACAAACTGAACCACACTGGTCAGGGTATGATTTTTATTTTCTATTCAGTAGATGTGATGTATGACATTGATTTTCAGATGTTGACCCAATCTTGTGTTTCTAGGATAAATCCCACTAGTTTGTGACACATAATGTTTTCTTTTAATGTAGCTAGGCTTGCTTTGCTAGTATCTTTGAGAATATTTTAGTTCATATTCATAAGATTTATTGGTCTGTAGTTTTCATTTCTTGTAATGCTTTTGGTTTTGGTATGAGGGTAACATTGGTCTCATATAAAGAGTTGGGAAGCATTCTTTCATTCTTCATTTTTTTGAAAGAGCTTGTGAAAAATTGGTATTAATACTTTTAAAAATATTTGGTAGAATTTGAAGCCATCTTGGCTGGGCCTTTATTTTTGTGAGTAGATGTTTCTTTAAATAACTACTTGAATCTCTTCACTTGTTATAAATCTGTTCAGATTATTTCTTTTTGAGTCAGTTTAAGTAATTGTATCTTTCTAGGAGTTTACCATTTCATCTAATTTATTTAATTATTGACATACAAATTTTCATGGTATTCCTTCACAATCTCTTTTCTTTTTAAAATTTATTTAGGGCCAGTGTATTATTCCTCTATCATTTCTGTGATTTGGGTCTTACTTTTTTATTGGTGTGTGTGTGTGTGTCATTAAGGGAAAACTATTTTTCTATTCACAAATTACAACATTTCTGACATCAAGTGCCTAAATGCATAGGGTTTTCCAAACCAAGAAATTCTCCAGTTCTATGCAGATGCCAATGGGAAACCCTACAATTTAATTCAGTTCTGACATTAACTACCCAGAATTAGTGCAAACCCCACAGGTTAATTAAAGGCTGTCCCACAGGATTGTTGCCACTTCAGATGACTGTTGCAAGTAGTGAATCCCCAGGTTACTTATGCTTTTGTCCAACTTGGATCCAAGTCAGAAGTTCCCATGACACCCTCCTCAGATTCACTAGTTTGCTTTATTTTTTTAATTATTTTTACTGATTATACTATTATACTTGTCCTAATTTTTGCCCCTTTGTCTCCCTCCACCCAGCAACCCCCACTCCTTCAACCCATCCCCACACAATTATTCATATATGCATGCATCATGCATATAGGTTTTTTGGCTTCTCCATTTCCTATACTGTATTTTATATCCCCATTGCTATTTTGTAACTACCTATTTGTACTTAAGCCCCTTACCTCTTCACCCATTCCCCTATACCCAGCTACCATCTGGCAACCATCAAAACTCTCCATATCCATGATTTTACCTCTGTTTTTGTATGCTTAGTTTGTTTTTTAGATTCAGTTGTTGATAGATATGTATTTATTGCCATTTAATTATTCATAGTTTTTATCTTCTTTTTCTTAAATAAGTCCCTTTAACATTTTGTATAATAGTGGTTTGGTGATGATGAACTTCTTTAGTTTTTTTTTTTCCTCTGGGAAGCACCTTATTTGCCCTTTGATTCTAAATGATAGCTTTGCTGGATAAAGCAATATTGGCTGTAGGTCTCTGCTTTTCATGACTTTGAATATTTCTTCCTAATTTCTTCTATCCTGGAAATTTTCTTTTGAAATATCAGCTGACAATCTTATGGGGACACCCCGTAGATAACTAACTGCTTTTCTCCTACTGAATTTAAGATTCTCTCTCTATCACTAATGTTTGGCATTTTAATGATGATGTTTCTTGGAGTGGGCCTCTTTGCATCCATCCTGTTTGGGACTATGCTTTCTGGACTTGCATGTTTATTTCCTCATCAAATTAGAGAAGTTTCCTTTCACTATTTTTTTCAGATAGGCTTCTAATTTCTTGCTCTTTCTCTTTTCCTTCTGGTACCCCTATGATACAAATGTTGGAATGCTTGAAGTTGTCCCAGAGGCTGCTCACACTATTCTCATTTTGGGGGGTTCTTTTTCCTTCTCTTGGTTCTGATTTTTTTGTTTGTTTGTTTCTCATGTTCCAAATCATTGATTTGATTGAGTTTTATCCACTCTATTGTTGTTTTCCTGTAGGTCATGCTTCCAAGACAGGGAGTCATAGCAGCTTTACCTAATACATAGAAACAAATGCAGGGAAGCTACCAAAATGAGCAGACAAAAAACATGGCCCAAAGGAAGAATAGATCAAAACTCCAAAAGAAAAAGAGCTAACCAAAATGGTGATAAGCAATATATCACATGCAGAGTTAAAAACACTGGTTGTAGGGATACTCAAGGAACTTAGTATTAGTCCCTTGAGGAATACTCAACAGCATTAAAAAGATCTAGTCAGAAATGAAGGATACATCAGTTGAAATAAAGAATAATTTATAGGGAAAAGCACTAATTTGATTTAATGGCTCACAGAAATCCAGAAAACACTTTCCTCACACTGGTTTATCATAAAGGATATGATAAGGATACTGGTGAACAGCCAGATGAAGAGGTACATGGGGTGAGGTCTGGGATAGTCCCAAGTGCAGGAGCTTCTGTCCTCCCTGTATGGAGTATATGGAGTTTGAAGTCATCACCCTCCCTGCACGTGAATGTGTCCACCAACCTGGAAGCTCTCTAGGTCTCCTTTATTAGGGTTTTTGTAGAGATTACTACATAGGCATGACTGATAGATCATTGGCCAAGGTGATTAACTAAATCTCCAGCACTTCTCCCCTGTCTGAAAATCAGGTGGTGGGGCTGAAGTTCCAACTCTCCAGTTGCATAGTTGATTCCTCTGGCAACCAGCTCTCATCCTCCAAACATCACCTCATTGGCCTGAACCTAGTGTGATTGAAAGGGTCATATTATGAACAACAAAAAGTCTTCACACACTCTCTTCACTAAGGAAATTACAAGGATTTTAGAAGTTCTGTGCCTTGAATCAAGGAGAAAGATGTTATGTAATTTCTTATTATGTCACAATATCACAATAAATCTAGCTAAAGTTTTGTCAATTTTGTTCTTTTTAAAAAATAGTTTTTGGTTTCATTGCTTTTCTGTATTTTTTCTACTTTCCATTTTATTTATTTCTGCCTTGATCTTTATTGTTTTCTTCCTTCTACATGCTATAGGTTTGATACGCTTTGCTTTTTCAGTGTTGTAAGGTGGAAGACTAGATTGTTAATATGAGATCTTTCTTAATATAGGCATGTGCAGCTATAAATTTCACTTTAACCACTGCTTTTGCTTCATCACCTAAGTTTTGATATGTTATGTCTTTATTTTCATCCATCTCAAAATATTTTCTCATTTTTATTTTGATTATTTTCTTTAACCCACTGGTTATTTAGCAGTGTGTTGTTTAATTTCCACGTTTCTTTTTTTAAGTATGTTTAATTGATTATGCTATTACAGTTTTCCCAATTTTCAACTTTTACCCCCTCTACCCTGCACCTCCAAACCCTCCAGCATATCCCCCTTAGTTCATGTCCATAGGTTGTACATAGAAATTCTTTGAGTCCTCTGTTTCCTATACCATTTTTGACCTCTCCTGGTCTATTTCATGCCTACCAATTATGCTTCTTTTTCCCTGTACCTTTCCCCCCATTCCTCCCCTCTCCCTCTCCACTGAAAACCCTCCATGTGAGATCCATTTCTCTGATTCTGTTCCTGTTCTAGTTGTTTGCTTAGTTTTTGTTTTCATTGTTTTTCTTTATTTTATATTTTAGGTTCATTTGTTGATAGTTGTGAGTTTGTTGTCATTTTACTGTTCATATTTTTTATCTTCCTTTTCTTAAATAAGTCCCTTTAACATTTCATATAATATTGGCTTGGTGATGATGAACTCCTTTAACTTGACATTATCTGGGAAGCACTTTATCTGTCCTTCCATTTTAAATGATAGCTTTGCTGGATAGAGTCATCTTGGACATAGGTCCTTGCCTTTCATGACTTCAAATACTTCCTTCCAGCTCCTTCTTGCCTGCAAGGTTTCTTTTGAGAAATCAGTTGATAGTCTAATGGGTGCTCCTTTGTAGGTAACTGTCTCTCCTTTTCTCTTGCTGCTTTTAAGATTCTCTTCTTGTCTTTAATCTTGGGTAATTTAATGATGATGTGCCTTGGTGTGTTCCTCCTTGGGTTCAACTTCTTCAGGACTCTCTGGGCTTCCTGGACTTCCTGAAAGTCTATTTCTTTTGCCAGGTTGGGGAAGTTTTCCTTCATTATTTGTTTAAATATGTTTTCAATTTCTTGCTGTTTGTTCTTCTCCTTCTGGCACCCCTATGATTCAGATATTGGAGCATTTCAGGTTGTCTCAGAGGTTTGTAAGACTCACTTCACTTTTTTAAATTCTTTTTTCTTCATTCTGTTCTGGCTGGATGTTCATTTCTTCCTTTTGTTCTAAGTTGTTGATTGGAGTCCTGTTTTTTCCCTGTCACTGTTAGTTCCCTGAATATTTTGCTTTATTTCATTTTGGGTATCTTTCATTTGTTTATTTTTATTTTTTGGCCAAGCTCAATCAGTTCTGTGGGCAGTTTGATTAGCAGGGCTTTAAACTCTCCATCAGACAGGTTGGCTATCTCTTCATTGCTTAGCTTTCTTTCTGTGGCTTTGCTCTGTACTTTCATTTTGGCCCTATTTCCTTGTTTGGGGCCCCTGTTAAGTTGTAAGGGGGCAGGGCCTTAGGTATTCACCAGAGCGGGGCAAACCTCTTTGCTGGGCATTGATGCTGCCTGTGGGGCAAGGGCCAGAGAGGGAACAGTACAGCTTGCCTGCTCCTCTCTAGCCCACTTTCCAACAAACTCTTGAGTTTCTCTCACTGCAGCAAGTGCCGTAGTCCACAGTCACCTCTGAGTCTCAGTTTCGCCTTCAGCCAGCCCTGCCCACATGGTCCCCCGCCTCATCACAGGTTCTTACCAGTCTAGTTATTCTGGTTGATTTTTCCTTTAATTCCTTGGTTGTTGGAGTTCCATGCAGTTTGATTTTCTGGCACTTCTGGTTGTTTATTGATTTTAGATTGGTCGTTATCCTCCTTTTGCTTGTGTAAGGAAGTGAAGGGTTTCTACCAATGCCTCCATCTTGGCTGGAACTCTAATTTCCACATGTTTGTTAATTTTTTCTTGCTATTGATTCCTATTTTTATTCTATTGTGGTCAAAGAACATACTTTGTGTTATTTTTATTTTTTTAAATTTATTGAGATTTATTTTATGACCTTGCATATGAGATATCTTGGAGGCTGCAAATGTGTGCACTTGAGAAGATGTATATTTTGTTGTTATGTGGAATGTTCTATAGGTTTCCCTTAGGCCTAGGTGGTTTATAGGGTTTTTCAAGTATTTTATTTCTTTGTTGATTTTCTGTTCAGTTGTCTTATCAATGATTGAAAGTGGGCATTATTACTATTTAATTACCTATTTTTGCTTCATTTTTGCCAGCTTTTGCTTCATATACTATGGTGCTCTAATATTAGGTGCATATTTGTTTATAAGTGTTTTACCTTCCTGGCATATTGACCCATTTATCATTATAAAGTGTTCCTCTTTATCTCTAGTATTGTTTGTATTAATTTTCAATTTTTAATTAAAATTATAAAAGAAAGTTTATGAAATACAAGTGTAGGCAGACATAACTTTATTGAACTTCCTTTTATTGCATTTCACAGATGTTGTGTTTTTTACAAATTGAAGTCAAAAGCCTCTGCCAGCAGAAGGGTTGTGACTTCAGTTATGGAAGTGGTCTGGAGCTGACTCAGAATATCTCTGAAGTTTGCCTGTACAAGCTTGTGAATTCAAGTTCCCACTTTCTTCAGTGACCTGTGTCTCATGTGTACTTCATGACCACTTGTGCCACCCTGACCAGGGGATCCGAGTTGGAGGCAGAGTAAACTGGCCACTCTTGAAAACCTCAGAAGTAAGAAGCCCTTTGATCATAGATGTCCG
This sequence comes from Artibeus jamaicensis, assembly GCF_021234435.1. NCBI lineage: Eukaryota > Metazoa > Chordata > Mammalia > Chiroptera > Phyllostomidae > Artibeus > Artibeus jamaicensis. Next base: position 508,860 of record NW_026521968.1, on the reverse strand, counting down.
AAGGCACCAAGCATGAGGAGTCTGAAGAGTGTCTTTATTCTAGGTCCTCATTACTCTAGGTCCTTGCTACTCAAGGTGTGAACAGCAGCACCAATGTCATTCAGGCACTAACCAGAAATATAGAACCCAAATATCCAGCCCAGGAGCCAGAGTCTGGATCTTACAGGTGATACATTAAAATTTAATAAGCAATGGAAAGTTCCAAGGCTGTCAGCCCTGGTTGTGCACTGTATTCTCCAGTAGCATTCTTTATACCCACCAAGGCAGGTGGGTCCCACCACAGACACAAGAAATCCAAATCTTGGGTGGCCCTGGCATAGGAGATTCTAGTGTGCAGTCTGTATGTCCTTGAGATTCCCCAGGACAATTAGTATCTCCTTCTACTACACCTCTGTCCTATCATTTGTGATAAACACTATTTTATAGAATGCTTCCTATGCCAACCATTTTACACTTATCTCCTTTTTACCTCTTAAATATCATAAATGTGGCATTGGCATCTTCATCTTGCAGAAGAGGAAACTGAAGCTTCCTTGAAGTTCAAGTACATGTCCAATCTCATAGAGCCCTCCTCCTCTGTTGGGACTGTGTTAAGAGCTCAGTTGATGCCAACCGATCTTTAATCTGAAAGTCTGACGTCAAATCGCCATCATGCACATTTTGCACCATAGCATATCTCCATTCTCTCTTCTTTAAAAAATTATTTATTTATTTATTTATTTATTTATTTATTTTTAGAGAGAGGAAGGGAGGGAGAAACAGGAGAGAAACATCAATGTGTGGTTGCCTCTCATGCACCCCTCACCTCAACTGAGGATCTGGCCTGCAATCCAGGCACGTGCCCTGACTTGGAATTGAACTGGCAACCCTTTGGTTCACAGGTCAGCAACAATCCACTGAGCCACACCAGCCAGGAAAAACTCCCTTCCTTCTGAAGGTTAGGGATCTGTGCTGCTCATGCTAACATTCCCCATGTATTAGGTGGCTGCATTGATACTTCTGTGGTTCCTCATGCCAGTCAGTGGAAAGCAGAGCACAAGAAGAGGCCCTTTCTGGTCCATTTACAATTTCCATTTCAGCTTCAGTTCTTGGGCCCTTCCAGCTAGTGGACATTGCAGACTTCTCAAAGGCCTGCGCAAAATCTAGGCTTGTGCTCCCTTCACACCAAACTGTAAACCAGATCATCCATTCAATCTGGCTTCCCATGGAAGTGCTCCCCTCTACTTGGACACATACCTCACCCTCACACCCAGGTCCCCTCAAAAACCCAACAGAGATCAGTGAGTTACTCTGATGTTTATTTTGATGCATCTTAGTCCACACAGTTGGTATAAAATCAGGAAAAGTGAAGCACACACACAAATAAAAAGGTCTGGAGTCTTAGCATCAGAAGGGCACCATATATACATCTACAGTTGGTGGCCAATACAAGTCATTGCCAGACAGTCCTTGGAGACAGAGAACAGCCTAGACCCAAGTGAGCCCTGGAAACTCATGGCCCCAGGGGGTCTAGAGACTCATCCTGATGCTCCGACCACAAGAAGAATATGGGAGCGCTAAAGGCTGTGTTTATTATTTATTTATCATAGTGATAATAGCAGCCTAGCTGGGTACAAAAGCAGTTATAAACCATTTATATTACACAGAATTATTCAGGTCTCCATTCTACTTCATGGTATAAAACTGTTAACTGAATTTCCAGTGAGTAGTTTAGAAGATTAGTGATAATAAGGAATGGTAAATACATAGCACCATTTCACAGGCTTTTTTTTTTTGTCACCAATTTCTCATCTAGATCCGTGACCAGGTCACCTACCCTCAAGGGCAAGTGGTCAAAGCCACAAGCTGTGATTTTTTGCCAAGGGCTCCAGTTTTAGGGTTTTGCCTATGCATGAACAAGGCTTCCCATGGGCTGTGGGCAGTGAATGTCCCTGTGAGAACACTAAGTCACCCACAATAAGAGCTTTTAGCCAGTTGGGGTTGCTACCCACACTTCAGTTTTCTAAATGAGGTGGAGTAGGAGGGAGGTATCTTCTTTCAGATGAAGGGGAAGGGGCAAGATGGAGTTATTTTATTTCTGGGGAAAAATGAAAAACAAAACAAAAATACCAAGCTTGATTATATAGTTAGGATGTAAAGTTCCTTAGCTATTTCTTTAAGGTTTCAACACAAAGGCTGATGGTCAACATACAAAGCAAACAATACTATGTACATATATGTAAAAAGTGTTATAAATAGGCTTTATAAACCATAGATATTATATACATCTTCAATCAATACTAACCCCAACCCCCAACTACTTTCTGTTTGGTTTGGTTTGAGTTTGGGTTTTTTGGCTAGCTTTTAGGGGTTTCCGTGGGTTTTTTAAACTCTGTTTTCAGGTTTCCTTCCTCTCTTCCCTGTGTCTGCTCAGAGCCTCAGACAGACTGTCTGGGCCCCTCATTCGCGTTTTCGCAAGATCACATAGATGACACCACTGAGGAGAGCCAGTGGGAAGGCCACCCAGGCCAGGATGTAGGCAAATCCATAGGAGTAATCAGAGTTGAGGTGCCATTCTGAGTGTCTCACGGTGTAGATGGATGCTGCGCTCATCACACACAGACCTGGGGAAAAAGAGGGACAATCTGAGTGAGGGAGAGATCACAGTGGGGACCCCTCCCCAACACCCCCAGGGCAGGATCCACAGGACCCTGGGTGCCTGCTCACATCACCTGCTGCTTCAGACCACACACCCCCAAGCTGCCCAGGAGGGATGTAGGGAGGGCAGACCATGCTGTGTGAGAAGAGCATGGATAGCTTTGCAAGGAGTCTGCTGACAGATCAGAATCAAGAGAAGGAGACATGAAGATACAGGAATACTACACTTCCAATCCATGTGACCCCAAGCATCATCTCTGCCATCTTTTCTGTCCCATTTCTCTTGCTTTAACTGTCACCAATTCCCACTTGACACAAGGTAGTCAGTGAGAATTCGGATTGCAAGAGAAACCTTCCTATCTCTTTACAAGAATGACTGGGTGTGGGAGCTCCCCAATACCTGTGAGCCACTATGCAGACACATGAGGGACTATCTAGAGCCAGTGAAGATGAAATGGCCCTTTACTACCATCAGAGTGGTGTCATGGGCACAGTGCTGGGCTCCAGGCAGAACACAGGGACAGACACCCCCATGAGTCTCCTTAGCAGGATGGCCACATAGAAGACAGAGCAGGAAATGCTGACAGGCACTCCCAGGCAGACAGCAGGACACACAGAGATGAACAAGTGAGCAGGAAGCCAGGACAAAGGCTGGAGTCTGAGTGGGATGCAAAGCTTCAGAGGAAGGAGACCACTAGGGCAAGCTCATAGCATGTAGTCCCTTTCAACAGTTCTTGGTGCCCCCAAGGTTGGATTCAGAGCTCAAAGAGGGGTAGAACAATAGCATATACACAGGTAGGATAGGCCACGCTCCCTTGCCCTCCATGGCAGCTCTTTGATGTGAGAAGAAAAATCTCTGCTTTGGTCCCTGTGAAGCAGACACGTTCAAGCATGACAGTCCATGCCCACCATGACCATCAGAATCCCCTGCAGTGGTAGTGGGGGGGTCTGGTGGTGTCAGCACCCAGCCTGCAGCTGCACAAAGCCTGCTCTGTTCCCTCCTGAAAGTAGCATCTTTGAAAGGCTCTGAGTGACTCTATTATGAAACCAGAAGGCCTTGTGGGATTCCTGTGGTACCCACGCTCCCGATGATCTGGACCACCTACAGCTAACCTCACTGCTATTCAGGCTGCTATTTGCCAGGACACTGCAACTTTGTTTGAATAAAGTGCAGAATTGGAATGTCACATTCACTCCTCTGATAAGATTGTCCTTCTGCAAATCAGAGCAGAAAACTCCTACTCAACCGGCCCCTCCTCAGAAAGCAACACAATAGTCTTAGAACTGCAGTGGGACCAGATCCAGAACCCTGCTACTTACAGAAAGTCAGAGAGACAGTGAAGACATCTGTGTCAGAAGGAAAACTGCAGCTGGCCAGCCTTTGTTTGAGAAATATAGTTTTGATCTGCTATAAACACACTCAATTTGTCTGGTGGTCCATGATCCCCAGTGGTCTCCCCCATAGCACATGGCTCCCCTCTCAGAAGTGCTCATCCTTATCTTTAAGAAACCTTGACATGGTCTCTTGGGCTATATCTGAGCTAAAGGAAAGAGGTAGGTATAAAGGCTAAAAGGCCAGGACAATACCTCTTGTGTATGTGAGGGCTTCCAAATGGGATGTGTCTAACCGGCAATGGCATGAAAAATGCCGTTGTAGCCACAGAGGCCAGCTGTGCCCAGATTTCACCAGTGAAGAAAATATCAGAGAAAAACTTCCCATCTTTGACCAAGATGGGCAGAGGGATCAGAATGCACAGTGCCCTGGAGAAGCCTGACTAGGAGACAGTGCTTGGCCCAAGACAAAAGGTGTGCAAGAGTTAGCCAGGTGAAAAAAAGGTTCCCAGGAAGGGAATCTAGGTAGAAGGAAGAATACAACCAAGGCAAGGAAAACCGAGAACTTGGTGGAAACCACCAGCAGGTCATGGTAAGAGTGTCTGGTGACCCAGGGCAAGCAGCATACAATGAAGCTGAGAGCTCACTCAGGCCAGGAAAGAGTGGGTCTTAATGCATGTTGTAGAAGCTGTGGGGGAAGTACAGCTTCAGCAGAGGAGAAAGCAGGATCAGATGTATGTTTTAGAAAGATCATCCTGGTCTATGGCCATACCACCCTGAGTACACCCAATCTGGTCTAGAAAGATCATCCCAACAGCAGTGTAGGAATCACATTTAGGAGTGGGGACAAGGCAGGGAACAGAAAGGCACATGAGTTGGCTTTGCACAGCTATAATGCTATCAGTGAGTAAAAGAAAAGAAATGGATTCAATGTCTCTGCAGGAGGCTGGACAATGGCAGGACTGGTGGACTACATATGGGAGGTGAGAGGGGAAAAATGGTAAAATTTGGAAGCTGAGGAAATAAACAGTTTCAATTACTGGATAGTCAACAGTATTGAGAGGAGTGGAAGAATTCAGCAAATGACTTAAATGTAGACCTTGGTAACCAAGCAGTGCCTCCAAGAGCCTGCAGCAGAATCCAGAGTGAAGTTGACAGTGAGTGACCACCAGGAAAGACCACTGGGCAAGCCCATGGGAGGTGCCTAGGTGCCACTGGTGTGATGAGTGAGAGAATATCTTTGTCTCCCCCACCTCATTTTTGGAGTGGTAAGAGGGGGCGGGAAGAGGCTTTAAGGTCTGTTATCCTGAAAGTACTGGGCTCTACATCTATGAGACACACAGCCTTCTTCTCTGTCATGCTGGCCAGTTTCCATTTTCAGCATCCAAATGACCCTTCAGCCTAGAAAAGTCACCCACAACATTCAAGATTCTGACCTGACCTGGGTGTGGCCAGGGCAATATCTGGAATGACTCTCATGAGAGGGTTTCCAAATGTGGCATCCAACTGAGGGTGCCCCTAAAGTATTCCATACAGGGAAGGCACTATGCTTTTATTTAGCCCCCCAACTTACTTTATTCTAAAGTTCCATTATCTATAGCTAAATAAATCTGTTTGACAAAAGAAATGGAAACAGTAAAACGCACTTAGGCATCTCTTTCTCCCATGTTTCCTGTCCTTAATTACAATGAACAATAACTACACATGGGCCCTAAGTTTGATGCTGCTGAGAGAACATGATTCCACAACCATTTGACAAGTGGGTGGCCTAGGGCCTTCTCTTACGTGGCACACACAGAGCTCGCTGCCAGGTGTCAGTAGGGAAATAAATCAAACATGCATAGTTTTCTCTTACATCTGCATCTATTAGAATTTCTCAATGTTTTCCCATCTAGTACAACCCAACCCAACCTATCCCAACCCAACAGAGTGAGGGCAAGGTAACTGCTGTCTGGGGATAGGTGTCTACAGGCTCTGACCATAGAAACCCAATAGGATTGGGATAGCTCTTCCCTGGGAAGGGAACTGAGGAGAATCGATGGCTCAAGAATAGGATGAGCAGCCTGTGGAGAAATGTCCTAGAACTGATGGTGGGATTGGGGGCAGTTTAAGGGCTACACCAGTGGTTCCCGACCTGGAATGGATCAGAGCCAGCCAGGGAGTGGCCCCACCGAAGAGCTCAGAAGCAGGACTCTCCAGGGGTGAAGGCGGAGCATTTGGCCTTTTTAAAAAGCACCCTATCTTTTGAAAAGTAATTGTGATGCACAGCTAAGATCAAAAAGCACTTAACTAGATGAAGCCATCTCTTAATATGTCTTCAGGAAGCAGCCAACCTACGAAGTATGGAATTAAGGAAAGATAATTCTTAAATGTGAGACTTGAGGCTTATGATGAAATGGAGAAGAGATGACTCAGCAAAGTAGGTGGGCCTATAACCACATGCAGAGCTGTAATTTGGAGCAAGGCAGAGACAGATCCTACATCTCTAGTTAGTCCCAAGAGCTCCATCCCTCCCTCAACCTTTCACCTGCCTTTCCTCCACCCCTAGGTGTAAGATCTGCAAAGGTCACAGCTAGGTCCCCCAAAGAAAAACTATCCCTGCCACTGTCACTGGGAAGACTCAGAGGAGATTCTGATGGCTTCTACTTCAAGTGCTTTAGGCTCTGAGGATGCTCCAACCCTTCATGGACCCTCTCTGCATGGACCCTTTTGGCAGGAACACTTACATTTTACATCCCATGATTGTGGAGCTGCTTTCTTCTTCTTTCTGCCCGCTCTCCCTCCCCCCTCCATTCCTTTCATCTTTTTGTTTTTTGTTTGTTGCTTTCCTGATTTGTTCCTCAATGTGAAGCTGTAACATCTCAGGCTGTCACCAGTTCTCAACTCCAGCAACCTTTCCCTAACTTTATCTCTAGTTACTGGCTTCTTAATGGGTTGTGACCTGGGAAACACATATGACAAATTTGATTTAGAACTGTCAGCTGTTAAGAGTCAGGAAACCTGTAAGTCAAATTCCTAACCCTTCTAGTTCTCAATTTTAATGGAAAAGACTCTATAGCAAGTTCAAATGCAACACTGCAGAGACCTGAGGTTTCTAGAATTAACATACTGACTGGAATTAACAATTAAGAGCAGAACATTCTTAGGACTAACAAATTACAACTGCTATTTTGGCTCAACAGTTCTTATCCAAGATAAAGTCCTGTTCAAATATGAACAGTTAAACTGACACACTGATAATGGAAAAGTAGGTCTTGTGAGAGATAAGCAGCTAGATTTGAAGGGCATAAAGGAAGAACAACTTATGTGCTTTTAAATTCAGAGGTTTTTATAGCAGAGTTCTAAAAGGCTTGTATTGAGTTCAGAGAGGAATCAAAACAGTGAAATGAACATGGAGAGGAAATGTCAACACCTAAGAGTTTGTTGTTGAACAAAATACTTTAACACATGATACAGTGACAACATGGCATTTGTGACTCAATGGTTCTTATCTCTGGACTTTGGGTTTTGACTTAAAATGATGTTGTTAAAGAGGCATTGTTATAGGATTTAATGCTGAAATATCTAGTGGGGAAAATGAGGAGGAAAGTGCTGTCTGCTCCAGGAGCCCTTTCAATAGTAACTTAGCTCTTTTCAGTCCACTACTTTCAGTTCAGTTTTAATGGTGCAGGCTCTTATTCCTCACAGTTGTGTGGGAACTTAGGGATGATATAATGAGGCAGACTGGCATTGAGCTTGCACTGTAAGTCAGATTCAATGAAAAATAATACAAAAATCAGAGTTTCTACCTTGGGTCTTCCATTCCTTAAAGATTTGGGTGTGTTTTGTATCTTTAAGTATAAAGAGGTACCTAGCTGGGCTGAGTGCCTGTGCGGTGAGAGGGCATGGAAGCATTCAGTTTTTCGCTGTGTGACCTTACGCATTCAATTCATTCTTTCCCAATGCCAGTTTATTTATCAGTAAGGTAACAAGCTCATAAAAATCAAATATAAATATTTCATGAAACTCTGCTTCCTAAGTCTATATTACTTTATCTTGGGGATACATCTATTGATACCATAGATATGATCATCTGCATTTATATCAAACTTCAATGATGAGCCAAAGAAACCCCAGAATACATTTTAGTTTTTATATTACTCTGCTTGAAAATGGAGTGAATAATGATAACTCTGCTTCTAACAAACCTAGCAATGATCTCTTACTGCATAATTAGCAATTTAACAAAGCTCATGACAACCCACAAGCTGGGTTTGGTATAATAAAACTATGCAAGGAGTGAAGCACTATTTTGTTTTGAAATTCTAAAACTGTGCATATTGAAATGTTATATTTAAGCATTTAATGAAAAAAATGGGTCTCCAGGTTACTTCTTTTTCCCAAGAAAGGTAACACTCTGGCTTCTACAGAAGGTTATCAACATCCAACCTCAGGCTGCATCTTTATGATATAGCCCTGTGTAAGCCATTATATCCACCATCCCTCCATCTACCCATCCATCTACCCATCCACCCATCCATCCATCCAGGACACATCACATGAGCTATTTTCAACCCTCCAAATGACTGTTACTAAGCATAAGATGGTGACTCAGCACCATGGACATTCTGACAACCAACTAAAACAAGAGGTGCTATGCCATTTGCCTACTCAGACAGCCAGAATCTAGAACATCTCATGGTACCCAAATGTACTCTAGTCCACATGGAGTTAGTGACTTATTAACTTGGACTATAGAATCCACCACTACTTTTTTCTCTTACTTCTCACCAATGTCCCGCTGACCCAGAAAATTAGCAGTCAGTGGAAAAACGGATGAGTTGATGGAGTAAGACATTGGCCAGAATCTAAAGACAAAGTTGGGAGATGTTGTCCTCTATGGTAGAAGCTTCTAAGACTTTTCACATCATATATATGGACAACCTGTCCAATGGGGGAACCTGAAGACAGAATAGGGAGGAGATAAATATCTCTTGTGTGCTGTCAGGCTCCCAGATTTGGAAATGATGGCAGGTTACACAATGATAACAAAATGAAGACATCTGCCAATGCCAACAGTAAATCAAAGCCTATTGGGACTAAGGAGCTGGAGCAAAAGGAAATAAGATGTTGTCAGTGTGGCTTCAGCACTGCTTAGAGTGACAGACACATACTTAGAACAACCTTGGCAGCTCTTAGTGGCACATCAGGTCATTTTTTATGCTGACATGGTGACATAATGTGTAGGAATCCATCCTCAATTTTAGCTTCTGCTGAACTGATATCCTCAGCATTTACCTTTGATTAAGTGTCCAGATTGTAGCTTCCTTCCAGGTGGTAGGTCTGGCTTAGTTAGGGACCTTTCTCCCAGATCCCCCAACCCCTATTTCCTGTGCACATCATTCCATGAAGAAATGGCTTGTTCCCAAATTTTAAGGCATATGCACACACACACACACACACACACACACACACACACATACACACACAGTACTTTATGAAATCCACCCAATGGGCAGACCCAGTAAAAGCAATCATTCTGGGGCCACATCCTTCTACTAATTGATCATTCCGCAGTCTTGGATGGGCCCAGCTTCCATGTGGACTCTATCATTTCCACTTACCAGCTAGGATTTGGAAGATTCCAGTGAGGTAAAAGCGGCCCCCCTTGGTAAGGGTGAAGAGCTGGCAGAAGAACAGGAACAGGGACATGACACTGAAGATGATGGACAGGATCATGGTGGCCTGGACAGACTGTAGCCATTCTGGAGGGAAGAGACACTGGGTTAGGGCAAGCCTGACACAGCCAGGGTACTGCTGTTGTGAGGAGCACAGCCTGGTGCACCATGACCCTGGAGACCCACAGCCCTGCCAGGAAGCACCAGCCCTCTTTTATGAGCAAAATCAGACAATTCACTTTTGTACTCTTAAAAGTCAACTGTGGGCATTTTAAGAAAGGACTATAAAAAATATCTACAGTAAACATCACTAGCAGTTAAAATATATTGAATTGCCTTCCAGTCTTTTTGCCAAATATGTTACTTACACATATATGCATCTATTAAAAAGGGTCTGAGCCCATATACTGCCTTCTCTTTTCTTGTCCTCAGAGGTTTTTGAAGGGCTTATTGGATCCCATTTGTGACAGAAATAGTTTAAGACCACTGTTCAAAATGTTAGCATCCCCCAAAGAGATATAGATATCTTGGGGATGGATCAAAATAAGAAAATGGTAGAAAATTGGAAGAAAATGGTGGTAGAGAGGAGCTATGAAAATCCATTTGCTCAGCCAAGCTCTATCTTTTATTGGTCAACCTTGATTTTTATCATCAAACTCAGCACAGAGCAATTTGCGCTTGGTCAAATCATGTGCCTGGTGATTATGAATTCCACTTCCACTTCTTCACTGAAGCCCCCAGCCTTAGATCACATTTCCAGGCCTCCATCTGAAATTCAGGCAAGGAAGTGAATGCTGTCATTCACCATCTACTGTAAAACTATGTCATTTGCACAAGGACAGAGAACAGGACACAGGCTGGGTTCAGCACTTCAGAGGGAAACCTACAGTGCCTACTTAGGAGAGCTGCATGTGGCCTTGCCCACCTATTACCTGTGTCCTTTCCTCCAAATGCCAAAAGAGTGCTAGTGCAGGCACTGCTCTAAACAAGGAAAAGCAACTAGAGGAGCCACACTGCCCAGTAACTGGCTAATGTGTACAGGCTTATAGAAAAACCCATCAATGCTTAACATAGCATTCAAAGCTATGACATAGATGGTTTATAATCATAACGGAATACAATAAACCTGGTTTGAGTTACCAGCAGTAGCCCATGGCAGCATTTTCAAGGTGCTGATTACATTAACTGTTACTAGAGCATCACGTAAGATTTTCCAGACACAGGCTAGAAGCATTTTATAGTTGGAAGAAATATGAGAGATCAACTAATTCAGCAACTTTGTAGTGAAAGAGATTTCCAGGGATATCTGGAGGAGCCCAATTGGCACAGCCAAACAAGGAGGCCCTTGACTGTAGTCTAGTACTCTTTTCACTGTGAGAGAACATATACTTTTTAAAATTTGTTCAATTTCTTTGTCAATTAAGAAACTGATGTCTAATGAGTTGTGAGCCATCCTGACTTCATTTTTATATATCCCTAATTAAATGTGTTTGTCTGTATCCAGCATAGCAGTTCTCCTTGAATAACAGTGTGCAATAAAGTTAATGTTGCCATAATATTATTTTTCAAAAGTAAAACAATTATCCAGTGCTCCAGTAAGTGAAGCTAGAAACATAGATCTGAGACACAAATCCACAACTGGAACAAACAGTGACCCCTGCTTGGCTGGGGAATGTCCTCCATTTGCACCAGCAGCAGAAGTATGACTAGTGCAGATGACACTGGGACTTCCTCAGTCTTTACCTCCACTGCTATATTTAGAGAAAACTCAAAATCTCACATGTTAAATCTACACAAACAGAGAAAGTCCTTTAGACTAAATAATGCAACTAAATCCTTCTTGAAACTTCATTTACCAATCACTGAAACTTTAGTCTCAACCCCACTACAACTAAGATATTTTGCCAGCAATTGCTTCTCAAATCAGATCAGAATTAGAGGATCAAGGAAGTATTTATTTGATGAGCACTGGTTGAGCACCTGCTGTTGTGAGCCAGGCCCTTTGGTTGGTTCTGGGGATCCCAAGTTGAAAAAGAAGGTTTTTAATCATAATTGCAATAAGTGAAACACATAAATGAAAACAGTAAGTCCAATTATATCATCAGTTCTGACATATGGGAATGGACTGAAGTCACTGGTCATATGATGTAGAATTTTATCTTGAATTACATAATTCTTAACTACAGTCTCATATAAGGGATATACCTATGTCAAACAAGTCAAAAAGCAAAGATTTAAAAAAGAGACACCAGGCAAATATTAACAGAAAGGAAGCAGGTATGGTATAATAGCATTAAACAAAACAGAATTTAAATTGAAAAGGATAAAAGTGGCCCAAGAGGGATGTTTCATAATGAGGAAAAATCGAGTTTACCAAAAAGAAATAATAGTCAGAAACCTTTATGCATATAACATGGCCTGGAAAAAGTATAAAACAAAAAAATAAATAAAGCATGAGAAAAAATTGATAAAGTTATAACAACAGTGGAAGACTTTAGCATACCTCTCAGAATAGATAAATCATGTAGATCAAATATACAGTAGGATATAGGTTATTTACATAACTGGATTAACCAATTCAATTTGATAGACATATAGAAAATTTGTGTCCATGTAACAAGGACTGTAAATTATTCTCAAACATGCATGGGAAAGTCTTACAAACTATATTTTAGGCAATAAGAAAATCTCAATAAATCTCAAAGATAACAGACATAATATAAACACAACTATAAGAAAATGAGAAGTAGAAATTAAACATGAGCTAGCCAAAATAAATTTGGACATTTAAAAATAGTATTCCAGATAATCCCTTGGATAAAGACATCAAGATGAGAAGTAAAAATTTCTTCAGAAAGAAACAATCCCACTAATTAAACTGTGGACCGTGGCTGGTGAAGAGGAATCAGGAGAGCCACACAGGGCAGTCACTAGACAGTACTGAAAAAGGATGAATGAAACTTCGAACTCAAGAAGTTAGAAAAGAAATAATTAAATCCAAAATCAATAGACAATATTAATAGAAGCAGAGATTAATAAATAGAAAAATATGACAAAATATTATTGATTAAAGAATCTGGATTTGGGGGTATCAATAAAGTAGATAAATTTTATTAAAGTACATAAGAAAAGTGCTAAGAAATGAATACACATTTCCAGAAGAAATACTATAAGTTGTAAAGATGCCCCTTTTCTACAAAATAATCTATAAAATTCAATGTTATCTTAATGAATACCTCAACTAAACCTTGACAAATGTGTCAAAAATTCATCTAAAAACAATGAGCACTAATAGCCTAGAAAAAATTTGAACCAACCACAACGGCAGAGACCAAAAACAGACAAATAAACAAACATAACCAATGAGTCAGGATGTCACCTGCCAGATGTCAGGCATATAGATACACAAAGTGTATATTGTATTTATTTGATAAAGTCTCAGCAATTCCAACAATGTGGTATTAGTCATGAAATAAAAAATAATGAGACAGAATGAATACTTTGGAAGTATACATGTGAGTTTAGTAAACAATAAACACAGCATAGAAATTATTGGGAAAAGAACAAAACAAACAAATAACTAGTGTTGGTGATCTATTTCTCAAAAAATAAAATTAGGTCTGTAGCTCACATCATTGACAAAATTCAACTCCAAATGCATCAAAGAGCTAAGTGTAGAATTACAAAGTCATGTAGACATGTGATTCACAAAAGAGAAATATGAATAGCCAACAGACATATTTAAAGGTACTCAGCCTCACTAGTAACCAAGAAAATGCAAGTAAAATCCACAAGGAATGTGGTATCAATGTTTATCCACCAAAAATTGACAAAAGAATTGATATCAACAGAGTAGCGTGTGTGACAGATACCTCTATATACTGTTCACACAAATTATAATATAATGATCTTTTTGAAATCAGCAAGTTGACAAAATATATTTAAAATTTTAAACTCCCATGACTCCACAATTTAATCACTGTATTTTGGATAAATACTTACACATAGACTCAAAGAGAAATGAATAAGAATATTCATTGTAATATCATTCCTATGAGTGAAAATAAATTAGGGTATATTTTTACAGTGGTTAAAAAATCATGAGTTAGAAAATGAACAACCTTTGAAAGATTTCCAAGACAATGAAAAGAGGAAGGCATACACACACAACATAATGTCATTATGTAAATACACAACAAATAACTCTATGTGTATATACACATACACATGCATGAATGTGTGTATGTGCATTCAACAAAGAGCCAAAGGCATGCTACATTAACATCAAGGGCTACCACCAGGAACTGGAGCTGGAATGAAGGAGAGTTTGGTTCAGAAGGCCTTTCCTTAGATCTACAGTATTTGATTAATTTGTAATAAGGGAAATATTTTCATTTCTTAGTCAAACAATTACAGCCAATTTAAAAGACTACAAAGTAAAGAAGATATGGCAGTGAACAATAAGTTAGGATTCCAAAACTCAATGAACTACTGGAATTTGGGCAGGACTGGGTTTCACATGCAAAGAGTAGAGGGTTCTTCTTTCCCTTAACTGCTGTCCATTCAAAAGCTACACAGGGCAGAGAGGGAAAAGCAGGGAGAGCCAGGAGGAAGCTGCTGCCAGTCCAGCCCCAAGTGGCTGGCTTAATATCCCACAGCCCAGTTGGTATTGTTCCAAAGGGAAGCCCACAAGGCCCCAGAACATATCGAGGTTCAGAGGACACTGTTCCAGAGCCAGAATCTCGCATCCAAGTTGGAATAGACCCAGGCAAACAGCAATGAAGGAGAGACACCCCACACTCCAGGTGTGGCAGGTGATCCCACGCGAGAGTATGTGAACCTGCCTTGGCTTTGGCTACCTAGTTCTGCTGATCCCACTTTTAACTTGCTACTTAATGCATTTCTAGCCTTGACCCCCTCTTCTCTAGCAGGAGATACTATGTCACAGGGTTGTTGTCTTAGTCAAATAGGGGAGTTGTTGTGAGAGCTCTGTTGAAGGACGATATGGGTCTGACTGGTGTTCAGGGCCAGGGTAAACGGCATTTACAGACTGTTCCAAGGTATGGCTTTTGGGGCCTCTCCCTGTAGGCCACTCCAAGTGATGGAAGAATAGGGATGCCATGTTTACATAAACCATATTATTAGGACACCAACCAGAATCCCAAAAGTATTTTGGTACTTTTACATCAATTCATATTTAATCTTCACCATAGCAGTGGGCAAATTATTTGTGAAGAGTCAGACTGTAAATATTTTAGGCTTGGCAGATAACATGGTCTCAGGCAGCATTCAACTTTGCTATTTTAGCACAAAATTGCCTTATATGTAAATGAATGGGTATGGTCCATCCATTTAATAAAATCTTATTTATAAAATCAGGCTGCAGGCTACAATTTGCCAACCTCTGCTATACCCCAACAAATCAGACAAGCAGAAAAGAATTATTAGAGTCAGATGCCATGGAGACACTGTCAATCCCAAACCTGTTTGATAAGAGCAAACTTAATGTGAAGCCAACAGCCCAAGCCCCAGGGATAAGTTTGCAGTTACCAGCAGGGCCCATGGCCAGTGCCTACTCCTCCAGGCTCCACTCAGGGCAGTGTTTTCATCCCCAACCTTGGTGCTGAGCACAGGAATGAAAAGCCCTACAACTCTTTACAGACCCATTGTTCCAATGAGAATGTCAGGAGAAAGAGATGCTGCCAGCTTCTGCACAGGCCGTGGCTGCAGGCAGACCCAGCTCCCCAGAGGATAAGGGGAAGGTTGAGTGACACAATGATCCAAGCTCACTTCAAGGTCAGATTCCCGTTGCTGGCAGCTAGGCAATGAAAGAAATATATCTGCCCCCTCAGCTGTATTCTTAGCCTGGGGCTTATACTCTAGTAAATTAAGGACCCAGAAAAGATGAGGCACCTTTAAATGTACCAGTTCAGTTCTTCCAGATCCTTCTGTGTCTTTCCTCACTGGCATGGAGCCACCCCCCGCCCTTGCTCTTGAAGCGCCTCCCGTCCCATTCTGGTCAATTCCTGAAAGCTTTACGACTCAATTAAGGGAATGGGTTTTCTTGAAAGTAAAAGAGAGGAGGTTACAGAACAGTCAGAAAATAAGTTTGAAGGGGCCATGGGGGAAACAAGCCCTGAGGAGAGAGGCCACAAGAGGGGATGAGCCCAGCTGCAAGAGGCAGAACTGCATGTATGCAAATGCTGGGCTGTCCTCAGAAGCACATGACTCACCAGGCTTGGCCAGTAACCTCACCCTCTCTACCCACTGCCCTCCCACAGATCCCCATATTCCTTACTTCTCAGTGGGAATGTCATTCCAGACATAGTTGGCTGGCCGAGAGGCCTCCACCCTAAACAATGTGGCCTCTACACTTGGCTTCGCCCACCAGCTGGAACATGTGCAGGGCCCAGCATGCTTTTCCCTCAGGACTTGCAGCTTCCTCCCCATCCAGACCAGCTGCTGGCTTTGAAATAGGATTCAAGTCTCAAGCCAGCTTTGCTGGGGCCCTTGCAGAATGCAAGCTCCCATGGAAAGCTACAATATCGGTGTGCCTTCAGCCCACAGGCATGGACCTGGAGCTCACAATGATAGGGAAGCCACACAAGAGGCTCTGTTACCACATCACCATGGGGGCCATTTGAACTAGCACAAAACTTGTGGCTGGCAGCTTGCAAACACAAACTGCTCAGTAGGTGGAAGGCATCTTCATGTCCAGATGTTTCGGCTAAACCTGATATAATCATCCAATTAACTGTACTCAGTTAAGAGTCTTCCTGTTAGGCACAGGAATCAGTTTTTCAGAGTCTAATTTGTATTTGTGGTTTGACACCAACAGTCTTGTTCTGATAACTAATCCTTGAACTCGAAACTGAAATATAATGCCACCACTGAGATACCTGAAGTTACTTGATAATTAAGACTTATTTTATTCCCTGTTGGAAAATTCTATAGTAACAGAAAGATCAGGTTAGGTTGTGTTTCCCAAAGAACTGTTGTTGGAGGACAAACAGAGGGAGTGGGTTCCGTGGTCAAGTGTCTTTGGACATTACAATGAACAATGAAATAATAAAGCAGTTTTGCCATTGGGCGGAGGTGGGAGAGCCTGCTTAACTTTTACATTTATCAGATTTTTTTTTAGAATAGCTCACTTGGAAATGCTGGGTTTGACCACAGAAAATGACAGTGAAGACATGAAAGACACTTAATTGCCCAGCAACAGGCTGTACTAATGCAGAATGCACAGGGGGTTATGAGATGCTTTCAAGATGTTTGTGTTTAGAAGGCCTTCTCCATATAAAATTAATCAGAAGCCCCCTCTTCTTTTCCTAATGTATGAAAAAGGCCAAGCACCATGCAAACTAAGAGCTAGAATTAATACAGCCCCATCAACCAGTCACAGTAAACCCCTGACATGTTCCTCCCCAAGCACAACCAACACCTTTCTCTCCTCCCCACACCTAAGCTGTACTCAATTTCCATGGCCCAGCTCAATGGCTGCCTCCACAAAGGATCCCCGAGTGTCCCAACTACATCCTGAATGGGAAGAGACCCCAGGACTCATGGGTGTGAGCACCAACTCCAGGTCCTACCTCCAAGCCCATTCTTTTAGGCTGCCAGCGCTCCTGCCCTAGTTTCCCAGTTTTTTCAGAAGCAGCCCCAGTGCAGAATGGGCATGAGGACATTGGACTTCTCATGCCCAGTCTACTGGGGTTTCCACTACAACACACTGCGGGTACTGAGAAGTTCAACAGTATGTTTGAAATCTAATAAACTAAATGATGCTACTGACTTTCTTGATGCTTAGAATCCACAAAAGGTAGAGAGTGAAGAGGAAAAAAGGTGTGCTCAAGGAAAAGAGATAACCCAATTCCCTGCTTATCAACTTGCCAAGCCAACCAGCCTCAGCTCAGAGGGGTGGGGCATGCTCCTGCCTGCCCTCCAGAGGCAAGCCCTACACAGCAGGCCTTCAGAAGAATCTCAGCAGCTCTGGAGAAGCCTTTCGGGAAGGAGGCACCATCTAGACAAAGGAAGACCCCTGGAAGATAAAACTGGAGTCTCCACACATTTGAAGAAATAGTGCAGGGACACTAAAGAGTTGTTAATTCATTAAGGACAAGCCATGTACCCAAGTAAAGCCCTGGTCTGGTGCATCAGACATGAACAAAGACAACCAGAAGTGGCTGGACCAAAGAGGGGACAGACTGAGTTAAACAAAGACATCTCTGAACTGACAACATCTCTTGGCATTCCACCCACATCACTGGCCACTTGTTCCTGATCTCACCTGCTCACCTGTTCCCGTAGCCCGTGAACTACTGGAGCAGCACAAGACTCCACTCTGGACCATACTCCGTTCATCCTGCTCTCTCCTCTCATGGGCTCCCCTACTCATTTTCTTCAGTACCATGACATGCAACACCCCCTATACAGACTAGGGGTTCCTGTATTTGAATTTCCGGCCCAGACCTCTGCCTTGAGCTACAAATGTCTAATCCAAGTGTGTGGCTCACATCCCACACTCTCAACATAACTGCCAGAATAAGCTTGCAAAACACAAGCCAAATCAGGCCACTCTTCTGCTTGAAACCCTTCAATGGAGCCCCAGTTGTGCCTCTCAGCAACAAAGCCTGTGGACCCTAGCAATCACCCCCTCCCTCTCCGGCTACCCCCACACCGCCCTCCAGCCAGCACAGTCACCCACCAGCCCTGCCACTGAGACACATCAGCTCTTTCCTTCTTCACAGCTTCAGCCCTTCGATCACCCCCCACCACCACCACCCAGCAGTCTTCATCCTGTGGCTCTTCACATGACAGTCCCCCTCTGTCTTTTAAGTCTCAACCCATATGACTATGAAAGGGGGAGACTAGCTGCTCCCTCCCCAGGGGCAACTTTCTACTCCGTCACCCTATTTACGTCCTGAGGAGCATTTTCTACCACCCCTATAATTTTTGTATATTCTCATTTTCCCCCAAGTCACTGAGCTCCACAAGAACAGGGTCTTTTAGTTTTGTGTGCCCAATTTGAAAAATAAGTGAATAGACCACATTGTTAGCTCTTTGCATGAAAGGGGTTCTCTTGAAAGGTAGTGAGTTCCCCAGCCTTGGTGAGATAAACACGTGGTAGGCATACTGCAGAAGGGTCAAATGGTGGGTAGGATAGAACAAAAGGATGGACCCTGAGACCTGCCAGGGTCATGTCTTCATTAGGAGTCCGTGTGTGTGTCAATAACTGGACTACTCAGAGGCTTCCTGTCAGACGTCCTTCTCACTGAAAACTGATATCTCCCCCTCAGGCTGTATCATGGCCAGTCCCTGCTCCTGAAATCACACAAGGGGTGCTTTCTCGACTCTGATGAAATCCTAGGAATGCCATTTAAGTTTTTTGAAAAGCAAAGTCTGTGAGCTTCAAGGGCCTTCTGGTTCAGGCACAGGTCTGAATGAGCATGCCAAATTAGCTTCTGGCTACAGCACCGGATGGGAAAGTCAAAGGGTTGAAACATCAACCTTACAACACCACATTCCACCTCTGGACCTTGTCACTGACGACGAGGGCCTGTGAATCAAGAGCCTCTACTTGGGCAGAGACTGTGGGCTGGCCCATGGTGCCAGAGATTTTTAAGTTGCAAAACACAAACCATAAATGCAAACGGCCTTCCATGTTTTCTAAAACCTGACCAAAAGCTGAGCCACAGATGAGGAAATGGTCTCTTGATGTCCTTGATGAAATGACAGTTCCATTGGAGGAACAAACGAGATAAGTCTGGAATTGTAGGAGACAGACACCAGGCCACCACTAAGCACTAGAGCTGGGGGCTCCTGAGACTGGCAAGATTTTTTTTTTATAATTTTCAGTCCAAAGCATAGATTTGATACTGCCCACAGCCTGCTGATGGCCATGAGCTTGTCATTGTTGTTTACATGGAAGGACTGGCAATGAGGGCTCCCTTTCTGGGCCCCTGACCCTGGCTCTGTCCCATGGTCTGTGGCAGAATGGACCTGCCTGCTACTGCTGGGATATGGGGGTGCATGTGTACAGCTGCCTTTAGACACAAGAGGCGGCAAAGGATCGGGACAGACTGGAGGAAGGCCCAGTTTTTTCCTTCATGCTTTTGTGTTGCACACAAGCCTCCTCTATAAAAATGAAAATGGTTCAAGAATTAGGCACATTTCATGTGCCTAATATCTCAGTATGAAAAAGTTTAACTCTCTTCTGAGACAAGAGAGGACTTTGTAAGCGGGGACAGGGAATGGAAGATGGGTTTTACTGAAGACAAACTCTATCTGGGCCCTGCCTCCCTTTGATCCTCTGAAGTCAAGCAAGGCCAGGCTGAGGGGCAGACCAACGTCAGGGCTGTGCCTTCCAACTCCAGGCTTTCAAGTGAAGGCAGCCGGACTCCAGCCCTCTGATCATTCTGAGACATACCACGCCCACATGGATAAAATATGGAATGGGAGAATGCTTATGTACACTTGGATTTAAAATGTGGATAATTCTGAGACTATGAAACCAAAACATTAGTTCATTCAGGGCAAGGCAAATGTTTGTTAACTCCTGGGGCAGTGAATCTGAAACTCACCTGTGGTGTAGGGACACCAGTAAGATGGGCTCCTTCCTTCAGGACTTGAGGAAAAGGCTTGGTGCACCCCATTTCACAGATCCCAGACAGAGCTTCTTAGATCTTACTAGTTTGAAAACCAAGGCTGCAGGGACTGGCCTTACCTGTCTCTGGAGGGATGTCCACTGTGGATGCTACCTAATGGGCCCCACCTGCCATGCCCTGACAGTCCACTTTCTCAACTAAGGCAAAGAGAACCTGTTACTCAGTACTCACCTCTTAACCTAAAACTGCTCATAGCTATTTTCTGACTGTGAAAAGAAAAGATTTTAATGAGGAGAATGAGTAAGGCAGCAGATTAAAAGAACACAACCAAAGTGCCAAGAATCCATGACCTAGGATAATCACTGGAACTATGTTGGTGAGATTCTAGTTTGTAAAATTTCTCATATATTCTGCCTTGTAAGTGGTCTGAACTATTATTCTAGCTTAGACCAAAACAGAGAGTTAAGAGACACATATAAGAGAGAGCAGGTCAAGTGAAATCCATATGCACCAAACTCCTTACTTGGGTATAGAAGGCCATAGGGGCTAGCCCAATATCCTATCCCTCACTCTCTGCTTCCATGATTCCAGCCTGTCCTCAGCTCCTCAACTCGGCCAGGTGCCATCCCTACCCAGGGACCTTGCTTTTGGGGGTCCCTCTGCCTGGACCATCTCTTAGATGCTCCTAAGGCCGACTTCTGATCCTTTAGGGGCCACTCTTCCAAGAGGCCTCCCTCCCTGCCCCACCCCAGTCCCACTTTATCACATTACCCTGTTTTATTCTCTTTGTAGTTCCTATAAATGCCCTAAATTACCCATGTTTATTGGCAGTTTCACCCAGGAAAATATAAACCCTTATTCACTCTTGTATCCTCCATATCTACAAATGGTATCTTGTATATGATAGATGTTCAGTGAGTAGTTCTGAACAAAAGAACAGAGGCAGAGAAGGAATCCTGAGGCAGGAAGTTCATGACCCAGGAACTTAGATAAGGCTGAAATTCCAAGATGAAAGGAAGGAGAGAGAGATGTGATTTCATGGTAAACAGGAACAGATCATTCAGGTAGATTTCTATAGGCTGTGTAAAGATTTTCATCTGAAGATTAAAACCACTTAGGGGTCTCTGAAAGGTTTTAATTTAAGAGTAATAGATTCAGGTTTGGATTTTTAAAAACATCACCATCAATTCAAATGAAAAATGAGCTACAAGGGAGCATGCAGGTTAGGAGACCACACAGTAGCTCTGACCAGTGAGGAGGGCTGGCAACTGACATGGGCCTGTGGGACCTATGGTGGCTCTGAGAAGCGGGACAGGAGTCACATCAAGGCGGACTAGCTGGCCAGTGCAGCAGCACTCAATAACATATGAGGAATGGTCAAAGGGTGAGTTTGGTGGAGGACGTTGGATACTGATCAGCCTGGGGTACCCCTGAGATATCCCAGTGGATCTGTCTAGTAGGTCATTGGCTATATGGGTCTGGAGTTCAGAAGACAATGTGGATTGTAAGAAAACAAAGATTCAAGAGACAACATGAAATAATAAGACTGTATTAATGTCTAGGGAGGTGGGGGTTGGGAGACAGAAAGACAGAGAAACATCTAAGGATGCTACAGTTTCTGATATGGGTCACTGTGAACGTGGTGCTGCTATGGAGCCCCAGATGCAGTAAAATATTTGAGAATCACAAATCTGCTCTGAAATTGCATGGGACCCATCAGAGCTACTGTAAAAAAGTATGACTGAATATGGGGAGGGGTTGTCAAAGCCTAGGAGGGATGTGTGTCAAGCAGCTTACTGGGAGGTGCAAGCTGTTACATTTGTGTGAATTGAGAAGCCATGCATCTCACAAGGCCAAATGACTTCATTCTCAGCCTCCCTGGTAACTAGGCATGGCTGTGTGACTAAGTTCTAGTACGAGATAAAAACAAGTGTGTGGTCCATCTGGACATATTTCTTTAAAAGGGAAGGAGAGGCATTCTTCTCCTCCTCCTCCTTTCTCCACCTTATTACTTGAAGCAAGAATTAAATGGCTGGAGCTCTAGCAGCTTTTAGGTCCATGAGGATGAGGGCCAAACCCATGAGATGACAAAGAAATAAGCAAGAAAGCACCTGACAACTTCATGAAACTGCCTCACTCACCTCTCTTGGGATTGCCTCCTTCCAGGCTTCTTTTAAATGAGAGAAAAATAAACCATCTTATTTAAACCACTGTCATTTGAAGATGTTCTGTTGTGTGCAATGAATCCTAGTGGGAATGCTAGCTGGCTGGTTAATCACATCTCCTGCATTGCTTTCCCTTGCTCTAGGCCACACCATTGCCTTGATAGGGAATATCCTCCTCTTTGCCTGTATTTATTTAAACTCTACCCATGCTTTGGAGGATGGACCAAATTCCACCTCCGACACAAGACTTCCCTTCCACTTCTTCCCTGAACTCTGGCACTGCCTGCATTCCCCCACTCCTTGGGCATTTGGCTTAAGCTGCCTTCACAGTGATTTATCCCTCACTATGGACCTCCTGACTGATCCAAGATGCTCAGAACCATCAAGGGCAACATGCCTGTTTCCTAGGTCCTTGGATTCCCTAGGCCTGCAAGGCATTCCAATACAAGGTCACCATGCTTGTGCATCTAGTAAACCTCTTTTGCCTCTACTGGCAGCCAGAATCAGGATGGGAGCAGAAAGTAAGTAAAGTCTAAATATGGAAGAGCAGGCAGAGT
This sequence comes from Artibeus jamaicensis, assembly GCF_021234435.1. Lineage (NCBI taxonomy): Eukaryota > Metazoa > Chordata > Mammalia > Chiroptera > Phyllostomidae > Artibeus > Artibeus jamaicensis. Next base: position 485,908 of record NW_026521968.1, on the reverse strand, counting down.
TGAGGGCAGTTCATAAGAAATCTAAAACCACTTCCAATAAAGAGGCAAGTTGGGGAAAAGATCTGGTATGGCTCCTTCCGACAATATAACATAGCTGTTTGCTTGCCATATGGTTAACCTAGCAAGGGGTGCATTTCACATAAAAACAAAGTGATGGCAGCTCCCAGAGAGGTGCTGTGCCATGGCCCCACAGAATGAGCCCTTCAGAAAAAATAATAAGTCATATAAACCTATGTATTTTCACAGAACATACCAGCAACATGTTCTCCATAAATCATTATCAGTAAAATCAAAATTACTTTTGATTTTAGTTAAAAAAAATCATGTTGCAAATATTGCAAGAGCAAGTTCAGACCAAGGTAAATGGTTTGCAACTGATACAGTTCATTTCTAAAGACAGTCAAATTTTTTAAAATTATATATTTTTCACCCTATTGTCTGCCACAGAAATGGTTAAACCCAATCAAAAAGGCAATAAAAGCCCAGAGGATTCACCCCCACCAGAGTTTGTAACACATGCTGAAGCATCAGCAAGATGTCATCAGAGATAATGAGGACCGGGGACACTGAAATAGAAACTTCTAATTTAGTATATGAGCCCAAGCCCAAATACTACCAGTCTATTTAAGGGTGTGTCCAGAGTTCCTCAATATGCCCTGCCCTAAGAATACAGATGAGGAGAATCCACACTCCAGGACCCCCACAGAAAGTAACCATGCTAGAAACACCAAAGTCCTCATAAATAAACCCGAGAAGATGTGTTTAGCACATAAAGAGCCAATTGAGAGATAAGAAGCATCTCTGAGAGATGCTTCTAGCATGGAATAATGACTATTTAAAACTGCAGATGTCGAATGCGGGTCAGTAACAGGCCATGAGGCAAATTCTGCTTTCCTTCCTGCAGACAGTTTAAGCACAATTTAAATGGCTGCTCCTCCGCCACCTCATTTCTGCTGAAACCAGCTGGGCTTCAACCCAGCTGCCTGCCCAACCTGCCTCCTTCCAGGCCTAAGTGTCCAGGATTCAATATCGGCCCCTCACAGCCAAGTGCCACGTTGAAACTGCTGGTGGACAGGGCTTGGCCTCAGGGAAAGCCTGCCTTCCAGACTGTGTCACCACCTGTGACCACCAGGTGTCAGTAGCGAGCTAGTAGATACCCCTGAAGGGGGGAGACACTGCTTCTAGTGGTTTTAGGGACAAGCAGTACTATCTCAGACTCTCAGGCCCTTGTGACTTTTGCAACTCACCATGCAACCTCACTATGCAATTTGTAGGATGGTTTAATTCAATAGCCTTCATGCTCTTAGACAAAAGATGAAGGACTTTTTCTTTCAATATGTACCAGGGTCTTGCTTTTCTTCCCCTGGGAAAGTAGAAACATAAAAGCAGAGTTTTCTACTCCTTGCCTATTCTCCCCATATAAACTACCAAATGACTATTCCAGCAGTTTCTCTTTATATTGAGGTTTAGGAAGGCTTCAGCGACAGCTTTGCCTCCTATAGGAGGCAAAGTCCAGCAAAGAAACTGGATTGTGCAAAGCCTGACATAAGGGCTACTTCACTGCCTGTTTTGAGGAACTGGAGCCAAGTTGGTTTCTTCCACTGAGTGTAAAAGAAATGGAATAATATCTTCAACAGAAACATTGGATTTATGAGTCACTGCAGCCATATCGAAACCTATATGTTACTGGTCTTTTAAACCCTGGGTGTCAGCAAAGCACTGTCATATCTGTACCTACTGCCTTCTCCAGGATGAGGACACTTCCTTTGGAACACCGGTGTATGCCAAGTCAGGCTCACTGTGCCCTCAGCACCAAGCATTGCAGCTCCTTCCAGGGTCCATGTCGCCACTAAACATTGCCCAGCCACCATGAAGGAATGTGTCCTATTTACCTCAGCCTTTCCCCATCCCTCCATAAGGCCCCCTGCTGAGCACTCCTCTCCCCTCTGAGAACTTGAGGCATCCAGCAGGTTTTTCCACTGCCAATTAGCCCCTTAACTTGAATCCAAGAGAGCCTGATTTCCAATATCTCACAAGCAATGATGCTGAGGACAGACGAGAAACCCTCTCATCTTCTGGGTAAATAACCCTCCTGGGTTCAGCTGAGGGTTTGCAAATAGCTCAGTAATGAACTGAGTCTAAGACTTAGAGAGGCAGTTTGGTACCCAGGGGACCAAAGCTGGCCCTACTATTCTTGGGACAGCCCCACTGTCACCACAACAGGAAGAGAAAGGACATTTCTGCAGTGAGACAGCCACCAAACCAAAGTCTCAAGGGGTTACTCCAGTGTTTGCTATCATGCCTCCTTTATCGTTTATCTGTGTCCACAGATCTTGACTCACAAGAAGCATTACCCTAAGCAATAATGGGGAGCACAAGGCCATTCTATAGGTACTGAGAATGAATAATAATACCAAGGAACTTAGCTTAGCCAGTGAAACTACTGCCCCTCTCCTTTTGTCTTCATTCATGGCCCCAGTCACATTCCACCCAAGCCCAGCAACAACTTTCAAGCTTATGTCTTCCAAACACACAGGCTGATAAGGACAAGCCTGTGGAGCAAAGTGCCAGTCTCACCATTTGTTGATGATGAGAAACAGTGGCGGACACTGCCTGAGGAAGAAGTGCTACAGTTCTGCCAGAGGTCAGTCGCATGTCCATTGCCCACGATCCATTCCTGGAAAGAACCAGACATTCATACATCAGCTGAGGCAGTGAGGAGTGACAGAAAGGGGAGGGAGAGGACGAAGGCAAAGCAAAGAGCAGCCTCATCAACCTGTCCACCCGGCCTGCCCTTGCCGTGCCCTTGCCCTGCCCAGTGCTGCCCAGCCAGAGGCCACAGTCATGCTGGAGAAAGGAGAGAGGTGTTGGCCTGGCTCAAACATCATGTCGGGGAGGAGGACAGTTTTTGCAAGTAAAAAGCACTTTGTCAATGGAAAAGTACCACACACAAATGCATAACTTACCATTATGTGCAGAGGTGTGTACTATAGTAGGAGTCACTCAGGGCCCCTGTACTCGAGCCATCTCTCCTCCCTGGGTCTTCCGGGTGTCATTCCCCACCCACCACCTCTCTGAGCCTATTTCCTTTTTTATAATCCCTACCAATCTGACAAGATTGTCAGCCACAATTAGAATGTTGTAAAATGCTTATAAATGGTAAACTCGGATGCTTATAAAATTCACAAATCTGGGACATAATTATTTTTCATGGACTGAATTATTTCTCAACCTTTTAAACAGATAAGAATATCAGGCCTGGAATTCACCTCATATGAAGAAGTTAAAGCCGCAGCACCTAACTGCCCAGGGTTGTTTCATCTTCACAGCCAAGAAAATAAGTTTACAATCCAATCTACTTGATGCTGCTGGCTTTGTAACTGAGTTATCCTCTTGACCTGCCCATGCGCAGTCGAAGTTTGTCTAAGAAGGTGCTTTGACCACATAAAAAAAAGCAGACCTGGGACTGTGACTTCTTTTCTGAAAAAGCTTATTTTAACTTCCCAACTTTAAGTCCTAAAGGCTGTTTTGTGCACTAAACCGCCCATCTGACCTGTGCCACTTGGAAAAAGCAAACCTTCATAAATACTCTACTTCCTCAACAAACCTGCATCAAGAAAAAACGCTAAGCAACTATACCAAATAAAGGTTTGGGGCCCTTACCTCCACTGCAATTACTGGACTTAGAAGGAGGCCTGGGCAGCTAACCCGGTCCAGTGATTGCTTCCTTCCTACCCCTTAATCTGTTCCGGTTTTCTCAAAACAACTGAAAAGGCACAGATTGCCAGAAACTGCAAAATGCCCTGGGACATCTGAGCCTTCTTGTCTGCAAATAACCACGCTGTCCTGAGCTAGACGGGGCACCAGTGGGATCAGGGCTTCCGGAGGCCCCAGCACTGGGTGAGCGAGGGATGCCCGGCCGCCCCCGCTGTCCTACTGGCACTCACGCTGACGATGGTGGAGACGAACAGCAGCACCAGAACTGCGACGTGGAGAACAATGATACTCAGCAACAGGAGGAGCATTTTGGCGGCAAGTTCTGCTCAGCGAAGTTTCTGCCTGCCAGGAGAGAGCCGAAGCTAGATGTGAGAGGCCCAACCAACTGGCACCCATGAGCCAGGGCGACGGGCAGTGAGGGGGAAGGTCCCTGCGTTTCCCTCGCCTGGCTCCACGCCCGCCCTCCTTCCTCCCCACTGCAGGCCGAGAGGCGGCAGCCGCGGACCACTGGATACTTGCCCAGCACTCAGCAGGGCGGCGGGGGGGTGGGGGTGCCGGGGGAAGGTCCCCTTGCGACAGAACAACTTTTGCTTTTGGAAAAAAAATGTGGTAAGTCAGTGCAGGAGAGGTTTTTCCAGAATGGCGAGCAGTGGCCACAGCCCGCCTCCACCCACCCGGTCGCTTCCCAAAGACAGCCCAACTTGGGGAAGCAGACAGAGCGCCCGATCCCTTACGCAGTGAAGGTGGGGTGAGGGGCTAGGCGCCCAGATGCCTGCAAGAGGCCTGGGAACACCTGGGGTCGGGTCTGAGGGAGAGCGCGCCGCAGGGAGTTGGTTTCCCAGATCCCCGCGCGCTCATCATTCCACGAGTCTCCAAGTTTCCACTCGGTCCTGCCAACGCCGGGGAGCCGTCCTGGCCCCAGCTCAGCCACCGAGAGATGCTGGAGGCTCCGGAGAGCGCGCAGCCCAGTGTGAGGAGGAAAGAATGGTCGGAGAGAAGTACTGGGACCCTGCGCCTCCCGCCCACAGTCCGAGACCTCCCGCAACCCCTGTGGGCGGGGCCCACACTGCCTGCTTGGCGCAGCACATTTATTTGCCCGCGAGGCTTCACAGGGCCGGCTGCTGGAGGAGCCGGGATACTGCTACCCGGTCCAGGAGACCTGGGACTAGGAACTCTTTTATGAAAAAGCCAATTTTAACCTTACAGTTTTAAGTCCTAAAGGGTATCTTGTGAACTAAGCCTTCCATATGGATGGAACGGAGCAAATGTCCGGTGGGAAGGAGAGGCGGAGGGTGGAGGGTGGAGGGTTGATTCCCAGAATTGCAGTGGGCCGCAGTCTGCAAAACATCAATCCGGGGTTGTGCGGTCCTCGCCCCTCATTTTACAGACCTTGGGGAACGGAAGACCGTAATGGCCTGTTAGACTGTGTGTAAAGCTGGGAGACGAGCTGCGTCTTGGGGGACCATTTCAGGATGGAGTCTTGGGCCAGGGAGATGTTTCATAATTCTGTTTTTAAAGTACCCAGTCCCATGCCCCACCGTTCTCCTCCACAAGCAACACATTCAAAGAAGTCCAGGAATGTACAAGAAGACATAAGCACGGTTTTCTGATGTCTCCCAGAAGGTTTAAATTAAGTCCGGTGGCTTCTAGTGCCCGGGCGCGGCAAGAGAAGAGTGGTCGGGCATAGAGCTGGAAAGTGGGGAAGTACAGTACCCCAGGAGGTCTAGGGAGAGCACTGGTTTGCCAATGAGTCCCCGAGTAGCCTCCATTCCAGCGAGGCGAAAACTGCTCCTCCCCTGCCCCGTATTCTGACCCAACACCCGCGCCCCTTACGTTCTACACACCCCAGGGCACCCCACTCTGTATCCCTACAAACCCCATTGGAACCACACGGGGCAGACCGTGTTCTCTTCGCCCGCACCCGATACAGAAAGCTCAGGGACCTGGCCAGCCTCAAGCCTGCGCCTGCTCCACGCTTTCTGGCACCATTAACAGAAGATGCCCATGTTTCTCCCCCACCTCCTCCACTTTTCGAACCGAAGCACTTACAGCCCAGAGAGATAGCTGTCCCCAATCCTCAGAGTGGCCTCAGGTACAAACTCGATGCGTTCTCTAGGCTGCTCGTGTCCCCAGGGACAGCTGCGCCGCAGGGCTGCGATCGCAAAGCGAGGGGCCAGAGGAAGGCTCCTGCCGATCCCCTTTAACGGGAACAACGCCCTGTCTGCGTCGCTGCAATAGGGTGTGTCCCTGGGTCAGCGTGTGCAGGAGGGCGGGACTCAGGGAGGAGAAAGGGCAGAAAGTGGCGGGTGGGGGCAGGAGACAGTTACTTGGTCTTTAATGCGCCACAGGAGAAAGTTGATCTCTGCAAAACTGCTGCGACTTTTACTCAAAACAAACTAGGAGACAGCTGAGTTTTCTCACCTCCACTTCCCCTCGCTCCGCTGAGTTCGTGAAAACCAAGTATTGACCAATAAACTGGCCCCTCTGGCCCCTCAGCCCACGTGGGAAATCTAGCCAGAGTTCGCCCCCACGGGTGCCCAGCGCTGGGCTTCGGGGGGGAGGGGGCTCAGGCAGACTGAATTCCCTTGGGGGCCTAGGTTGGATTTCTCTTATACAGGGGGAAGAAGGGGAAGGGCGCTGACACTTCAGCCCTAGAAGATGTCCCAGTCCTCTTAGGGCCTGGAGCACCCGGCCTGCCCAGTCTCCTTCGCAGTGCACATCTGCACCGCGCGGCTGTTACGAGTGTCTACAAGCAGGCCTTGCGTCGGGTTCAGTGCATCGCGTTCCTAGGATTGGCACGGAAAGGATCTAGCGGGCACTTTTTGGATAAGAATAAGTCGGCGGAAGGAGAGTCCTGGCAACTATGAGACAGCCTGTCCTGGGGTCCAGCTCCTCCTAGCCTGGGCAAAACCAGAACACAACCTGGTAAGCTCCTGGCAAAGTTTGCCTGGCTTGGCTCCCAGGCTGGGCTGGAGTCCCTGCCAGGAGGTGGGGAGTTGGCCATTGGAGGTGGGGGAAGAGCAGCCAGGGAAATCAGCTGATTCATAGCTGCCTGAACTTGGTCTGCCCAGCGTCACAGGGAGAGAGGCTAGCCTTTCCGGGCGTGGCGAAGATGCATTCAAATAAAACACTCCGGAAGGCCAGCCTGGATGCACGAATATGCTTGTTAAACGTCTTTGCCTACTAATGCACTTCACACACACACACACACACACACACACACACACACACACACAAAACACATCTACCTGTTAGTGAACTGTGTCATAAAACTTCATTACTCTAAAGGATTCAAGTCACATTCACGTTATTTTACTATTTGAAAGTAGCTGCTAATTGCATATTCTCTAAATGAAAATAAGTTATTTCAAAAATTTTTTCCAATGTGGTATTTTAAAAAAAATATTATATTACCAAATTATAAATAAGAATCTTAGTAAAAATTGTGTTCAGTGCCCATGATGTGACAGGCACATTAACAGGACTTTACACTGGGTTTGTGAGAGGTGGTGTGGTCCAGTTATTAGGCCCTGCGCTTAGCAGGGCCTGATTACCCTGCTTCCTCAGGGTTTATGAATTTGGGCAATCAGCTAAAGTTCACTGAGCTTCTCTGTTCTCTCTGCAAACAACAAAAAGTGCCTATTTTAAAAGATGTGAAGCAGCAAGCATAGTGTCTGAAACATAATAGGGAACCAGTGTCCAGTAACTTGTCACCATCCTTATTATGATATCACATTTAACCATCACAACAAGCTCAGGAGCAAGTCTGACTGCCCCTAGACCAAAACAGCTCCAAACTCCCATTGGTTGAAAGTGCACATGCAAGTGGCATGACTAAAAACAGAAGTGTTTGTTCTTCTCCCCGGGTCATTTTATAGTGAGGTTTGCCCTAAGCATTACTGCTTTGCTTTATGCCATTTAGACTTTTATTTACTTTATTTAACAAACATTTATGTGGTCGATATGTACCCAGTACTACTCTAAGCACTTTACAAATGTTAGCATATTTAACTCAGGATTTTTCCCCCAACTAAATTTTTAAATGAAGTATATACACCTACAACAGTGTACATATTGTAAGGCATGGCTCATATCTTGCTTTCTTTTGAATCCAACGTTTTAATCAATGCCAGGTCAAAGCCACAGTATGAGCTGCAGAACCTGTGAACCCCTCCATCCCTCATAGCTCTCCCGTCTCCCCAAAGTTGTGGGGAGCAAAATGCTGTTGTTCAGTGTAGTGCACTGGGTGTAAGCTCTGCCACACCCATGGTGAGCCAGGGCTCAGCTGCAGGAGAAAGCTTCTCTTTGACTTGCTTACCACTGTGAGATCACCTGCGAGGCGTATATGCAAAGCTGTGTTTCTCAGCAGGGAAGGAGCATCTAGTCCCCGTTATCCCTTCAGATCTGATGTATGGGTCTTTCTAGATGCCCTCAGACATTCTCAACACATATCCAGCTTATCCAGCTCCTAACCTAGGATTTTAAAAAATTCTCTGACTCCCCAGTCAATTTCAACACAAACATACTGTCTCCACTGCAATTCCATTTGTGGTTTGCGCGGGGTGGGGGGGGGCGAGGGGGGGGTTGGGCAACAAATACTCTGTGAAGCATAAATACACACCACCCAGAGGCACAGTTTGCAATAAAACTCACCAGGCCAAACAGTGTTACCCCTTCCTCCTCGCAGTGTTGTTTGTAGTCAAATGCAAAAGATGCAAAATCAAGGCTCTCCCCACAGGGCAGCAGAGAGGCCAGCAACTGGCAGACCAAACCCTGCTGCTTCCAACCAGGCTGCCCAAGATGTTCCCTGGTAGTGCTCCCTGTCACTGAAAGCCAAACCAGGCGTCCTTCCAGTTATTCAGGGGCTGGTTCAACACTGGAATATGTCATGGTGGCCTGAGAGTGTCTCAGCCTCTACTATTTAAAGGGACAGTGCCCAGCTTTGTGCACTTTCCAGAACTCAGTGATCCCAAGAGGCCCTGCAGGGAATGTAGAAACTGAAATCAAGAAGGAAATGAACTTTGGGTATGCCTTAACTTGCAATGCTGAGGCTGTTCTTGCTGGAGGTGCCAGCCTGTGTAATAGCAAAGAGGTCTCCTAAGTTCTCTGTGCCCACCCCCCACTCCCAGTGAATTCTGCAAAGATGAAATATACTATGTGAAGGGTCTGCATCCATAGTGTTATATGTGTACAGGCAGATACTTTTAATCAACAGCATCATTTTACGGGGCTCAGACATTGTGAAGATTATCTCTCATAACAACACTCCACAGAACCAAATGTCTCTGCCACCCAGTCATTATTTAATGTTGATCTTCTGTGGGGGCGACTACTTTTGCAAGGTCCCCCCCCCCCGTGCCACAGACACGTGTGAATGAGTAAATGGTGACCCCGAATATGGTTGAGACAAGATGAGATCTGTTTGGGAATGGATGAGTGGGCTGTGGCCAGTTTCTCTGAGGAGAAAAAGGCTTCGAGCGCCTTCTTCCATAGCCTTTTATTGGGTTGTAATACACAGGAATACAGGGCAGCAAGGATCAAACAGTAGACAACATTTCAAAGAGGTCTGAGGGTTTCAGTCTGAGTGAGTGTCTGTCAGGAAGAGAGTTGCAGAAACTTTGGAAGACATACTCATTTCCTCTCAGACCCTTATCATATGAATGAAAGCACTCTTAACAGAGCAGATTTCACAGGTTTATCAGGAAGTCTTTGTGATGCCAGATTTTCCCCAGGACACACTCTGGCCAGGCAAGGAGCTGCACCTTTCTCCATCATATATTCAGGCTTAAGGGGATTAGAGCCAGGAAGTGCTCCTCCCAGAGGACTTGGGGACTCAGGCTTTGACAAAGCTGGGGGGCAAGAGTCCATTGCTCTTTGTTGCAGCCCCTGAGTCCTTCCATGAAGGCCTCCCAAGTGATCAAGTCTGGCTTAGGTTGCCCCCCACTGTGAGGGATCTTACCTGTCATTGACTTCTGACCAAGCTTTGGGGGCAGGGAAAGGAACTGAGGCAGCATTTGCTACCAGAGACAAGCTTTGTCTCCTGTGGCTCACATTCCAAAGGTCGTCTCTCGCCCTTAGCCACAAGGAGTAGAGATACAATTCCTAAAATCAGCCAGAGTGGTCTACAACAATCTTCATGAGATAATCCAACTCAAGTAAGCAATCCTCTATTGAAAACATTCTAACCGTTCTGGCAGGATAGACTAGGAGAACAACTAAGAAGTCATGGAGAGGTGGACAAGTGAAGACATGGTATTCCTTAGACCCTTTGTAGTTTATACTCCTTCAGGCTCTCAAAAAGAGTCCTCCATCTTTTGCAAGTTCTTCTGGGTAGAAACTCCAAGACAAGGGGAGTTGGTTTTATTAAACAAGTTTCTGGAAACTCTGGCAATTTCCCCACCTCTTATGTTAGGGACTCCCACTTTGGGGTGTCCTGTAGAGTTTGAAGAAGTGCCCTCAGCCACAGACTCTGTTTTATTGGGCTGCTCAGGCAGTTGGAGTAGGTGGGGGTTCCAAATGTTCTTCTCCCCTGTACTGCTCCCAGCCAGCTTTCTCAGCCCCAGTGAAATAAGTTGACCTCTTCCCTTTGGGTAAGTCACTTTTATTTTTGCCAACAGTGGTTCTCAGGCCTTAACAGCCCTTTAGAATCTCACAAGAGCTTTGCAGATGGCCTCTCCTGGGCCTGTGCCCCTATCAGGTACCACTCTGGCCTGAGTTGGGGCTCAGGTGTGGTTAACATTCCCCAGGATGGTCCAGTGTCCAGCCAGATTGTCATATGGTATCACATGGTTTCTGGTTTCCTTCCAACTGCCTTCTGTTGTGAAGCCCAAATTGAGGCCAGCCCAGTATGGGGTGCAGTGTTCTGTAAGTTATAGTTCACAGTCCTGCTAGGCAAATCAAGGGTATGTGCACATTTGGGGTGTGTGTGAGTTTGAGAGAGGAGAGAGTAGCCTCCTTCAATCCTACCCTGACATGGAAGAGACCTGTGAGCATGGTTTGGGGGCCTCCCCAGATAACTGCTTCCTACAGTGCCTCCCACAATGAGATGCTGAGGGCTGCTGCCTTGCAGGTCAGGATTAAGCCTGGAGACCTTTGAGAAGATCAGTTCTGGTCAGAGGAAGAAGGGTGGAGTAGAGTGGGGGTGGCATGCATGCCTTTTGCTTCTGATGAGCTCTTCCTCCTTTCATGAACCCCATGTTTCAGGAACTCCTTCAACTGCCCATCTCTGGCAGCGAAGCCCTTGGAGAACCTGCTGGCTTTGGCTATGGTCTGTCTGATGTCTTGGGACATTAATCTCCTGCAAAAAGGAGGCCCCTTAAATCTGTTCTGGAAGGGATCCTAGCAGAACAATTCCCGCAATGCACCACTGTGCCCGTGGTCCCTTGAGCACACCTCTGAGCTAGAGGAACAGCAGTTGCAGATGTTTTTTTCATCTCTGAGTCCCTAAACCACTCATCAAGTATGAAACCTCAGCCAAAGCCAGGAAAGTTCACAGACAAAAGCCAAATCCTTTTGAGAGGTTCAAAGCAACACTGGACAAAGTTTCAGGTACATTTACTTTTTATTGTTAAAAACTAGGAAATACCTGCCCCAACCCATGTAGCTCAGTGGGTTGGGTGATGTTCCACGATGCAAAAGGTTGCTAGTTCCATTGCCATTCAGGGAACATGCCTCAGTTGCAACTCAGAGAGACAACCAATCAATGTTTGTCTCTTACATAGATGTTTCTGCCCCTTTCTTTCTTCCTCCCTACCTCCCTATCTAAACATATTAAATAAATAGAATCTTTTTTAAAAAAGAACTAGGAAATACCAACCAGGAGACTTCAGTGGTAACCATGGACCTCATGGCACAATTACCTTAGAACTTTGACTCAAAATTAAAATTTTAGAAACGTATCTTAAAATACTCATGGATATTTGAAAATGTGGCTCTAAAGGTATTTATTGCAGCACTCTTTATGATGAAGAAAATATGAACATTCTAAATCCTAAGCAATAGGAAAATGATTGGGTAACTTTTAGGATAGTGATAAGATGAAATGTTATGTAGATATTAAAAATAATGTTGAAGATAATTTAGCGAAATGAGAACATCAACAATGTGGTTATTTGGGAAAATGTTACAGATTACTATACCTGTGATCTACCAACACTCCCCAGGCACTGTGCTCAGTCTCTCATTTATCACTGACAGCATCCCAGATTGTGGAGCCAAATGTAAGCTTTGACATCTGAGGCCAAGACCCTGTCTTCTTAACCACTGAACTCCACTATGAGCTGTACCCAAGTTCCAGTGACAAAAATTAAAGCAGAACCTGAAAGGCTGCACAGCTTGGAGGGTACTGCATAAAATAATTTTTTAAATACTTGTTTTCAACATAAAAGGGGAAAATTAATTTGCAGGGAATTGAACTTATCATGGGGCTAATCGGGATTAATAATCACACCTGTTAGCCTCATGCCTGCATCATGATGAATCTGTGACTTTCTGGTATAAGTGGAGGAAAGGGACACAGGACCTGCCCCGTGGAGGGGCCGGGCAGTCACAAGCCAGGCCTTGCTTCATTGCTTCATCTTTTGTGCTGTCTCCAAGTGGAGTCACACGTCCAGGCCAGGACTGAATTAAGCTGTCCATTCTATAATGTTGTTGGTAAAATGTAAGCACTTACATGGATCATGAGTTTGGTAACCTTATTTTATGCTTATTTAAATGCACCAGAAGACTTGGAGGAGAGGGAGTAGCCTAGACCTTTACTGATTTTGAGGAACCCTGACTGAGCCAACAGTTCATTGGCAGAGTTATGTGACTTTGAATCTGAGAATCCCTACAACCCACACCACAAGCATGATGGTACATAGTACAGAAGAGTCATGGTGCACTGAAAATTATGGTCCATTTGACCTGTGGGGAGACTCTGCATGATTGTCAATGATCTATCACCTACCACATTATTCTCACAGTTGATCTCTCCTCTTGCTCCCTCTCTTTCTCACCTCATTCAATGTTCAAGCATAACGAAGTCAAAATACCATTAATATCTGAATTTCACTGCCTTGTGAACTCCTCAATGATAGGGGAACCTCGAGACTTTTTTGAATTTTCCTTCCCAGCATGGTTTTTCAACAGTTTTCCCATGGATGGTTTACTCGAGATGGTCTCACCTCTCACTCCTGGGTCATTGAATGTGTGCCTGTCTTGTGGACCCCTAAGAGGGGACTAGATTATGAATCATTTTCTAAATTTATTGGATGAGGAAACTTTTGTTCTCAGATTCTCTCCAAGACTTCATTTCCATGAAACTCCCCATTGAAAACATGGGCACTTCCTGTGACTTTTCTGGCCCCAACAGTCTAGTCTCTATTGATGAAGGCAAATGGAAAAAAATGACATTTATTCAAACTGACCATAGACACCTCAGGAAATGAAAAGGCATATGTGAAGGCAGGAGCCAGCTAAGGGGCTCCAGGTCAGGTAACATTTCCCAGGTAGGAAGAGATTTGTTACTGTGATCCCAAGTAAGGATTTGGGTGGGTATGGTCTGAGGTCGCACTGTGCCATATCCTTCCCAAGGGCCACTCAAGCTCTCCCTTGCTAAATGTTTATTCTCCTTGTGGGAGGACTACAGAGATTCAGCTCAGGGTGTGCCTCATCATGGTCTTTGGAAGAACACCTCCAACTCATTATACAGCTACATAAATGGTTCAAAGGTGGTCTCTGTGTACTGGTCTGGGCATTGTTTTATTTCTTCACTGCAGGCTGAGACCCGTAACATTAAAAGCGATTGTGACCGACGCTGAAACACCAGACAGCGGCAGAGTCAGCTACTGGAGCTGGGTCGCACGTGGCCCCTGTGCTGCCACCAGAGCAACAGGCCTGGGAGCCGGGGAGTCAGGTACGGGAGCCGGACACTCCAAGCCCCTGTGACGGTCCTGGGAGACAGAGGAGTCAGGAACCAGAGCAGGGACATTCTCAGCCCTTGTGCTGATGCCATAGCTACCGGCCTGGGCAACGGAAGGGTAGGTTGCAGGAGCTGGGACACCAAAGGCCCCTGTGATGCCGCCATAGAGACAGGCCTGGGCCCTGAGGAGCCAGCTACGGGAGGCGGGATGTTCTCAGATCCTGTGCCGCTGCCATAGCGACGGGACTGGACGCCGGGCAGTCAGGTACGGAAGCCTGGACACTCCAAACCCCTGAGACGGCCCTGGGCGGCAGAGGAGCCCTCTACAGGAACTGGGATGTTCTCAGCCCCTGTGCCACTGCCATAGCGACAGGTTTGGACACTGGGGAATCAGGTACGGGAGTTGGGACATTCTAAGCCTCTGTGCCACTGCCATAGAGACAGGACTAGACGCCAGGGAGTCAGGTACGGAAGCCGGGACACTCCAAACCCCTGTGACGGGCCTGGGTGGCAGAGAGAGCTGGATACGGGAGCCGGGACATTCCCAGCCTCTGTGCCGCTGCCGTAGTAATGGGCCTGGGTGCTTGAGGAGGCAGCTACTAGAGCCGGGACATTCAGCAGTGGTAGGCTACCAATGCAGGGACCAGCACGAGGACCAGCGTGAGTGTAGGTGGAGACGAAGAACATCAAGAAACTTAAAGGAGTCTGCACCACTGAACTTCACAAGGATCATACCACAGAAGTTTACACCATAAAACCAGGGTTTCAGAACAGATCAATTTTAGAAGCAGAGACTAACAAGAAGAGTCTCAAACAATGGGAAGACAAAGAAACAATCCCCAAATGAAAGAAAAAGCAGAAACTTCAGAAAGAATGTTAGATGAAATAGACGCTGATCAACTAGTGAATTGATTAGATATCAGATAGTGAATTCAAAGCACTGGTTATTACGAAGTTCAAAGAGCTCACAGTGAAGTATCAGAAACTACAGGGGAACTACAATGATCTCTCTGCAAACTAAATCAACATGAAAAAGGAAATGGAAACTATCAGCAAGGAAAAAGAGGAAATGAAGAATACAATTTCTGAATTGAAGAACACAGTAGAAAGTTTCAAAAGTAGGATAGATGAAGCGGAGGATAGGATTAGTGAGTTGGAGGACAAGGTAGAAAGCATCTCACAGAAAGAGCAAGAAAATGAAAAGAGGCTCAGAAAGAATGAAGAGGGATTAAGAGAAATGCAAGACAATATGAAATGTAATAATATCCGAATAATAGGAATACCAGAAGGAGAAGGAGAAGAACAAGGGATAGAAAATGTATTTGAACGAGTAATGAGAGAAAATTTTTCTAATTTGATAAGAGAAAAAGTCTCACAAATCCAGGAATCACAGAGAGTCCCAATCAAGAGGAACCCAAGGAGGCCCACTTCAAGACACATCATCATTAAAATGGCAAAATTCCGAGACAAAGAGAGAATCTTAAAGGCAGCAAGGGAGAAAAAAGAAGTAACATACAAGGGAGCCCCAATAAGGTTAGCTACTGACTTCTCAATGGAAACACTCCAAGCAAGAAGAGAATGGCAAGAAATATTCCAAGTAATGAGAACCAGAGACCTACAACCAAGGCTACTTTACCCAGCAAGGCTCTCAATCAAGATAGATGGCCAAATAAAGAGCTTCCAAGACAAAAGACGCCTCCACCAAACCAGCTCTACAAGAAATCCTAAAGGGACTGCTTTAAGGGAAGGAAGGGTAAGAGGGGGACAGAGGAACACAGGTACAAAAAAGGCAATGAATAAGTACCTATCAATAATAACCTTAAACGTAAATGGATTAAATGCTCCAATCAAAAGACACAGAATAGCTGAATGGATAAGAAAGCATGACCCACACATATGCTGCCTAGAAGAGACCCACCTCAGGACAAAAGACCATCACAGACTAAAAGTGAAAGGCTGGAAACAAGTTTTCCAAGGAAACTGACAAGAAAAAAAGGCTGGGGTAGCAATTCTCATATCATACAAAATAGATTTCAAAAAAGAGGCCATAAAGAGAGACCCAGAAGGTCACTTCATTATACTCAAGGGAAGAATCCACCAAGAAGACATTAACATTGTAAACATATATGCACCAAACATAGGGGCACCCAAATATATCAAGAAAATCTTAGAGGACTTCAAGAAAGATATTGATGGCAACACAATTATAGTAGGGGATTTTAACACCCCACTATCAAAAATGGACAGATCTGTCCTTCAATGCCTGGCCTATTTCACTCAGCATAATGCTTTCCAGTTCCATCCATGTTGTTGCAAAAGGTAGTAGCTCCTTCTTTCTCTCTGCTGCATAGAATTCCATGGTGTATATGTACCACAATTTTTGGATCCATTCATTTACTGATGGGCACCTAGGTTGCTTCCAACTCTTGGCTATTGTAAATTGTGCTGCTATGAACATTGTGGTGCATAGGTTCTTTGAAATTGATGTTTTAGGATTCTTGGGGTATAATCCTAGCAGTGGAATTGCTGGGTCAAAAGGCAGGTCAATTTTTATTTTTCTGAGAAAATTCCATACTGTTTTCCATAATGGTTGTACCAGTCTGCAATCCCACCAACAGTGAACTAAGGTCCCCTTTTCCCCACACCCTCTCCAACATTTGTTGTTTGTTGCTTTGTCTATTATAGCCATCCTAACTGGTGTAAATACCATATGATCGCACCTTTGACAGGAAGCTAAAGAATAAAACAAACAAGCAAACAGAATAAAAACAAAGACGCTGAAATAGAGAACAAGAGGGCAGCGACCAGAGGGGAGAGGGAAGGGAACTTAAGGAGAAAAAGGGGGAGGGATTTTGAGGAACAAGTATGAAAGACACAGAGATGAGGACTGGGGCGGGGGGGGGGAATGGGAGGGAGGGGGGAGACCGGGCGGGTGGGTGGGGTGGGATGGAAGAAATAGATTAAAAAAAAAAAGTACTTGAAAAGTAACTAAATAAAATTTTTAAAAAACAAAAAAAAATAAAAAAAATAAAGTCTGTTATGTCTGAAAAAAAAAATGGACAGATCTTCCAAACAAAATATCAACAAAGAGATAGTGGCATTAAACAACACCCTAGATGAAATGGACTTAACTGATATATATAGAGCCCTTCATCCCAAAGAAGCTAAATACACATTCTTTTCAAATGCACATGGAACATTTTCAAAGATACACCACATGATAAGACACAAAACGAGCCTCAAAAAAATTCAAGATTATTGAAATCATACCAAGCATCTTCTCTGACCACAAGGGACTGAAATTAGAAACCAACCCCAAAGGAAAAAACCCAAAGCACCCCAAAACATGGATACTGAATGGTATGCTATTAAACAATGAATGGGTCAAGAATGAAATTAGGGAAGAAATCAAAACGTTTCTGGAAACAAATGAAAATGATCTCACAACAACCCAAAACTTATGGGACACAGCGAAGGCAGTCCTGAGAGAGAAGGTTATAGCAATACAGGCCTACCTAAAGAAGATAGAAACATTTCAAACAAACAACCTAACCCTATTCCTGCAAGAACTCGAGGAACAACAACAAAGACAGCCCAGAGCAAGCAGAAGGAAGGAAATAACCAAGATTAGAGCAGAATTAAATGACATAGAAACTAAAAGCACAATTTTAAGGATCGATGAATCCAGGAGTTGGTTCTTTGAGAAGATAAACAAAATAGACAAGCCTTTAAGTAGGCTCATCAAGAAAAGAAGAGAGAGGACTCAAATAAACACAATCAGAAATGAAAGAGGAGAGATTACAACTGATACCACAGAAATAGAAGAGATTGTAAGAAATTACTATGAAGAACTGTATGCCAAGAAATTTGAAAACCTAGGGGAAATGGACACATTTCTGGAAAAATGTGAATGGTCTGAAAAATTCATTCACAGGAGAATTCTACAAAGCATTTAAGGAAGAGCTAACCCCTATTCTCCACAGACTATTCCAAAAAATCCAGAAGGATGGAAAACTCCCAAATTCTTTTTATGAAGCCAGCATCATCTTAATTCCAAAACCAGACAGAGACACAACAAAGAAAGAAAACTTCAGGCCAATATCGCTGATGAACATAGATGCTAAAATCCTCAACAAAATATTGGCAAATCGCATCTGACAATATATCAAAAAGATCATACACCATGACCAAGTGGGATTCATCCCAGGGATGCAAGGATAGTTCAATATTCGCAAATCAGTAAATGTAATACATCACATAAACAAAAGCAAAGACAAAAATCACATGATCATATCAACAGATGCGGAAAAAGCTTTCAATAAGGTACAACACCCATTTATGATAAAAACACTCAGCAAAGTGGGAATACAGGGAGCATTTCTCAAAATAATAAAGGCCATATATGAGAGACCTACAGCCAATATCATACTCAATGGTAAAAAACTAAAAGCTTTTCCACTAAGATCAGGAACAAGACAAGGTTGTCCACTTTCACCACTTCTATTCAATATAGTATTGGAAGTTTTAGCCACAGCGATCAGGCAAGAAAAGGAAATAAAAGGCATCCAAATAGGAAAGGAGGAAGCAAAACTGTCACTGTTTGCAGATGACATGATAGTGTACATGGAAAATCCTATAGACTCTACCCAAAAACTGCTCAAACTAATTAATGAGTTTGGCAAAACAGCTGGTTACAAAGTCAATATCCAGAAATCAAAGGCATTTTTGTATACCAACAGTGAATCAGCGGAAGCAGAAATAAAGAAAAAAATCCCATTCGATATAGCAAAAAGAAAAATAAAATATCTGGGAATCAACCTAACTAAGGAGGTAAAAAACCTGTATGCAGAAAACTACACAGTCCTGAAGAACGAAATCAAGGAAGACACAAACAAATGGAAACATATACCTTGTTCATGGATTGGAAGAATTAATATCATCAAAATGTCCATACTACCCAAAGCAATATACACATTCAATGCAATACCTATTAAAGTACCAATGGCATATTTCACAGACATAGAACAAACACTTCGAAAATTTATATGGAACCATAAACGAGCCCGAATAGCAGCTGCTCTTTTGAGAAAGAAGAACAAAGTAGGGGGGATCACAATACCTGATATCAAACTGTATTACAAAGCCACTGTAATCAAAACAGCCTGGTACTGGCATAAAAACTGGCACATAGACCAATGGAACAGAACATAGAGCCCAGAAATCAACCCAACTCTCTACAGTCAATTAATATTCGACAAAGGGGGCAGTAACATAAAATGGAGTAAAGATAGCCTCTTCAACAAATGGTGTTGGGAGAACTGGACAGCTACATGCAAAAAAATGAAACTTGAGCACAGACTTACACCATACACCAAAATAAATTCAAGGTGGATAAAAGACTTAAATGTAAGTCAAAACACCATTAAAGTCCTAGAGGAGAACATTGGCAAGAAAATCTCAGATATTTCATGCAGCAACTTCTTTACTGATATGTCCCCTAGAGCAAGAAATGTAAAGGAAAGAATAAACAAATGGGATCTCATCAAAATAAAAAGCTTCTGCATGGCTAAAGAAAACAGTATTAAATTAGCAAGACAACCAACTGTATGGGAAAACATATTTGCCAATGATACCTCAGACAAAGGTTTAATCTCTAAAATATACAAAGAACTTACACGACTCCACTCTAAGAAGACACCCAACCCAATTAAAAAATGGGAAAAGGACTTGAACAGACACTTCTCCAAGGAGAACATACAGAACATTCAGAGACACATGAAGAGATGCTCAATATTGTTAGCTATCAGAGAGATGCAAATTAAAACCACAATGAGATACCACTTTACACCAGTCAGGATGGCTATCATAAACAAAGCAACAAACAACAAATTTTGGAGAGGGTGTGTGGAAAAGGGGTCCTTAGTCCACTGTTGGTGGGATTGCAGACTGGTACAACCATTATGAAAAACAGTATGGAATTTTCTCAGAAAAATAAAAATCGACCTGCCTTTTGACCCAGCAATTCCACTGCTGGGATTATATCCTAAGAATCCTAAAACATCAATTTCAAAGAACCTATGCACCACAATGTTCATAGCAGCACAATGTACAATAGCCAAGAGTTGGAAGCAACCTAGGTGCCCATCAGTAAATGAATGGATCCAAAAATTGTGGTACATATACACAATGGAATTCTATGCTGCAGAGAGAAAGAAGGAGCTACTACCTTTGCAACAACATGGATGGAACTGGAAAGCATTATGCTGAGTGAAATAGGCCAGGTGCTGAAAGACAAATACCATATGATCTCACCTTTAACAGGAAGCTAAACAACAAAACAAACAAGCAAGCAGAAAAAAAAAAAACAAAGACACTGAAATAGAGAACAAGGGGATAGTGACTGGAGGGGAGAAGGAAGGGAAGTTAAGGGGAAAAAGGGGGAGGGATTTGTAGGAACAAATAGGAAGGACACATTAATGAGAACTAAGGGGGGTGGAAATGGGAGGGAGGTGGGGAGCAAGGGGCGGGGGAGGCTGGGATGGGAAAAATAGACAAAAAACTGTACTTGAAAAATAACTGAATAAAATTTAAAAAAATAACATTAAAAGCCTGATGGCATCTAACCCAAATTTATACACATCCAATTATCTTAAAAATAGTCCAAACAAGACCATTTTTAGCCATTTAGAACCTGTATGCTTTGCGTACCTGACTAAGCCTAACCTTGCATCTGATGACCGTTGATGAAATAGAGCCCTGTGGTTATAGGACCCCAAGTTGCTACAGTCCTCGGGGTTCTCTGACCCAGAGACTCTCCATTGTGCAGCAGAGCAATATCACTTAAACAGGTGACCCCCTCAGATCCCCTTTTTTCCCAGGACTTCTCTTTCCCTCCTCCCTTTCTGGATGGTAGGCCCTCTGTTCACTGTGGCCACTGGACAATCTTATTGTGTGAGATACCTTGCCCCCATGCAACCTGTCCAAATGTCACCTATAAAGCTTGTTGTGTGTGACTACCTCTTGTGGTCATATTTTTCCTAAATCATCCCCAGGACCTAACAAACCCCCACATATAGGGAGAGGTAAGATATAGAAAAGTATTGGAACTGGTACACAGAAACCCAGTGATGGCCCAGGATTTATGTATGCAGAGAAGGACAGGAAATCCCCCAGAGAAACAGAAGCATCCTGGTGGTATCATCACACAGGCCTTCCCAGCTTCCTCAAACAATTCAGCTGAAGAGTTTCTTCC
The DNA here is from genome assembly GCF_021234435.1 of Artibeus jamaicensis. NCBI lineage: Eukaryota > Metazoa > Chordata > Mammalia > Chiroptera > Phyllostomidae > Artibeus > Artibeus jamaicensis. Next base: position 465,038 of record NW_026521968.1, on the reverse strand, counting down.
AGAGAAACTGGGCTGAATGTGGTAGACATGAATTGCCAATGATGGGCCTCCAGAATGGAAGACATTCTTTACAGCTTCAGTCCGAGGGAGATCTGTTATGAGGCTGAATGTATGGACAACTCATTTATGGAGCAATGGAAAACAATAACCTACACATAAATCTGTACATACATTTGGCCTGCCAGAGCCCTACACTAATTGAGTATGTCCTACTCAGATGACTGACAGAGCCATTTTTCATCCAACAATTACAGCAACTGGTCCCTAACCCTTACTCTATGCACAATGTTATATGTGAATACAGAAGTAGCACTGAAACCAGCCAGTGCAGTCTTAACTACTGCACACCGAAGCTTCAGTTCCCAGTTTGCACTAGTGGTTGCTTTTATAAAGGAAACAAAAGCCATACAGTTAATCTTACTAAGGCCCCTGGACTGAGTTGGTTCTCCATGATGACGGAATAAACAGAAGATGACTATGTGTTTTTGGCAGCCAAGGCCATCCACAGTCCAAACCAGACTCTGGAAGAAGTGTATTTTGAACATCTTAACCTCAACTATGTGAGGAAGAGAAAAACTGAAGTCTTTTTAAAACAATATTTATTCAATAACTATTCATTAAGCAGCTACTAGGTGTAGGCCAGGAGCAAACAATGTTACTTGGCTTCTTCAGTCTTTATCAAATGCAAAAATAGCTACAAAAACCTCTTATTCCTATATATGTGCCTCTTTGCAATGTGGCTGTTATGTTTCCTCCATGAAAAGGTGCACTCTATTCCCTCACTTTGTGAATCTGGACCTGGCCAAGTGATTGCTTTGGCTAATGGGACATTAACAGTGTGACATAAGCAGAGCTTGCATGGTGCTTGCTCGGGGCTTACCCTCTTACGATGCAGACTCTGGCCCTCCAGAATCTGCATGTTGTGGATGAGATACAAGAAATTCACATGGACTACTGAGTCCTATGGAGAAAAGGGGACAGCATGGCCACTCTCTCAAGAGGAGAGTGCGCCTACCCTTGCCTGGACAGGCTTTTATTCGTTCCTAGTCACATTACATCAAAGAAGGTTCTCATTATTTCTAGATTTAGTTAAGTGATTATTTCTTACAGATAACTAAAAAGGAGAAAAAGTTACAAATGCAAGGGAATGATAAAAATGATTGATTTGGTTACATTCCATCCTTGGGACATCTTAGCACAGACTTTAGGGAGTTGCTTCAGAGATATACATTAAATATCTTCCGTCTTAACTCAGGGCAAGGAAGTTTTAGCAAAAGCAAGTCTCAGCAGCCTAGATACAATGCAGGCCTGATTCCCCCACAGGAAAGCTGATCTGCACACCTAGCTCCTATGTACTGCCTTATGTTGATTGGTTTTCCAGATCAATACTTGGCTACATTCACCATTGCCACACTGATTGGTTCTCTATACTCTTACTGCTGCAGATGGTTCCCCCATCATTGTGACAAGCCCAGGGAGGCCTCAGGGAGGCCTGCTGTGTATTGACCAACAGTGTGGAGAGCAAATGTGACCAACCCAACCAACCCAGTGAGGCCCTAGACATGTGAACCACCCCAGGAGAGAACAGCTGATCTTCCAAAGAAGAAGGGATGCCAAAAAAGGCCAAACCAGCCCTCAGAATTGGAAAAACAAGTAATTCATCTTTTTAAACCACTAAGCTGTGTGGTGATTGTTACACAGCAAAAGCAAACTGATACATTAAGAATCCTAGAAGTCGGGATTAGTATAAAACACACTATATTAAGAAGCAAGATTCTGCAGTAATCAATTGACTTCCACTCACTCTTGATGCACTGCAGGCTGGAAAATGGATTGGACTAGTTGGCTCAGCAGCATCTTGAGGAAGGAGAGTGGTAAGGTGAAGGAGATTGAGATGATTCCTGAGGTTCCATAGAAATTGCTTGACTCTGTGGAGACTTTCAGGTTTTTTCTAAACCTTGTGGTTCTATGGAGAAGCCTGTGGGTCTGTGAAGAGTCCTAGATGTCCGTGGAGTGCTCTGAGGTGCAGCATGGAACAGGACTTCTCAAACTCCTTTTTTCCTCCCTTCATCCCTTTCTTTTTCCTTTCTCCCTCATCCACCAGTCAATTACATGATCCTGCTAGACATGCAAAATGGACATGTGCACTAATCATGCATGAGCATGTCATGCTACATAAAATTGGTGTAAACGTTTCCAAGTTCTATCTCTCGAGTTCTGTATTATGTCACAGCATCCCTGTGACAGCTTATGAGCTGGCTCTGGTTGTGCATGTGGACCACATTATGAGTAGCTATAGAGAGGGCTGAGTTTGGCCTTATGGTACTTACAGTCCTGGCCTAGAACCACATACTCTCAGCTGGGGCATGAGTTTGCCTATTACAATTTTTCTTTGAACACTGAACCAAATGGCATTTCTTCAAACCCCACTGCAAGATCAAGTAGAAAGAACATTTTCTTGGGAAAGGGACTGAATAATAAAAATAACTCAACATATAGCAGTTCATTGGCTAGAAAAAGTAGTGGTGCTAAGAAGCATTGTTGTACAATACACTGTGAATCACAGTCTCGATGATAATGCTGCTGGGAAGGCCAGTTTTGTTCTGAGTGTGGTGGCAGCACTGCTGGGTGAGTCTGCACATGGGGCTGTGGAAGGAGCAACCACAGCCAGTGGAGCAATGCAGCCATGCTCAGAGCCACTGTGCCCCCTCCACCAAGCCAATCCTTTCTTACTAGCCTTCACACACCAGAAGCACAAAGGGTGTCATTACCAGAAAAGTCTGCAGAGTGTCCAGTGAAGTGTCTTTCTGAGGGAGGGTCCTACGGCACTAACATTTTCTTCTCTCAGGTCAGAACAACATTTGATATATTCTGCATTGCTCTACAGAAGGGGTGAAAATGAGAACAGAAGCTGCCCTTTTGAAGAGGCAGGGCTGCTGCAGCTCCTTGGCCGCAGAAACCTCTCTGGGGCCCAGGACATTCTAAAGCAGGGGTGTCAAACTCATTTTCACTAGGAGCCACAGCAGCCAAATGTAGAGCTCCTTGCCCCTAGTTAAGGAGTAGTTACATTTACACAGTCCTAAAATTACATTCAGCCCTTTGAAGGCAACTGTGAGGCTGATGTGGCCCCCAGTGAAAATTAGTTTGACACCCCTGTTCTAAAGCCTATATTCTTTCATCCATAGAGGATGGACAGTTAATGAAATTTGGCAGTTGTATTCACCTGTTTAATACAAAACATTATCATCAACCCAGAAAGCTTCTTCAAGCCCCTTCCCAGTTGATCCCCAACCAGGGCAACCACTGTTGACAATATTATTTTTGGATCTATTATTTTTATAGTGATTATTTCCAATGAGGAAAGCAAAGTTTAGGAAAATTAAACAATTTTCTCAAAGTCAAAAATCTCAGGTCTTCCTATTTTCAGAGTTCACTTTCAGAATTCAAATGCTATTTTTTCCCTCTATGCTGCCTCCCCGTGCTTTACGATGCAACGTTGTCCACAGAGGGCTCACCTTCCTGTAAATATTCTGAGTTTTGTTCTAGTATGCAGTTAAATTGCTCTGAAACAGTTTGATCCTTTCTGGTTTTGCTTTTGAGGTTAGTTAGCAGGTCCAGAACTCTGTTTAATCCAAAGCTAATGACTGCTCACTGCTGAAGCAAGAGTCTTCTGACTACTCCTCCCAACAGCCCTTGTATTTTTCCAGTTTGGACAAAAGTGTCATTTCCAGCCCTGTCAGGAACAGTTGTAATTTCCAGCCCTGTGTGAGCCCTGAGAACTGGTCCCTCTCATCCCTTCAGGTGGTTCTTCCCCTGGGTCTCAAGTAGCACATACACATATGCTTCTACATATTCCACTGATTATTTGAGGGTTCTCTTTTTTCACTGCTCTCTGCTCCCTGAGCTCTAGTCCTGCAAGCATTGGCTGCTTTAATGTTCTCAGAGGCTCAGTTCTGTCTCCTCTGCCTCTTTCCAGGTTCTTCCATGCATTCTAGCTTGTAAACTCTCTTAGTGTTGTGTACTGGGGGGCTATAATAAGGTTCACCTAATTTGTTTCTTGTCTCTTGGGATCATTGTTGTTTGTTCCCTGATATCCAGTTTCTATAATATTTTGCCTGAAGTTTTTTCTTTTCTCTTTGTTTTCTTTTTTTTCTGATCAGAAGGTAAATAGAGTGCCTACTAGTCCTTCTTGGCCAGAAACAGAAGTCCCCTTGTTTTGTTTCCAACCAGTATTTTCCAAGCAGTCTCCATATGATCTTTATCATCACTTGACCTTAGTCATATGGTCATTATATGACTTATCTCCCAACAATCAGCTCCGAGATGACCCCCTTCCTAAAACTACTCCTGATACTTTCTCCCTAGCACTCTATGCTTTATATAGAATAGAGCCCTCTGGACCATGAAAGATACATTCTGAGCACTTCATGAATTTCCACATGGCTGCCCACTGAAACAGTTCACCCTCTCTCTCAAGAAGACTCTGATTTCTGGAAAAGAACAATTGTGTCTTTAAAGGTCTTTAATGTCTTCTCATTTTTTTTTATCATTGTCACTAACAGCTGGCTTTTTATTCAAGATTGTCTTTCACAACAAAACTAACATAGGATTTTAGCCCTTTGTGAAGGTGTCTGTTTGGGTGGCCCCCCAGAGAACCAAGCTTCTTTGAACATGGAAGATGGGCAGCTGGCCACTTCCTCACTAGTGTGGTGACTTGTTTCTGCCCATACATTTCACACTGTGCTCTCAGCCAACCAGGTTATACTTTGCCTCAGTGATATTAAAATCACTGCATGTATAAAGAAACTGGCACGTCCTGGCAATGGAATATTATTCAACACTAAAAAGATATAAGCGGCCAAGTCATAAAATGACATGGAAAACCCTCAAATGCATGTTACTAAGTGAATGAAGCCTATCTAAAAGGGTCACATGCTGTATCATTTTAATTGCATGATATTATGGAAAAGGCAGAACTATGGAGACAGTAAAACTATCAGTGGTTGCCAGGAGTTTGTGCAGAGATGAGGGATGAATAGGAAGAGCACAGAGGCTTTTTAGGACAGTGAAACTGTTCTGTATGGTATTGTAATGATGGATACATGTTACCATCTATCTGTCCAAAACCACAGAATGCACAGCACCAAATGAACCTTAAGTGTAAACTCTGTACTTTGGGTGATAATGATGTGTCAGTGTAGGGTCATCAACTGTCACAAAGGTCCAGCTCTGCTGGGGGATACTAGGGGACGCTGTACCTGTGTGGGGGCAGGGACTATATTTAAAAAATCTCTGTTCCTTCTGCCCAATTTTTCTGTGAACTTAAAACTGATCTAGAGAACAAAGTCTTTAAAATGAATCTCTGCATGTCACAGACCTGTGTGACTTCTCAGAGACTGCCAACACCATGAACACCATATCTAGTTGTAATGGGTCTACTTATACTTGATGGCATTTATTTCTTTATTGGATTCCTCCTTCTAGGTTATAAGCTTGTGGAAGACTCTGGGACTTGTCTTATTAGTTTCCAATTCCTATGGCTCAGTGCAGTCCCTGGCATAAAATAGGCACTTTACTGATACCCGTTGAACTACTGTATGAACATGTAGTTAGAAAAGCATATGGCTCTCCCACCTCCATGTACTACTAGAATGACCACACCACTGTAAGCGGAGTTTGTATTTTCCACACTGTGGTTGTTGAACATTGCTTTGAGCTGTTTTTCAAATCATCTACTTATAGTACTTTAAACATTAAAAATTGTCAAACCTGCATGTAGGCAAGTTAACTTGGACTTCTAGCCTCCAGAATGGTGAAAAAAATAAATTTCTGTGGATCATAGACACCTAATTTATGGAATTCTGTTATGTAAGCCCAAATGGATAAAGATATTGACTCAAAAAATAACAGCAGCAACAAAGAACTCAAATGTAATATCAGGACTCAAAGAAATGGGGTAGTACCTCTAGCCAGGCAATTCAGTGGGCACTCACAAGGATGTAAAGAAGAAATGGGCCCTGGTTGGTGTGGCTCGGTAGACTGAATACTGGCCTGTGAACCAAAGAGTCACTGGTTCAATTCCTACTCACTTGCTGGAATCAAATTTGGGTTGAGTGCCAGGTACCCAGAAGGGGTATTGAGAGGCAACAACACACTGATGTTTCTCTCCTTCTCTTTCTCCCTCCCTTCCCATCTCTCTAAAAATAAATAAATAAAATCTTTAAAAAAGAAAAAATGGACTGCCCTTGGGCTCAAAGTATCATGGGAATAGAAGACAGAGCAAGACCAGTGTCACTCAAGAAAGACAAAGTGACAAATAATAGGACCAAAGCAGGGAGGGGGAAGCTGTTGTTTTTTGGATTAAGAAAAGCTTAATTCAAGAGGTGAATTTAAAGTTGGGACAGATGAATAGTATGAATCATGACAGGCAGAGTTAAGGGAATGGTATGAATAAAGGTATAGGAAGAAGGTGGGGATTTTCTAGTTGGCTGGAACAAAGGATCAGGGAGGAGAGTAGTGGAAGGCATGTTGGAGAAGGCATGTTGGGCCATTTGGGGGAGTAATTTGAACTTTGCCTACTAGCCCATGAGGACCAGGGTTGAGCTGTGCTTTGGGAAGACACTTTGGTCTATGGTTGATAGGTCTTTGAAAGGCAGGAGGGCAGGAGTGATAGAATTAGCGATGAGTAGAGTAAGTTTTGGAAGGAAAAAAGTTTTCCTAAAAGATAATTGCAAAGAAATGTAATTCTAATTTAAAGAGAATAAACCCAGAAGCTTCAAGTCTTCTGGGATTCTCCTAAAAGGAGAGTATCTTTTGGGGGAAGCCAGACTTGAAGCTGCTATTCTCTTCTCCCAAAGGGTTCCCTCATTAATTGCTGAGGCCCCCCATACTGTGTTAGGGATGTGTTTGGGGCTGACCTGTGTCTGCCTAAAGTTTTTATGTTTAACTACTAATGCCCTGTATCTCAGAATGTGATGCATTTAAACAGAGGATCTTCAAAGATGATCAAGTTAAAATGAGGTTAGATGGGTGGGCTCTGATCCAATATGACTAGTGTCATTAGAAGAAGGGGAGATTAGAACAGAGACAAACATGGAGGAAAGGCCACACAGAGAGCACACAGAGCCATACACAAGCCAGGGGAAGGTCTCCAGGGAAGGCAGCTCTGCTCACCTTGTGATCTCAAATTCCAGCCTCCTGAACTGGGAGAAAATCAGCATCTGCTGTCCTAGTCACCTAGGCTGTGGCACTTTGTTACAGCAGCCCTGGCTGACTCACACAGTCTGTGTAAAAAAATTACTTTTGATATCTCACTGCACAACTGAGAAAAGATGTTTAAGGCAGGCTTTCATAAAATATGGGAGATAACAAAATGTGAGCAACCTGACCACTAAGGTAAGACTAATTAATCCAGCTTGTAATAACTGGCTTGCTTTTTAAGACTTTAATGCTCTATCCCATTCATAAAATGGTCTGTCCAGACCTGGCTGGTGTAGCTCAGTGGATTGAGCATGGGCCCATGAACCGAAAGATCGAGGTTCGATTCCCCGTCAGGGCACATGCCTGGGTTGCAGGCCAGTTCCCAGCAGGGACCAGTTTCCAGCAGGGGATGCGCCAGAAGCAACCATACATTGATATTTCTCTCCTTCTCTCCTTTCCTTCCCTTCTAAAGATAAATAAATATTATTGTGAAAAAATGGTCTGTCCAAGCATTAGTGCCTTTGGCTCCTCCCACTGCCTTGGGCATCAGGAGGTGCAGGCTGACAGTACAGCCCCATTATGTTTGTCATGCAGCTCTAGGCTCACATTTGCTCAGTCAGAGTGGGGTTAAGGCCTCAAGTGGCCTGTGGCTGGAGTTTGTGGCCAAGAAAAGAGCCGTGGAAACTGGTGTGGCACCCCAGGCTTTTCCACAAACCAATCTGGACACCCTGGGCCTCTGTGTGGCCATGGCACCCCATGCAGGTTCTGGGAGGCTCATGCACTGAGGGGGGCATTCATAAGCATGCACATGAATGCTTTGTTCCACATCCCTGGGTCTGCCTGCAAGGCAGCAGAACAGGCAGCTACCCTGCATGCACGTACAGGGAGAAACATGACAGGAACATTCTCTGGCACAAACTAACCCTCCAGAGCTCCAGGAAAATAGCTTTGAACACAGGAATTGCCAGGTCTGGATAAACATAGTTCAGTACCTCAGATGTTTTGAACATGACTGAATGTTCATACTGCACAGACTTTCATCAGAGGCCTTCAAATAGTTCACATAAATTCCTGATCCTATTCCAGGTGGATCTGATCCCCTGATCTGGCGACCAATGCCACAAAAGTCAAAGGGATGCAATGAACCAGTGAGAAAGTCAAAGTTTTAGACTGAGCTAGATTAGGCAGAGCATCGCACTCACATAGGTGGTCCGACTCTGGTCTTCCTGCTAATTGACTAGGAAAGTCTCTTCATACTTCAAAACTATTTCCTCATGTTTAAAATGGGAATACTAGGACTTCCGCCAAGATGGAGGCATAGGTGGATATGCCGTGCCTTCTCACACAACCAAGTTTAGAGACAACTAAATATTAGCAACAGAAAACACAGCCAGAATACAGAAAATTGAACTTTTCAGAAGTCTGTTAACAACAAATTCTTCAGCCTGACCGGTAAGGGGCAAAACCAGCAGCTGGTGGAGCGGGGTTGCACAGGAAAACTCGGTGGGACAGACTCAGGCACACAGAATCCAGGCGTGCAAATCTAGGCGCAGGGTTGGACCTAGTGAGCGACCGAGCGAGCGACCAAGCGAGCGACCTTGGGGGAGAAACAGCGAGGGAGCAGGGCTGTGGGTTGACTGTGGTCGCGCATTTGTGCACAGATGGACAAGCGAGGGAGTGGGCGATTGGACGAGAACCGAGTGGGTCCCCACAGCAAGCAGCAGGGAGGGCGCCGCCATTTCCCTGCTCTGACCCCACCTCCACGTACAGTGTCATAACCCAGCGACTCTGAGTGGCCTGGCCCTGGTGAACCACCTAAGGCGTTGTTCCTCACCCAGCAGCGTGAAACAGCAGAGGGGGTCACCATTTCCCCGCTCTGACCACGCCCCCACATACAGCGTCACAACCCAGCGACCTGGGAGTCCAAGGCTCCGCTCCTCATACTTAACGGGCGCAAACAGACCAAAAATGGCTCAAGAAGATCTCAAAGCCCCAGAGCCTATAAATCTAAGTGATGAAGAAATAGCAAAACTCTCAGACGCACAGTTTAAAACACTGGTCATCAGGATCCTCACAGAACTGGTTGATTATAGCCACAAATTAGACAAATATATGAAGGTGAAACTAATTGAAATGAATGAAATTGCACAGGACACCAATAGCGATGAAAAGGAAACTGGGACTCAAATCAATGGAGTGGACCAGAAGAAAGCAAATAATGGCCAAACAGAAAAGAATCAAGAAGCAAGAATTCAAAGAAATGAGGAGAGTCTTAGGAACCTCCAGGACATCTTTAAATGCTCCAACATCCGAATTATAGGGGTACCAGAAGGGGGAAAGGCACAGCCACCAGTGGAAAACTTATTTGAACAAATAATAAAGGAGAATTTCCCCAATCTGGCAAAGGAAATAGACTTCCAGGAAATCCAGGAAGCTCAGAGAGTCCCAAAGAAGTTGGACCCAAGGAGGAACACACCAAGGCACATCATCATTACATGAGCCAAGATTAAAATGAAGGAGAGAATCCTAGAAGCAGCAAGAGCTAAGGGGACAGTCACCTACAAAGGAGTCCCCATCAGACTGTCAGCTGATTTCTCAAAAGAGACCTTACAGGCAAGAAGGGGCTGGAAAGAGGTATTCCAAGTCATGAAATCCAAAGACCTACAACCAAGATTGCTCTATCCAGCAAAACTTTCATTTAGAATGGCAGGACAGATAAAGTGCTTCTCAGATAAGATCAAATTCAAGGAGTTCATCATCACCAAGCCCTTATTATATGAAATGTTAAAGGGACTTATCGAAGAAAAAGAAGTTAAAAAAAAAAACATGAACAGTGAAAGGACAGCAAACTCACAGTTATTAACAACCACACCTAAAACAAAAGCAAACTAAAAGGACAGCTAGATCAGGAGTGGAAACATAGAAATGAAGATCTCAAGGAGGGTTAGCAACAGGGGAGTGGGAGGAGGAGAAGGGGGGAGAAGGTACAGAAAATAAGTAGCATAGACAGTAGATAGAAAATAGATGGGGGGCAAGAATAGCATGGGAAATATAGAATCTAAAGGACTTGAGACACATGGTCATAAACTAAAGGGGGGTAATGGTGGGGGGAATAGAATAACTGTAACAGCATAATCAATAAAAATTTTAAAAAATAAAATGGGAATAATAATAAATGTATGTCTTCATGTGCATGGCTTGTAAGTTTCACAGTCAGATTGAGAAGCAAAAAGGACTGGCCTTTGCAATGAAAATGTTCTCAAAGTCCCTGAACACCATGAGCATTTGGGAAGCATCACAGGGGGAGGTGATGAGAAGGTAATGAGCCAGAGGTCCTTCAAGGGGGTGTTCATCCCCACACTGGGCATTCCAGAGACCCTTCATACTTGAAGAGTCTGGTGAGCATCTGCTTCCCACTTCATAGTCGGTTGTTTTCTCCCAATGTCCTCCCTGGTTGGGAAGGGCCAAGTCTCTCTCTCGGGCCTCCTTTACAAGGGCACTAACCCCATTCTCCAGGGCCCTGTCATCAAGATCTAATTATCTCCCAAAGCCACACCCCTTAGTGCTATCCCCTTGGGGGTTATATTTCAACATATAAACTTTGGGGAACACAAACATTCAAACCATACCAGTCAATAATACCAGTACCAATAGAAGGAATATTTTTCTCTACCGTTTCGTATTTTGGTTCATAGAAGAATATGCTTTGCTCTTATCCTCCCTGTGAGTGTTGAAGAGAACATGCTGGCCTTTCTCTATATGCTCCAAGGGTTCTCCTTAGAAAGGAGTAAAGATCACTGATTGTGCAGCCCTTGAAATTCATTTGTCTACTGGTGGGCAGGGTCACTGGGTTAAAACCAGAGCTCCTGGGTCACATGCCTTGCTTGGTACTTTCAGTGGCTACCTAAAGCCAGTGGGCTCTCCTTCATCCTGCAGGAGAGTCAGGGAGCTGACTCAGGACTTCTCTTGAAGCCCTATCTATCTATCTATCTATCTATCTATCTATCTATCTATCTATTTATCTCTATCTCCATTAGTATCTGAGAATGTAGGCTCCCAGATTTCAGTTCTGGGGTAAGAGTGAAGAAGTAAGAGAATCTCCCTCTTATCTTGTTCCAACCTTGGAAATGCTCCTTCAAGTCCAGATATTGCCTGCACTTTGCATTGGGATAGTGGGCTCTTCATTGAGGTACCCAATATCCCACTGGAAAGGAAGCATGGAAATGAAAATGTTTCTCTGTTGCTTAGAGAAACTTACATATAAACTCCACCAAGAGGAGGAAAGACTCGTCCTCGAAACCACTATTCATGCCATGGTAAAATAGTCAAAAGGTTAAAGGAGGGGGGTAAATTAAATAATTGGGGCAGCACTTGCCGTAAAGGGAAAAACATAAAACCATTTGGGGATATTACAGAGGACATTATCTAATAGCACAGGGAATAAGCAGATTCTCTGGAGATTATCAGCTTTGACCATTTCAGATTGTTCCCCATTTCCTGAGAATCAAAGAGGTAAAGTTTTCTATATCATCTGTCCCTAGTGATAAAGCTCTGCTTACAATGTTTTTGCCAGTCACCCAAATACAGGATCTCCTGGGCACAAGAGCTTAACCCAAATACTTAACTCAGTATTCTGAAGCTAATTTGCTGATAAACTACCTCCCCCACTCATTCACCCAGTGGGAAAATATTTCCTGATGGAGATTGTAGAAAACGGGATACATTTTGAAGTCAACTTTTACTAAGTATATTCATCCTGTACAATGTGATCTACCTAACTTAGTTAAGCACTTAGTTTTATTTTCTTTGCAAATTATTGTTTTTAAAAATGTATACATTTTTGTTGTTTTGCTAATTTTTTTTGTGTTAAATCCCAGTTCATGGAAAAAGAATCAACGACTTAAAAGTGGTTTGTTAAAGAAAGAGCATAATGAAAATAGCAATGTAAAATAACATCATATATATATTAAAAACATCATATATATATAAATAGTTCAAAATAACCACAGTTCAAAATAACATCATATATATAAATAGAAAAGAAGACTCCATTCGTGTTCAAATATAGACTATAATCTGCATGTCCCAGAACAAGCAAGTGATAGGCGAGGAGGTTGCCCATGAACAACCCACTGAGAAGTCAAATGAGATGTCTGACAATGAAGCTTTTGGTAGGATTTCACTGGATCCAAGAATTTATTTGTCTCTGCTCAGTAATGATTTGTCTGTATAGAAACTTAAATAGAAATATGAAGATTTTTGTATTATTTTCTCACAGTGACCTTTTTAATAAATCTATTGAGAATGTTTTTTCAAGGACGAGTACAAAATATTCCTTTCCAGTTTTAAGTTAAATATTTTTATCTAAGAGTCTAAAACTTCAAAGCCTTCTCAAAGGCATAAACTGGTTTGAGACAAAATATTTTTCCAAAGTTTGTAAAACCAATTTCATAGTTTTTGACACATTTATGCTGGAAGAAGGTAGAATAGGCATGTGGAAGTCATTAGAAGTGTTCACTGCCCATTACCAGCCCTTTGCCTTCCATGTGCATGACAGTGCTGTGTCTCCCAGAGATGCAGCAGAGAAGGAAAGTGGAAAAACAACCATAATAACTGGTGAGAGTGTCATGCTTTCTCCCCTGATGCCAGGACAGCTTGTCAATGCTCCAACACTGGCTATGCTACCTGCCTGGACCCCAAGGGAGGAAGATGTGTCACAGAACCTTCCTCACCTATGCTAGACATGAACTTCAGTGAGATTTGGGGGCAAGTTGTTACTGTGGCATAACTTATCCTGTCCTGAGTGATATCCAGTGATTGAATGCTTTAATTAGTAGACACAGGTTGAATGGGGTGGAGGATTAATAGCACATACTATGGAAGAACAATGTCATGGGTGATAGGAGGGCTGGTGTTTGCTTGTGGTTTGTGGTTAAATTTAAAAACCACTGATGTACCAACTTTTGCACTACCTCTTGGAATACGAGTGGCATACATTCAAGGAAGAAGAGGCTGGAGATTTTTTTCTGTTGGAATTTTCTAGTACAGGAGAAGAGGTATCTATTTGAATTGGTAGTTACTGTATGAGTCATCATGGGGGCTGGAAAATGTGCGTCAGAACCAGGGGTCAGGGAACACTAGCTAAGTAAGCTCTGAGGAAGGTAGTTGTCATGAAAATAAAAGAAATCACTCCTAGGTGTCAGTCTTAGTGTTCAGCATTGTATGAACTATTCATGTTGCAATGACAAAGGAAATACACTAAAATCAGGGAAATTAAAATTGAGTGGTATCCATTTGGTATATTTCTTTCCAGCACATGGTATGAAGGTGTTGACAGAAAGTACAAGACTTCATTTTCCACACTGGCTGGATTGGACAACAGGCACTCAAATGAGTATTTGAAATAGAAATGAATTATGGTTTTTTTAAGAGCATTACTTCAATGTGGGGGTGACTTCTCTCACGAGTCCCCCCAGTGCCACGGACACACGTGAATGAGTAAATATGGCCGAGAGATGCTGGATCTGCTTGGGGAGGAGGAGTGGGCTGTGGTCAGTTTCTCAGGGGAGACAAAGGCCAGCAGTGGCCAGTTTCTCCGAGGGGAAAAAGGTCCTGAGCGCCTTCTTCCATAGCCTTTTATTGAGTTGTAATACACAGGAATACAGGGCAAAAAGGATCAAACAGTAGACAACATTTCAAAGAAATCTGAGGGCTTCAGAGTCTGAGTCAGTGTCTGTCAGGAAGAGAGTTGCAGAAACTTTGGGAGACATACTCATTTCCTCTCAGACCCTTATTATATGAATGAAAGCACTCTTAGCAGATTTCACAGGTTAATCAGCAAGTCTTTGTGATGTCAGATTTTCCCCCAGGACACACTCTAGCAAGGCAAGGAGCTGCACCCCTCCCCATCAGGTATTCAGGCTTAAGGGGATTAGAGCCAGAAAGGGTTTCTCCCAGAGGACATGGGGACTCGGGCTTTGTCAAAGCTGGGGGGCGAGAGTCCATTGCTCTCTGTTGCAGTCCCCTGAGTCCTTCCATGAAGGCCTCCCAGGTAATCAAGTCTGGTTTAGGTTGGCCCCCCGCTGTGAGGGGTGTTACCTGTCATTGACTTCCGACCAAGCTTTAGGGGCAGGGAGAGGAACTGAGGCAGTATCTGCTACCAGAGACAGGCTTTGTCTCCTGCAGCTGGCACTCCAAAAGTCGTCTCTTGCCCTTAGCCACAAGGGGTAGAGATACAATTCCTAAAATCAGGCAGAGCGGTCTACAACACTTCATGGCACTAATGATATCAATGAAGGCCATGTTATTGATATCAATTGATTTTCTCATATGGTATGTGGGAAATCTAACTAAATATGTGGTAATTTATGAAGATTCTTAAAGATATGAACACTGTGCAAATGACTTAATCACAAAGAATTTAAATAATTTCTGATATTTGATAATTTTAAAGTTAGTACAGGGAGAAATAGATGATGTTATTGATTAGACAGTATTTTAAAATTGTAACCAAATGATTTCACAGAATTTTTAAAATTCCAAACCTCAATTCAACCTAAAAGTGCATTAATAACCATTCACTGCTATGTTGCAGGTTTTGAATTTATTATACTCTAATTGTACTTCTAGACATTTTAACTGATACAGAGTATGGGAGGCTTTCTTACAAGCTATTTATTTCTCCATCAGATGATTTTTGATGGAGTGACCTAGAATTTGCTTCGTTTCATTGGCCAATAACTCTGAGTTAGAATTTTGTGCTTTTGATATTTTTACATTATTATTAAATGTCCTCTATTTTAATTTTGTACATTCATGGATTTTTAAAAAATATGTAATTATCTAGAATTTATATTAATATATTACATTAAATTACATTTTAAATTTATTTTTTTCAAATAGCCATCCTTTCCCCAACTGTTTGATTTTTACTAGATTTCTTTTCTCCAACATCGATTTTTATTAGATTCACATATATTTTTGGGCATATTTTTTTATTTTCTATCTCATTGATCTGCCTGCCTATTCCAGTTTTAATTACTATAGTTTAAAAATATTGATTCTGAAATAGTAAACAAGAAAAATGGCTGAATGACATTTTTAAGGATATTGAAAGATCTTACCTTGCATAAATTGTTATCAAATCATTCATCTATCACTAGAAGATAACACATACAGTATGATTCTTCCAAGAAGCTTCATTTCTCATTCTCCTCATTGGGTTCTTTCTCCATGCTTACAAACCATGAGCATGGTTTTTCTTTGCAGAAGATACTAGAAAAAAAGCATTGGCTTTCTTATGTTTTTCTGAATATTGCATTACTGTCCTTCTTTTCTGCTCAAACCCTGTTGCTCCTGGTGCATATTCCTCTTTCCCTTAAATTCCTGTGTTATCTGGCTACACCGTGCTTCCCAAAGAGAACTATTAAAAGTTATCAGCAATCTCCTTAATGTCCTTCAAGTCTATTTCTGATCTTCAATCTCTGGTGACTGCTTACATAACATCGCACCAGTCAGCACACTGCCTGGACTCACCTACGTCCTCTCTGACCACTGCCTGAGCCTGGACCTCCTCTGGCTTTTCTCAGGCAGCTTCTCTACCTCCTCCCCTGCTGCCTGCTCTTCCTGTATTGTGTACACACATCTGTGAGAATGGATGAGTGTCCCTCCTCTGGCTACTTTACTTTCCCCAAATCCAAAGACTATGGGGTAGTTTAGCTCACACAGCTTGTGTCCATCAAGCATCAGCTGACCATTTTCACAACTCAGTGTACTATGAATTAATGCCTTCTTCACTTTTTAATTGATGGCTTGCCTTCTTGTGGACTCCGAGAACAGTTCCTCTCCTTCACATTCCAGTGCCATAATTGTCTGTGGTACCTCTTTGACATCTTTTGGGTGTGACAGAAAAGAGCCTCTAACTTACCTTGAAACATTTTTCTTGAAGCCCTCCCTTCTTTCCACCCTGACACCATTACTAGCTCATTCATCCTATTTCCTACTTTCTCAGGAGCTTCCACTGAGAAGTCTATTTAACACTTCCCTGGGCTCCCTGCTGCCAATGGTTCAAACCCAGATTTCTGAGCCTGCCATGCAAGACCACCACAGTCAGTGTGCAAACTCTGCTTACAGCATGTGCACCCACTGCCACTCTAATTAACATTCAGGTCAGAAGGATCTGGATTTCAAGCTGGACTGGGTCTCTTTGTCACTGTGCAGGCTTGGGCAAGTTGCTTAGCCTCACCCAAACCAAAGATCTTGGAGTGGCACTGCCAGTGAGATTTTCCAGCCTGGGAGTGCTCAAGAGATGACAGAGGAGAGGGGCAGAACTTGACTCCTCTTATAAAACAGTAAGAGCACCACCTCCAGACTCCTGCTGGTGAGCATAGGGACACTGTTTCCTTCTTTGGGACTCTAGGAGATCCACAAGCACTCCCCCTTCTTATTCTTTGCTCTCAGAGGGCAACAAAGTGATTTTATTTTTTTATTGCTCACCCCTGTGACCCTATTTTATTTCTTGGCATCCACAAAACACTAATTACACTTACCAGATGCTCTATAAAACCATGAAAATAAATGGCTGTATGAGACTATTCATTTGTAGTAGACAGAAAGAATCACTGAGAGACAGAAGATCTATGCTTATATCTAGATTTGTTCTATTCTGGCTCTGTGGTGTTGAACAACTAAATAACTTTCCTGAGCTTTAGTGCCCAAAATTTTCATGTGGCGCTCTAGTCATTGTTCAGTAGCCGCATGAGGCTGGTTGCTACCATTTCAGACAGAGAAGACATGGAGCATTTTCCTCATTGCAGGAAGTTGTATTGGTGTCAATAGATAAGGCACCATGAGAAGACTGGTGGGACTGGCAGTAATATCATAAAATAGTATTTACTGGAAATGCCTAGAACAGAAGCTTCACTAACAACAGACACACAGGAGTGTTAAGTGGGAGAGACAGCCAATTGTCTCTGGGATGTATGCCAGCGTATCTGAAGAATTAGATTAGTGAAGATTCAGACAAACTGAAAAACCTCATCATAATCATCTGGGAATTATCTAGGCTTATTCAGTAATAGGGAGAAAAAAGGAAAAGAAGCCCCCACCTTATGTGGGAGTCTCCAGCAGGAAGCCAAAATACTAGGTAATTCAGAAGTTATTATAAGGCTTCAAATGCAAAATGGTGGTTTTCAAATCTTTAAGCTTCTTCATTGATTTAAGAAATTGAGCCTTGAGTTGAAGAGACAAAGGGAATTGGTATTTAACTCAGAGAAAAAGAAAATTTGAAGAAACCGGTAAGAGATTATAGATTTTTCCCAACTAGGAGACTTGGTCAGATAGCCCTCCCCTCCATATCCCTGGGTCCTCTTCAATATATTTCTATAACATGTTATTTTAATAACAGCCCCTGGCCAGATTGACTTTACCAGCTGCACTATAAATTCCCAAAGGGCAATAATGCCCACCCTTCTCTTCCAGAGTGGTCCTTCCTGAACAACCAGTGTGACCCTTTAGGAGTTGAGATTATGTCCCTCCCTGACTCCAATGCTATATGACAAGATCAAACACCCACACCCAAAACCACCTATGTACTTTGAGGGGCCCAGTGAAAATGAAAAATACAGGGTTCCTTGTTAAAAATGGTTAAGAATTTTAAAATGGTGGCTATAGAGCATGAAGCCAAGCATGAGCCATTCTGAGCCAGGGGGCCAGACACTACATGGGACTCATGCACAGGAAGCCAGCCCACCCAACCCAATTTTTGTACTCTGAGTGGACAATAGTAGGTTTACAGCCATGAGTAGGTGAAACACAGAGTATTTCTAGTTATTAATTATCATGTTATTTTCTATGTAAAAAGCTATAAAGCTACTTTTGCGCAAACCTGTATAGCTTCTTGAATTTTCAGTCTTTTAAAATGTGATTCTCTATACCTGGAATAGGTATGGGGGCTCTCCCACCCCTACCACATTGCATATTGATTTCTTACCTTTTCATATAGCTGCTTAAATGTACCACTTTAAGAAAGAGTTCCAAGGTCTAACTCCTCTCAAACGTTTTCACATTTAACTTGGGGCTTTGTGTGATTATTTGATTGTCTGTCTAACCCACTGGACTGTAAGTGCCTCAAGGGCAGAGACTGTGTCTATCTTGTTCATCATCATATCTCCAAAGTGAAACACAGCACTAGCCTATGGAAGGCACTCCATAAAATTGTATTTATTAAATGAACAAATAAATGAACTGCAATTTTCTATGTACTATAGCTCCAGAGAATTGGCTGGTGGGGCAGGAGAAAGATGACTCTGGAGGAAAGCATATCATAGTTCCCAGCCCAAATCCCAGTTCCTAGCATGGTTTCACTTCCACCACTCCACCCTGTGCTTTGTTGGAAATTCAGCCAGACAATGAGCAGGGACACAGCACAGTAAAGGAGCCAAGATGTGCATCGCTGATGACTGAACCATCCCTGCTATCCTTCTTGGTCTCGGTGTATTCTTCTCACTAGCAGTGGATTTCACTTGTTTATATTTTATTTAGGGATTTTTACTGCCTATGTAAAATACTTAATTCCTTAAAGTCCTCTATTGTTTTTTTTTTTAAACTCCTGCTTGAAGGACACAGTGATGGCTTCCAGAAGATCAGACAAAGCAGTCTTCCCAACTGAAACCATCAGACTGTCTTAAACCACTAAGAGCCCTTACCTCTGAGGAGAGAGAGGCTGGGGAGGAGGTCAAAGGAGCATTTAGCCTCATCTGTAAGTTTTCATTATTTTAAAGAATAATGTATTTCTGTTATATAATTTTAAGTAATATTAAAATATAAAATATAAGTCCTTTGCTTCATTAAATGGCAATAAAAATTTAAACTCAAATCCTTAAAAACTATGATGTCCTAGCATATATATAAAATATGCATATATAATATATATATTGCATATGTATATCTGCCATATGTATACATATATACATTTATTTAAATGTAAAAATAAGCAGTTGCCCTGATAGTACCAATCACATAATTGACTTTACTGAACTTTTCATCACTGGATTGGTTTTGCTGACTAGTTTAACTTTTTTAGTTGTTTTGATTTCTTTACTGAGCAAGTGTGATTTCAGTAACATCAATTTGGTTTTCAATATTCTATTTGGTGTTTCTGCATCTCCAAATTATACTCTAACTATACAGCCCTCTGTAAATTTATGTAAAAATAGGTACCACCAAGTCCTTCACAATGACCATTTTAGGGTCTGTGCAAAGTCCTCCACTGCGTGCAGCCCACCTGTGACTCTCCCTGTAGTTGTCCTGTTGCATCTCAATCTGAGCATTAGAGAGTTCCAGGCTTCTTTATTTTTCATAAATAGAATTAAACTACATCATCACACTGCTGTGTACACATGGAGGAATGTGGATTGTACCCTGGTTACATCTGATTGATTTTCTGAAACCATATACAATATTTTTAAAGTTATTTTATAGGTCTTTGTTCTCCTGAATGATTTTTTATTGTTTCTCATTTTCAATTAAACTATATACTAGAGCAGCAAAGTAAAACTACTTAATATTATCTGTCTTTATTGGTGCATTCTTACATTTCAGGGGCTGGTTTACCTCAGGCTCAGTGTGGCTAGCAATAATATAATTTATGGGGTGAATATAATAAACCTATGTTCCAGGTCTAAATGAGGGCTCCACCTCCACCATTATCCTTACTAAGTTGCTTTGTAAAATAATCATCTGAAGATATTATAGTATTGTTAGAGTCTTGCCCTCTTTCATCTTCTCAAGCTAAAGCCTCTTTATTCTTACAGGGTTTATATAACCACAACAGCAGGGCACAGCACTGCCAGGCACACAGGACCACATCCTGTTCGACAATAACTGGCCAGAGCACAACAGTGGCTCCCTCTATTAGACTGGGCACACATCAGTGGTAATTCCTATGCTGCTGGAAACAGTCCAAGGGCCAGAGATAGAAGAGTGGACACCAGTGGGGTAGATTTGGGTGCCACAATGAGCAGCAACTTCACTTCCTCCTTTGGGCTTCAGGTCAGCCCTGTGGAAAACATCCCTGTTTTCAGAGCAAAACAGAAATTATAACCTAAAGCCAGACCCCACCTCAGCTATTTACAGTGTGAACTCAGGACTCAAAGTGCCAGGTGAGATGTTTATGACAACACTCTCCAGAGACACAAATGGAAATTACTAAAATTATAGGTGACTCGGCTATTTAGGAGCAGTTACACACACTTCTAAATCTGCATGACGCTTTGGTAGGTGGCAGCCTTTGACATTCCAGCAGCCCTTCATAAAGCCACATAATATTAAAGATAGTTTGGGGTGAATATATACAGCCCAATCACATGTTGGTATTTGCGGTCTTGTGAATCTGAGATGGGACTACACTCTGTGAGTCCTGGCTGCTCATAGACTTCAGCATTAGAATATTTGCCCTCACCAAGTAGCTGCAGCATTTTAAACTAGAAACCAAATGTTTACTTGTGGAATTTAGCCTTGCCCACAGTTGACCAAAATAACAAGAGAACTGGCCTTTTGTCTATGTTTGAACTGCATCTTCCTCCCATTACATTCTAGTGACGCTGGGAACATATGTTTAAGTAAAAGGACTCCATCAACATATGTTTCTCAAAAAAGTAACACAATTATAATTCATGGAAAAAATTCAAAAGTTCACAAGATTTTTCCCTGGAATGTATAACAAAGAGACATGTGGCATTTATGTTTATTCTCACTATTGTCTAAAACTGTGAACCATCAAGACTCAATTGCTTTAATTGCCAAGTGTTTCAGTGGCACTTACATGTCCTTGTTTCCATTAGGAGCAAAGGGAGAGTGACAAACCTACAATTTTATTTCTAAAATGATATACTGAGACGGCAAAAAGAGCCCTGGGAGAAGCTTACCATGTTCATGTCAATTCTACTAGCATTTTGAGGTGTTTTGTGAAGTTGACTATCCGAGGCCTGAGAAAACTTTTAAGAACCAGAGAGGGGGAGAAACAGGGTTTGGGGTGAATGGGCAGAGATTAGGGCGAAGAGCAAGGAGAACACAGGCATGCTGAGAGATGGTTGTGGCATGGAGGGGGCATGCAAAGAGTGAGAATTATGAGGAGAAAAGGAGACAAACCCTTTCACTCTGGTAACCTCATCTGCCCATTTCAGAGCTTCTAGAATGAAGGCTTCAAAGCTAACATGCTATCTGCATCATATGAAATTGAATTCCAGTGAGTTAAATGTAAGTTAAGAAATCATTAAAAGAATTAGAAGAAATTATAAGTAAATAATCTTGGGAAGAGGAAAAGTTTTCCTGGTGTAACTCCAAGGGCATAAACTGTAAAAGAAATGCTTATATATGTTATCCCCCACATTAAAAACAATAAACAAATTGTAAAGGCAAGTAGCATGTAAAGAATATGTTCAGTATATATGATGAAAATGTCACACGACTGCAATACAAAAAATAAAAATAAATTTTAAAAAGATAGATACTAGAGGAAACAAGCAAATAACCAGGAGAAGCAATTGGCAAAAGAAATTCAAGAGCCTAGCGAACAATGTTCTACAACACTAGCTCCCAAAGAATGTGTTAAAGCACTAAGACCATTTTTATACTTTGAAATGGTAAGGAGAGGCAGCAAAGGTTATCAGAAATGCAGGCAGACAGGCTTCCAGAAGTGCAGAGTAGCAAGAACTTGGGGAGGACAATTTGATGACACATTGTAGAAACCTTTGAAAAAATGTGTGCAACTTATTATCCAGTGATTCCATGTCTATGACCTTATCTTAAGAAAATATTAAAGATGTTTGCAAATATTTAGCTAACAAGAAAAAATTATGGCTCCGTTGTTTATCATAGAGCAAGACACAATATAAATATCAAGTAATGGGAAAATAATTATAGAACATTCTAGAACCTCAACACAATGAAATATTAAAAAGCAATTAAAATAAAGATGTGAAAATATGTTTAAATACACAGAAAGAGTGCACATTAACAGGAATGAAAAGCACAAATGTGTTGAGGCTGACAAATAAGTGCTTTATGAGTGCTGGTTATTTTATTAACAAAGATTTCATTTTTGACAGTAAAATATGCACATAAACACAGAAATAAAATTTGTGCATATCAAAATATTTAGTTAGGTTAACAAATCTGGAAGATATTTTCTTCTTTTGCTTGTCTTTATTTTTGAAATTTCTACCTAAATAAGTGTTATTTACTCTTTTTAGAGATAAAAAGGAAAGGTTTTTAAAAATCATGTGGTGTATTAACAAGTAATGCAGTGGAAGCTCATTTATAATATTTAAATAGGAAAAATAAGAATACAAATCAGCAGTGTGATCCCAAATGTGTTACTATATACTTAGATTTAAATATTATATATTACACATACTTGTAAACAAATATAAATATTACCATTACAAATATATGTAAATAACTGTTATATACATATATACTCAGTTGTAGAAAAAATATTGAAAGCATACACAATAAAATATTGAAAACATCAATGATTATTTTTGGGGTGTTGTGATGAGTGCTTTTCAGGAGTTCTGTGTCTATATATTTTCTCTATTTTCCAAAATACATGTCATGCAAATGTTTTTTTGTTTGTAAAAATGAAAAAGTTATTTAAACAAAACAATCCTGAGATACTGTACAGCTTCCTAGGATTTAAGCTGTCTCATTTTCTAGCCCATCTGGGGTCAAGGCCTCCATGTCCGGCTGGACCCCTCAGCTCTCCCTTCACCTGTAAAAGTCACCATGCCCTATAACTTTATTACTAGGTTTTCCTTTCTCCTTCCTTTGTTTCCACTGTCATTTGCCCAGTTCAGATATTCACTGCCCACTTATAAGGCGCCACATCTGCTGTTTCTCCTCCTGTGTGTCCTGCTTCATGAATCAGTCCAACAGCTCCAAATGTACTCCATGTTTCTCCACCTTTGTTCTTGCTTGAGCTACCCCAATTACCACATACCCAGGGTGCTTTGTCCTCTCTCCAGACCTCCCTTGAGGAACACATCCAAGTCTTACATTTGTGATTCCTGCTTCTACTGCCCCAGAGAAAGTACATCTCTCCTCTCTAGCCCATTCATGTTTCATCAAGAATAAAAAGGATAATACAAATAAGTATTTTTACCTACTCTATAAAATTGATTATATTTCTTTACATCCTATTCATAGCCCAGAAGCATAGTAAACAAAAGAAAATTAAGGTCTGGATGTATACCAAAGGCTTTCCAAGATACGAGGCTGGTACGTTTCGATCGATATAATCCTTTAATAAGTGGACATATCAGCACTCAGCGGAAATGCTACAGCAGGGCTCTGTTTCCACCGTTCCTGGAGAGTAAGGAGGTTCTCCTGGCAGGGCCCCTAACAGTAGCCCACTAGCCGGAGGGTGTTGGGGAAGCTCTTGCGCATTCCCATGCATTTTTCCTGGTCAATGTACAGAGAGTTGGCTTTGACAGCCAGGTCGTGCTCTAGGGTGGCTTTGGTGTGAACCAGGGACTGCAGGGTGTCCTCAGCCTCCCTCAGGCGCTGCTGCAGGGTCTGGATAGTGTCATCCACCTCATATACCTCATTAACAAGGCTGTGGGACCAAAGAGACACCAGTCAGGTTAGTAGAGGTCACATTCCCAACAACGGTTATTCACTGAACTAAGGACACATCTCTTTGGGAGCACCTGGCCCACTTGTATTTATGAGCTGCATGTCCTGGAAGCTAGGAAGGAGCCTCTGTGGCCAGACTGAAGAAGTAGTCCTGTCTCCTACCTCACCCTCCATCCCCCAAGCTGCCTGTGAGTGAAGGGCAGAAGCAGAAACCCAGCAAGCTGGACTCAGCAAAATGGATGCCTCTCAGTATGACCATCTCATTTCTATTTGCAATCCCCAATGGGTAGGGATGCCAGGTAACAAACAGGAGGCCCAATTAAATTTGAATTTCAGATAAATGTGTAATTTTTTAGTGTAAATATTTTTAAAATTCTGGTAAAATAGCAAAATATTTACCATCTGAATCACTTTTAAATGTCAACTGGCATTACCTGCATTCATATGGTGCAACCATCACCATCATCCACTCACAGAACTCCATCTTGCAGAGTGATGTTCCCATTGAATACTGCCTCCCAATCACCCTCCCCCAGCCCCTGGCACCCACCTTTCTACTCTGTCTCTTTGGGTCCAACCACTCTAGGGGCCTCATATAAGTGCCATCAGGCAGTATTTGGCCTTTTGTGACTGACTTATTTCACTCAGCACAATGTCTTCAAGGTTCATTCATGCTGTAAACATGTGTCAGAATTTCCATGTATGAGTATTTTTCTCAGTATGAGTATTTTTAGTTTGAATATTGCATGCCATATGTAGGATATATATACTGAAAAACCATTCATTATTTATTTGAAATTCACATTCAACTGGTTGTGCTGTGTTTTAATTTGCAAAACCTGGCAACCCTGCCCCAGGGGCCAGTACAGTGTTGAGCCCCAAAGGGCTCTCACAGAGTATTCACATGGCACCAAAGCAGCCATTCCTTTCCTCAAGACCCTTCCTGCTCTCATTTTCTTGAGGACATATTGTAATCCTACTTAAACAGATGCCCCAATCAACAGCTATTGTGGGGGCTGGAGCCATGAGAGGGTGGAGAGGGTGGGAAAAGGACTGTCATTTTGTATTTCATGTAGATCTGTACTATTTGAACTTATTTCAAAATCAGAATGTATTCCTATCTTGAGAAATTCAACAAAAACAAGCTTTTAGACAAAAATGTAAGCAAGGCGAAAGGTTTAACATAGAACTAAAAATGAATAATTTCTTCCTAGTGTTATCTTGTAGTGAGTTGGAGCATGGCAGAAGGACAGGGAACAACATTAATGTCTAATGATAATGGACGCTACTGGCAGATGATGAAATACTATGCAAGCAATGCTTTTAAAAAAACTTGCACTGGCCATCAGAAAGAAACTTGCAATATAATGTTGGTTGAAAAAATCAGGATATTAAATCCCATATGCAGAAAGACCACAATTTTGTTAATGTGCCTGGTGGCAAATACAACTTTCTAATATTGGTTATGCCTCAATGCCACAAAGCATTCAGGGTGGTTTTGATCGTAGTTCATTTTCTGATTTTTCTATCATGAGCTGATACTACTCTTAATGGCAGGAAAAAAACAATAAATATATTACTAGAAAGAAACATAATTTTGAGAGACTTAAACTCTCTGACTTTTAGAGAGGTTTCTGAAGTGACTCAACGTACCAGCACAACAGCTGGGAGACATCACATTGCACTTGACAGCACAGCAGGCAAATGCTGAATGGTTCACAGACTCCCTAGGATGGCCCGGCCCACCCACCTTCTGGGCACACCCTTTCTGTTGGATGTGCTGATGTGTGGCTGGCCCATGCCTGGATATGGAGCAGATGGGCCAGCAGCACCCCAGGCCACCTATGTGTCCCATCTCCAGCAATGGTAATGTCATCCTCATGGATGCTGAAATCAAACCCTCTGATCAACTCGGCCCCATGCTCTTCATCGCAGCCCCAGCTCTGTCATAAAGTCCTGTTATTCCTGCCTCCCAAAGAGCCTTACTGTGTGCCATTTGTCCTGTGCCTGAGTCTGCAGGCACCTCCTAGAATGTGCTTGTTCTGTCCCTGACTTCAGAGCCTTCACCCTTCCTACCCCCTCAGCCCAACACTTTACCTACCATCCATCTGCCTGCCATCTGCTAACTCATGCCATGCTCGAAGCTCAGAGGAGCAGACATTTCTCCCTCAACCCTGGAACTAGGGAGCAGCCCCAAGTCCCTGATGTCATGTGTCCCAACAGAACCAGCCCTGCCACAGCCCTCGGGGTGCTTGTCATGCCTGTTTCCTACATTTGCCCTGTGGGTCATCAGCTCCCTGAACGCACCAGTGCCCTGACCCAGCCTCACCTGAGACTAAATCCAGCAGCCCCTCCTGCAGTGGACAGGAGTGTCATGCACTTGTTGAATGAGGACCAACTTCAATATCCTAGGTTAGGGAGGTCATGGTGAGAGGTAGGAAGCTACCCCAAGGTCCAAGTCCACAGGGTTTTTCAAGAACAAGAACCAGACCCCAAGCCATGGAAACTGTGCCAGTCTGAGCCTGGAGGCTCAGCTTCCAACCTACCTGCTGGCAGCCTGAGAAGGGGAAGGATGCTGCAAAACCCTGCACCCCCCACCCCAAGCTCACAGAAGCATCTTCTTCCACCTTAGAACCTGTGCCTGTTCTCTCACTTTCCATGAGGGAGGAAAAGGAAGGCAAACCTAGGCGCCAAGTTTCTTTTGGTCTGGCACTGGTAAACACAAAGTCTGAGAACTCATATGAAGCATATTTTGTTGCTGTTTAGATCAAATTGGATTCAAAATAAATCTTTTTTTTTATGATCCCAGGGTATAAAACTCCACTAGAAAAGAAATAGATCTTCAGGGAGAATCTGCCCATGACCAGCAATGGCACCTACAACTGCTGCTGACAGTCATGCTGGGCCTGACCCTGCTCAACCACCACTCCCTATGTCCCTTCCATGGCCTCAAAAGGAACCTGAACCCACAGGTAGGAAAAGAAGTGGGAAGATATGTGAGTCTTCACTCCTTGCAGCCATGTAACAGTCTAGTGGACGATTTACCTGAGGGAATTTTTGAAAATACACAGATTAAAATATCAGTTTTCTTTAAGAAGGAATTCAAGACCTATAGAGCACAGGCAGCTGACATCCTCGTTTCCCATAGCTGTGTGAACACAGCTAGTTCAGCTAGTTGCTACTGCACTCCCCTCGACTTTCACCATCAGAAAGTTTTCCCTCATCTTTCAAGGCCTTATTTCTCTCTTGGTTTTCTTGTTCTTGGCAGATCACAGGGAGCTGTTCTGCTAAAATCACTCATTTTGGGTGAATTACAGAACTGAAAAACATTTTGCATTCAAATACAAATAAAGCTACCATAGTTTTAAATATATATATCAAGATTATTTAAGTAACCTAGAGCCCAGTCTGGCCTGCCACCAAAGCTGCCAAGAATGTTTAGAATTACTTTAGAAAGAACCCATTTAGGAAATTTTAAATGAAAATAAAATTTTGAAATAAAAACCGCAATTTTTCTCAGTCCCCCCTCCTTGAGTTTTTAGCTTATTTTTTCTTAATCTAGCAGGCCAAAGGGCTGCTTTCAGAATGAGCAGTTGAAGAGAAAAAATACTCCCCTCCTCCAATAATAATCCTAAATTCTGCTGTTGTTACTCTGGGACTATATTTTTGGCTACACTATTTTAACAAGAAATCTTTACAGAAACAGAAGTAGGTTTTGTCCTAAAGTCAATGAAGGAGCAGAGGAAATAGACACACTACAAAGTTGACAGAAAGTAAAGGAAAAGCAACTTGTGTTTAGCTTCAAGGGAGAAAAAAAAGAGTAAAAATCATTCAGCTTTGCAGAAGCTGCTGTGAATGCCTCAGTGTTTCATAATTCCAAAGTCAAATTAGACTACTACTCCAAACCCTTTACAGAGCAACACTGGGTTTGTCTAACGGCAGTCTGACCCCCTACCTCTACTTATGAAGACTCTGGAAAAATTTTCAGCAGTGTATGAAACTTCAGTTCAGCTTCCTCTAACCCTGTTTGCAGAAAGCCACCATTGATGATCCAATCCTGATTGGCCAAAGGAGCATGCATTCCTACTGGGTTCTTTTGAAGCACACAGACACTCTGGACTGGCCACCAAGGGCCCCAGTGTAGGGCAGCTTATCCTCAATGAAGGGCTCTGTGGGAGGGGTTCCAGGGAACTCACTTTGAGAAACATAGAGGTGGCCGAACTCCTATATGGCTGTGGCCTAAGACGATATCTCCTCTGAGAGAAGCATGCTTCTTAGCGCCTGACACAGACACCAAACACACTGTATGTATGGTATGCTTTGCAGTAACAATCTCCTCTGTGACCTCAGTTTCATCCTTTGTGAGAGAGCTGAGGACACAGTACGTGCTTTGCGCACTCACCTCATATGGACATCATGATCAGATGAGAGCAGAAATGTGATAGGGAATGGTGAAAACACCACATTGTGAGGATTGGGGAAGCAGAAGCCAATGGTTGAGTTGGTGGGAGAACACTCTGCAGGAAGCTGGGCAGGGACTCAGGAGTGGCTCTCCTCCTCACCACCAAGCACCACGTGGCCCAAGTCATTCAAGCCACTCCTGCCTCAGTTTCCTTATTTGTAAATGAAGATAAACAATGAAGTGAGGTGCTCAGGACAGTGGCGAGCACAGAATGAGCTTAATAGGTGGTGGCAGCAGTCATATTTACCTCCGGTACTATCTTTATTATTATTTTCATCCTTGTTGGCCCCACAAAGATCACCCTTTCTTCTCTCTTCAGGAAATCCACACTTGATTCTTTGGTGGAGCTCAAACTCACTTCACCACTTGGATAAAGTCTGCATGCCAAGGGAATTCTATCGCAGGGCCAGGTAGCAAGACAAGTGCCTTCCACCCCCAGAACCAAGCCTGGTTTCCAGGGCTGCCCCTGTTCCTCCAGTGGCCTTGCCTCTGCGAAGCAGCACTAATGACCCAGTAATGGCCATGATGAAGGCCAGAGAAGAAAGGCAGAAGAGGACCCTGGGAAATGAGAAAGGAACCCAGAATTGTGAGGGGGGAAATGGGGGAACCTTGCCCAATTACTCACAAGGCCATCCTAAAAGGACTCTGCACAGTTAAAGTAATAATAAAATACATGCAGTGTTGAGTAGAGAGACCAGGTGTCAGACTCCACCTGCTGTGTGTGTGCGGGAAACGAGCTTGATGAAGACCAGTTGTTCTCAATTTCTGCTGAGAACAGAACATACTGAAATGACCCTAAAGAACCATTACGGGTTTTAGGGGGGCATGAAGATGGTTTTAATGACAGGACAGATATATTAACTGCCATAAAAAGAGGCCAATGAGAGCAATACATGAGAGCAGACAGGGGTCGGTGGAATTGTAACTCAAGTCTCTTTCCTGACAAGTCTCTGGCACTGAGAAGTACACAGCAGGCCAACACACTCAGCCACTTATAAGAAAGGTGTACTGGAAACTACAGAAGCCTCCAGTGAAGGGTGGAGGAAACCAAAATCCACCTTGGGTCCCTGAATGAGCCTAATGTTTATCACTTGTTTGTGTGTAATGTTGATGTTATTTCTTTTTTAAAAATTATGGCAGACTATACATAAGAAAAATTACTGTCTCAATTATTTTTAAGTGTATACTTCAGTGGCATTAGGTGCATTTGTAATGTTGTGTATTCACCACCATCATCCATCTCAAGAACTGTTTATCATTGTAAACCAACTCCATGGCCGTTAGGCACTAACCCTCCATTATCAATACTTATAAAGAATGCCCCTATAGGAGGAATACTACTATGCACTTCCTTATCACTGGTATGTTGGCAGAGAGCTCTTTCCTGGAGAATATGAAGCCAGGCAGGCTGGTGGACTGTCCCCTCCTGCCCAGGGTGAGCCCTCTCCTCACCGTAACTGGGCCATGTCCCTGCAGAGCTCTAGGTTCGGTCTCCTGGTCCGTTCATCCAATCTGGTCTGAGCCACCTTCAGGAAGGCAGTCTTGTCCCTGATGGCCTTCTTGATGGCTTCTATGGTCATTTCAGTCTGGAAAATCTCCTGCAATGTCTGCATGGAGAGAAGCAGATGCCTGAGGCTTTGGTGCTCTGCCACTTCCCACCTGCTCCCTTCCTCCTGCCTTCTCTGGTGGGGAGGTGAACTCACTGAGCACACCTACTGCTTCACATCCCCACCCCTCCCCCATACCATCCCCAGGGAGTCTCACTGCCCAGGAGAGCAGACTGCATGCACCTTCCAACTCCCAATTCAGGTAAAATCAGCTAGGGTGGGAGGGACTTACATGACAGATTGGCAGATGCTACAACTTCAGAGATCCCCCCCCCCCAGATCACCTGTTGTTAAATATTTGCCAGCACTCGGCTGTGTATCTCTTGGAAACATGAGGCCCTAAGGTTGGAGTGCACTAACCCCTTATCTTCTGTTCTCCCTTCTCACTATCCTCACAGAGAGGGTTTCCTGCCTGTGGAGAATTTGCTTTGAAGCAAATCAAGGTCAAGTTTTCAGGAGTCTCACTTGAGAGGGAGGACCCCTGGCAGTGTGCAGTCCTGCTTTTATGTTTTTCTTTAAGAGGCTCCCTCAAACTGCATGAACCTGGGCCTTTCTCTGATTTCTCCTCTGGGAGGTGAACCCCTCCTCTATGCTCTGAAAACCCTTCCTTCTCCTGCAACCTTGACCCCTGCCCTCCCATTTCTCCACCCTGCTCCATAACTCTCCCTCTCCTCCTGCCCCTTTCCTACGGCCTGGAGACACACTCAAGTGTCACCCAATTCCTTTAAAACTTTACGTGTTTATACCACTCACTTACCCAACCCCACCTGGGTGCTTCCAGTTGGTGCTCTTTCCTCACAATCATGGCCAAATAGGCTCAGCAGTGGCCTTGCTCACACCCTGCATCTCCTGGTGGCCTTTGTAGTAGGCCTCTGGCCCCAGTTTTCTTCATGAGACTACTCTCAAAGCCAATGATGAGGCCTCTATGATGTCCCCCCTCTCTGAATCACTCACCTTGCTGAATTTCTCTGGCCAATTGCTATCCTAATTACTTACCTTTCTAACTATTGCTCCTCACTTCCAGTGCAGGGTATTGTCCCCAAACCACTCCTCTGTTCCATCCCTTATCCCTGCAGAGATCTCACAATGGTACAGATTTGGCACTTGTGTAAGCCAGAATCTCTTACAACTGTCACATAAGCTTTTCCCCCTCTCCTGCACTCCAGATTGTCTCCAACTATTGGGTTTCAACAACTGTTATACTGTTCCTATCACTAGGCCATGCTCCAGAGCTCCCTGTCTCTCACCATTTGAAATAACTGCTTCTTCTGCTAAACAAGCAACATTTTATCTGTTACTTTAAGGGGTTCATTCTATACCTTGGAACTCGTCATTTTCTACATCCATGTCTTGTCTCACTCTAAGATCCCAGCTGGCAGGGTCAGTGTGTCATTCATGTGTGTGTCCCTGAAGTACCTACCTTGAATGTTGCTTTTATAAGCTGAATTCTGTCCTCTTCTCTACCCCACCCCAAATTCATATCTTCGAGTCCTAACCCCTAGTACCTCAGACTTTGACTGTATTTGGAGATATAACTAAGTTAAAATGAGGTTCTTAGGCTAAGTTCTAATCCAATGTGACTGGTGTCCTTAGAAGAGGAGGAGATTAGGACAAAGACACATGCAGAGGGAGGACAGAAAGAAGATGACCATCTGCAAAGCCAAGACAGAGGCCAGAAGAAACCACCTTGATCTTGGACTTCTAGCTTCCAGACTGTGAGACAATGTATTCCTGCTGTTTAAGCCTCTCAGTGTAGAAGTTTTGTTTGGCAGCACTAGCAAACAAATGCAGAAGTAAACAAAATTTTGTGGAACAAAGTGACTCCATCATGTAAGTCTTCTAAAGGGCCTTTAAATGGCTTTTTACTGCTGAAAGGCTACCTCTTCTTAGCTATCCCCTATGGTCTGGCTCCAGCCTACTGTTCCAAGCTTCTCTCCCAGAACACATAATACTATGCCAGCCTAATGGGTCTCTTTACAGACCTGAACTCAACCCCTGGTTGGCTCCCTCTAAAGCTCTGCTTGAAATGTTCACCTGTAATGTTCACTTCCTCTTCCAAATCCCCAAAACACTTCCTGTATTTGCTATTTGGCAACCACAATTTGTAATTTTTCTATTGTTATGAATTATTCATGATCTTTCATATGTATGAATTTTTTTTCTCTACAAATATGAGCTTCCTGGTAACAAAAACAATTCAGTTAGCCAAAAAGTCCATTTAGTTTTTTTCTGTAAATA
Organism: Artibeus jamaicensis; assembly: GCF_021234435.1. Taxonomy (NCBI): domain Eukaryota; kingdom Metazoa; phylum Chordata; class Mammalia; order Chiroptera; family Phyllostomidae; genus Artibeus; species Artibeus jamaicensis. The sequence continues at coordinate 432,896 of NW_026521968.1, read as the reverse complement.
AGACACATTTTTCATTTTCACCAATAACTTATATTGATTTGGATATTTTGATTATGTTGCTATCTCCGGCTATTCACTTCTAGTGGGCAAAGGTCAGGGTTGCTGCTAAACATCTTTCAATGCATAAGACATCCCCACAGCAAAGGATTACCTGGCCAAAATGTCAATAGTACCAAGAAACTTTACAAACCACTTTTGACAGATTCAGTCAGTCACAGCACCTTCTCCATACACTGCACAAATATTTTTTTGGCATTTCAGTTGCATTTTTACCTTCCTTGAAATAATAAAGCATAATATGCCAAAAATGTTGTATATTTTCTTCTGTCTTCAATATTAAAATGGCTGCACCAAAATTCACCAATTTTGATGTTTTATAAAAATGCACACTGATATGACAGCTGTCACACAGTCTAACAAAATTGTTTTGAATGAGGTTAAAAACAATTAAGTGCTACTAGAACCATCGTATGGAAAATACTAAATGAAGTTTTTGGCCAACCTAATACATGTTATGCTTTGCGCTGCCCTTCACAGGAAGTAGCACACTGTCTGACTCAATGAACACATGCTGGCCAAAGAAGGCACTGTTCAAGGAAAGGTAAATTGCTGCATCCCGAGGAAACATAGTGCCCTCTTTTGGGTAATATCATCTTTGAGTGACATGAATGACTTATAAGGTACTTTAAAAAAGGAATGACACAGATGCAGCATAACCCACAGAAATAATAAGAGCTCCTAGACTGATACTAAGTAGAAGAAAAGCTCCTTGATTATCTTGAAACATGAATTCTGATTGAGTCCTTCATTTTATTGTCATTGTAAAACTCTTATACTTAGAGCACTTAAAAAGTTTAATATCAGAAACACTTTGAATTACCTAATAGTTTCCAGTATTTGGTTTTGTATTCTAGGGCAAAAAAGTGCCTGAAATAATTTAGCAGAAAACATTCCTGCCATGTGTTCTTATAATAAACATACTTCCTAGTTACACTTTAATAATATTTTTGTTTCTGTTAAAAATAGTAGGATGCTTTATTACATAGTGCATCCTTTGTGTTCCCAAAACCAAGAGATTCCAATTTCAATTTAACACCTGGCTACCTTGCTAAAATAAATGGTGCACTTTGTGCCGTTTTTAATTTCTCTTAGTCTGTATGGCCAGGAGGCCATGTGCCTTTCTGGCATCTCTCCAGGAGTGGTGACAGATCTTCGGTCCCAGAGCCCCTTCCCTATCCATCCAATTAAGGGTACCACTGATGACTTACCTTTGCTAAGTGAGTCTGAATCTTATTTTTAGCATCTGCAGTCTCAGCAATCCGATTAGTGAAAGCCATGTTTACTTTGTTGAACTGATTCCACATCTCACTGGCAGTCACAACCAAGAGGTTTTGAATGTCATTTCTTAGTTTGGCTGAGGCTGCTCGTTCACTCTGAGATCGAAGAATATTGTCATCTGTAAATTTGGCCCAGGACTCAGGCACTGAGACCCTGGAAAAAGGAAACAGAACCAGACAATGGTGACAATGATGAACTGGCCTAACTCGTCTGTAAGCAATCATTCATCCTGTTCAAGAGAAACGAATCACTGATCTTGGTTTTCTTGCACACAGCATAAGCATCAGAGAAAAGCTTATTTAAAATTTTCTTCATTGCTCCTTATTTCACTGTTAATCAATTTTCTGTAAACCCAAAGCATAAACTAACTCCTCTGCCAACTTGAGGGGGAGGAAGATTGATGAAGGGTAAGAGTGTGAAAGTTCATACAAATGTGTCACACCAACTTAATAAGCCTATAAAAATACTCCATTGTAGGAATAACCAAAGAAGTAATGAAAACAACACACTAATAACCATTTTATTATAAAAGCAAAGAATAAAGAGAATAATGATTTGCTGGTGGGCATGTCTAGAGAAAGATTCTCTCATATTCTGCACATAGGAATGCTGAATTGGTCTGACCATGTTGGAGGATAAAAGGTCAACAAACACCAAGATCCTTTCAAATGTGTGTAATCCAGAAATGCCACTTCTAGAAATATTTTTATTGGGTATTACTGACACCTAACATTGTATTGGTTTTAAGTATACAACATATTGATTTGATATACAACATAGGACCTAAAACAAACCCCAGGATTATCTTCTGGAGGGCAGGCCTCTAGTACTACAGGCTTTCCCTGCTAGCTGAGTCTTCTAGGAAACCATTTGTATCAGTGTACCAGCTGACGTCATTGTGAGAGGCTGCATTTGGTTTCAGTAATGTTTTTGAAGACTCTTTCAAGATGTTTGTCCATTTCTTTTTTCTTTTTTTAAATTCTTACTTACTTATTTATTTAATATATTCTATTGATTATGCTAATACAGTTGTCTCATTTTTTCCCCCTTTATTCTCTTCTGTCCTGTATGCCCCTTCCAACTCACATTCCCCCTGCCCTTTAGTTCATTTTCATGGGTTGTACACATAACTTCTTTGGCTTCTACATTTCCTATACTATTCTAACCTCCCCCTGCCTATTTTCTACCTACCATTTAGGAAGTAAAAAACCTGTACCTTTTCCCCTCTTCTCCCCTTCCAGCTCCCCTGCTAATAACCCTCATGTGATCTCCATTTCTCTGATTCTATTCCTGTTCTAGTGTTTGCTCAGTTTGTTTTTGTTTTCTTTTTTAGGTCTGGTTGTTGATAGTTGTCAGTTTATTGCCATTTTACTTTTCATATTTTTATCTTCTTTTTGTTAGATAACTACCTTTAACATTTCACACAATAAGGGCTTGGGAATGATGAACTCCTCTAACTTGGCCTTACCTGAGAAGCACTTTACCTGCCCTTCTATTCTAAATGAAAGCTTTGCTGGATATAGTAATCTTGGATGTAGATCCTTGCCTTTAATAACTTTAATACTTCTTTCCAGTCCCTTCTTGCCTGAGAGGTTCTTTTGAGAAATCAGTTGATAGTCTAATGGGAACTTCTTTGAGGTAACTATCTCCTTTTCTCTTGCTGCTTTTAAGATTCTCTCCTTATCTTTAATCTTGGGCAATGTAATTATTATGTGCCTTGGTGTGTTCCTCCTTGGGTCCAACTTCATTGGGACTCTCTGAGCTTCCTGGACTTCCTGGAATTCTATTTCCTTTGCCAGATTGGGGAAGTTCTCCTTCATTATTTTTTCAAATAAGTTTTCAATTCCCTGCTGTTCTTCTTCTCCTTCTGGCACCCTATGATTCAGATGTTGGAAATTTATAATTGTCCTGGAGGTTCTAAGCCTCTCCTCATATTTTTTAATTCTTTTTTTTTTTCATTCTGTTCTGGCTGAATGTTTCTTTCTCCCTTCTGCTCCAAACCATTGATTTGAGTCCTGGTTTCCTTCCCATCACCATTGGTTCCCTGTTTATTTTCCTTTATTTCACTTTTCATAGCTTTCATTTTTAATTCTGTTTTGCAACCACACTCAACCAAATTCTATGAGCAACCTGATTAGCAGTGTTTTGAACTGTGCATCTGAGAGGTTGGCTATCTCTTCATTGCTTAGTTGTATTTTTTTTCTGTGGCTTTGATGTGTGGCTTTGCCCCATTTGGGCCTTCTTTTGTTTTTGAGTGCCTGTTACATAGTAAGGGGAAAAGTCTTAGGTATTCACCAGGACAAGGCAATCCACATTGCTACATTGTGGTGCTGTATGTGGGGGAAGAGGTCAGAGAGGGAACAATGCCACTTGTTCAGCTCTCTGCCAGCTTTCTGTCACTCCTGCCACCACCTACAAGTAAATTCGGCCCTTCTGGTGCTGATTCCCAGGTGAGTGAGTTTGTGCACATTTTAGGACCCTGTGTGTCTCTCCAATGAACTCTCTCATGAGACTGGAAGTTTCTCCCACCACCTCAACCCTTACAGGTTTTTTCAGTCAGAGGTTTTGAGGCTTTATTTCCCTGTGCTTGAACCCTGAGTTGCACCATCTGTCTCACTCCCCAGTTGTTCTACCCATAAATGTGGAACCACCTGCTCTGCCAGCCACCACCTTGTCATGAATCCTCTCCACCCAGCTGCCCATATCTGCCCCTCCTACTGGTCTGGATGAATGTTTCTTCTTTAATTCCTTGGTTGTTGGACTTCCATACAGTTCGATTTTCTGTCAGTGCTGGTTGTTTTTTGTTTTTAAATTTGTTGTTTTCCTTCTTTTGGTTGTGCAACAAGGCACAGTATGTCTACCTATACCTCCATCTTGGCCAGAACTCTGTTCATTTCTTGATGGGTGATTTATGAGAGCACATGCCCATACCGTGCTTAGTGATCAACAGTTTTTGACCAAAAGTGGTGTGACCCCCATGCTTCACTCTCCTTATTCACCTGATCTTACCCTGAGCTACTTCTTTTTGATCTTTTCCTTTATGAAAAAAGTCCTCAAAGGGAAACATTTTGCCAATATGGAAGAAGTGAAATAAAAAATGGCAGAAGCACTAACAGATATCAAAATCCATGAGTTCAAAACCTGTTCTGAGCAGTGGGAAAAACATCTTGATAGGCGTATCACCTTAAATGGAGAATACTTTGAAGGTGACTAAAGTTTAAACATGTAAGAATGAATACACAATACTTTATAAATAAATTCTGGGTTTTGGGGGTTTCACCTTGTATGTGTATATTTCAAAGTGATTACCACAATAAGTATAGTTACCATCCATCACCATACATAATTACAAATTTTTTCCTTGTGATGAGAGTTTTAAGATCTATACTATTAGCAACTTTCAGATATACAATAAAGTATCAACTATAGTCACTCTATTGTGCATGATGTCCTCAGCACTAAAAATACCACAGGAACACTTCACAAGTTTCTGCATCATCTTAGAACAGGGGCCATGTTGTCTGCCATTCCAATGTTAATGTGTGTGCTAATAAAACAAACACTAAAGAGATTTACCCTAATGAAATGAGGATCCCAAAGATGTATATGTAAGGATAGTCATTCTCAGCAATATTTATGCCAATCCCTGAAACACTGGAAACAGCCTAAATGTCCAAAAGTAAAATTGAGTAAATCATGGTAAATTTCAAAAAGTAATCCATATAGCATGCAAACTGATGTTGCAGAAGAATATTTCCACAATATTTTGGATCTATCACAAAGTGAAAAATCAGACATACTATGCAAACACCATGCATGAAATAAGCCAGGCAGTGAAAGACAACAAATACCATATGATCTCACCTTTAACAGGAACTTAAACAACAAAACAAACAAGCAAGCAAAATATAACCAAAGACACTGAAATAGAGAACAGGCTGACAGGGACCAGAAGGGAGAGGGGAGGGAATTTCAGGGGAAAAGGGAAAGAAGGGTTTACATGAACAAGTGTAAAGGACACATGGACAAAAACTAAGGGGAGTGGAAATGGGAGGGAGGTGGGCAGCACTGGGGATGGTGAGCTGGGATGGGAATAAAAGACAGAAAACTGTACTGGAACAACAATTAAAATAAATAAATTTAAAAAAGAAATATCATTATTTAAAAACATAAATTGATATCCACATGTGTGGAAAGGTACTTGAAGGACTAATGGTTCATTGTTAACATTGGCATCTCTGAGTGGTAAGCTTATGGGTGGCATTACTTGCTGGTGCAATAGGATATTAAACAAGACTCTTACTGTTGGCTAGAGGTTTTAGCTCAGGCCCTGATGAGCCAAAATAACAACTACAGAGTCCATACACTGTCATTCTATAAGAGCTGGCTAAAATTCATGGTGGAAATAGAAGAGGCCCTTTTGTGGAGGGCTAAGTGGTCAGAGTGCATGGTTCCGTCCCAGTCTAACTTGTACCTGAAAGGAGCAGAGGAAGATGCTTCCTGCTCACCTCAAGCCTGGTGAGAGGTATTAATTGCATGAGGACCACTTATGATGTGTACTGTCTGAATCTGATTCACACCTGAAGAATCTAAAAATCAATGCTGGTCTATCTGCTGCTCCCACTGCAATAGAGCTAAGAGAGGGGGCTGCTTAAGGGGTGATCAGCTCCAGAGGAAAGAATCCATTTTAGGTTCATGTTACAAGGGGAAGGGAGCATGAGCCTGGGAAAGAGCACAAGGGAGATTTTGGGGAAGTAAAAATACTCTTTATCTTAACTGTGGTCACAGTTCCATAGGCGTAGAAATTTGTCAAGATTTATCAAAATGTACACTCTCACTGAATGTATTTATTATAGGTAAAATGCCTCTCAATCAAGTTGGTTATTTTAAAAAGGGAATGACTATAAAAGACCATGAACCCAAGATTTCATGGAAGTGCCTGGCAAAACCCCCTGACAGGGCAGGTATAACCATCAGTGGTAATAAAACCAGTAATTACACCAGTGAGTCCAGGACATCAGACACAGGCAACACTTTTCTTTATGCTTGTCTGTGTTTTCTAGGTTTTCTACATCAAGCAGCTGCTATTTCCATAGGTACAAATGTGAATGACAGGTATTCTTTTCCAAAAGAATGCAGGATGCAAATGTCAAGGCCTGACTGTGGAACATTCAAGCTTACTAAGACTAGTTCAAAGTGGGTGTGTCTGTTACCTTTCCATATCTACCCATGTCTTCTGTTTTAACCTGTAAGCTTCATATGAAAGAAGGTAGAACAAGTTAAATAACATCACAATCATACAAGAGATGTGTGCCTGACTTACGTTGCATCAACTCTCTCCACTCCGCAAAAGTAGCTGATGCCATCCGATGTGTTTCGCAGATGGTGGCATTTGTCATCAATCTGGTAAGCCCTCTGTTTATCACCCAGGTCCTTCTCCAACTCATGCTGGGCTGCTCTGTTCGCTCTGTAGCACAGAGGGAGGAAATGGAGCTCCAAATGTGGGCAACAAGTTCATAAGAGGGAGAGTAATTGCCCTTCTATGTGGGACCCACCCATTACTGCTCTTTGGTCTCTCTCCTTCACACAATGTCCAACTTTTCCACTGAAAGGAGCCTGCCCCAGCGATATACATACATGTGAGTGATGAGACCCCTGCCCATAATGCCCCTTCCACATAGTGGAGAGAAGAGGTGTAAGTAAACAGGACAGCAGCTCCTCTTCCTAAAACACCAATTATTCTAGATAGGACACTGGTTTAATGTAATCTGTCCACATCTGTGCCTCCCTTTCCATCTTTCTTTCCAACTTCTACATTCTAACCCATTTGTCCTCCATTCTTGGACAAGAAGTTATGAGGCATGTATAGCCCATTCTCTCTCTGTCTATAGGTGGCCTCAGTTTGTGGTCATGCAAGGCCTGAGAAGTTGTCTAGGAGATAGAAACCAAGGGTCAAGATTAGCATCTAGAGCAAGAATCTGAGTGCTTGAAAAAATAAGGAATGGATGGGCACCAGGCCTCCCCTCCTGAGCTCTGAGATGCATGAGGTTTCCTGCCCTGCCAAGCAGGAAGGAGGCCTGGCAGCTCCCTACCAAAGAGACAGGCCTGGGACATGGGCATTGGGGACAGGTGAGCCATATCTTCACTCACGGAGGAGTTAATTCTACAAATAATAATTGGGTGCCTACTACATAGCAGACAATTCTAGAAGCCTGGAATGTGACAAAACGAACATCTCTTTCCTGAAGGAGTGTGCATCTTACTGGGAGAACACAGGCAATGCTCATAAAGAATAAGCAAATTATGTGGTTTGTTAGCAGGATACTGCAAAAAACAAAGCAGGAAAAGGGGACCAGGAGTGTGAGTGATGATTTCAAATAGGACAGTTGAATGGGACTCCTTGGAGAGGCCATGTTGGAGCAAAGGCTTGGTGGGGGAGAACGCAATCATGCAGAGCCTTGATGGACATTGAGAGACATCAGGTTTTCCTTCTGGTGAAGTGAGAGCTGACTGACTCACAAGTCAGAGCATCATTCTGGTGCTGGGTTGAAAACAGACCACAGGGGGCAGGAAGGCCCATGAGCAGACAGTTGCAGTTATGCAGGTGAGAGATGGCGGGGGCTTATACCAAGAGGTGGCAGTGAAGGAGGTGAGAAGTGCTCACATCCTGGATATGTTTTAAAGATGGACCCAAGAGAATCTCCTGGCAGACTGGGCATTGGTGAGAAAGGAAAAAAGAGCTGAAGGTCAGTAATTGGAATAGCAGAATTCTCTCAACCCAGGTGGGCTAGGCTGTGGGTGAGTTGACTGGGGGACAGGACAGAAGTTCAGCTGACATACTGAGCTTAAGTGTCCATAAAATATCCAAGTGGAGGTACCAAGCAGGTTGCTGGAATTTGGGAGAAAGTTCTAGGCTAGTAATAAAATTTTGGGAGTCATTAGCACATAGATAGTATTTGCAAAAGCAGACATCTGGATGATTTTAATCATTTCTGTATTCCCAGAATGCAAAAATTGTCTTAGCATGGAGGAGCCACTCAATAAAGGCTGCACTGAACTGAATAGACTAATTCTAGCTGCAGCTTCTCTTTAACTGAGCCTGTGTCCTTGATTAAGTCACTAACCTGGCAGATCTCTCTAATATTATTATTTGTAAAGTGGAAATGAGCATAGCAGCATACAGGTCATCTGCATTTTGTGAATTCTAAAACAGTATACATGTGCTAAAGATGAAAGGTAACAATGCTTCTTCCCCTTGCTATGCCTCCGTTCTGCCTCTTACTTTAAGGTATTAGTTGAGACTCAAGAATTAGGCTTTTCTCATTTGTTGTCTGGAACCAGGATGCCCCATAGGTTTCCTTTCCTGGTCCCTCTGACCCATCCTCAGAATCTCCTAAGGAAGTCCTGGAGGTGGCAGCACCCCACCAACCTACTTTATAGCCCAAGAAGGGAACATCTTGGCTGCCATGTTGATGCTTAAGGAGATTCCATTTTCAGCTAAGATCCAAACTAAGTGCTTCACTGCTTTTCTAAGACAAGTGGAGTTGAAAAACCCTCCTGCCATGACCTTGGCTGGACCAAGCCCAGTCACCATATTAGGGATTCAGGCCCCCACACATCCTGAAGAAACCACCCCCAAAAATGAGGTGGGCATTTTGTCCATGGTGTACTAAAGGGAAGTCAAGCTCTTTAAAGGCTCACCACCAGAGAGTCCAAACAAGAGCACATGCAGGAACAGGACTGTCTGCAAAGGCCTGTACTAGGGCCAACCCTGAGACCATGTGTAATAGGAACTGAGAGGAAAATGTGGCTGTTCTAGGGCCAAGCATTCTGGGCCAAGAAGAGCAAAGGACACAGAGATGGGCAGCAGGTCTTAGATTATGAAAGAAGGTGGGGGTCAGGAACTGGGCCAGAAGAAAACAAAACAGAAACAAGTCTTTGAATCACACTAAACTGTGTTTCTGAAATTCCTAGGGAGCAGAAACCAGAAATTAATATTGCAACGATACTGCCCTGTATTTATAGCTTAAGTAAATTGCAGTTAAACATACCATGAGCAGTGAGCCATCCTTACTTAATCATTTACCTGTTGTCAACAATTTCTTAATTAAAGAGTCTTTCAGATCAGAGTTCAAGAGCTATCTCAGGCATCTGAACCTCACCCACCAATATAGCATCAATCTTGATAGGCAAGGCAGGCAAACTAAAGAAGAAGTTCCAACACCTTTAAAATGCTTATTACTTTGGGTATATTACACATACTCCTTGATTACATTAGTATAAGCAAAATCATTGTTTCCTTTGTTTGACGTCAACATGACTTCTTCCCATGGCTATAACTGAATGAACACTGATCTTCTATTCATGTTAGGCAGCAGACCCAGCCATATCTCTCCTAGTTGACAGCCATTATCACTTACTACTCAAGACCTCACTTTGATTATTCCCCAGCTCCAGTCCCTTGGATCTACCAGTGTTGAGAAAGGGGACTGTGTATTCTTTTAGAGAATAAGGTGGGTAAGCAATGATGATGCAATAGATACAATGAATGTTGAGATGGTGTGACCAGAGCAGGAATGTGCATGGACCAGGATGCACTGGGAAATCAAGGAAGGCTGAGTCCTTAAGGAGGTATGGAAAACAAACATAAAAGTGAAGCCCAATTTCTTACTCTTCTAACTCTTGGGCTAGACATACACAAGTCAATCTCTTATTGAAGAAATAAGTTTTTGGAGTTAAAAGAAATCTTAGCTATCCTCTAAGTTAGGGCAGAAATCCTTCCCATGGCATCTCAGATTATGCTTTTGAGTAAAAATTTAAAGCAAGCACTCTGAGTACTCATCTTACCTCCAAATTAAAATGTGTGTACATGTATGTGTGTATTCATGTATCCATGTATAAGACATTCTTATATAAGAAGCTGAGAGAAATCTAAGTGGGAGGCAGGCATGCAAGCAGAGTTTTGTGGTAGACTTTATGTTGTATGGAGAGGTAAAGTGCTTACTCAAGCTGGGCGATGGCCTTATCCAAATGTAGCTTCATCCTTTGTTGACAACACAGAATAATATCAACTTCCTACTTGATTGAAAAAAAACACATTAATGTTTTCATTATCAAGTATGGCATTCAAAGTAAACAAGGTAACAAAACATCAATGAAGGAAAACCTTCTGGGAAAACTGTGAAGGAAAAAAATAAACAACTTTACATCCATTTTTCTACATCTATGCCCCCAAAATACTGTAATCTGAATGGTAGATTGTGATTCACTCTTTATAGGACTATAGGGAAATTATATTGTGGAACAAGTTGGGGTTGGGGTTAAATTTTAGTGTTTTTAAAACATTTTTATGTCAGGTTCTAAACAAACAAACAAAATTCTGGTGATGTGCAAGGTTGAATATTAAGTATTCTTTCATGACAAAGTATCAGGGAGGGAAAGAGGGCAGCCAAATAGGGGCTCCTCTCTGGCAGTGCATGTAACCTCCAACACACCCAGCTCTTTGGTCCAAACAAAGGCTGTTTTCCCCTTGTCCTCTGCCCTGCCTGAGCCCCACAGCCCAGCTCCTAGACTTGTACAAGTACCTTCACTTGCCTTGCTGCTCCATTTGGCCACATATGGTGTGTTGATGCTGCTATGATGGATACACTACATATAACATGGGTTGTACCAGAGTTTTTTAAATAAACATTTACTTTCCTCTGAAATTCATGTTCCCATTAGAAGATCTAGGAATTCAAAATAGTACCAAGAAGACATTTAAAAAGTGCACAAAATTGTTACCACTTTTTCAAATGGAAAGTGATCACACTGTACAGTTATGTGATTTGCTTTTTAATTTTAAACTTGAACTCATTTTCCCATGACACTAAACAATGCTGTGATGAACAACTTCAATAAATGTTTAGACATCGTCAAAGGGTCTGCCTTTTTTCAAGGTTCTGACAACTGCAGCCAAACTACCCTTCAGACAAGTTGTGCCCATTTACAAGTGAGTGTGCATTTCCTTGCCTTGCACACCAAGTAGCCATTGTGACTCCTCTCAATCTCTGCCAATGTGATAGGACCCCCAAAAGCACACTTGCTAGAATTCATGGATTAATATATAAGTATTTGTTCATTTGACTTTCTCCTTTTGTGAACTACCTGTTCATATGTTGTCCACTTTTTCTGCTGTTTTTTAAATTAACTTATATGTTCTTATATTTAATGGTCAATCCTTTCCCATCCCATTACATGTGTCATATATGATATATACACTTTTTTTTTACTTTTTACAGTTTGATCCTTGCCTTTATATATCCTGCACAGTGCGTTTGATATGTAGACATTTATGATTTCTATGAAGTTAAACTATCAAATAATTAAATAGCCCCTTTTGTTTGTTTGGGGTTTTTTTGTTTTTGTTTTTTTTGATAATGACATTCTTTTTCCTGCTTTCTAGTTTGGATGGTTTTGTTCCTATTTATTGCATACATACATTGTCCAGGAACTCTAGGATAGTGATGATTAGAAGGGTGGTAAAGAGACCGTATCCAGTTCATGATCTTTTTTTTTAATTTAAATATATTTGATTGATTATGCAATCACAGTTGTTTTATTTCCCCCCTTCATTCCTCTCCACCCTGCATACCCCTCCCCACCATTCCCCCCTTTAGTTTATGACGTGTCTCAAGTTCTTTAGATTCTATATTTTCCCTACTATTCTTGCCTTCCCTCCTATCTATTTCCCACCTACCATCTATGCTACTTATTTTCTGTGGCTTCTCCCCCTCCCACCTTCTCCTACTCCCCTGTTGCTAACCCTCCATGTGATCTTCATTTCTGTGGTTCTACTCCTGATCTAGCTGTCCTCTTAGTTTGCTTTTTTTTTTAAGTGTGGTTGTTAATAACTGTGAGTTTGCTGTCCTTTCACTGTTCGTCTTTTTATCTTCTTTTTCTTAGATAAGTCCCTTTAACATTTCATATATTAAGGGCTTGGTGATGATAAACTCCGTGAGGACTTCCGCCAAGATGGAGGCATAGGTGGAAGCACTTTGCCTTCTCACACAACCAAGTTTGAAAACAACAAAGTTTTAGCAACAAAAACACAGCCAAACCACAGAAAACTGAACTACATGGAAGTCTGACAACAACGAACCCTTCAGCCAAACCGGTAAGAGGGGCAGAGCCAGCAGCAGAGCAGGGTCAGGCAAGAAAGATCCTCCGGACTGACCTGGGTACGCGACCCAGGTGCATCAGCAGCCGTGGGCGGATCCCAGTTGTGGAGATGCGGGCGCACCCACTGAGGGCGCAAGTCATTGGACCCACTGAGGGTGGACTACGGTCACACATTCGCACACAGATAAACCGGTGAAGGAGCTAGCAGTGGTGAGATGGACCACGCAGGCCCCAGAGGCAGGAAGCGGCAGAGGGAACCTCCATTGCTCCCTCTCTGACCCCGCCCCCATATACAGCATCACAAACCAGCCACCTGGGTGGCCCTGCCCTGGTGAACAACTAAGGCTCCACTCCTCATACATAACAGGCACAAACAGATCAAGACATGGCTCAAAAACAACCCAGAGCCCCAGAGCCAATAAATCTAAGCAATGAAGAAATAGCCAAACTTTCAGATCCACAGGTCAAAACACTGGTGATCAGGATGCTCACAGAACTGGTTGATTTTAGTCACAAATTAGAGGAACATATGAAGGCTAAACTAATTGAAATGAAGGGAAATACACAGGAAACCAATAGTAATGGAAAGGAAACTGGGACTCAAATCAAAGGAGTGGACCAGAAGGAGGAAAAAAATGACCAAACAGAAAAATATGAAGAAACAAGAATTCGAAAAAATGAGGAGAGGCTTAGGAACCTTCAGGACATCTTTAAACATTCCAACATCTGAATTATAGAGGTACCAGAAGGGGAAGAGGAACAGCCATGGATGAAAAACTTATTTGAACAAATAATAAAGGAGAACTTCCCCAATCTGGCAAAAGCAATAGACTTCCAGGAAATCCAGGAAGCTCAGAGAGTCCAAAAGAAGTTGGACCCAAGAAGGAACACACCAAGGCACATCATCATTACATTAGCCAATATTAAAATGAAGGAAAGAATCCTAGAAGCAGCAAGAGATGAGGGGACAGTCACCTACAAAGGAGTTCCCATCAGACTGTCAGCTGATTTCTCAAAAGAGACCTTACAGGCAAGAAGGTGCTGGAAAGAAGTATTCCAAGTCATGAAATCCAAAGACCTACAACCAAGATTACTCTATCCAGCAAAGCTTTCATTTAGAATGGAAGGACAGATAAAGTGCTTCTCAAATAAGGTCAAATTCAAGGAGTTCACCATCACCAAGCCCTTATTATATGAAATGTTAAAGGGATGTATCTAAGAAAAAGAAGATAAAAAAATGAACAGTGAAAGGACAGCAAACTCACAGTTATTAACAACCACACCTAAAACAAAAGCAAACTGAGTACAGCTAGATCAGGAGCAGAATAATAGAAATGAAGATCACCTGGAGGGTTAGCAACAGGGGAGTTGGAGAAGGAGAAGGGGGGAGAAGGTGCAGAGAATAAGTAGCATAGACGGTAGGTAGAAAATAGATAGGGGGGAGGACAAGAATAGTATGGGAAATATAGAATCTAAAGAACTTGAGACACGTGGTCATAAACTAAAGGGGGGATGGTGGGGGAGGGGGTATGCAGGTTGGAGGGAAATGAAGGGGGGAATAGAACAACTGTAATGGCATAATTACTAAAATATATTTTAAAAAATCAAAAAAATAAACTCCGTGAATTTTATCTTATCTGAGAAGCACTTTATCTGCCCTTCCACTCTAAATGAAAGCTTTTCTGGATAGAGTAATCTTGGATGCAGATCTTTGGATTTCATGACTTGGAATACTTCTTTCCAGCACCTTCTTGCCTGTAAGGTCTCTTTTGAGAAATCAGCTGACAGTCTGATGGGAACTCCTTTGTAGGTGACTGTCCCCTCATCTCTTGCTGCTTCTAGGATTCTTTCCTTCATTTTAATATTGGCTAATGCAATGATGATGTGCCTTGGTGTGTTCCTTCTTGGGTCCAACTTCTTTGGGACTCTCTGAGCTTCCTGGATTTTCTGGAAGTCTATTGCTTTTGCCAGATTGGGGAAGTTCTCCTTTATTATTTGTTCAAATAAGTTTTTCATCCATGGCTGTTCCTCTTCCCCTTCTGGTACCTCTATAATTCGGATGTTGGAATGTTTAAAGATGTCCTGAAGGTTCCTAAGCCTCTCCTCATTTTTTCGAATTCTTGTTTCTTCATATTTTTCTGTTTGGTCATTTTTTTTCCTCCTTCTGGTCCACTCCTTTGATTTGAGTCCCAGTTTCCTTTCCATTACTATTGGTTTCCTGTGTATTTCCCTTCATTTCAATTAGTTTAGCCTTCATATGTTCCTCTAATTTGTGACTAAAATCAACCAGTTCTGTGAGCATCCTGATCACCAGTGTTTTGACCTGTGGATCTGAAAGTTTGGCTATTTCTTCATTGCTTAGATTTATTGGCTCTGGGGCTCTGAGTTGTTTTTGAGCCATGTTTTGATCTGTTTGTGCCTGTTATGTATGAGGAGTGGAGCCTTAGTTGTTCTCCAGGGCAGGGCCACCCAGGTGGCTGGTTTGTGATGCTGTATATGGGGGCGTGGTCAGAGGGGGACAATAGCGGTCCCCTCTGCTGCTTCCCACCGCTGGGGCCTCCTTGGTCCATCTCACTGCTCACTCTTTCACTGGTTTATCTGCACGAGAATGTGTGACCACGGTCATCACCTTGCACCCTCAGTGGGTTTCGCCCACTACTCCACACCTGGGATCCGCCCACGGCTGCTGGCACACCTGGGTGGAGTGCCGGGTTGGTCTGGTGGATCTTTCCTGGCCGACCCCACTCTGCTGCTGGCTCTGCCCCTCTTACCGGTTTGGCTGAAGGGTTCGTTGTTGTCAGACTTCCGTATAGTTCAATTTTATGTGGTTTGGCTGTGTTTTTGTTGCTAAAACTTTGTTGTTTTCAAACTTGGTTGTGGGAGAAGGTACAGTGCTTCCACCTATGCCTCCATCTTGGCAGAAGTCCATAAATAGCCCCTTTTGGTTTCTGCTTTTGTTAACTTGATTATAAAGTCCTTCACTCCAATATTAATTATTAATCAACTTTATGGTCTTATCTTTTATCATCTAATTTTTAACATAAAAATACTGAATATACCTAGAGTTATTTCAGTGATTACTGGCTGATTCTTTGACATTATGACTTAATGAAGTAATGAAAAGCTAAATTCCCAACAGATGTTATCAAGGTTCTCCTGCCCTTATGGGTAGCAAAGATTACTCACACATCTCATAGTAGGTTATGTATCAGTCTGAGTTTTAGGGTTGTTCCGTCTTCATCTTCATGGCGTGTGTGTGTGTGTGTGTGTGTGTGTGTGTGTGTGTGTGTGAAGCCATTTCACTGAGGTGTTGACAAAAGATACATGAAGTGATGCTTTAAAAAACACCACTTAAAAACCCTAAATCCTAGTGAGCTTTTATAATATGTGTACACAACACACACAGTGGGCATTCCTAGCACTTTCACAGAAAAAAATACATTTAATGAAATTCGTGTTATTAAAAATACCTCAACAATAATTTTATTATCTGAATTTAAATAATGTCATATGGTGAATGTCAGATAGTTGGGGACAGAAAGATCTAATTGCACAAAACCGAAGACCTTTGAGACTGTCCCCAATGTTACTTTATTTATGTTTTTAATTTAATTTAATTTAATTTTAATTGTTGTTCAAGTATAGTTTTCTGTCTTTTACTCCCATCCCAGCCCACCCCCCAGGCCTCCCCATCTCCCTTCCATTTCCACCCCACCCCTAGTTTTTGTCCATGTGTCCTTTATACTTGTTCCTGTAAACCTTCCCCCTTTCCCCTGAAATTCCCTCCCCTCTCCCCTCTGGGAGACTGGTCACTGTCAGCCTGTTCTCTAGTTCAGTGTCTTTGGTTATATTTTGCTTGCTTGTTTGTTTTTTGTTAAAGGTGAGGTCATATGGTATTTGTTGTCTTTCACTGCCTGGCTTATTTCACTAAGCATAATGCTTTCCAATTCCATCCATGCTGTGGCAAGGGGTAGGAACTCCTTTCTTTCTGCTGCATAGAATTCCATTGTGTAAATGTACCTTAGTTATTAGATCCATTAATTTACTGATGGGCATCTAAATTGCTTCCAACACTTGGCTATTCTAAATTGTGCTGCTATGAACATTGGGATACATAGGTTCTTTTGGATTGGTGTTTAAGTGTTCTTAGGATATAATCCTAGCACTGGAATTGCTGGGTCAAAAGGCAGATACAGTTTTAGTTTTCTGAGAAAATTCCATACTGTTTTCTATAGTGGTTGTACCAGTCTACAATCCCACCAACAATGCACTAGGGTTCCCTTTTCTCCACAACACTTGTTTGTTGCTTTGTTTATAATGGCTATTCTCACTGGTGTGAAGTGGTATTTCATTGTGGTTTTAATTTGCATCTCTCTGATAGCTAGCAATACTGAGCATTTTTTCATGTGTCTCTGGATCCTCTGTATGTCCTCCTTGGAAAAGTGTCTGTTCAAGTCCCCTGACCACTTTTTGATTGGGTTGCTTCTCTTCTTAGAGTGGAGTCATGTAAGTTCCCTGTATATTTTGGAGATTAACCCCTTGTCTGAGGTATCATTGGCAAATATGTTTTCCCAAACAGTTGGTTGTCTTTTTAATAGTGTTTTCTTTAGCTGTGCAGAAGCTTTTTATCTTGATAAGCTCCCATTTGTTTATTCTTTCCTTTATGTCCCTATCTCTAGGGGACATATCAGTAAAAATGTTGCTGCATGAAATATCTGAGATTTTCCTGCCTATGTTCTCCTCTAGGACTTTAATGGTCTCACGCCTTATATTTAAATCTTTTATCCACCTTGAATTTATTTTGGTGTATGGTGTAAGTTGGTGCTCAAGTTTCATTTTTTTGCATGTAGCTGTCCAGTTCTCCCAACACCATTTTTTGATGAGGCTATCTTTACTCTATTTTATATTGCTGCCCACTTTGTCAAATATTAATGGACCATAGAGATTTGGGATTATTTCTGGGCTCTCTGTTCTGTTCCATTGGTCTATGTGCCTATTTTTATGCCAGTACCAGGTTGTTTTAATTACAGTGGCCTTGTAATTAAAAGTTTGGTATCAGGTATTGTGATCCCTCTTACTTTGTTCTTTCTCAAAATTGCAGCAGCTATTCAGGGTCATTTACCATTCCACATAAATTTTTGAAGTGTTTGTTCTATGTCTGTGAAATATGCCATTGGTACTTTAATAGGTATTGCATGGAATATGTAAATTGCTTTGGATAGTGTGGACATTTTGATGATGTTAATTCTTTCAATCCATGAACACAGCATATATTTTCATTTGTGTTTTCCTTGATTTCTTTCTTCAGTGTTGTGTAGTTTTCTGCATACAGGTCTTTTACCTCTTTGTTTGGGTTTATTGCTAGGTATTTTATTTTTCTTTTTGCTATATCAAATGGGATTTTTTTCATGATTTCTGATTCTGCTGTTTCGTTATTAGTATACAAAAATGCCTTTGATTTCTGAATATTGACTTTGTATTACGCTGTTTATCCAAATTCATTTATTATGTCGAGCAGTTTTTTAGAGGCGTGTATAGCATTTTCTATGTATGCTATCATGTCATCTGCAAACAATGACAGTTTCATTTCCTCCTTTCCAATTTGGATGCCTTTTATTTCCTTTTCTTGTCTGATCACTGTGGCTAAAACTTCCAATACTATGTTGAATAGAAGTGGTGAAAGTGTACATGCTTGTCTTGTTCCTGATCTTAGTGGAAAATATTTTAGTTTTTGCGCATTGAGTGTGATGTTAGCTATAGGTCTTTCATATATGGCCTTTATTATGTTGAGGAATGCTTCCTCTATTTCCACTTTGCTAAGTGCTTTCATCATAAAAGGGCACTGTACCTTACAAATGCTTTTTCCTGCATCTATTGATATGATCATGTGATTTTTGTCTTTGCTTTTGTTTATGTGATGTATTATGTTTACTGATTTGCAAATATTGTAGAATCCTTGCATCCCTGGGATGGATCCCGCTTGGTCGTGGTATACGATCTTTTCAATGTATTGTTGGATGTGGTTTGCCAATATTTTGTTGATGATTTTAGCATCTATGTTCATCAGCAATATTGGCCTGAAGTTTTCTTTCTTTGTTCTGTTATCTGGTTTTGGGAGTAGGATGGTGCTGGCTTCATAAAAAGAGTTTGGGAGTCTTCCATCATTTTGAATTTTTGGGAATAGTCTGTGAAGGGTAGGGGTTAGCTCTTCCTTAAATGCTTTGTAGAATTCTCCTGTGAAGCTGTCCAGTTCAGGGCTTTTGTGTGTTGGGAATTTTTTGATTACTGCTTCAATTTCATCTGCTGTTATTGGTCAATTCAGGCTTTCTGCTTCTTCTTCATTGAGTTTTAGAAGATTACATTTTTCTAGAAATTTGTTCATTTCACTTAGGTTTTCAAGTTTTTTGGCATATAGTTCTTCATAGTAATTTCTTATGCTCTTTTCTATTTCTGTGGTGTCATTTGTAATATTTCCTCCTTCATTTTTTATTGTGTCTATTTGGGTCCTCTCTCTTTTCTTCTTGAGAAGCCTGCTTAAAGGCTTGTCAGTTTTGTTTATCTTTTCAAAGAACCAACTCCTGGATTCATGGATCCTTAGAATTGTGCTTTTAGTCTCTATGTCATTTAATTCTATTCTGATCTTGATTATTTCCTTTCTTCTACTTGCACTGGGCTGTCTTTGTTGTTGTTTCTCATGTTCTTGTAGGTGTAGGGTTAGGTTGTTTCTTTGGAATGTTTCTATCTTCTTTAGGTAGGCCTGTATTGCTATGAACTTCCCTCTTAGGGCTGCCTTCGCTGTGTCCCATAAGTTTTGAGTTGTTGTGAGTTCATTATCATTTGTTTTCAAAAACTTTTAAATTTATTCCCTAATTTCATTCTTGACCCATTCATTGTTTAATATCATGCTATTCAATCTCCATGATTTTAAGTGTTTTGGGTTTTTTTTACTTGGGGTTGGTTTCTAATTTCACTCCCTTGTGGTAGGAGAAAATACTTGGTGTGATTTCAATTTCCTTGAATTTGTTAAGGCTTGCTTTATGACCTATCATGTGGTCTATCTTTGAAAATTTCCATGTGTATTTGAAAACAATGTGTATTTAGCTTTTTTGGGATGAAGGGCTCTCTCTCTCTCTATATTTTCTCTTCATATATATATATATATATATATATATATATATATATATATATATACATATATATATATATCAGTTAAGTCCATTTTATCTAGAACATTGTTCAATGCCACAATATTTTTGTTGATATTTTGTTTGGAAGATCTGTCCATTTTTGATAATGGGGTGCTAAAATCTCCTACTATAATTGTGTTGCTGTCGCTATGTTTCTTGAAGTCCTCTAGGATTTTCTTTATGTATTTGGGTGCTCCTATGTTGGGTGCATATATATTTACAATGTTTATGCCCTCTTAGTGGATTCTTCCCTTGAGTGTTATGAAGTGACCTTCTGGGTCTCTCTTTATGGCCCTTTTTTTGAAGTCTATTTTCTTTGATATGTGTATTGCTACCTCAGCTTTTTTTTTTCCTGTCTGTTTACTTAGAAAATTTGTTTCCAGCCTTTCACTTTCAGTCTGTGTAGGTCTTTTGTCCTGAGGTGGGTCTCTTGTAGGCAGCATATGTGTGGGTCATACTTTTTTATCCATTCAGCTATTCTATGTCTTTTGATTGGAGCATTTAATCCATTTACATTTAAGGTTATTATTGATAGGTACTTAATCATTACCATTTTTGTACCCATGTTTCTCTCTGTCTCTCTCTTTCCCTTCCTTTCCTTAATGCAGCCCCTTTAGCATCTCTTGCAGAGCTGGTTTGGTGGAGGTGTATTCTTTTAGACTTCTTTTGTCTTGGAAGCTCTTTATTTGGCCTTCTATCTTGATTGAGAGCCTTGCTGGGTAAAGTAGCCTTGGTTGCAGGCCTCTGGTTCTCATTACTTGGAATGTTTCTTGCCATTCTCTTCTTGCTTGGAGTGTTCCCATTAAGAAATCAGCAGCTAACCTTATTGGGGCTCCCTTGTATGTTACTTCCTTTTTCTTTTTTGCTGCCTTTAAGATTCTCTCTTTGTCTTAAAATTTTGCCATTTTAATGATGTGTCTTGAAGTGGGCCTCTTTGGGTTCCTCTTGATTGGAACTCTCTGTGTTTCCTGTCACTTTTTTGTGTGACTTTTTTCTCTCATCAAATTAGGGAAGTTTTTAATCATTACTTTTTCAAATAGGTTTTCTATCCCTTGGTCATCTTCTTTTCCTTCTGGTATCCCTATTATATGGATATTATTACGTTTCATATTGTCTTATATTTCTCTTAATCCCTCTTCATTCTTTCTGAGCCTCTTTTCCTTTTCTCGCTCATTCTGGTTGTTTTTTTTTTCTTTGTCCTCCAGCTCACTGATCCAATCTTCTGCTTCAATGAGCCTGTTTTTGATTCCTTCTATTGTGTTCTTCAGTTCAAAAATTGTGTTCTTTATTTCCTCTTGGCCCTTGTTAATAGTTTGTATTTCCTTTTTCATGTTGATATATTTTAGAGTGAGTTTGTTATAGTTTTCCTGTACTCGCTGGTAATTCAGTGTGAGCTCATTGAGCTGCCTGATAAACATTGCTTTGAACTCCATATCTGATAGTTGACTTGCCTCTATTTCATCTAACATTCTTTCTGAGGCTTCCTCCTTTCCTTTCATTTGGGGATTTTTTCTTTGTCTTCAAATTGTTTGTGAGACTCTTCTTGTTAGCCTCAGCTTCTTAAATTGATCTGTTCTGGCTCCTGGGTTTATGGTGTAAACTTCTGTGGTAGAATACCTGTGAGATTCAGTGGTGTAATCTCCTTGATCTCCCAAGCTCAGTGGTCTTGAGCTGTCCTTTACATTGCTTCTGCGTTTGGGTTTTGATTGTTGTTTGATCTTTCTTTAGAGGATCACTCTGTCCACTACCTCTTGTATTTTGTTGTGCTGGCGAGGGCAGGTTGTATTGAAGCTGGTTTTTCCATATGTACAAGATTTTGCGGATTCTCTCTTGCTCTTGTTCAGTTGTTTGTTCTGGGTAATGTCTCCACTATTTAGTTGTATTTCCAGATAGGTCCTGGATTGAGGTTAGTGTGGCTTCCACTCCCTACTTCATTTTCTTCTGTTGTTATCTGTTGGTGATTCCTTTCTTGTTGGGTTTCCTCTTCCAGTGGGTATCCTGGTGTTTACCTCTTCCACCTACTCTTTTTTTGTGATCATTTGGAGGGGAAAAGCAAAATAGTTTAAGACAGCAAGAGAGCATTCTATGATATTTACAGTAGCAGCCAGTGGAGAAGAGATAGGGAATCCTTTGGCCCTGTATAGTGTTAACCATGATATTCAACCCAACTAGCCACTTTTTAGAAAGGATAGAAAGAAGATAAGACTCTTGTTGGTGAGGGAAGGGTTGTGAGTTGGATCTAGCAGGCAGTGAGGTTTTGGGAGGTCAGATTCTGAGGTAAGGTGAGAGTAAAGGATAGTAAATAGGTGTGAGAGAATAGAGTTAACCACTACAGTAATAGAGTTCAGGAAACTGAAGTGAGCTAAGATCTGGGAGGGGTGTTGTGTAGTATTCCACAGAATTACAATTGTATGAAATGGCTATTATTTACAATAATATTAGAGCAACAATCATATGACAGAATCTATGTTGCTAATTGAACACAACTGAAGTGAAAGACAGTAAATTAGCATTGCACTATGAAAGAGAGAACAGGGGAAACCTGTCAAATGATATAATATAACCAGCCAAGCAAAGAAGACTAAATAAAAATAAGAGGAATACAAAAATATTATTCAAATAAAAGATGTAAAAATAATGAAAAAATAATACAAATGTGCAATAACTGGCAGGTTCTCTGTAATAGCAAAGTAAAATTTGTCTCATTGTCTCAGCTGTTGGGATGCTCACTCTTTGGGTCCAACTCTCGTCTTTTCACAGCTCCAGGTTTTTTGTCTCACTTGTGGGTATTAAAAAAAAGGCAGAAGAAGGAAGGAAGAAGATATAACATTGGAAAGAAAAGAAGAAGGAATAGGGCTAGCCTGGTGCCTCTCCCCAGGGGCCTTGAGTGTGGTATCCAGGCCTTCCACAGAATGCACTCTCCCTGGGTTGCGGGCTTGGCCAGGCTGCCTCTGGTCCCATGGGTTCTGGGGCATACCCTTCCCAGTGCTATGGGAGTGCATAGGACTTCCTCTGCCACCTCAGGAGCACTGCCCACCTGGGTGGCAGGAGGACTGAGCAATTGCTGCAGAATTCCCCAAACAGTGTCTCTTTTTTCACTTTTTCTTTTTGAGAAATTTCTCCTACTCAAGCCTGATGCTCTGTACAGCAGCCTCTCTCACAGCCCAATTCTCCAGCCACACCAGGGACTATCGAGGTCAGGGCTTGTCATGGCACAACTCTCAACTCGCCCCAGCTGGCACCCACAGACTCTGTGGGTGCTCACAGCCCCTGTGTGTTTGCCACTTAGTCCTTATTCCCCTCTCTGCAACTTCAAACAACCAGGTTTCTCCCAATATTGCTCAACCCTTGTTTAGCTGGGGAGGGAGCAGTTGATCCAGCTCTCTCCCAGGAAGAAAAAAGCAGAAGAAGCAGTGCTACCACAGGTGGCAGACCCTGTGGGTGCTGGGCCTGGGGCTACAGCTGCCCTGGTCCCCGAGCTGGTCCCTGGGACCTTATTGTCCTGAAACACTCTCCTTACTGTCTGTTTTTTCAGTGTCCCCTACAATTTTTGGTCTCTTATTTTCATATATGCTGGAGTACTGTTGGCTGTTTGCTTTGTTCCTCCATAGATTGGCTAGGTTTTTCTCCTGTGTATAGGGGAAGTGGAATCTGCTCCCTCCTACCTCACCGCCATCTTCCTCTCTCTGTTAATTTATTTTTTTAATTTTCACCCAAAGGTTCATTTGGCTTCAAGGTCCAAGAAGTTAGCTTGGTCTGGGAGTCCCATTGTTATAGTATTCCAGTCAATTTTCCAAGAGAGGCCATTTTGTTAAGAATAACACTAATTCTAACAGTCAACAGAATTCATGAGAAAATATTTTATTCCACCCACAGTTTTAAAAAGCAGGCCTATTTCTTTTTTGTATTTATTTAGTTATTTAAAAAATTGACACTTATTTTGGTAAAAATAAACAATATGCCAATATTGCTACCTTGAGTAGGCTATAGGATACATTCCCTACCTGAACTGCTTGGCAATGGCTAAGGTGCCTGCCCTTCAGTTGATGAACCATCACTCCAATTGCAGACTCAGTTATTCTGAGGTAAAGCAGAGTCTGCTACTGACCTAGAAAGTATTTATCTCCAAAGCAGTAGTTTTAATTGGTTTTTTAAAATATAGTTTTATTGAGCTATTGTTCACATACAACAGAATTCATGTATTTTACTATACAGTGCAATGGTTTTGATTACATTCACAGTTGTGTAACCATCACAAGAAACAATTTTAAAACACTGTTACTCACCTAGGACAATATACCCCTCAGCTGGTACCTCAGTTTCCGATCCCCCAAGCCTCCTTCTCCTGGGCAACCACTAACCTACGTTCAGTCTCTATACACTCCCTGATCTGGACATTTCATATAAAAGGAGTTACACAATACATGGTCCTTTGCTCCCTTAGCATAATTTGTTCAAGGATCATTTGTGTAATAGAATGTAGCACTACTTTATTCCTTTTAATTGCTGAATAACATTCTATTGTAAAGAAATACCACATTTCATTTATCATTCATCAGTTGATGAGCAATGAATTATTTCTAAATGGCTGTTATAAATAATGCTGGTATGAACATTCATGTACACATTTTTGTGGCCATATACTCTCTTTTCTCTTGGGTATATACAAAGGAGTGAACTTACTGGGTCATATGGTAACTCTGTTTAATCATCTTCCAAAGCAGCTACATCATTTCACATTCCCACCAGCAATGTGTGAGGGTTCTAATTTCTCCACATTCTCACCAACACTTGTTATTATCTGCATTTTTTAGTATAGTTATCCTACTGGGTGTGAAGTGGTATTTTTAGTGTGGTTTTATTTAAATTTCCCTGATGATTATTGTTGCTGACCATTTCTTCTTATACTTATCAGCCATTTGTATACCCTCTTTGGAGAACTCTCTATTCAGATCCTTTGTCCACTTTTGAACTGGGTTACTTGTCCTTTTTTTTATTGTAAAAGTTCTTTATATTTTCTAGATACAAGCCCCTTATCAGATATACGATTAGCAAATATTTTCTTTTATTCTGTGATCATCTTTTCACTTTATTAATGACACTCTTGAATCATCAAAGTTTTTTATTTTGATGATGTCTAGTTTATTTTTTCTTATGTTTTTTGTGTTTTTAGTGTCAGATTTAAGAAACTATTGCCTATTCCAGTGTCACAAATATTTATGCCTATGTTTTCTTCTTAGAGTTTTACAGCTTTAGCTTTTATATTTAAGTCCTTCATCCATTTTGATTCAACTATTTTTTAATGTGATGTGAGGCAGGGGTCCCACTTCAGTCTTTTGCATGAAGATATCCAGTTGTCCAAATCCCATTTGTTGAAGAAAATATCCCTGTCCCATTTGAATAGTCTTGGCACCCTGGTTGAAGATTAATTGATCATAAATGTGAGAGTTTATTTCTGGATTCTCAAATGTTATTGCACTGATCTATACAGCTGTGCTTAAGCCAGTACTACTCTGCCTCACATATTATAGCTTTGTAGTAAGTTTTGAATTCAAGAAGTGCAAGTCCTTCAATGTTCTCCTTTTCCAATATTATTTTGACTATTCTGCATCCCTTGAAGTTCCATGCGCATTTTAGGATGTGCTTGTCAATTTCTGCAAAGAAGTCAGCTGGGATTTTGACAGGAATTGTACTGAATCTATGATCATTCTGGGAAGTAATGCCATCTTAACACTATTTAAGTCTTCCAATATATGAACATAACAATTTATTTATGTATTTATTAATTTCTATCAATAATACTTTATAGTTTTAAAGAAGTGATCCTTAACTCTGGCTGTTAATTAAAATTATCTGGGAAACATTTTAAAATACCAATGCTTCAGATTTGAATCAGAATCTCTGGAAAAGAGACCTAACCACTAGTATTTTAAGACTCTTCACCAAGTGTAGGTTTGAGAACTAGAATAATGGACATTAAAGTTGCCAAGTTTCAAAAAAAATCTTTTAGAAATACCATACTGTGTCTGTGGACAAACTGATGAAGTTGAGCTATTAGAAGTGGCTTATAGTGTACATCATAGAGAACATCTCAGGGTCAGTGACAACATGGTATTTGGGGATTTTATATTCACCAGCTATGAAGGAGGAAAGGATAATTTAGAACACTGGTTGGGAGAATAAAATGAAAAAGAGAGAGGTGGGAAACAAAGCAGAGGAACTATGTGCAGGAGCTGAAGCTGACTACAGAGGTGGATAAGGTGATGGTCAGCAAGATCTGCCCTGGTAACCAAACAGTCTTGGTACCATCGTAGGAAGGAGAAGGCAGGAGCATCAGGATAGAAGAAGGTTTGCTTTTAGGTTTCATGAATGTGAACCAAAAGGTGAGTTACCAACATACATATGTTTGACAAGTACTTAGGGATACAGAACTAATACTTAATAAAGGATATGACTGAGAGAAAAAAAAAAGAGAGGTCAGGAAGGGCCCCAGGCACGT
Source organism: Artibeus jamaicensis (assembly GCF_021234435.1). NCBI lineage: Eukaryota > Metazoa > Chordata > Mammalia > Chiroptera > Phyllostomidae > Artibeus > Artibeus jamaicensis. The sequence continues at coordinate 406,712 of NW_026521968.1, read as the reverse complement.
AATGGCTAAAATCATAGGAATGGCAGAGATCTTGTAGAAGCAAGTCTAGGAAGTAAAGGTCAGAGAACTTAGAACTAAATCATATTTAATTGGTGGAGGGTGGAACTGAGTACAGTGAGAGAATCAGATAGTAGTGCAGATATAAGATTCTGGATGGCAATTTGGTTATACATCAAAAGCTTTCCAAATGCATGTACTCTTGACACATCAATTACATTTTTGAAGTGTATTCTAAGGAAATAATCAGAAATACATACACATTGATAATACTTTTGAACACTGCAATGTTATTAAATATTAAAAAAAATGAAAACAAAAAGAAGACAGGGAAACCACCTAAGTATTTGAAAAGAGAGGACTGATTGTTTTTTTTTAAATGATAGTGGACCACTGTGTAACCATTAAAATAATGTCTTAAAACATATATAATGGTATGGGGAAGTAACCCCCAATATAATATTTAGATGAATAAAGCACTATTGGGGCTTAGAGTGGGGTGAATAGATAGAGTAAGAGAATTCTTGCTTAGGGCAGTGAAAATACTCTGTATGATTCTGTAGTGGTGTATACATAACATTGTACATTTGTCCAGACTCACAGGATCTACAGCACCAACAGTGAATCCTAAGAATAAACTATGGACTTCTGGCCATTATGATGTGTCAGTGTAGGTTCACCCATTGTTACAAATGTACCATTCTGGTGGATAATAGAGGGTGCTATGCATGTGTAGCTACAGGGGGTGTATGTGCCTTCCTCTCAATTCTGCTGTGAACCTAAAACTGCTCTAAAAAAAGAAAGTTTTTTTAATTTTAATTATTGTTCAAGTACAGTTTTCTGTCTTTTACTCCCATCCCAGCCCACCCCCCAGCCCTTCCCACCTCCCTCCCATTTCCACCCCATCCTAGTTTTTGTCCATGTGTCCCTTATACTTGTTCCTGTAAACCCTTCCCTGTTTCCCCTGAAATTCCCTCCCCTCTCCCCCCTGGCCACTGTCAGACTGTTCTCTATTTCAGTGTCTTTGGTTACATTTAGCTTGTTCGTTTGTTTTGTTGTTTAGGTTTTTGTTAAAGGTGAGATCATATGGTATTTGTTGTCTTTTGCCACCTGGCTTATTATTTCACTTAGCAAAGAACACTGTCTTCCCACATGTATATACAGGAATAATCAGCATTGAGCATTTATCCAACAAAAAAGTCCTAATCCAATTCAGATACACTGCATAATTCTAATCTTGAGGACATGTCTGTATGTCTTTAAGTTGGGTGCTACCTATCTAAGTATGGTTAATAAAAAAGACTTAAATACTCCAAAGTTAATAGTGATTTCTGTGTAAGCGAAATTCAAATGATTTGGACCTTTCCTTATTCTTTTCTGTATTTTTCAAATTCTCTAAATGAACATCTATTGATTTTATCACCAAAAAAGTTAGCATTTCTAAATACTATAAAAACTCGATACTGTAACTTATTTGTAAGTGGCTTTCTGTAACATCGTTTCATTTCTGTACATTAAATGCCTATTTGCCACTAAGTTTCTTGTGGAAGTGTTGTCCCCATATTTACCGTCAGCAGTTCTCTTTCCACTTCGTCATGAACTAGGTCAATGCCCATCCTCTTCTCTCGATGAAATAGACATTCTCGAGCTACCTACAGACACACAAATTATGGAAATCACTAATGCAAACTGACTAAAGTCAATGACCAGAATTACCTGTTTCTAAAACAAGTCAACCAACTTTTCATGCCATTTTCTTGGAAATATAGACTGAAACCAACTGTGACAACTCTGTCAATCCCTGCTTGTAGTTAAAAGGTAAAGAGTTAGTTCTTTAAAGTATTATGAAAGCATTCCTAATTTGAAAAGCTGGAAAAATGCAGCAGATGGCATCTACTTAATCTCCACAAATTAGCATCTGAGAAAATTATTTGGCATTCATTTCTGCCACAAAAATACTTCAATAATCTGAAATATAGTCTTCAGAATATTATTTCTAAATATTTTCTACAGAGAAGGGTAAAGATAAAACTGATTATCTTTAAAGACATTAAAATATTTGTGTAGCCAAAATCAAAATGATGATTTTTGAAGTACCGATTATAAAAATAAATTGCTTTATCCATTAAAGAGAAAAAATACAGAAAAATAAAAGATGATTTAGCCATAGTCCTATTGCTGTTTTGTTTGTTTTAACAAAGCAGAGATTATATTGTCCTTATAATTTTACACACTCTTTAAGGTTAATATTAGATAATAGGCACTATTTATGAAATATTCTTTGAGACAAAGGGTACTAATGACTCCAGGGGAAAACAGCTGAGATTTCTGACAATAAATTAAGCATGAAAGAACATTATATAATTTTTAAAATCCCATTTCAAATACTATTTCATGATGGAATGATTGAATAATGCTAAATTTAAAAAATTGAAATATAATAGTATGCACTTTGTAATTCAGATATATCATTGAACAAAATCTTTAAGTAAATCTTTAATTTTTTATTTATATTTACTAGAAGGTGGTTAATGGGTTGGAAGGAACTCCAATTATATTAAAGTGTATTATTTATTCACTCTCCAGGAAGTTTCTGCATATCCATAGTCCTACCAGCAGTATATGAAAGTGTCCATTTTCTGCATTTTTGCCAGTCCTGCATGTTATCAATTTTTAATCTTGTTAATTTGATAGGCCAAAGATGGCTGCTTCATTGATTTTGCAGTTTTACTGAGTTTTAACATTTTTATATATGAGTCAATCATCTATTTTTTCTTTTTTGAGAGGTATCTATTTATGTGACTAACTTTAGTTTAAATCAGGACCTTCTGATACTATGTTGATAGTTAATGTTCAAACACTCAAGAACATCTGGACAAAAATTACAGAAAAATATTCAAATTAGTACCATCTCACTGAAAGCAGGCATCACTGAAAGGACTGTTTTTCCAGATAATTTATAGTAAGGGGGGCCTTCAGTGGGGTGGGATATAGAACAGGCAAAAAATTCTCAAAATGAGCAGAGCACAGAGAATGGGTGCAAAGGCTTCTAATCCTGAAAATCAATTTCTGATGAGTTAGTGAATTTAAAATGACATCATTAGTGTCTATCAACCACTCTTAAAATGCCTGGTGGTTATATTTGTGTGTGGTTGTTTTTAGTGAGGCAGAGGCATGAAAAGAAGTAACAGTGTGCAGGGGTCTCCAACAAACTCTTCAATCCACAGGACTCCTGCTCCTTGATCACTACAGATGTAATGATAAATTCCTATAGCAAATGCTTTTCACATGGGAAATAAGTCATACAAACATGAAGAAAATGGTATGAACTTTGCTCACACACACACACACACACACACACACACACAATGTCTTCTTTCCATGGTGGTGGGCAGAATGAGGTTGGAGGGTCCCTCACACACTCAGAGCTTGGTCAGAAGCCAGCAGTCAACCCACAATGTGGCCTCCATGATCACACTGGTGTCACCTCAGTCCCATTTCTCTGTCCCATCAAACCCATCCCACCTCCTAAGAAGGTCTCATTTGATCATTTCGATGGGCCCTGAAATGGAATCATAACATATGCCCAGGAGGCATTTCACAACACAGACTAAACAAATAATTGGTTTTGTGGGTTTTATTTTTCAACTATTGTTTATACTAATCCAGGGACAGCAATAACCAAGAAGCCTATTTAAGAGATTTTCAGCTTCCCATTTTTTAAATGTATTGTGTCCTAAGGTGTCTCTTTAATTAGTCTCCTTTGCATTCAGAATCTTTCTACTTAAATGGTTGTTCTGGACAATGTATAAAAATGATAATCATCTTACCATTCTTGCTACCAGGTACAGGTGAAATAAAACATAATTCAACCAGCAAATAAGCTCAGAAATTCAATCAGTGAATTATAACCATAAAATGCAGTCATTAACTTAAGGTCTTATATTTACCTGAAGAGGGGCTTCTGTCTCCATCAAAGCCCTCTCCAATTTCTTCTTAACATCAGTTAGTTCATTTGTCTCTCCAATCATTGCATCCAACTCATGAATGATTTCAGATTTCCAAAATCCTATGTCATTGACTCGTTCTCCCAAATTTTGAGTGGAGTCTGCCTGGGTTTTTCTTGTTTGTTGGTATTTATCTTGAATCAGGCGAGAGGTATCTACCCTTAGTCTTTCTGAATTATGTCGGGAAGTGTTTGATTCCTGGTAGTTAGTTAAATTGGACCTGTACCAATCATCAGGGGTATACCTTGTGAAGAGAGTTGTTCTGTTGGAAACAAAGGGGAGCATGGTGCTCTCGGACACCTTCTGAGAATTGGTGCAGTAGGGGCCCAAGCTCGGCAAGTTGGAGGCTGTTTTGTAGTATGTGCTTGGTCTCCAAGGAAGGCTCAAGCTGTGGGTCAAATTGTAGTGAGGGAAGTGGTCCCTATAGCTTGATGTCATGGTACTGATGGCTGGTAAAAAGTTGGTTGGTGTTGGTCTAGGGTGGGCATAAGTCGCTGTTAAAGTAGAACCCACAGACTCCATGATGCTCAAGCACTGCTTTTAAATCTCTCCTGTTTAAAAGGGAAAGAAGGTAAAAATAGTCACATAACAATCTTTAGTGAAAATTTAAAATCAAAGGTCACATGACTTACTACTAGTACCAGTGCTCCCTAACACATATATTCCAAATTTTTTTCATATCTGTGTCTCCTGATGTATTAAAAATCACATTTTTAGATTGGCTATTTGGAAATTTAAAATATTTTTAATTTACAAGAAGTAATAATATCTGACTACAAATTTAAATTAAGAACCTGAACTATGCATTTTAACATATAGGGGTTCAAATCTTGGCTCTGGTATTTACTAGCTATGTGACACTGTACAAATTACTTAATCTCTCTGTGCCTCAGTTTCCTTATCTCTGAATTGGGAATAATAGTACTTACTTCTTTGAATTGTTATGAGCAGTATTAGCATCAAGGAGTCGCTTGGCAACTCCCCCCTTAATCAAGTCTTCCTAAATAAACACACAATCTGAGTTAAAATGGTATGGTCGGTAGGCAAACAGTGCTCAAGGCAAGTACCTGGCTCTCCTGCCAGACAACTTGCCACCTGTAAGCACTTCCAATATAAACATTCTAGGGCAGCCTCAGAGGTATAAGGATTGAGTAAGACAAGTTTAAGTATGTGGAATGCTTAGCACAGTTCTGGACATATTGTAAATGCTCAATAGTTGTCAGCTTTTAATTACTAATACAGAGGAGTATATAAAGTAAAAGATAAATATCCATTTCCCTCCAAAAACTGAACTCTGAAGTAGGCACTGAACAATTCATTAATAGTTGTTTCTCTCCAGATGTTTCCTATTCATGACAACATACTTATTATTTTAAACCCTACATAAATATAACATGTCTACATATGCAGAGATTTTTAATACAAAAAATAAATTATCTTAACCATTATAAGTATTACTCTAAAACATGCATTTTAAAAATACATATGTTAGAACATACATATCCACTTCATCCTTTTTTCACCAGTTGAAAGTATTTTATTGTCTGAAAATCTGGGTCATAATTAGTCCAGAAAGGCAGGTTGCCATACACTGTGGCATACTTTTCAGCATCTAAACATCATTCTGTTAAGGAATTAATGTCTATATACCCACTTACTGAAAAAGAAAAACAAAATTATATACAATTCCATAGCCTATGCAGAATAAAAATCATTCAATTATTTAAATAGCTATGTATTGAAGCCTTTGGTATCCAAAGCACAAAATAATCTATTCATAAAATTGTGGTCCAACAAAACACCTTTGGACCACATGTGATAAAATGGCTGCCACTGCCAGTGGGGTGTCCCACATGGCCTGAGCTCCCTGATTTTTCTGTTCTTCCTTCCCTTCACCCACAAGCACCCATCCAGGCCATGCTTAGAATGTGATGGTGAACAAGAAGCCTTATTACCCACTCACCCTTCTTCACTTGAGTTTGAAACTTAAACACTGCCTTTTGAAAAGTCAAATTCAAAGTAATTTGAGACCTTAGAGTCTTCATAGTAAACCTTAGGCTACTCTTAGTTCCAACCCCTTCCCCAAGAAATAATCCAGTCAATTTTCTTTCAGCAAGAAGCTTCACATGGTGTTGGACCACTCTTACTTGGCTCTTCTTAATTGTTGACAGTAAAGGACCTAAAAGCTAATGTCTCATTTTGATCCTTCAACCAAGGATTTCTAAGTGTAGAATTACCACATGTTTACCCAACCCCCATTATGTTGAAATCTTGAGGAACCTCTGTTTCTCAAATACTGAACTGTGGTCACCTACTCCACAGGGTGACCCGTGTTGACACAAAGGTTCAGAACCCATAGGAGACATATGAATTGAGAAAATCAACATAGTTTACAAAAGTATCAGTGATATTTCTTTTAATTAGAGATGGGATACAATTCAGACTCCAGACTCTGAAGCATAAAGCTCAGTTGTTTAAAGGTCGCAGGTGTAGAGCTCCTTATGCAGGGCAGTAAGTTTCACACGAGAGAAAATGTTCCACAGCCACACGAAAGTTGTAGGTTCAGTCAGCCTTCTCATGTGTCATTCAGGAAGACTGAATAAAAGCCAACAGCATGGAAATGTCTTGTATTTTGGTCATTACTGATCAAAAATATTGAGAGTGTCATAGTTTTAAGAAATACTCAAAAACTCAAAAATAGACTCTGCCTCCAACCAGGATAGAGAAATAAAACCTAGGCCTGGCCTCCTCCATCCAAAAAACTAGACAAAATATATGAAGTTGTTTTCAGATATTGGACAAAAACCATCACAGGACTCTGATCCCTGGGAGAAAAGAAACAAATAAGGTGAGCTCTTGGATGGGAAAAACAGGTGAAAACTGAACAGAGCCTGTCAGCATTTGTGAGTTGAGGAGATCAGAGTTTGGGGCACTGAAATGGCTTGAAGTTGTAAAGCGGGATTCTGGAATAAAACAAACTATGCAGAAAAAGAGCTCCATAAATCTATACAGGGGTCTGCTTAAGTCTTTGTTGAATAGTAGGCTGCCCACACATCAAAGGACATTCCACAGACCTTGGCAAAGAATGATGGCAGGATTGTGAGTGGAACAATTTCTAGAACTCATAGAGAGTGGAGACATCCTAAACTTGTTCATTCTCCATTTTGAACTTGTACCAGTCAGAGTGGAGAGTCATTGGTAATCACTTGAAGCGGTCCATGGAGAGTCTGGAGAGACCATACATTAGAGATAGGGCTGAACTAGTTCTAGAATGCCAGTATTGAAAACTCACTTGAGCAAAGCTTAGAAAGAAACCTCAAGGAAATCAGATTACTCCACAAGTAATTAAACTGCCTAACAACATCAAGACACTCAAATATATAACATCATGATGCCCAGCATCTGATCAGGAACTTATAGACATGCCAAGAAGCGCACATTTCTCCATAATCGGGAGAAAAATCAGTTAATAGAAACAAGCCTGTGAATAGCAAAGATGTGATAGCAAACTAGGTACAAGTATTTGAAGGAAAACAAGAATAGTCTTGTTTTTGAAAACTACAAAAAGAGCCAAATGGAATTTACCGATAAAATATGTGACATATACTTGCATAATTTCACTAGATGGGATTAACAGTATATTAGAAGTGGGAGAAGTAAAGAACAGGGAGCTCTAATCTAACCAAGCCAAGACAGACTTCTTTTAACTAAGAAAATAAAATAAAAAGAGCCTCAGTAATCTATGGTACAATATCAAATGGTTTAACATCATGTCCTTGAAGTGTCATAAAAAGAAGGGAGGAAAACAAAACTTTTTGAAGTGACTGCATATTTTCAAAATTTTATTAAAACTACAAATCCCTAGGTCTAAGAAGCTCCACACATTTCAAGAGTATAAATATACACCCATATATACATACACACACATACACACTTACTACCTCCACTACCATCACCTCAGAACTCATAATCAAATTGCTAAAAATCCACAATAAAGATAAAAACTTTAACTCAGAGTTAAGAGACACAATAGCTACAAAGGAACAAAGATAAGAATTAGTGCTGAATTCTTGTAAGAAACTACAAAAGCCAGAAGATAGTCAAACAATATCTTTAAATGATGAAAGGAAGTGTAAGCCTAGATGAAGGTGAAATAATTTTTTTCACAAAAACAAAAGCCAAGAGAATTCACCAGCAGGTGAACTGCTCTAAAAGAATTGTTAAAGGAAATTCTTCAGGCAAAAATGAAAATTATACCAGATGGAAACTTGGATCTAAACAAAGAAATGAAGTGTCAGAAATGGTAAGTATGTGTTTCAATAAAATTTTTTTTAACTTTTAAATTTCTTTAAAAGATGGTTGTTTAAAGTGAAAATAATTAAAAATTTATTGTGGAGTTTATTTTTAAAATAGAAATAATGATATGGTAATAATAGCATGAATGGTAGTAGGGCCAAAGTGGAATGTATTATTATGAGAGTCTTATTTTATATAACTAAAATAAAATAATGTAATTTTATATATACTGCAATAAGTTAAAAATGCATATCATAAACTTTAGAGCATTAGTTCTTAATATGTGATGCAGTAATTCACGGGCTTGTCTCAAATCTCCTGAGGTGAAAATACTGAGATATAATTTGCCATTTTCACTCTCATTCTCTCACAGATTTACAATAGAATTTTCCAAAAGTGACATAATATATCACAACAGACTGGGTACAGAATCCAGCTACTAAGATAAAAATCAAAGGGCTTTGCCAAAAACAATGTCACTCTTCTCACTATTTTTTTTTGTTTCAGAAAACAGAGTTTTAAGTAAAAATGTTATTTATATTACTATACAATGGGTTTTATGGTTCTTTTTTAAATTAATATTTTAATTTTAGTATAATAAACATCAAGAGATGTAATTTATTTAAATGAAAGATCTTCTAAGCCTTTTGAGTATAAAGGAGTTCTAAGACAAAAAAGTCTTAGACTTTGAGCAAACTCATATAAATAAATAAATAAAACAGAATTTAAGCTAATAAGCTAATAGTGGAGAGGGAGAAATGGAAGACTTACAAAAGACATATGATTAATCCAATAGAAGAGACAAAAATAAGACAGAGAAAACAAACAGCAAGATGATAGACACAAACACAATCATACTGATAATGACATTTACAATAAATGGCTTAACAATCAAATTAAAAGGTACAGTTTGTTAAACTTAATTTCAAAAAGCAATATTGAGCTATATGGTGTACAGAGAGAAATAAAATTTTAAGTAGAAAACACAGACAAGTTAAAAACAAAAGTATAAGAAAACATATGCTATGTGAATAAAAAGAATACTGAAGTGGCTATATTACTATCAAATGAAACAAATTTTAGAACAAAAAATATTATCAGAGAAAGAGAGGAACAGGATAAAGGGATTAAGCAAGGAGATAAAAGAAAATGATCTTAAATGTCTATGTAACCATTAACAGAATTTTAAACACAAAAAGTGAAACTAGCAGAAGTAAAATAAAAAAGAGAAAAGTCCAAAGTTACAGGAGGATGTTTCAACACCCATCTGTCAGTAATCAATAGAACAAATGGAAAAATAGTTAATACATAGGATATTTGAACACTACAATTAACTGAACCTAATAATATCCCACCCACAACATCAGATTACACAATATTTCTAACTGCACACACACAAAAAAACCACTCACCAAGGTAGACTGTATTCTGAAACATAAAACAAGTCTAAATAGACTTAAAATTCTAAAATCATGCAGACTATATTTTCTGAATATATCAGAATTAAATTACAAATCAGTAATTAAAAGATATTTGGAAAATCCTCAAATAGCAGGAAATTAAACAGCACACTTCTGGGCCAATGAAGGAATCACATGGGAAATTGGAAAATATTTTGAATTTAATTGAGAATGAAAAAACACAGTATTTCAAAATTGTGGAATGCAGCTAAAATGGTGTTGAGAGGCAAGTTTATACCTTTAAATGCTTCTTCTATTAGAAAATAAGAATCAGCTAAAATCAATAATCTACTCTTTCATCTTACTGGCTAGAAAACAAAGAAAGCAAAATAAATCTAAAATAGAAGAAAATAAATAATAAAGAGAGAAAAATCAATTAAAAGTAGAAAATGGGCAAATAAGGGAAAAAAGCAATGAAATCCTAATAGTAAACTTGATAAACTTCTTGCTAGGTTGGTCAAGAAATATCAGGAATAAAAAGGAAACTATTACCACAGACCCAGAAAACATTAGAAAGTTAATGAAGTAATATTACCAACAATGTTATGCCAAGAAATTTGACAACATAGATGAAACAAACGCATTTCTTTCAAGGGGCAAATAACCAACACTGTCTAAAGAAGAGACAGATAACCTGAAAAGCTTCATAGTAGTTAAATAATTGAATCTACAGGGGTTCTTTGATGAACTCTACCAAACTTTTAAGGAAGAAATAACACCTCAGTTTGGTGCTTCGCCTTTTCCAATGTTTAAATTATTCTGTAAATTCTAACTCAGTCAGTTACAAAGAGACTACTTGTGGCACATAATAAGATTATTAACTGTTATTATAAATATCTCAAGTATTTATAATTCAAGTATCTCTAAATATTTGCAAGTAAACTAAACAAAAATTTTTTTGAAAAATAAATGAAAACAGCTGTGGAAAAGTCCATCCCCTAAATTATGCCATTGTTTTTCATTATTATTATACTTTTAGTCATGACCAAAAAGCATTGTAAGAAATGAGACACGTGCTGCTAAGTCAAATATAGTGTTTATGTTCATTTAACGTGGGGTCAATAGTCATTTACATACTGGAAAAATGCTATAGTAGTCTCATAAGTATTAACATGATAAAAAGATCATCAATCACAAAGAGATTTTAAGTACTAGAAAACTTCACTTACAATCCAATAGGTACCTTCAAGTTAAATAAACATTTTATTAGAAAATTTAGGATCATGAACATTTTAGGTATAAAAATCTATACATCATTTTCTGCAGAAGACATGGCAAGTGGAGAGGGTTTCCACAACTTGTTCCACTACTTGCCTTACATAAGTGACAAGCATAGGCTTGAAATGATCACATACAACCCCTATTCCTTTGATCATATTTATTTAATACTCACAGCTTCAAACTGGAACAGAAATAAAACATTGCCCCAATATATTAATAAATACCAGAATTAGAAGGAATTTTATCCAACTTCAATGTTTAAGTAATTTATCTTTATGCATATACCTTATATTAAATAAGGATGCAGGGAAAAGTTGAATAATCTCTTTTTTTCCAAAGTAAGAAAGTTTGATAACTCTCTTCATTAATGGCAGAAGTATAAATTACTACCCATTAGGGAGCTATGTGGCAGTATCTAGCAAAGGTGAAATAGCACATTCCCTGTGATTCAGTATTTCAACATTGTGATATCTACCTACCTAGAGAAATTTCAGTATGGATACAGTCGGAACTGACAAGAATATGTTTCTAACATGTTTTAAAAGGAAACAGGCTGAAAAAGTCCATCGATAGGAGTCTGTATGCATAATTCATGAAAAATTCATACAAAAATTTTCAGTTAAAATGAATGACCTAGAGCATGTATAGCACACCACTATACAAAATTTAAAAATAACACTATATATTGGGTTTTGAATAAATTCATAAGGAGCAATAGTATAAAATATGCAGAGTAAACAGTAAGTAAACACTAAGTTCAGGTGGGAAGGAGTGGGGCAGGATTTCCAAGGATACGTAGGGGGCCTCTTCTGTGAGTGTAACGGTTTTGAGGTTGTTGTTTTAAATGAGGCACATGTACATGGATCTTGAACACTCTGCTGTGTAAAATATTTCACTTTAAGTCAGGAAAAAAGTAGAATTTTTTATCAGACACTCCAAAAACACTGTGCTTATTAATAAAACTATTAGCTTGCTTTTTTCACAATGACTAAAAAAGTAATGTTACCCTTTTAGAAAATGTTTATCTAGAACACCATAAGCATCTAGGGAAAAGAAAAAAAAAATTAAAAGGCCTGGTGGTGGGAAGGCGGCGGCGGGGGTTAGGGCGCGGGAGGTGCTGGTCTAAATTGTCAAAATAAAAGTGAGAGCTTCCCAGCCAGAGGTCAACAGAAATGGCCAGGGGCAGTGAGAATGCCTGCCTCAACGTGAATCTCAGGAACGAGGTCTGAACCTGCCTTCCCCTTGGCTGCACTTGGAAGGCCTGACTATTGAAACAGGAAGAACAAGGAACAGTGTTTGGAAACACAAACACCACAGTGGAAAAGCACAGCACTGCTAATAGATGTAAGAAATTTTACGTGTTTGCAGAAAATTCAGAGTTCGGATGCCCCTTTTCCTGGTATCGCATTTAGGGAGAACTTTTTAATCCTTCAAAAGCCTCAGAAACGTAAATTCCAAAGGCATGGGATGAAGGCCTCGACAGGCTTGTCTATGGGCTTTCATGGTTTTTATATGGGGTGGGGGGTGGGAATAGAGAAGTGAAGGTGGGGGTAGGGATTCCAGGGTTTCCACCACCTCCCCCGAATTCTGAGGTCAGACGTCGGAGCCTTGATGGGAAGGGGCCTCTGTAGGATCTTCCCAGCGAGGAGCCAGGGAGACCACTCACCTGTTGAGGGAGCGGGGCAGAGTGCGAGGAAGGGGCGGTGAGAGAAGAAGGTCTCGGACCCACCACCTACCGCCCGCCACAGGCTTGACCCGACTGGCCCAGCCCAGGCACCGCCTCGCTGTGATGTCAAAGCCCGGGGACCAGTCAATGGCCGCCCCTGTCGGTTCGCCGGGCGCCGATTGGCGGGTGGGTGAAAGGGCTGGCGACGGAAGCGGGAGCATCAGGTAACCAGGGACGCTGCCGTGCTTAGTAACCACCTCTCCCGGGAACACCGCTGAATCTAGGAGGTTACAGGGGTGAAGGACCACCCTATGGAGAGGCCGCGAAGATTCCTTCTCAAACTTCTCTCTGGCACTTAATTCGGAGCTTTTCTAGCTGCGCAAAGCTTGGTGACCCACTCCAAGTTGCAGGATGCTAACAAGACCCACATTTACTCTTGTCTTTTGTCTGGCAGATTTCCGTGATGAGATTATCTGGTGATCTTTCCCTCCTTCCTCACCCTAAAGGAAAGATTTGGACGTTTCCTCTCTCTTTAGCAAATATTTCTGTGAATACTATCTCTTACTATTTCGACCTGGTGCTGGGCCACAGGTCTTACATCATCCGTTCAACCTCTTCACAAACGCGTACTAGTTTACATGTTACCTGAGGAAACTCGAGCTTGGAGAAGCCCATTGACTTAGGCAAGCTAACCCAAACACTAAGTGGCGGAGCTAGTACTAACACTCAGATTTGTCAAACATCCACACTGGCTTCCAGGCAGCGGTCTAAATGAGTGAAGAGCAGAACTCCAGAGTTACTATCAATGCTAAAGAAAATAAAGCCCCCAGTTAATCACTCTTGGTGTGACTGGGAACTCCTGTGTGATAGTCCATGGAAGGATGATGCTGGGGTCTCGCTTCCAGGATGAGGCTGTCTGGCCATTCCCTAACGGGCCCTAGTGAGGTAACTAAAGGTTGAGAGCTTCATTCAGCTGTGCCAACGCAGAAACTCAGCTCTGTGTGTTTCCAGGTTTATTGGAGACTAATTCGGGCTAACTGAACTCCGGGAAAGCTGAAACAGGAGCTGCCAGGCCACTGCGGAGGGTTCACACGAAGCAACAAGGCACCTCTGACAAGGGAGAGAAACCCAGACCCTTTTCCACAAGTAGGAGAAATCATCAGAAGCTTGGCCACAGCACTGTACAGGACAGGCCTCAGGTTTTTCTCCCACACCCAGCACCACAGCACTGCCAGCCTTGTCTTTTTGTTTTCCTGTGTTCCTTACCAGCAACTCTTTCTATTTCTGACCAAAAATCATTTTACCCGGACTTACCTTTTTTTTTAAATGACTTTTTCTCATACATGGACTGTTATCTTTTGTATTAATCTTTAGAATTCTAGATGGACCTTGCTGGTGCCTGTAGGTCATGGACACAGTAAGTGCTACCAGCCAAAAGCTGGCCACAGTTCTAACAGAGAGTGAATTTCCTGCAAACTCCTTGAAGATGACCCACAATTGTTGTGCTTTTGCACACTGTGAAACACCCAATATCAAATTCATTCAATTTGTGATTTAAAAATAAACGGGTGAAATTACAGCAGAATTTAGTCTTTTCAATGATACATCGAGTCAGTGAAATTTTTTAATGTCCTGATTAAGATTTTAAGTTGAATTGATCAACTCTGGTTTCCACAGAAAGAATCGAATGATTTTTAAACATAATCTAGGTACCCTCTCCAAAAAGATATCCCGTGGTTATCAAGTCTTTGTCTGAATTAAGAAATTGTCTCACCCTTCAGCTTTCTTTTATAAGGGAAACCTGCTACAATGCATGTTTTCCTCTGTTTATAAAAGACTAAGGCAAACCTCCATGCATTTGTCTATTCAACCTCGCACTTTTCTCAGCAGCTCCATTAGTTCTGGAATATTTCTGTTAATCTCTGTATCCACAGTATGTGGCCTAGTAACCTGCCACAAAAGAGGTGCTCAATCAACATTTGTTAAAAGAAAGAATGAATGTGTGATGATTAGTGACAAGAGATCATCAAGAGTATGGAAGTGAAGAAGAAATAAAGCAGATTTTGCTTGTTCTATAATGTTGCCTAAGGAACTACTGCTTGAGGCTACCTTTACTCTCTTTCTCATCTGCCTATTTTCATCCCCTCTACCCTACATTCCCAAACCTCCACTCCAGTCTCCGCAGGACTTCCCATCACTCTTCATCAAGGGTGCTATCAGCCCTTCCCAGCTTCACTTCCTCATAGAAGCCAAGTTTGGCCCTATCCATCTTTGCCCCTTGACTCCCACCCTGCCCCTCCTGTTTCTATTCTCATGGCTGACTCATGCCCACAGACTTCTTCCTCCATGCCACCTCCCAGACTACAGGTTGTGCTACCAGTTTAGCATATGCTGTGCAAATCAGTGACATTAGGCGTAAGGCTTAATGTAACCAGCTTTGTACATCTCCCTAACTGGCAAAGGACTTCTCTCCTAAAACTTCCATTTTATCCCTAGATGCAGAAGACTCCTGGTGAGAGAAAATGTAGCCTCCGATTTTATGAAGCCTAGTCATCACCCATGGCTGTGTTTTTCACTCCATACCTCACTACCCGACAGCTCTTCTCTGACTCAGGTCCTCATCCTTAGAAAAAGATTTTCTCATTAATGCTCACTCACCCCGGTGTATCCTTCAACCTAGACACCTGAAATATATCCTTCACTCTCCAGCATCTTCTCTTCCTCCCAAGGAGACTCCCTTCTACCTTCCAACATATCTTAACCATCACTGTTACTGAATGAAGCCACCAGGCTTTCCTACTTCTTCAAGTAACAGACCTACAGTTCCCTTCCTTTCCCTGTCAAATCCCTCTGTAAGTGATCTATGCCAATGGCTTCTACATGAATTTTTCTCTAACCTCATGACTATACCTGTACCCAAGGGCCAAGGAGTCAAGTTACATGTCTAATCATTGGTTCCCCTGTCTGTATCACTGACCCAGTGCTCCAGCCTGATGTGACACATTCTGCACAGAACAGGCTGTCACCACCATCCTCTACTATGACCATCCCAGATTATAAGCTCCTTGGACTGGAGGCACATCTAATCTATCCACATGATGCCTCATAATGTTTAGCATGATCTCCTTATAGGAAGCAGGGAGACCGATGTTGAAAGCAAAACACTGAAGCCCTGTTGTCCCTCTGCTTCCCTGTTCCCAGCTGTGAAAAAAATAACAGGATAGAAACCTTTCATTCATGCATTTGTGCATTGTCAGTGCCTGCTACAATGTTCCAGGCACTGGGGAGAAGGAAACAAGTAACACACTGTTCTTGCCCTAAAGGGGTTACCAATCTAGGAAAGGTAGAAAAGTGGGTATACTCATGAGTGAGGTGAGCTACTGTGGGTACAC
The DNA here is from genome assembly GCF_021234435.1 of Artibeus jamaicensis. NCBI lineage: Eukaryota > Metazoa > Chordata > Mammalia > Chiroptera > Phyllostomidae > Artibeus > Artibeus jamaicensis. The sequence goes on along the minus strand of NW_026521968.1, from coordinate 390,673 downwards.
GGTGAACATCGTTCAGGGCACAGTAACCACACCATGGAGCCAACTCTGCTTTGCTATAAGGAAACTGGAAATTTATGTGGAAGGACATTCCAGGTGGCTGCAGAAGCAAAAGCCCAAAGACAGGGCAGCTGGGAGGACAGACTGGCCCCCTTTGTCTGACCTAGCCATGCCCATCTTTGCCTCCCTTGGCAATGTGGTCCATGCCATTCTCCACACTTCCTATGCTCTTTCCCCTCCTTTCCACCTGCTCCAAGATGGCCCCCTCATCTTTCCAGAAGCTCTCTGACTACCCAATTCTCTCCTGCCTTATTTTCATCTATCAGTTGAAATAACTCATCATTCATTCTATCATCTATCATTCTATACTGAATGGCTTAAGTTTGACTTTAGGTTCTCGGGTGCAGTCTTGGCTTTCTAGCTTCATGGTACATTCCCTGATAGCAGAGAACATGTTTCAGTCTTCTCAGGAATGTTCTACTGCAACAACCACAGTGTGGAGCCTGCCCTCCTGCCAGAGTTCCCCTTTCCATGAATAAAACCAACAGAGCTCAAATAGAAACTTTGGAGTTCTCATTAATGCTCCTTTTCCCTCATTCATACTTCCAACCCATCACCAACTGTATCTCCAAAAAGATAATGTAGATATGTCTGTTTCTCTCACTCCACAATGTCATTATCCTAGTTGAAGTCATCACACCTCTTGCCTGAATTATAGGGATAACCCCCTGGCTGGGGTTCTAGTTTCTAATCTTGTTCCACTATAGCAGCCAAAGCGATCTTTTTGAAATATAAGATGATATCACAGCTTTGTATTGCATTTATCATAAAACACTCACTCCTGAATATGGCCAGTGTCCTGAATGACTGCCTCCTTCCTACTGTCCCACACCCAGTGAGTACCAACCCATACCCCCCGGCCTCAGACCATACCCCTCTCTTCCTCACTCACTGTGTGCAAGCCACACCGACCTTTCTTTTGGTTTTTCAATGCTCCATGCTGTTTTCCATCTCAGGGTCTTTGCATATGCTTTCCCCTCCACCTGGACCACCTTTCCTTTCAAATGTCTCTGCCTAAGAAGCAGTCACCCAGACTCAGTTAGGTCACCCTGCTGTACTCCCCCAGCTCCTTTCCTTTGTGATATTTATCACATTTTCTAGTCATTTATTTATTTGTATGATTTTTTCATTAATATCTGAGTTCCCTTTAGAATATACTTGGCAGGAAGGAAGGAACCAGGTCTCTCTTCCTCACCATTGAATACTCAGCAGTTTGTCTGGTAGCTGGCACTGAAAAGAATGTATCCATGCTTCTAACAACTTCAATGGGGGAAAACATCTCCCTCACAACCAAGCTCTCAGTTTTGCTGAAGGATGGAAAGTCAAACTTTTCCCAGTTCCAAACTGTGATGTGAATGGTGAGAAACCCACAGCACTTAACTGTCTGCTCCAATGATCACAGAACCCAGTTCTGACAGTAGCTCCAGATACCCTTATTCTTGCCCTGGCTACATGTGTGGTCTTCTACCATGTGCTGCAGCAAACATAAAGTGGGAGCAATGGCTTCAGTGGCAGAACAAGAAGATCTAGCAAACTGCTGCAAAAGAGAGAGGCTATCAGCATATACTCAAAAGCAAACAGTTGAGAGATATCCTGACTACACTATTATCCTGCTTATAAACATTTGCTGGTTCCTCAGAGTTTATAAACAAAGTCTAAAACCCTTAGGTTGGCATCCAAGGCCCTCTGTTTCCCAGCCTGGCTCTCAACACGCCCCCCACTCTATGATCTCAAACGTAGGGAATATACAACCTCTGTCCCAGCCTTCTGGCCTCTGAGTGGGCCCCAAGAACATCCTGTGATTCTTCTGCATCCATGATCTGCTTGGCCCTTCACTCCACCCAAAGTTCTCCTCCCCCATCTTTGTCCATATAAATGCTGCACATTCTTTCATGTCAAGGACAAATACTGCCTCCAAAACACTATTTATTTTGATCATCAAAATTCATTTCTCCTTCCCTGTGTTCATCTGTATTGCATGATCTGTTTGATGCTATATTTATTCACTAATGTTTTAACATTACTCCATGGACTGAAACTCTTTGTATGTGCACACACATGCCTCCCCCTATTGCATAGCAATAATACAAGTCATAGTTAATATATAATGAACCCTCACTGTGTGCTATATATGATATATTATCCTAGGATACATACATCACCTAATTTATTGCTCCTGATAGCAGTATGGGACAGATTATTATTATTTCTAGATGAGGTGAAATAGGTTTGGAGAGAAGGGAGGTTGCTTGCCCAAGGCCACACAGACAGCAAGGGGAAAAGCTGAGTTTAGAAGCCAGGTCTGTCTGGTTGTAATCCATGCTTTTCACCTCTACATCATAAACAAATAAAAGTGAAATAAGTCATAAGTCAGAAACACACTACCACGAAGAAGTCTCTGAGAGTACCTACGCCTTGCCAGGCACCACCCTTACACCCTGAACTCTAACTCATCACCACTCTGGCGACAAAGGCACTTCTGCCCCATTACACATCAGTGTGTGCTGACAGTCTGTTGAGTTATTTTCTCTGAGTCTGATGACAGCAAATTGAGCTGGCATTGAGGGAGAGGTCCCATGTTGGGAGCTTCACAGTCAACTTTCATAGGAATAATACCTTTAGTAAGGCAATCTAAGTAATTTAGACATCCTCTAGAAGGGAGGGTGTGTGGCCCACAGAGCAGGGTGCAATGGCTGGTCCAAGCAAGCTTAACACAACCTCCTCAAGGTCCTAGGGTTGGCATCCTTAAAGAAAATGTTTTCAGCACAGAGTCCAATAGCACCACAAGAATAAGGGCTTAGGTGGCCCACAGTGGCTCACAGCTACTTTATGAAATTCTTTCAGGGTCTGCCAGATGATATAAGGACGAATGGCAGTTCAGAAGATGGGGAGTGGGGAGCTTGTCAAATGAGTGTGGGTGGGAAAGAAAGCATGTAGCCTGGCTGCAGCTGGCTTCCCCCATGGGCAGCAGAGCAGCCCTTGGAGGCTGACAGAGTCAAGGACATCCTCTCCTAAGCCCTTTAGCACAGGAAAAAATTCTCACTGCTCTGGGTGCCTATTTCCCCCAGTGTGTTCCCTGGGCTAGTAAAGAGGCTAATCAATCAATCAATCATTATTTTATAATCAAATGAATAGGTGAATTTCTGGCACAAAGTTAAACGGGTTTCTTTAACACAAGAATTCTTAAAGTTTTTAATGTGCCAGTTTGTTTTTTCCCACAGGATTCAACCCCAGTTTCTAAAACTAAGTACCCTTGTTGACATCTCCATGGAACACAGTTTGGAAAACCCTGGTTTAGAATAAAATGTGTCCTACAAATATGTGTCACTGAGAGAAAGAAAAATTTATATCCATATCCAGCTAATTGCAGACATTCTCCAAAATCACATAGAAACCAATTATTTATTTGTGTGGTCAAAAAACATTCTAACTCAGTAGTAATTTAATGATGGTTCCCCTTCTAAGTGGCCTGTATAGGAATGTGTGTGTGGGGGGCAAGTAGGCGAGGATTATGTGTTAGAGGATGGATCATGGCAAACTAAAGGAAGAAGCAAAAAAGGAGAGACAAAGGGAGTGTAAGCAGGAATGATTAGGAATTAAAGTAGAAAATATTGTCTTTATAACCAACCAACTATCTATCATCTGCTTATTTCTTCTAAATTTTTTAATTCCATCATTCCTTTCTTATGGTTATTTATTCAAGAAAATTGGAAAATTTGCATTATCAAAGGTTAAAGAAGTAATAGATATTTTTGCAGCCTAAATTTTGGAATAATGATAGAGAATACATTTCAAGAATGCATTCTTTATCATTATTCTTGGAAATTACTTAGAAACAGATTCGAAGCATTCTATTCATATTTGCACCATCAATATCAATATCATTTTTGTTGAGTGCTGTGTTAGAAATTAGTACTTTTGGAAAAAGCAGTGTTTCCAAAAGTACAGAATATAGCACTAATATTTGCAGAAAACTGCTTTATGGAGGACTTATTGGGAAACTTAACTGAGTGTGTGAAGCATTCACTGAGAATTTTATCATTTACAGCAGTAAGGCAATAGCCATCACTGTCACGTTTTGCTTGTGCTACTAAGCTATTCATTGGGGTGTGTAACACTGTAGGCTTTTTAAATTGCTTTTATGGCATGAAATTGCAGGGCACACCTTGCACAAACTCTCATCACTTCAAAGAGTACCTCTAGAGAGCCAAAGTACACAGACTCAGTCAAGTGTAGCTATTGTCTTCTAGCTCCCTTGTTTGACAGATGAGAAACTGTGATTCTAGAGGCTGGAGAACATGACCAAGTTTGCATTTTTGCTTGTGGCCTCCTGATCACGTGGAAAAGGATGAGTATCCACAGTGCACTCGCTCTCGCTCCTGCTCTCTCGTTCTCGCTCTCTCGCTCTCCCCCACCCCTCTCTCTCATTCATCAGAATTATTATCTCATTGTTAGAGGTTCCCAGATATTGTGTCCCTCATCAGACTATGAGTCCTGCAAGGGCAGGGACAATATTCTTCCAGCCTTAGTCATAGGCACCATTGTTGAAGTATTGGCTCTATGCCAGCTTCATACACATCATCTATGAATTCCACAATAATCCTACAGGGTTAACAATATGATCTCTCCCTTTTATAGGTACTGACAAGTTGAATAACTTGACCAAGGTACACTATCCAGGAGGTTAGAGAGCTGGAGTCCAACCCAGGTCTGTCTAACCCCAAAGCCACGATCTTTTCCCTCCATCAATAACTCTTCATCCTGCCTGTACATTTTCCTTTTTATCTTACCTCCTACCACCAAGCTTGGTATATAGTGGACTCCTAGTACATGTTTGTTCAAATAAATGAATGAATGAATGTGCTTGGTGAAAGAGGGGCCACCTTCCCTCCCTGGCACTTACTGGTGATGTGATATTGCGTATGTCCCCAAACCATCCCAGGTTACTTGGGTCTCTGCATAAAATAAGGATAACAATACTTTACTGGACTATAGGGGAGAGAATTAATTAGATGTTTATTGAAGTCCTTCCTAGAAAAATAGATAAAAATTTGGATACTCACTTATGAGTGGCTCTAGAAATGCTAAGAGTTCTTAGTCCATATAAATAGAATGGCCACTACGTCTAAAGGGGTTGACAGTAGGACTGCTTCTCTTTCTCCCCAGAAGAAACAAAACTCAATTATCTGGAGATAATTCTCCAGAGTAGAATTATCAGGTGAAGAGCATTATGGGGTAATTAACTGGCCACCATCCCAGCAGTTGAGATTGGTTAAGTCTCCTCTCAAGTTTAGTCATAAAGTTCCTGGTATTTATTGACAGTTCAATGTCATCAATTAATCATCATTAAAAAAAATGACCCATATTAAGTGCTGTAAAAAAAGCCTGACACTCTAAAGGACAAGACAAATAAGACCATAAACAAATTACTTATAGGGGGAACATTGGTTTAATGTTTATAACAGTCATAAAATGGTAAATGTTCGGCTGTTGATAGTATCAGGTTATGGATTATACCTAACACTATGCATTAAAAATGGGAATATATTGAAGCTACTTAAAAGATCAGACATTTTAGTATCTGAGGCCATTTTGTGATATTCTTGTTAAGATTCTTCAGACTCTGCATTATTAAGAAAATGTGAATGGTATGAACAGAGAAAAAAGTCTTGCAGGGGTGTCCAACCTGCAGCTCAGAACAGCTATGAATGTGGACCAAAACAAAATCATAAATTTACTTAAAACTTTTTATTGCTCATAAGTTTTTGCTAGTGTTTATGTATTTAATGTGTGGCCCAAGACAACTCTTCTTCCAGTCTGGGCCAGAGACATCAAAAGATTGGACACTTCTGGATGGTATAAGAAAATTCATTTAGCTCTTGAAAGTGATGTGAGTTTGTGGAAGTAAAGATAGAGCTGAATAAAGACAGATATGCTCTATTTTTATAAGTTACTTAAAATGACAGTGATTTAATGAGAAAGTGAATTTATTGTTGTTGGCATGGCTGAAAACAGTTTCTCTCTTCTTTATAACCTGGAAATAGCCAGTCTGGCTGGTGTTAACTTCAGTCTGCTTTGGGGTGGCCTTTGATTCTCACTAGCTTCACTCAGCCATTACCAAAGACCCCACGCCACAGTCAAAGGTCCTGGATAATTGACTGTGTCATTTAGATGCGGAGGTGGTTTCCAAGTTGATTGTGTTTGTCAGCACAGTGTAGACAAGACTCTTCAGCTTAGGGTGTTTGCCACCACCCTAAGTGCTCCAACCCACAGCCCCTCAGATCCTCTGGCCATTTCTTGAGCACAGACTCCCAGTGTTCTTTCACTTCCAGTAATGGACTATATATCTCCTTGAAGTATTGCCTTCAGACTGCCAAAATAGGCTTCACCTACACAAGAAAACCTGGATGTTTATGGGCATTTGTACCATAGGCCAATACTTAACCAAATACCAATGAGTTTAGGGGGCATGCATACCCCAGTCCCCTGGCCCTGACTGGGGCAACTCTGAGGTATGGCACACCCTCGCTCCAGAGCTCCTCCAATGGCATTGAACCAATGTTACTTTCTAGAGGAGTTTGCTTAATGCCATACTCCTGCTTCTCCTGACCTCCCTTCTAGATCTCGCATCTTCGTTTCTCTACTAGTTTTTCCAGGAAACACTTTCTGATGAATCACTTTCACATGAATTCTCAGGATCTGCTTCTAGGGAGCCCAAACTAAGACTGTGGTCCCATTTTATATGATGTGCTCCTCATCCTCACCTCTCTCCAGTGCTCCCTGGCCACAGTTGGCTGGACCATAGTGGGGCACCTAACTCAGCAGCAGCCTACCTACAGGCTGGCCAGCAGGCTGAGGTGGCCTGGCCCCAAAGCCAACCTAGGCAGATCCTCTTTGGAGAAGTTTGATCTTGAATCATACAAAGAGTAACTGAGTCATGAGGTTCGATACTACAAAACTCTAGGTGAGATTCATAGATTTGGACTACCAGGGAGCAACAAGATAACCCTGTCGTTGGAGTGCTATCACACCCTTAATGATTTCCCACTATCTAAACATTTTTTCATGCCCATGAAATTTCTCATTTCTACATGTCTCCTTCCTGCAATCCTCACTACTCAAGATAATTGGTTATCTCTGTTTCTCAAAGAGCCTAAAGCACAAGTTAGGAACCACCTGGTTAGCGGACCCAAATTTCTGGTCACTCATTGCCAAATACTTAAGGGAAGGATTCCTGAAAATTATCAAGGAGGTCATAATGATTAGATTAGAAACAACATGAAACCAAATTAGTATTGAAATAAGTTGAATAATGAAGATGGAAAGAAACTTGTTTGAGATGCTAAAAAGCTGGAAGGAAGCAGACTAGTGCTTGCTTGAATAGAAAAAGTAGCTGAATCTTCTTTCCTTCACAGCCCCTTCCTCAACTTGCAGAAGCCAAGGTAAGGCTTTCAAACTGGGGAGTAGAAAGAAAGAGTGAAAAGGCTATAAACCATGGGTATTTAAACCATGAACATTGAGCCTTTTGAGTCTGGATTCCTTTTGTTCAAGAAAGCACTTTAGCCCTGGCTGGTGTAGCTCAGTGGATTGAGTACAGGCCTGTGAACCAAAGAATCGAGGTTTGATTCCCAGTAAGAGCACATGCCTGGGTGGCAGGTCACTTACCAGCTGGGGACACACAAGAGGCAACAATACATTGATATTTCTCTTCCTCTCTCCTTCCCTTCTCCTCTAAAGATAAATAAATAAAATCTGTTTTTAAAAAAAGCACTTTAGTTCTAGTAATGAAAAAACCAGACTGGAATGGAAACTGAGGCATGTTGTTTGGGGCTTGCTCCAAGCTCACTCTATAACTAGATTAGAGATGAGCTTTCTGACCCCACCCAGCTCATCAGGGCCCCCCAAATAAACAGGAGCTCAGGGCAGACATCTTTGTGCAGAAATGGAGATTGAATGATCCTGTGGTGTAAGGCTTGGTGAGATGTGGAGATAAGAGCTATTAACACTACAGCCCTCTGTACCAAAAATGGCAAGCCAAAATTTTACAGACACAACAAATATAAACAAATAGAACTCAGGTTGGCTTGGAATCAACATCATCTTTCCCTCTGGCAGCCTACACTTATCTAGAATGCTAATAAAAGTATTAAGTGCTCCTCATAAGCCAATAATTAGCTGATCGGAGTCACAATACATGGACATCTTTGCCCTGAAGAATGTTCCCAAGGGCAGAGCATGATGTATCAGAACTGCCCAGAGAACTTTTGAAATGCAGATATCAGGGTCTTACCCCAAGATGATTGGATTCAATAAGTCTAGATTGGGGCCTAGGAATCCACGCTACAAAGGTATTTACTTTGATTTGACAAAAAAAATCTTGCATTTTGTTTACTTGCCCCTCACTTTAATCTTGGGGATTTTTAAAGTCAAAAAAAAAAAAAAAGACACTCTATGTCCTGATTTCTTTTGTTTAAGAAGAATATTTCTAAACTAAAATAAACTACATTATAAAAAAGTTACCAAATTTTTGCTTGTGAGTGAAATTTTTTAATAGTTACTTATATTCTGATTTTAATTAGGTTTAATTTTTAAGTATCCAGGAAAAATTTAAATTTTCTTAAATTTTTTCTATTCTTTCACTGCCCCATGAAGCACACATTTCTTTTGAAAGAGGTTTTAGAGCCCACTGTGTAACTGAATGGAAGTTAGTTAAATCACAGCAAGTGAAATCCAGAAAGATCTTAATAGCCCCCCTGTCTACCCCACCTTTATTAGATGAAAAAAATTGAAGCCCACAGTTTGCTTCACTTGCTCAGTGTCATCCAAGTGCCTTGGGAGACCTGCCACCAACATCTTTTGATGTCTCTCCTACACCTGTGAGGCCTAGTGTGAGTATTCCCATTAGGTCATAATTTCTAATCTTGTTCTTCAGACAGCACTTCAGTCCGGGGGGGGGGGGTGAATACACTGTCTTTGAACTCACCCCACCTAGGAAGTTTCATGTCCCCTCTCTTTGATGAGACCCTAGCAACACAGGAACCATCCATCAGGCCTTGCCTTTCCTAAGGAAGAGCCTTCAAGATTTAGAAATGCAAATTTCATTATGCCTCAAGACATTCTAACATCTCCTCATTTACCAAAATCCCCAGAGCCTGCTTACATACACACACACGGAGCTATATATTCATTCTCTGTATACATACATACCTGCATATATGTATAAACATACACATACTTACACACATATGCATATCCATCCATATATTCATATGTGTGTATATGTGTGTATGTATATGTATGTGTGTGTATACACACACACATCTATATACTCTCTACTTCCCTGGAAATTATTTGTGTCTAAAGTGAGAGTCATAAACTCCATACTGTATAATTTTATCTTAACCCATTCATCATAACCTTTGGACTGTCATCCAGTTCAGAGGAGAAGACACAGTGAGTAATGTTATAACCACTAGGCAATTTTGTGCCATCTCACCACTCCCAAGATAAAAGGTAACACTCATGGCTGTCCACAAACACAGTGGCCTTTCACTTTCTTCCATCCCACCATTCAAATTCACCAGTGCTTCCAGGATGTTAAGCATGTCATCACTGTGAATTCAAAATGGGACATCTATTGCTTATCCCAGAAAGGGATGCAGTTCTACAGGGGTCCAACTGTGACAGTGGCCATTCCTTAAGACTTGTTTGATGAGCATCTGCACACGGTGTGTCAGAGCACCAGCACCCAGGCTTTGTGTAGATTGCCAGTGTGCTGCCTGCAGCAGCCAGGTAGAGACTGGCTTCCAAACTCCCACCTTGGGCAGTTACTTTGTATAATTGCTGACTGCACATTGTCCTCCTCTCCAGGTGCAGGATATGGAAAGAGTTGGGAAGCACTGCTGTGGATTCAAGTCTGCTAGTGTTTGTACAGACTGCAGCCATTGCCAGTAGCAGCTTCCCAGGCCCCATGGGGGCACTGGCCACAGGTTGAAGCTGCTGCTCCCACCAGAGGAGCAGTGGGAGACACTCTTCTACCAAAGGTGGCCCCTGGCAGGTTGGAAAGGAACCAGGCTCAGCAAGGAGGCCCACCAGGACCAGTGGCCTTGGTATTGCCTCATACTGATTTAAGCCAAGGACCAAGTTATTCAGCTCTCTGAGGCTCAGTTTTCTCATTTGTAAAGTTGGGAAAATACATAACAATTTCACAAGTTGTTATGTAAATTAAGTAAGAACATAGTGAAATAATGGCTCACTTCCATACTGTACATAATATTGCTGTTCCTAAGGAATGAAAGAGGTAAGGTTTGTGAACTTGCACAGCCACACAGCACAGCTGTTTTCTCCTGCCCACCCCCTGCTGCCCCTCCTCCCCTAGAGGGTAGAGAAGCATTGCATTATCTTGCAGCAGCAGAACCATTGCAAGACAGAACTTAATTATATGTGGCTACAAGCTAGCCACAACACTGGATGAGCTCATCAGTTCTTACAGAAAATGACCAAGGGCTTCTTGAAAGGTGACGACTATTTTTAAATGACTAGACATTTTTTTTAAGTTTTCTTCTCTTTCCTCTCAGTATAAGACAGATTGACCCAAAGCCTAATTTAAATTAGGTTCATTATGAGTCCTGTAGCCAATCATTTTTTAATTTTTAATTTTTTAGAGACATGGGAAAAAAGAGGGAGAGAAACATTAACTAATTACCCCCTATACAGGCCCAGACTGGGGACCAGACCCACAACCCAGGCATGTGCCCTGACCAGAATCAAACCCACAACCTTTTGGTGTACAGGATGACACTCCAACCAACTGAACCACACTGGTCAGGGTTGTAACTGATTTTCTTTCCCTGCTTCTATACCCCTGGAGTTCATATGCACATCTAAGTACACAGCTTAGAAATAATAATGAAAATCTATTACTCGATTTGTATTTATACTAAAATTTTTATTTAATGTACATCACCTGACACATACAGGAAGTTTAAATAATTAATGTGGTACTGCACTCCTTCGTTGAAGTATCTAAGACAGCCAGAGAGACACTGCAGAGGCCCCAGCTCAGTGAGCCCACTGTGATTCTGAGCTGTGCTTGGGAAACAGAGCAGTGAGAACAATGGGACTTCATCTCTGCTGGGTCTGGGCATTGCCCAGCGTGCAGCGCAGCCCCTTCTTCAGCCCAGTGGATACCAGGAAATGTTGGACTAGCCTGCTGGAAGTACTGGAACATTTTCCAAAGAGTGTGTGGGCACTCAGTGGTTTTTCAGTCTTCAAATTCAGTATATATTTATTTCTACAGCTGACCTGTGTTAATGTAAAATACGTCCAAACCTGTAATAATTTTTATAAGTATATTTGAACCAAACTTACAACAATTGCTGGGAAGCAAATCTAAATGGTTTGACAAAATGCTTCAGAAAATGGCAGTTTTACCACTTATCTTATACATTAGAACCAAAGGTCAAGACATAAGAGGGTTACACAAAATTCATTAGTGATAGATTAGGGAGGCAGGAGAAGGCAAAGCAGGGAAATCTCTGGGACTGGATGAAAAGTAAAATGATAGACACACACTTCTTTTACATTTGTGGGTATAGGATGGTTACCAGTCAAAAATTAACATGCTAATCTTAACAATGAGGGGATTTGTAGATTACTGCTCTGATGCTTGCTTTAAGGGGTGGCCAGGAAGAAATTACTTTGATATTATTCCAAAGGTATGTTATTAGGCCTGTTATGCAAAAAGACAATAGACAGGCTCAGTTAAGCTGAAGATCAACCTTTATTAGGGAAAAATACTGCCCTAGGACATGACAACCCATCAGGAACTACTTTTAGTTGGAAAGTTTTCATTTCAGACCATCCTATGTAGTTACTTTAGGTCTCTGAGTTTGTAAAGCTGCCAAGCAGGCCTCCCTGAGCTTGTCAGTTTTCAGATGTGGCCCCTTTTCAGCCACACCTGTGGGAGGGGAACAGGGTCAAAGTGTCTCCTCCTGGTACCTCTTCTCTTCCACAAAGATTCTCCTTACTTCCAGTAATGGGTTGCCCTCAGAGGGAAAACACTGTGGAGTGACAAACAAAGGGGAAACTCAAAGATCTGGAAACTGGAGAAGAATGCATATAATGCTAACAATTAGACAATTACTTTTTTGGTCAATCAATTGGTTTCTAGTTTGTTACCTGCAAAAGAGAATGGTGATCTGAACAGTTGTTTATTCATCAAATAATTTTTATAATAAATGATATTGTCATTTTTGGCATATAACTCAGAAGAAGTTATAAATTAAATTAAGTAACATTGATTCAAGGATTTGCTGTTCTGTCTAATCTTTGTGAACAAAGTTTTTCAACACCAATATCTTCAAAAATGAGGCATTAGCACAAAACAGACACTGAAACCCAGCTCAGTTTATCAGTGATATGTGTATTAATAGTAAAATAAGTAAATTATGCCCTATCCACCTCATGGAGAGGTGCATTTCTAATAAAATTTTTGCTTTGGAAGCTTAATAATAAAACAAATTAATATTATTTAGATCCCTAGTATACTGATAATTAAAAGTTTAAAATTTTTGCCCTGGCTGGTGTAGCTCTGTGGATTGAGCATGGGCCTGCAAACCAAAGTGTCACAAGTTTGATTCCCTGTCAGGACACATGCCTGGTTTTTGGACCAGGTTCTCAGTAGGGGGTGTGTCAGAGGCAACCACACATTGATGTTTCTCTTCCTTTCTTTCTCTTTCCCTTCCCCTCTCTCTAAAAATAAATAAATAAAATCTTTAAAAAACCAAAATAATTTTTTTACACTCTTAGCCTTCTTAACGGGTTATAAAGAATTAAAAAATTTAAATATCTTATTTATATACATATTTTTTCAACAGAGACATGATTAAGTGATCAATGGGAGATTTTCAAGCCCAAATGTGTATTATATCAAAATTTAAATCTGTGGGGAAGTAGAATAGAAAAATTAGTTAAAAAATTTCTGACAGTTAAGAAAATCTTGTTCATTTATTTTTAAATGGATGATGGTGAGTATTATATATTATGATAATTAACTGGATAAATTTTAAAACTACTGTAACAGATTTACTTTTAAATATCAAGATTTATGGTACATGGAACATTTGTTCTCTGCAACTACTTAAACTTATAATAATTTTTTAATTCATCAGTTTTAAAAGTGCAAAAGTTTTAAAATTTTTTCAAAAAACTTTTAAGGTTTCATGAGTCTCGAATTTTGAACACTGCAGCTCTAGCGCATCCAGATGGTGATGATTTGGCAGCTCCCAACTCTGACTTTCCAGAAACTTCTGTCCACTTGTTTCCCAGTCAGGGCTGCTGACTCAGTCCTGCCACACAGGGATAGCACTGAATGATTGATTTGGGAAGACACTTGCTATTGTTAAATTTTTTAGTCAATATCTTTCTACAAAAGGTAGAAATAATAGGCAAGATGTGGGACTCTTTTGGGGGCATAGCCTTGAGATAAGAGAGGTGACAAAAATGTTATCCAATGCTAGCTAAAATAAAAGCAGTCCCCAGGGAACATGAACTACAGCTGAGATGGAAGCAAAGATTGAGGGGGTGGCAGGGTGACCTCTACCTGTGCTGGGGCAGGAATTAAAGGGAAGGAGCAGAGAAAGAATGTGGAGGGGACATGCCAGGACAGATCCTAATCCTCAAGCCAATGTGTCCCTTCTCCGCTCATGCTCAAAATCCCTAGCACCTGCAAAAGAACCACCATCTATCTACCCAGTGTCACTGACTCAACCTCTTTATCTGTAAGGACAAATATATGGCTATTGTTGTAATATCCTTCTCTGATATGATAAGAAGACAGGAGAAGAGGCCTGAAATGAAACTCACATGGTGTGCCACAGAGTTGGACAACTCTGCCAAAAAAGGAATATTAGAGTTAATGCAACTGACTGGTAGCAAATCCATACCAATGTTGAGAAAGGAGCAGGGAGTAGCAGGCAGAAATTATGGAGCCAGCCTCATGAGGATAGAAAGTGGCCTTCATTTTCCAAAGTAGGCCACCAAAAGCAGAAGCTGAACACTCTGGAGGAAAACTCCATCAGCTGCGCAGTGTTGCTAAGGCTTTGCCCCATTCACTTTCAACTGGGAAGAAGCAGTAGAATTGTACAGACTGATGGCTGGGGTCATGTGCAGTGTCACAAGTAGACCACATTGCAAAATCTTCGTTTTTTCTATATAGGCACATTCACATTCCTTATGTACCTTATGAAAATTTTTTGTTTTAACATGACTGCCTTCATGATTAGAGAGCTTTGTTCACAGGTAATTCAGTAATCAAAGCAAGAAGGCCACCCTACCTAATCTGTGGCCACACTCTTGCTGCCCCAAGTGCTGCCCATAAACTAGCAACAGCAATATCCCTGAGAGCCTATAAGAAATGCAAAGCCTGAGGTCTTGCCTTTATGACAGATCTGTAGAGTCAGAAATTTAATAACACATCCAGGTGAGCTGTGGGCACACTAAAGTTTGAGAAGCATTTGGCAACTTACTAGTAGTACTCTGAATGTAGCTCATTAGGTGAAGGATGAATTCTGATGCAATTTGCACTTACCAGAGTCATTTTTGAAAATCTTAACTGAGAAACAACAATAGCAAGAGAATTTAGATCACATTTTTTGTTGCCATCTTTCCTGGGGTATTTTACAATGATGTATTTATTTGGACAAATATTCTGTTTCAAGTAGCTGGAGCAGCTTGGATTTTTGGTAAATCATAAATGTATGTAAGCATATGTGTGCACAAACACATAGCCAAAAATGCATGTGCACACCACAAAAAACTACAGACCAATATCTTTCATTAATATACAGGTAAAAATCTTAACAAAATACTAGCAAATCAAATCCAACAGCGTATTAAAAGCATTATCCACCATGATCAAGAGGGATTCATCCTAGGAATTGAAAGGAGACTCAACATTAAAAAAAAAGCAGTTAATGTTATCATCACATTAATGAAACAAAGGGGAAAATGCCACACTACTATCTCAATTTAATGCATAAAAGCATCTGACAAAGTACAGCACCCTTTACTGATAAAAACACCCAGAAAACCAAGAATAGAAGATAGCTCCTTCAACTGGATAAAGAGCATCTGAAAAACCCATAGCTAAAGTCTTAATAGTAAAAACTGAAGTTTCCCTTCTAGTATCAGAAAGAAGACAAAGATACCTGGGTTTACTTCTACTGCTCAATATTGTACTAGAAGTTTTAGACAGAACAACTAGACAATGATAGACAAACAGATAAAAAGAATTAAAATAAGAAAGGAAGAAGTAGAAATATTTCTATTTACAAGTGACATGATACTATATATAGAAAATTCCCAGGAGTCCAAAGAAAATCTATTATAGCAAACAAATTTAGCAAGTTGCAGGGTACAAGTTAGCACACAAGAATGAGTTTTGTTTTTATACATCAGCAATGAACAATCTGAAAAGGAAATTAATACAAAAATTCTATTTACAAGAATATCCAAAAAATAAAATACCTAGGAATAAGTTTAACCAAAGAAATGAAAGATTTGTACACTGAAAACTACAAAACATCATTGAAAGAAATTAAACAAGACCTAAATAGACAAGAAGCAACCATTTTCATGAACTGGAAGATAAATATTGCTAAGATGTCAATACTACCCAAAAGTAATCTACACATTCAATGTAATCCTTTTCAAAATTCCAATGAACTTTTCTTTTAAATAAATGAAAAAGATACTCCACAAATTCATATGGAATTATGAGGAGCCATGAATAGCCAAAATGATCTTGAAAATGGAGAAAAAAGTTAAAAGACTCGCACTTCTCAATTTCAAAACTTACTACAAAGCAACAGTAATCAAGACAGTGTGGTACAGGCATAAAGACAGAGTTAACATCAATGGAATAGAATTGAAAGTCCAGAGGTAAACTCATATATGTATGGTTAGTCTATTTTCAACAGGGTGTCAAAACCATTCAAGGAAAACATAATACTCTCTTCAACAAATTGTCCTGAGATAACTAGGTATCCATATGCAAAATAATGAAGTTGTATCCCAATCTCATACCATATATAAAAATTAACGAAAATGCCCCAATGACCTAAATATAAAGCTAATTTCATAAAACTCTTAGAAGAAAACATAGTGATGAATCTTCATGACCTTGGGTATGGCAATGTAGTCTTAAATATGACACTGAAAGCACAAGCAACAAAAGAAAAAAATGAACTTATTCAAAATTAAAAACATGTGTTCATCAAGAACCTTATCAAGTAAGTGAAAGACAAATTAAAGAATAGGAGAAAATAATTGCAAATCATATATCTGATAAGGGTCAACTGTCCAGATAATATAAAGAACTCTTACAACTCAAGAGTAAAAAGACAATCCAGTTCAAAAATGGGCAAAGAATTTTAATAGACAGTTCTCTAAAGAAGACAAGCAAATGGCCAATAAGCACATGAGAAGATGCTCAATATCATTAACTTTCAGAAAAATACAAATCAAAACCACAATGAAATATCACTTCACACCTGCTAGTATGCCTGTAATTTAAAAAATAATAATTAGTGTTGGTGAAGATGTATGGACCCTGAGGAAAAAGATATCTACTAAGAAGGCCTCCTCATGGCTAACTGGACTCAAGTTTAAAAGACAGAGCCTAGCAGTCATTCCCACACAGGGGCCTCTCATTCAAACCACACTCCAGGGAACATCTTGCACCAGGCTGCCTTCCTCTGGCACTGAACTACCTGCCTGCACTGTGTTTCTGCCATTTGAGTCAGCTCTTATAAATGAGTTTCTGGAATCCTGTAATAGGACTGAAACTTACCCCATCTCATCAAAGCTATGCAATTATATCTCCATCAGCATTTTCGCCAACCAATCAGAGCAGTGCTATTCTGACCAAAAAGAACAGTGCCTTTTGAACCAATCAAGCCTCAAGGATCTGGAGTCCTAATTTACATGAGAATAGAACAATCAGGAACCAGGAGTGCAGACTTCTGTCTAATGAAGCCAGCTTTCCTCTAGTGCAGGAGAGCACTTTTCCTAAACCCCAAAGGCTGGAAACTGTGTTTCATGGCTGGAGATAAACCCACTGATGCTGTCTCTCCAGTCAGACCAGTGCAGAAGCAGTGAAGCAGACCAGCTCAGAGAAAAGCTGTTTACCTGGAAAGGGACCTTGCCCTAGGGCCTCCTTACAGCTGGGCTAGTTTATAGCAGTGTTGCTTCATAATTGAGCTGTAATACTATGGAGTTGTTTCACGGCCATGCTGCATCATAACTGAGTTGTTTGCACTGAGTAAACTTTTCTTCTTCACTCTACCCTCAAATGGGGATTCCTGTTGGTGTTGAATTAGTGCCAACAATCATCATTTAACAATGTTGAGAAATGGTGCTGTCACTGTGGAAAACAGAATATGATGGTTCGTCAAAAAGTTAATTACCATATGACCCAACAATTCTGCTCTTAGGTACATAGCCAAAATAATTTAAAATAAGTACTCAAACATATCAGTATACAGACATGTTCCTAGTAGCACCATTCACAATAGCCAAAAGGTGGAAACAACCTACATGTCTGTGAAGGGGATAATAGATAAAAGAGATTGCGGTATATACATACAATGGGATATTACTCAGCCACAAAAAGGAATGAAGTAAAATACATGCTACACTGTGCATGAACCTTGAAAACACTATGCTAGATGAAAGAAGACAGACACAAAAGACCACATATTGTGTGATGTCATTTATATGAAGTACCCAGAGTAGGCAAATCCACAGAGACAGAAAGAAGACTGGTAGTTTTCAATGGCTAAGAGTAAGAGTAGAAGAGAATGGTAGAAACCTGCTTAATGGGTAGGGTGTTTCTTTTAGGTGTGGTGCCAATAACTTGGAACTGGATAGAGGTGGTGGTTACAGAACATTTTGAATGTACCGAATGCCACTGATAGGTTTACTTTTAAAAAGTTAATTTTACATTATGTGAATTTATCTTAATAAAACTTTTTAAATGTGTTGTATGTCTAGAACAAGAGAAGTACTATAAAATACATGATTATATGATTTTAAATACTCTGAAATAACATGAAAGTATGTATCAAAAGTCCACACAAGATCACAAATAACAGAAGCCAGAAAGCAAAAGTTCTTTTCCCTGTAGTATTTGCTGATTCATTTTTATCCATTCACCAAATTACTTCATTTTGTTCTACATATTGCAGAATTTTTCACATCTATTACATTCTAGAGTGTCTTAAGAAACTTGCATTTTCTTAAGCCAAGTGCTGTAAGTGTAGGTTGGGTGCTCATTATATCCCAGAGACGACAGACACTGTGCTTCACATATCCCATGTCATTGAAACTCAGCAACCCTGTACAAAGCGGTTATATTGTCAATCCCATTTTACAAATGAGAAAACTGAAACTTAGAGAGCTAAATTCATTTGCCCAGTTACTATGTGGTGGTGCTGGAATTTGAATCAAAATCTCCCTCTTATACAGTTTGCTTCCTCATAATATACTTGATCTTTACTTAAACTGTCCAGGGATACTTGGCTCTTCAATCTTAGTGCAACCCATCAGACATGGCAAGAGAATGCATGCCATCTATCATCTCTCATCTGGAACTCATGACATCTATCATCTCTCGCCTGGAATTCATCTCTTGCTGAATAATGTGGGACTCTTTTCTTACATGGGGCTCCAAGTGGCAACACAGGTCAACAGGACTAGTGTGTGATATGAAACAGCACAGGCACAGAACTTGGATGTATTGAGTCAAAGAAGGCTTCACTTATATTTTGCCTCAGATGTTTGCTTGACTAAAAATAACCATAAGATTAAAGAGCATGTTTTTGAATTTAAATATTAGCTAATACATAGCATGTTTGGTAGAAGTACCACAGCCTTTATGAGATCTATGAAAAGAGACTCAGGCCAGCACAAGATGGCCACTTGAAGACCTCAAGAAAGATGATAATCTGTGCATTTTTACCTGACTTAGTTCTTTTTCACAGCAGCCACACATACAGAGGCCAAAATTAACTTTAATGCTTACTCACACAATAAGACTAATAGCAGCCTTTTAGAACTAGAAAATAGTCAAGTAGCTTTATTTATATTTCTCTCTTATTCTGATATTAATGTTTTATTGCACAGGAAGGGAAAAGTATATACGCTTGCATTTTTTTCTGAAGTAAGTTAATGACTGACCTCTTCCTCTGCAAGGCAACAAATATTAAAAATCTAAGGGAACTGAAAAATCACCCAGTTCAATCTCATTTATTTACAAACAAGGAAACCAAAGTAAAGGACAAAGGAAGTTTAATTAGTTGCCCCAAATCACACCTTTGAAGAATCTGGACCAGAACTCAGGTGCTCTGAATGAAGGGTGGAACATTCCCAACTCCATTTTTCACATGGCTTTCATAGAGCATGTCCAGTCATCACTCCACACAGCTGACAGACATCCCGACACTTCCACTCACCTTTTTTCTCTATCAAATTTTCTGTCTCTGGCTCCTTCGCCTTTTCATTTATGGTTTTCTCTCTCACTTCAATAGAAAACATCCTTATAGCTTCCCATGCAAAGATTCATCATGGCAGTAAAATTTGTAATTCCCAACATATTTGAAAATGTCATTAATCTTCCCTCACACTTGATTAACAGTTTGTGTCAGTATTAAATTCTAGGTTGAAAATAATTTTTCTTTAGAAATTTGTCATTTACCTTCCAGGGTTGTGTGATACCATTTTGATTCCTAATCCAATGTGACCTTGTTTCCCTCTTTTGACTTTCAGGGTCATTCTTTAATCCTTATAAAAATAAACTGGTAATATGGTTGTGGTTTACTTGTTTTATTTGTCATGGTGCTGAACACAGGGTGGGTCCATACTTTGTGGATTATGTCCTTCAGTTCTAGAAAATCTTTTTGCACCATTTTCTTAATAATGTCACCTCTATTTCCTCAGGAATCAATATTAGGTGAATTTTGTTTCTTCTGAAACAGTCTTCTAATGTTTCATTTCTCTCCTATTTTCCATTACTTTGTCATTTAGTTTTTACATTGTGGGGGGTTTCCTTAATTTTATTTTGCAGCCTTTCTGTTATACTTATTTTAATGATATTTTAAATATCCAATGGTCTTTATGATTCTTTTCCCCCTGAGGACAGTGTTCTTGTGAGGATGCAATGTCATCTCATTCCTCTTGAGAAACATTAGTTATTTAATGTTTCTCAAGTTATTTTAATGTTTCGTTAAGTTATTTAAAGTTTTCTTCTCTGCTCTGCATAATTTCTTATCTCTGTTCTCATGTTCGTTTAGGACACTTGCCTCATGTGATCCTTGGCTTCCCATTCACCTTCAGAGCAAGGCACTCAGACAAAGCCCTAGGTATGTGCACAAGGCTTGTCAGCCAGTCACCTCCATGTTCAGGCACTCGATTCCAGGGTGTGGACCTAATTTCTCTGGGAATGAACCCATCATTTCTTACCACTGTGCATAGCTGCTGGCACCCTGGGAGCAGCATGAGGAAAGGAAGCCAGGAGGTGAATAAAAGATGTAGATCTTCATTTCATACCCATTTCACTCCTATATCATATCTTCCACACATTGTCTCTGAAATGTCCAAGACCAGGGCTCCTTCTACTTAATCTGTTCAGAACGTAAACCTACAACTTTCTGTGCTCCCTGATACTATTGAGTGTCTTCAAGGGGAGTTGTGGAATTCACTTGCTTGTTTTCCTTCTATATTCCCTGCTTAAGTAACATTAGAATGCAGTTTCTTTCTCTTTACTAAGTCAGTTGCTCTCTCCCATCTCCCAAAAATGTATTTAAATCTTTTGTCCACTGGTGGCTCCTGGCTTGCTTTCTTAGCCTCTATGAACTTGTACATTTTGTCCTCTTATAATGCTATTTTATAATGGTCTCAGGTGGGCAGATGGGGAGAGAAAAAAGATACACAAATATATTCAATCAGCCACCTTTTACAGGTCTTTTTCCCCCTTCTATTCTTGTCCAGTTTAAAAGTTAAATTCAGAGCATGAATTGGGAAGGTTTACATATTTTTTTATGTTCTGGAAGAGTTAATATATTTCTTGGTAGAATTAGTCCCAAAAAAGGAATTGGGCCTTGTATCCTCCTAAAGGCTAGCCTTTGACCACATTTCAAAATTTTCTATAATTATTTATTGAGGTTTTCTGCCTCTTCTAAAACCTCTCAAAATCTGGTGTTTAGAGCTTTAGAACTCTAGATCTCTTACTTTTTCTTATTCTTTCATGTGTTTGCCTATAATATAAAAATCCAGAACATAGCAGCATTATTCTCAATAGACACAAGGTAGATGCAAACCAAGTGCCCATCAGTACATGAATTCGTAAGCCAAATGTAATTTTATATATATATAAATACACACATATATATAAATACACACACATATATATAAATACACATATGTATAAATACACACACACACACATATATATATATATATATATATACACACACATATATCCTCTCTCTATATCCATCCAATAGAATATATTCCACCTCAGAAAAGAAGGAACTCTGACACATCCTACAACATGGATGAACTTTGTAGGCATTCACTAATGGAACAAGCAAGGCATAAAATGACAAATACTGGATGATACACTTATGTTATGTACTCAAAGGAGTCAAATTTATAAAGACAGAAAATAGAATGGAGATTACTAGAGGCTAGAGGAAGAGGGAATGGGAAGTTAGTGTTTAAAGGGGACAGAGTGTCCATTTTGCAAGATGAAAGAGTTCTGGAGGCAGATGGTGATGGTTACACAATAGCATTACTGTTCTTAATGCTGCTGAGCTATACTTTTCAGCATGATTAAGATGATAAATTTTTTTAAAGATTTCATTTATTTATCTTTAGAGGGGAAGGGAAGGAGAGAAGGAGAGAAATATCAATGTATGGTTGCCTTTCGTGAGTCCCCTGCTGGGAAGTAGCCTGCAGGGAACCGGCCTGCAACCTAGGCATGTGCCCTGACTGGGAATCAAACCTTGATTGTCTGGTTTGCAGGCCTGTGCTCAATCCACTGAGCTATACCAGCCATGGCCAAGATGATAAATTTTATGTTGTATGTATTTTACCTCAATTTAAAAATTTTTAATCCTCACCCAAGGACATGTTTATTGAATTTTTTTTAGAGAGACAGAAAGGAGAGAAACATCAATGTGAGAGAGAAACACTGAGTGGCTGCCTCCTGTACACACTCTGATCAGGGACCCAACCCACAACCTGGATGTGTGCCCTGACCCCAGGAACAGAAGTTGTGACCTTCTGGTTTAAGGGGCAACTCTCCAATCAACTGAGCTACATCAGCCAGGGTTCAATTTAAATTTTTTAATGTAAATTTTTTTAAATCAAGGAGAATGTCTTGATTTGATCATTTGGCTCATTGATTTTTTTCCACCTTGATTTATTCATTCTATACATTGAAATTTTTTATTTATCTTATTTTAAATTTATCAAATTTCTACTTGGTTCTTTTTTTTACATCAGCATATTCTTATTTTGTTCATGATCCCAATTAACCCATCATAAAGTATTAACTTTTTTTAATTAATAAAAAAGTATATATATTTTAAAGTGTTGTCCTGTTTTCACTATTTTCTTGGAGGGTGATTTTTCACCTTCATTCAGCCCAGTGGTCCCCTTTCATGATGTTTGCTTTTCTGAAAAGTCTGATGGTTTTTGTGCTTCTTTTATTTCGTGGGCCCCCTCTTTGTCTATGGATGTGGTTTATTCTTATCATACCTTGCTCTTGGTGGCATAAGGAGGGTTTTCTGGTGCAGGCAGGGTTCCATCCCTCTTGCAGTCTCGTAGCCCCTGGAAGCACCCCTATCCTTCAGCACTAATTTCTCACTTACACTGTCTGAGTCAGTGTGTAGAAGCCATTGCTGCTTGAAGTGCATGTTGGGGAAGGGGTTGCCTAGCCTTGCTGGCCTTCCAAATGCAGCTCTGCAACCAATGCCCCTGAAGGAAGCACAGGAGTACTACCTGTGCCCGTTTCTCATCTGAAGACTCTTGTGTGGGGCCTCCATACACCACTGCACCTGCATAGCAGCCTTTCATGGGCAAGGCCCCTAACTGGCCTTCCCTTCAGCCCTGGCTTGCCCCCATGTTCCAAACACTGCTCTCCATGCTTGTTGACTAATGGTACAAAATATTACTTTTTCATGGTGTTCTAGACTTAATATTTCAAGAAGCTTTCATATAGGTGTTCAGTCTACCCTCTAGCCATGCCCTTCATTTCTCTTTCAAAGCCTCTCTGGGTAGGGCCATGTTTCTCTTTAGCACAGCACTCATCTGGCAGATTTAATGCTTCTGCATGGTGCTGAATGGCTGTCCATACTTGGGCTGGATCCATAGAGTCACTCCCAGCTACACATGCCCAGATAGACAGAGGGGTTCCTTATGACCAGCTGAAGGTGCTTTTCTGCACAGGCTGCCAGGTAAATGGAGCCTGTCATTACACGCGTACCACAGCCACACAAGCACTTCCCTGGGAGTGCAGGGAGACTAAGGTGTGATGTTCTGCTGCTGGGAGAAGAGACTTCGAGAGGAAACACTGGCAATTTTAATATCAATACCATAAAGAATCAATGCAAAGCCATGGATAGAGAAGGACATAAGGCATCCTTTTGTTCAGCAGCAATTAGTGCATTCCAGAAGAGCCAGTTCTGGGCACGGAGCAGAGGGGGTAGCCACAAAATGGCCTTTGTCTGAACTCCCATAAAAAAATGCCAGCAAGTGGGAGTGAACACAGACATATGGACCAGTGAGTTGATTGTAGATGTCCTGATCTTGGCTTTTACAGTGAAACTATTCTAGGAATTCATGGACTGTGGTCTGCAGAAGGAGGAGGAAAGTAAATACCTCCTCAAGAAAAGGTGCCACTTTCTAAAGAGTTGATTTTATGGTAGAGGACTTTCACTTACTAAGAAAGCTGAGTGGGTTATTTTATTAACAGCATATAGATCCAGCCATCAAAAACATCTCTCCCTCTTCAGTCACCTCCCACTTCTGCCCTGTTCCCTCAGGCACACACAGAAACAGGTGTTTAGTCATTTTGATTCACAACTAAATCATCTTAAAACTATGTTACACCTTTATAATTGTAGACATACATAGTAAAACTTGCTTATTAGGTAGGTAGATATAATTATCTCCATTTTAGAACTGGGAAAATAAAGATTCAAGAAGTTAAGTTAACTGGATGAAGGTTAAGTGGCAGAGCTGGTAGTCCAGATCCATCAACCTGCATTACCTGGATATCTGATCTACCACACAGGAGCCTTCACTCCTGAGAGGAAATACTGGCACAGTGGTAAGACTGCCTGAGTCCTCATCTACCAATAAGCTATAGGATGAGCACAGTTCAGTCCTTGGTTTTCCTTACTTTACAATGGGCATGATTTTAGTGCCTCTGTCATAGAATTCCGGGTGTATGAGAAATGTGGAGTGCTTAAAACAGCACCTGGCAATTAGTAAACAGTAAATGGGCATTTCATTACCTTAAGAACTATAGAAAAATTAAAGTTAACCAGTATCAGTAGGATATGCTTTGAAAGATTTTTCCAGCTTGGAGGGTTTCACACTGAAGCACACATTTTTATCTCATTTGGGGCTAATCATTTACATTCAGGAGGTAGTGGTAGTTGGACACATCAATGATGCATGTTTTGATTTCTTTCCAAGAAGATAAGATTTGTTCCATTGACTCCAGGGAGAAAGTGTGCTTAGAAGAACACTGAATGGAAGTCATGGAGTCTCTATCTGAGGCTGCCTCTATGGGGGGCCTTAACTTCTCTATCTGCACACACACACAAATAAAAGTATATTTACATCTAATTTTTGTCTCAGCTCTACTATATATATTTTTCAGTTTTATTTCTTTTTTTAGTTTTATTTCATTTTAATTGTTCAATTACAGTTTTCTGTCTTTTACTCCCATCCCATTCCATCTCAACCCCCAACCCTCCCTACCTCCTTCCCATTTCTGCCACCCCCTAGTTTTTGTACATGTGTCCTTTATACTAGTTCCCATAAACCCTTTCCCTTTTCCTTTGAAATTCCCTCCCCTCTAGTCTGTCAGCCTGTTCTCAATTTCAGTGTCTTTGCTTATATTTTGCTTGTTTGTTTGTTTTGTTGTTTAGATTTCTGTTTCAGGTTTATTTCTTTGTGGAAATTAACCATAGTTTGTCACAAGGTGAGATGCTAGTTAACCACCATAAAATAGAACAAATTCAAATCTTTGAATGATACGCGGTAATCTCAATTGAACTGAGCCAACTCAGAGCTGTCACACACGGAATAGTAATAGCAAATCCTTTGCAAAGTAATAATAATAGTAAATTAATAAATTGAGACATACTGAATCCTTATTAGGTGGTGAATTCACTTTCTTGCCTCATATAGAATGTTTTTTAGGGACTTTCACTTCTATAGACTTATTTCCACTGGACTTTGGCACATCATTTAATTTATGAAGTTTGAACTTTTTATTAGCGAAAGGGTGGGAATAAGGTATGAGTATAATGCTTAACTACAAATCATCTTGCTGGCCCATTCCAACCCTCCTGATATGGTTCAGAATGTTTGTCATCACCATAATCATAATAGTTGTACTTCGCTGGCCACTGTGTCCCAGGAGCTTACAATGTCTTACACAACACACAACTCAATAAGGAGAGGGCTCTGAGTTGGATCTAACCAAGGAGTCACTTTCCTACCCTGCTGTAAGGGTCTTCACTATAATAAAACACTTTAACACTGTTGGTGTTTAATTATTTTTATGCATAGATAATGTAAGTACAATACTCTTGTTATTTGTGGCCAATACTCTTGTTCGTTATGGTCTATAAAGTCACTGAGAAACTGAATTAGTAAATGCTGAACCATTGCTCCTGGGGAAACTAGAGTTAGGTTCCTGTGAGCCTTTGGTCCCTACATTTTCATCAACCATCAATGCATCACCTTATTTTATGTGGTTTTTTTTGTTATTGCTCATTCACTACTGTTGAATTCACAGCCAACACCACTATAACTCACACTGGATGAAGCACACATGTACAATACTGAAGCAAATAACTTCTGCAGAGAGCACAACATGGTCTGCTGGCCCTTAGGGACTCTAGACAGCATTCCAGCACTACACTTAGAGGCCATTTTAAACATCAAAGTCTCCGAAATAAAGGCAGAAAAATGTAAAAAATGTGGCACTAAATATACTACAGTTTAGAGATCCAAACCAAGAAGGCAGATGCAGCCTTGTTCTCATGTCAGATGCTTCAAGTTTTGGTCACCTTGCCTGCACATGTCTGAGAAGGACCAGGACAGTGGTGAGTACTTATTTGGGAGGTACAAAGAAATGTTAACAAATAGACAAATTCACAAACAATGAGGATCCAGAAGTGCAGAAATCACAAATAATAAAGATTGACTGTAGCTTAAAACCCAGGACTGCTAATTAACAGACAATAATACACAGATTAAGAGCCAGGTTTTAGAATTAGACCATGTATTTTCAAATCTTGTCTCTACTACATGCTAAGTGGGCAAATTCTCCTTTGTATCTTAGCTTTGTCCTCTGTGAAATCTGACAGATAAAAGTACTTATTAAATGGGGTTGGTGTGAGGACTAAAAGAGTTAAACAGAGTTCTCAGAACAGTGCCTAGCATGTAATAAGCACTCAGTAAATAATGGCTAATCTTTTTCATCCCCCTCTCCCTGCCCCACCCTCTGAGGGAAGTAGAGAAGGACGAGTAACCCCGAACCAAAATTATCTCATTATGGGCTTCCATAATTGAAATAGTAGAAGCAATTCTACCATTTTCCATCTGACAAAGAAAAATTGAATAAAACACTGTTGTGTTGATTAGGATAATACATCCACATACTTATGAGTTTCTAGACATTTCTGAGATAGATACTGCTCTTCTTCACTTTTATATAACTAAAGTCCACTGAATTTTGACATACAATTTTCTTTTTATGAAGCTCAATATTCTGCCCATTGGATGAGTAAGAAATGGGAATGAAAGTAATGTTCACAAAACATGTGGTGGTACCCATTTGGCCCAGAGCCAAAAAGCACAATTGCGCTTAGACACTGTGTCCTAGACAGTGGTCTAATTTCTAGATAAATCTTACAATCTGTGTCAGGCAGCTGAACAATCACCCTCAAATGGCAGCTCCTCCACATCATAATTCCATGTTCTTAGAGAGTAAATGAACTTCTTTTTAAGGGTGAATTTGAAAACTAAATGCATGGAGAAAAAAATAACTATGTGGAGTGTATGATTAATAAATACTGTATCTCAACACAAGAAAAAATAACTATGAAATGTATGGCAGGATAGCAGTTGAGAAAGAGGAGGTAAAGAAACATAGAAATGCCATCATGAACAGTAATTTTGAGTGTTACTAGTAAAAATTAATTACATTAATTTTAACTGTACCCTAAAATAGAAAACAGGATTATTGAAAGTATTAAAATATTGACATCATCATCATCATCATTGTCTTTATTAACATCTGAGCTGTCCCTGAGGAAGGAAGAGAGGGTGACAGCTGAAAGGCTGCACAAGGATTATGGTAGAAGATTGCTTCAGCACAAGCTTGTGGGAGAATGGCCATAGACAACCAGAGATTGTATTTCTATTGCTTGAAATGACACCCTCACAATATCTAAAAATGATAGCTCGGGGATAGTTATCTGCAAATCCACCCTATCAGCTCTGGTCTACTGGGTAGTCCCTTGGGACCCTGTTAGGAAGGGTTCTGGGCCCAGTAGGAAACATGCCAAAACATATGGACCTCCTAAAAAATCTGAATTATCTCCTGGATGGCAGATTCCTTGTAGTACAGGCTTCCTGCACTACATGAATGTTCTAGGAACCCATCTGTTTCAGTGTACCACCTAGCGTTTTTGTGAGAGGCTGTTTCCCTTCAGTGAATTTTTTTGAAGATTCTGTCAACTCATTTGCCCATTTCACAATGGGTGATTTATGAGTGCACCTGCTCACACTGGCTCAGTGTTCAGCAGTTTTGACCCAAAACAGCATTATCCCTAGGTTCCACTTTCTCTGTTCACAGATATTGCTTTCCCTCCCCCACCGAGCAACTTTTTTTTGTTTCCCTGGATGAAAAAAGTCCTCAAAAGGAAACATTTTGCTGATGTGGAAGAGGTGAAACAAAAAAAATAGCAAAAGCATTAAAAGGCACATCAAAATCAATGAGTTCAAAAACTGTTTTTAGCAGTGGAAACAATGTCTTGATAGGTGTATTGCATCAGATGTAGAGCACTTTGAATGTGCTAAAGTTTAAACATGTGAGAATAAATACACAATGTTTTATAAATAAATTTCAGGTTTTTTGGGAGGGTTCCCCCTGTATAACTATACCATTGCTTCATCTGGATTCTGTGACTGTGTGTTTTCATGCACTAGCTCATGGATTTCTCACAATGAGCATGATGAGTATTGTTTTCCTGATGAAGAAACTTGCACAAGGTCACATCAACTACCCAAGCTGGCAGCTAATTGTGTTCTTGGGTGATATCAAAGTATCTCCCTAGTAAAAACTCTCTAGCTGGGAGACAATGCATTTGAATACAGTGTGTCTTAGTTACAGCACCCAGTAGTGTGAGAGCTTTGGCATTTTTCAAACCTCTGTATACCTCCATTTCCTAACCCTACTACTAGAGGTAAGAATAGTTCCATATTACAGGGCTGTGATGACAGGTACATGCATGGGAACTGCTCAGCACAGTGGCTGGCAGACAATAAGTGCTCAATGAATTGTTAATTGTTGTTATTATTGCTGTTAATAATAAGTTATTATTACTAGCATTGACCTCCAGGGCACACTATGGGTGGTGGCTCCAATGCTGTGTTCCCAGCCCTGCCCAAGATGTTAGTATCCAAAGTCTTCTGATGGGAAAATAATGTAGATTCATCCCAAAGGAATGGAGCTCTTATCAGATAAACTTTGATCAGACTAAATAAAACTGCCCATCAGGTGCTACATCTTTATGGAAAAGCATCAGACTATACCAAACAGTGCAAAAACCCTTTTCCAAATACTCTAGAAACTATACCATGTATATAATTTTTATGTGTTTTCATTACGGAAAGGATATATTGGGTAGTTGAAAACTGAAAGTGCAAATGAGCAAAAATAAAATCTGAAAGCCTTCCACACTACCTTTTCTGAGATACCTGCCATCAACATATGTGCATCCATTCTTTTTCTGTACTTATCTACCTATATGCATATTGATTTTTGACAAAAATGTGAACCTAAGGTGATTTAGCTTACATTATTTCATTTGGTGTATTCCATGTATTCATGTGCATTTATCATTCCTGCCTTTTGTGGGTCTTGGTGGCCAGCCAGCAGCTATCCTAAGCACTTGTCAGATTTTTCCTGACCCAACAAAATTAACATCATTATAACTACTCTACAATGGGAAGACTAATGTTTGAAGACGCTAAGTAAACTTTTCAAAGTCCACAGAACTAGCAAGCAGCAGAGCAAGCCTTAAGTCACAGGCAGAAGGCCAGCTCTGGAAAGGGAGTGTTGCACATGCTTCCAGCATTCACGGTGGCTACTGGTCTCCACAGGCACTGATCCTCACCCTATCAGACTAACCCTCCATTAGTGTGCATGTAGAATGCTGTTGGTGTTTTCACTGCTATAAACATGGAGGCACCAAATACCTTTATGTATTCTTTGTCAGGTTATTTTCTTAAGGAAAAAAATTGCTAGGTAAAAGGGCTTGCACAGTTTAGGACTACTGATAAATACCACTAGATCCACATCCCCAAAACACCATGCCCTTGAAAGCCACATGAACGATCAAGGAGAGCACTCATTTCCCTCTCATCACAGTATATTCCTTTATACACACACAGAATAAAATACTTATTAAGCACCTATTACAGGCAAGGCACTTATTAAGGGTTGTGTTTACATTTATTAGATTTTCATTATAATAGGTAGAAAAGTATATATTTTTTTCATATTGATTCTCACAATAATCCAGGAAAGAGGCAGACAAAGGAATTCTATGGAAAGAGAATGGACGCCCAGTGAGTTTTGAGCCCAAGCAAGGTCCTGTCACTAGCGAGGGACAGAGCTGGGATCAGGGCCAAACCTAGCGGGCTCTGAGGCCCTGCTCTTGCCTCTCTGCCACTCGGCCAACCCCAGACACCAGGATCATCTGAGGGCATTTGTGCAATTTCCTGTCCCTTTCCCACAAGCTGCATTATTTTAAGCAAAGACTATTTAAGGGAAGTGTGCAGAAAAACTGACTGAAGAGAAAGTTGAAAATGGGGTTATACTTTCTAAGCTTCAAGACTGACTTGAGTGTCATGGATATCTCAGTGGTGTCTGTCCCAGAAAACCCGGCCTCAGCCACAGGTCATGGTAGTGGTGATACAGTCCAGTTGTAAATGATGTTGAATCTGGAAGAGACTCTAGAACTCATCTGGACCAAACCTTTGTTCTAACTCTGTCAAAGCAGCTGTTTGTCACACGTCATGGCACCCAGTAATGCAGCATCGGGATTAGCACTGTCAGGCCAGCTTTCTTTACATAAATATTTTCTGAACAAGTCAGATGTTTCTTGACCCATTCCCCTAATATCCAGAACCTCTCCACATCTCAGTGGCCTACCAGGGCCAAAGGAATGGTGTGATCCCCATCAGGTATCTGAAATTTTCATCTCCATCTCTCACCTCCATAATCCTGCTCATAAAATTAGAAACTCCTTTGTGGAAAAAAATCACCAACAAAATAAAATAATAGTCTGACACAAAAGTATGTGCAAGTAATATGCAAATATATATACAAATGTTAATGAATACACAGATCATACAAATCAACAACAACAACAAAAAGGCAGGGAATCCCATAGATAAATGGCAAATGGAGATGAACATGCATTTCAGAGAAAAAAAAAAAAACAAATGGTTACACCACTTAAAAAGTGTTAAATCTCAGTCATAGTTAAAGGCAAATAAGAATAACAGAATTATTTAAAGATTAAATGACAAAAAACAATGAAAAATAAAACAGTGCTATTTCATTTCAAGTGAAATTAGTAAATGTGTGAAAACATTTATCAGTCTTTGGCTTCTCCTTGCTTACTTTCGCTGTGATTCCAGTAAAATGGAAGAAAATATTCCATTGCTTGCTATACTTCTTCAACAATTTAATCTCCCTACTCTTAATTCTAGTCAAGTGAATAGAATATTCTACTCTTTTCCAGAAAAATAAAAGTAAACCCAGTTTTCTTATAGAGAAAAGATGTTAGGAGAAAATATTTTTAAAACATATTTATAATAAATTATTTATATCAAGATACATAAAAGACTTTTATAACTTAATAATAAGAAGACAAACCCCATAATAAATCTGGCAAAATATTTGGACAAACATTTGACAAAAAATATATACGGATAGCAAATAAATAAGTGAAAAGGTGTTCAACATCACTAGCCATTAGAGAAATGTTAATTAAAATTATAATGATCTTCAACCCATTTCTTAATTGGTTTGTTTGATCTTGAGTTGTATGAATTATTTATATATTTTAGATAGTAATCCCTTGTCTGAGCTATTAAGAACCATGTGATTTCACTCACATAGGGGATATAAAACTGAAAATAACAAATGAACAAACACAAAAACAAATGAAAACTATGAACACTGAACAACATTTGGTGGTTACTAGAGGGCAGCAGCTGGGGGAGTAGAAAAGTTGAAAGGGAATCAAATACATTTTGATGGAGGAAGATTTGACTTTGGGTAGTGGGCACACAATGCAATGTAGAGATCATGTATCATAGAATTGTGTACTTGAAACCTATACATTTTTTTAGCCATTGTCACCTAAATACATTTAATTAAAAACTATGATGGGATGTCATTACACATCCACTATAACATCTACAATTAAAAACACCGAGTATACCAATTGTTGGCAAAAATGCAGAAAATTGGAACTCTCTTACATTACTGGTACAAATGTTAAAGTACACAACCACTTTGGCACTTTAAAAGTTCAATATATGTTAAGAGGATGAAAAGACAAGCTAGAGATTGGGAGAAAGTATTTACAAACTACATATCTGACAAAAGACTACTGTCTAGAATATATATGAGGTCTATCCAGAAAAAGTCTAATCATTGTTAATATAATGAGAACAGTTTGCACAACCTCAATGTAACCTAGCAGCCAAGGAAAGTAGACTGGAATGCACATGTGTGAACAATGACAACTTCACTGTACTAGGCAGTGAAGTGGGGGCAGTAGACACCACTGAGTGAACATGTGTATTATGTGGTCACCACTTTCAAAATGACTGAGCAAGTAGAGTAATGAACATGCATCACATTTTGTGTTAACCTCCATGGGAACTATTTGAATGATTCAGAAGGCCAGAACTCTACCTAACTGATGATTGGCAGCTTCATAATGACAATGCACCTGCTCATGCATGACATCTCATGCAGAGTTTTTTGGTGAAACATCAAATCACCCAGGTGACTCAGCCCCCCTACAGCCCAGATTTGTCACTCTGTGACTTCTGGCTTTTCCAAAAATGAAATCACATAAAATAACTTCTAACTTTTAAAGTGCCAAAGTGGTTGTATAATTTAATATTCCTACCAGTAGTGTATGAGTGTTTCAATTTTCTACATCTTTGCCAACATTTGGTATACTCAGTGTTTTTAATTGTAGATGTTATAGTGGGTGTGTAGTGACATCTCATCATAGTTTTTAATTAAATGTATTTGGGTGACATTGGGAGGAGATTTCAGACTGTCAGTGAGATTCAGGAAAATATGACAGGGCAGTTAATGGTGATTGGGAGAACTGTGTGATGTCCCAAGGTACCTACTCTGAAGAGGACTGAGGTGTCACTGTTCTATATACAGTGTTTCTTGTATCTTGTATTTTGTATCTTCTTCAATAAATGTCTCTCTTTGTCATATCTCATAGCTGGATACCTTCTGGACAGATCTTATATTCAAAAAACTTTCAAAACTCAAAATTAAGAAAACAAACAGTTCAATTAGAAAATAGGTAATAAAACAAATAGACATTTCACCGAAGAGGATATACAGATGGCAAATAAGTAAATGAATAGATGTTCAAAATCATTAGCTATTAGGGAAATACAAGTTAAAACCAGAGTGAAATATCACCAAATGCTTATCCTAATAGCTAAAATAAAAAATGAGGTCAATACACAAAGCTGGCCAGAATGTGGAGAAACTGGATTACTTACACATTGCTGGTGTAATGGAAAATTGTACAGCCATTCTTGGAAATAACTTGGCAATTTCTTCTGAAACTAAGCATACAACTAGCATACAACCCAGCAATTACACTCTTAGGTGCTTCTCTCTGAAAAATGAAAACTTACATTTACACAGAAACCTGAGCATAAATAGCACAAATGTTAATTACAGCTTAGTTCATAATAGACAAAAAACTGGGAAGAATCAAAAATCTCCGTTGGTGGTTGACTGGTCAAACAGACTGTGGGACACATGAACCATGGAGTGGGGCTCAGCAATGGAAAGGCTCACAACGGCGATGAATCTCAGGGGAATCATGCTGAGTGAAAACATCAATCCTGAATGTTAGACAGTGTGTGACTCCAGTTGTATAACATTCTTGAAGTAACAAAAGTATAGATATAGAGAATGGATTAATGATTGCCAGGGAGAAGGGACTTAGGACAGAGGTGGGATGGGGAAGAATGGAGGTGAGTGTGGATATAAATGGACAACACAAGGCACCATTGTAGTGATGAAACTACTTTGTATAGAATGAAGTGGTGGTGACATGAATATACACATCTTGAACTTACACAAATAAATACAAATAAAACCAGGAAAAGTTGAACCAGATCAATGGATTATATCAATGTCAATATTCTGTTTATGAAATTATACTATAGTTTTGCAAAATGACACCATTGGGGAAAACTCAGTAAGGATATTACTTCTTACAACTGCATATAAATATACTGTTTTCTTAATATTAAAAATTCCATTTAAAAATGTTAACCATACATTTACCATATGACACAGCCATTACATACTTAGGTATTCATCCCACAATAGCACAAACACAAAACTGTATACCTAAATATCTACAACTGCTTTATTTCTAGTAGCCAAAAATTGAAAACAAACCAAAAGTTTATCAACGGGTGAGTGACAAACAAAACATGGGCTATCCATATAATGGAGTATTACTTAGCAATAAAAAGGAATGACCTATTTCTATATGCAAAAACATAGATGAATTTTAAAGTAATTGTGGTGATGAAAATATCCTATAGACGGTACTGTGTCATTCCCTTTGTATAAAATTCTAGATGGTACAAACAAACCAATAGTGATGATGAATAGGTCAGTAGTTTCCTGGGAACAGGATAACAGCAGGGAGGAGTGATTGTTTCATGGATATATGTATATATAGGAATAAAAATCATGTATTATGTTAATTTTATCTTTATAAAGTTAGCAACATATCTAAATTGCCTTGAGGTTTTACCTGACACAGCAATCAACCTCACACTACCTTGTTATTTCTAGTATCCTCTTCCCTAATTTGACGGACCTCCATTTGTTTACAGTTGTTCAAGCCTCTTTTTTTCCTCTTAAATACTCACTGGATGAATTTTCTTCATGTTCCTATCAGGTTCTCCTTCTTAGGAATTTGAATTAAAAAAAAAACTGAAAATAGTAGTAAGATCCCAACAAACTCCAGGCAGGGAGAACAGAAGCTACTATCACCTGTCACAAAGAAGGAAGCTGAAGTTCCAAGCAACTCGATGATCACCTAAGCTCCTGATCCAATGCTACACCTAAAACCCTTCACCCTCTTACTCAGTTAGATGCTGGGGATAAAGGAAAATACTCTTTCCTTTGTCTCCATGCTTCAGCCTCAGCCTACAGGTCAAGGAATTATTGAAACTTCCTGCTCAGGATAATGATTCCCAATGGAGGAGGAATGGATCATCTGATAGGTGAGACTCTGAGAAATTTCCCGGGCCAAGTTTGATGAGGGAGGGGGTTGCACATGAAAGGTGGGGGATATTTATGCTCAGGCTCTCACAGTTCCCAATCCCCTATGTCCCAGGCTGGATGAGAGTAACTAGTCTCATCTGTGTTTGCTATGCCCTTACTACCCCAAATTCCAGTAGGCAGGAGTCCATGAGGCCACCGGACAAAGTCACATTCCCCTATTCTGTCTCACTAGGCAGCTCTGCCTGGGGAATGGGCAGGATAGGATATGCTTTTTTGTGTTTCTCTCCATCTCAGAGCAGGAAAGGGTATTATATACCAGAATCTGAACACTGAAACCAGTGTACAAATCCCTGATGGTACATATCTCCTTCTCTGCCACAGCCTCCCTCTTCCAGAGCCTAGTCTTGATGCCTGCACATCAGGCACTCCCTCCCATATGAGGGAGGTACAGAGAATCTTCAGCAATGTTGAGTTTATGATTCAGATGCACTCCCACAATCTCTCAGATAGGTGCAGGTGTGACAAAAACTTCTGGTTGACCATATGAACATCCATGTCCCCTGCTCTCCTTGGTAAAAGAATCTCAACTTTTTAATAATTTTTTTATTGGTTCTAGAGATAGGGTAGGAGAGGGAGAGAGGGATAGAAACAGATATGTGAGAGAGAAACATGGATCAGTTGCCTCTTGCACAGGCTCCAACTGGGACCGAACCTACAACCCAGGCATATGCCCTGACTGGGAATCGAACTTACAACCTTTTAGTTTGGGGGACAATGACCAACCAACTGAGCTACACTGGCCAGGATGAACCCCAACTTTTCATTAATATTTCCAGCTACCTTTACAGTTAGGTGTGACCAGGAGACTAAGTTCTGGCGTCTGAGATAGGGGCAGGAATGTTATCTGGAAGAAAAGCTGCTTAAAAGAGCTGCCTGATCACTTCTGGCCAAGATGGAGGTGTAGGTAGACACACCGTGCCTCCTCACACAACCGAAAGAAGGACAACAACAAATTTAAAAACAAAAAACAACCAGAACTGACAGAAAATCAAACTGCATGGAAGTGCAACAACCAAGGAGTTAAAGAAGTTAAAAAAGAAACATTGATC
The DNA here is from genome assembly GCF_021234435.1 of Artibeus jamaicensis. Lineage (NCBI taxonomy): Eukaryota > Metazoa > Chordata > Mammalia > Chiroptera > Phyllostomidae > Artibeus > Artibeus jamaicensis. Next base: position 354,382 of record NW_026521968.1, on the reverse strand, counting down.
CAGACTGGTAGGTAGGGTGGAGATAGCAGCTGGGTGGAGAGGACTCATAGCAAGGCTGTGGCTGGCCAGCAAGGGGTGGCTGGCTGACCCGGTGAGGTTGCAGATTGTGATCTGGGCAGTCCCACATTCACATGCAGATAAACTGAGAGAAACAACTGGGGAGCAAAACAGACTATGCAACCAAGGGTTCCGGCATGGGGAAATAAAGCCTCAAACCTCTGATTGAAAACACCTGTGGGGGTGGAGGAGGCAAAAGAAACTCCCAGCCTCACAGGAGAGTTCATTGGAGAGACACACAGGGTTCTAGAATTTATACAAACCCACCCACCCAGGAATCAGCAGCAGAAGGGCCCAATTTGATTGTGGGTAGTGGGGGGAGTGACTGAAAACTGGCAGAGAGTGAAGCAAGTGGCATTGTTCCCTCTTGGACCCCTCCCCCACATGCAAAGTTACAACACAGCCACATGGCTTGCCCCACCCTAGTGAACACCTGAGGCTCTGCCCCTTCCTACATAACAGGATTGCCAAGACAAAAAAAAAATGGCCCAAACAGAAGAACAGATCAAAGCTACAGAAAAAAATACAAATTTATCAGATGCATGATTCAAAACACTGGTGATCAGGATGCTCACAGAATTGGTTGAATTAGTGGGGCAGAGACAGAAGTCTAGGATCCTGATGCCCATGATCCATTATACCAGCCCAGAACAGCCCACTTCTGGATGTTTTCATGTGCAGAAAAATAAACTCCTATCTTATGTAAGCAAGCCACTGTTATTTTGAAAGCTCCTGTTTTACATCTGACCCTGATCTTAAAGGATATAGGCAGTCTTCTCTCTCTTTGTTTCCATAGCACTTTAGTGGCTGATTGCATTCTGTTAGGATTATCTCCCTATATTGACATTTTCCCTAAGACTATGAATTTGACCAGAGTGGAGACCATATTTCAGTAGCCTACAGATGCCTGGTACTTTCCAGCTTAGCATACAGAGGTACCTGTTGAATATTTGTAAATATTTGAAAAAATAAATTTCCAACAGAATATTCAAAAGCTGTCTGGACTTGGAATGCCCTATAGTTACTCCAGGGGTAACTCTTGCTTCTCTACAGATGAATCATGTCTGGGCCTAAGGCTTTTCTTCATGGCAAACCCAACTAGCTGGGGACCAAAAATATGAGTGTAAAAAAGTAATGTTGGCTCCCCTCACCTTCACCCTCACCCTCACCCAGAACCATCCTCCTCATTGCAGATGACCAAACTGAGGCTTTGTTCAGGCCAAGTGTAATGTTACCATTCTGACCTCTTAGATAACAGAACTCCAGGAATGGAGAAAATAACAGGTCCTCATTTTACCATGATTCCTCATACATCTAACCCAACATTTATGTAAAATATCCAAACACTGTTTCAGTTTTTTTTATCTCTCAGATAGATTTCTACCTGTTATTGATCCACCATCTACCCTCTACCAGTGGTACATCCAACATTTCCACCACTTTATTTATAACTCTTTTTTTTCTGAAAAATAAAATAATTTTCAAAAAATAGTTACTGGGCACCCAATGAATACTAAACACTATGTAGGGTGCCGGGAATATGAAGATAGAAAGGAATTGCCTGATGGGTTTCTCCACTGTGTTTACACAATTTGGTAGATATTGTCATTGAAGTATCTGCCCCACAGGGCATTCAGGAGGGGCTTCACCAAGGGTGTGGTATCTGGGCAGATCCCTGAAGAACAAGCAGGAGAACAGGAGAGGGAGCTCATACCTAATGCAAATGGTCTGGGACTCATGGGGAATGAGGCAGATGGAGCCACAGTGAGGCCTACAACCAGCAGAGGTGCAATGCTCTGCATGAGAGGGGTGAATGCATAGGGATGGGAGAGGAAAGGTTTGAGAGCTATAAGGCCTTGAAAACAATGGGACTCTGCCCACTGAATGTGGGGTGATAGTTTTGACTTTGTGACAAAGTACAGGGTTGACAAATTCGACATGGAAAGCATACCTTTACTTCTATTTCTTTGATATTATCTTGCCTGAGAGAAGAGGCCATGGGTAGAGGACATGTCCTCTCCCAGCCTTGGCTCCACTCAGCACAGTCTAAGCCTCAAGCAGATGCTGGCCCTTCATTTCCATAGCCCCTCCCAACATTATGCTCACCTATATTGATCTCCACGATCCTTAATTCCTTTGTCCATACCATCCTAATTGTTCATTTCCTATAGCTCTCACTTTTAGATGAGAACACACAGTAGATGGTGTCTTCTCCATCACAAGAGCACCTCTGAGGCAGGGACATAGGTGCTTACTTCTTCACTGGAAGATAGCCCAATACACACACACACTGGTCAGCACCCTTTGAAAGCCGAAGAATGTCCCAGCTGGTTTGAACACGTACCCATGAGAAGAAGGCATGAGATTTCACAGGTAAACTGGAGCATAGGGAAGTGACCTACTAGACAGAGACAAGAGAGGGTGAGGAGAGATGGGAAAAATACATGTCCTGTGGCAACCACAGGCCTCAGGGATTGGGGGTTGGACAACAAGGGTATTTACCTGTACCAGGCCCATGCTTTAACAACCCCAGTTTCTTCACAATCTCTTCCAAAACGTCCCAGGACTGAGAGGAACTATTAGTACTACCTGGGGAAGAGTTGTGTTCTTCTTAATTCAGCAGAGAGTAGAAAGAACACATTTTCACACTCACATAAGTTGGACATTCGTAAAGATGTGGTGAGAGGTCCAGATGTATAATGTCTAAGGCTGCTTTCAGCCTTTTTTCCATCCATTTATGGAAAGTTCAAGTCAAAGGAACCTGATTAGCAACCAGTGGGGCCCTCAAAATTCATTGACTGGTTTGATTATCCAGAGTCAAGCTGAACAGAAGTGTACAGGAAGGATTGCTGGGGCTAAAACATTGTCACAACTCCAGGAAACTGTCAGAGCAACCCCTGCCAAGGATGTTGCCCAGCTGCTGTGTCCCCAAGCTCCAGTGAGAAAGGGTGAGTTAGGTGTCATTCTTTTTACCTAATGTCCCCAAAGTGGTAAGATGTATTCACAGCATCCTGGAGTGTTCAGGCTGGAGATGACTTCATCATGACAAGCCAACTCCCTTCACTTTATAGAGGAGGAAGATACAGCTCAGACAAGTGATAAGACTCAGAGCTAAGGACTATGCCTGGCTGGTAATGCTGCCATGGCCAAAGATGGGTGTCCAAACATCTAGAAAGTGTCTACCAGCCCATACTGTGGAAAGAGTCAGGGAGTAGATGCATCTGACAAATACAAGTGCCCCCAACTCTACACTGGTGTAGCCCATGGAACAGCCCTGCAGCCAATGCCAGGAAATCTCTGAGACTAATTCCCATTGCTCTGAGCTCAGATTCACAATATTGTTTGCCAATAAATCCCAATAACAGCACCTAGATATTAGAACAGAAGTTCTTAGGAGAAAATACAAATACCTAGAAGCATGTCTCCCATGATAACCTGTGTTCATTGGTACATCAGGCACTTACAAGTTTAGTAGCATCACTTTTCCCAGTGTGTCATGACCCCTGTTTCCATTTTTCTCCAAAGCTGGCACCACAGGCTCTACCTGGAGAAACCAATTAGATCTTCCTTCTCTACTACTTGATGACAATAGGCAGCAACTTGCTTCTCTCACCTGATGAAGGATAGGGGATTACAACTACTGTTGTCTAAAATTTTTTGAAGTATAAGTGGGCATTTATGTCTCATGGACACCAAAAATGAAGGTTGACCATATAAGGAGTCCGATCATGGAATCCCATTTTTTATACAGTAAATTGTTTGTCTTCAGGTGCCCCCCAACGCCCCACTCTATGCCCTGCCTTGTCCCAAGTGACCTCCCCTTCACCTCCTGTACTCAAGGTTCCAACATGTTGGCTCTGTCTCTCTTTCCTAATAAAACTCCTGTCAGGAAGAATTCCCTAAAGAATGCTTTTTGAGCAATATCTGATGATTTTACCCCTTCTCACCATTCCTTCTGCCCCTCTCACTATTCAGGCCCCCCATTTTTCCCACCTAGATACTATAACATCCCTGGTTTCATGGTCTTCACTGCTATCTATTTCATCTTCCTAAGGGTCTCTTCTTATCAGAACACTTCCTAATCCAATACCTGTAGAATAGGGTCCAGTTTTCTTCATCCATAACTCAAAAGTCTAACACAACATGGACCAAATAACTTTTGTCCAATCATATCTTTCTCCTCTCCTTCACCAGCCTTAACACATAGTTTTTCCAGTCTTTGCTTACACACCCTCAGTTATTGTCTTCATACCATCACTCTGCCTGGAATATTTCTTCCCAAGCCCCCATTTCCATTTATCTCAATCTTATGCATCTTTATCGGTTAGAATTAGTTAGAAACAATGGACACCAAAAATATTATGCTTAAAAAAAAACAGAGTTCATTTCTCCTCATACAGAAATTTAGAGACCCAAGCTCCTTCCAGCTCATTGCTCCATCATTCAAATAGTCTGAGGTGGGGGACTTCCGCCAAGATGGAGGCATAGGTGGATGTGCCGTGCCTTCTCACACAACCAAGTTTAGAGACAACTAAATATTAGCAACTGAAAACACAGTCAGAACACGGAAAATTGAACTTTTCGGAAGTCTGTTAACAACAAATTCTTCAGCCTGACCAGTAAGGGGCAAAAACAGCGGCTGGTGAAGCGGGATTGCACAGGAGGTCTCGGTCAGCCGGACTCAGGCACGGAATCCAGACGCGGGAATCCAGGCGCAGGGTTGGACCTAGTGAGCGACCGAGCGAGCGACCAAGCGAGCGACCTTGGGGGAGAAACAGCAAGGGAGCAGGGCTGTGGGTTGACTGTGGTCGCGCATTTGTGCGCAGATGGACAAGCGAGGGAGTAGGCGATTGGACGAGAACCGAGTGGGTCCCCACAGCAAGCAGCAGGGAGGGCGCCGCCATTTCCCTGCTCTGACCCCACCTCCACGTACAGCGTCATAACCCAGCGACTCTGAGTGGCCGGGCCCAGGGGAACCACCTAAGACGCTAATCCTCACCCAGCTGTGAGAAACAGCAGAGGGGGTCGCCCTTTCCCCGCTCTGACCACGCCCCCACATATAGCGTCACAACCCAGCGACCTGGGAGTCCAGGGCACCGCTTCTCACACTTAAAGGGCCAGAACAGACCAAAAATGTCGCAAGATCTCAAAGCCCCAGAGCCCATAGATCTAAGCGATGAAGAAATAGCAAAACTCTCAGACGCACAGTTTAAAACACTGGTCATCAGGATCCTCACAGAACTGGTTGATTATACCGACAAATTAGACAAATATATGAAGGCGAAACTAATTGAAATGAATGGAATTGCACAGGACACCAATAGCAATGAAAAGGAAACTGGGACTCAAATCAATGGAGTGGACCAGAAGAAAGCAAATAATGGCCAAACAGAAAAGAGTCAAGAAGCAAGAATTCAAAGAAATGAGGAGAGTCTTAGGAACCTCCAGGACATCTTTAAATGCTCCAACATCCGAATTATAGGGGTACCAGAAGGGAGAAAGGCACAGCCACCAGTGGAAAACTTATTTGAACAAATAATAAAGGAGAATTTCCCCAATCAGGCAAAGGAAATAGACTTCCAAGAAATCCAGGAAGCTCAGAGAGTCCCAAAGAAGTTGGACCCAAGAAGGAACACACCAAGGCACATCATAAGTACATTAGCCAAAATTAAAATGAAGGAGAGAATCCTAGAAGCAGCAAGAGCTAAGGGGACAGTCACCTACAAAGGAATTCCCATCAGACTGTCACCTGATTTCTCAAAAGAGACCTTACAGGCAAGAAGGGGCTGGAAAGAGGTATTCCAAGTCATGAAATTCAAAGACCTACAACCAAGATTGCTCTATCCAGCAAAACTTTCATTTAGAATGGAAGGACAGATAAAGTGCTTCTCACATAAGATCAAATTCAAGGAGTTCATCATCACCAAGCCCTTATTATATGAAATGTTAAAGGGACTTATCTAAGAAAAAGAAGTTAAAGAAACATGAACAGTGAAAGGACAACGAACTCACAGTTATTAACAACCACACCTAAAACTAAAGCAAACTAAAAGGACAGCTAGATCAGGAGTGGAAACATAGAAATGAAGATCTCAAGGAGGGTTAGCAACAGGGGAGTGAGAGGAGGAGAAGGGGGGAGTAGGTACAGAAAATAAGTAGCATAGACAGTAGATAGAAAATAGATGGGGGGGCAAGAATAGCATGGGAAATATAGAATCTAAAGGAATTGAGACACATGGTCATAAACTAAAGGGGGGGTAATGGTGGGGATGGGGGGTAGGGTGGAGGGGAATGAAGGGGGGAATAGAACAACTGTAACAGCATAATCAATAAAAAAATTTAAAAAAAAAGAAAGTATCCAACCATGTGATATGAAAAAAAAAAATAGTCTGAGGTGGACCATCATATTGATACCCAGTCAATCACACAGTAAAGGAGGAAGAAAAAGACAGGAAAGTATGTACAACAGGTGTCTTTTAGGAATTAATCCTGGAAACTCACCTAGCAGTATGGCTTACTTCTCTTTGAACTTAACCATATTCAGCTTTATGGGAAGCTGGGAAATGTCTTTATTGTGGGTGACCATATTCCTTATTAAAAATGGGGAGCTCAGGTATTATAGAAAGTGGGGAGAACTGATGTTGGAGGACAAAAATCAGAGTCACCTATGCCACTGATCAGAACTACCTGTTCTACCCAACTCCTACCTCTTCCACCCAACTCCTACCTCTTCCACAAACCATCTCTCCATCTCCCATAGTAGTTCATCTCCCCTTCTCTCCTAATGCACAGCATTTCCTGCCCTCTTATGGCCACTTGTGTTCTTTTATTATAACCCCTGTTAAACTTGGCCACCCCTAGGGCAGTAGTTTGTATTGAATGTATTTAAATCTTTCCCATCCTCAGCACCAGTAGGCACAGTTGCCTGGCTCTTGGCTAACCCCCTCATCCTGACCCACTGTTGGTGAGCATTCCTAATAGCACAGCTCCAATTTTACTTTCTGATTCTCTCTTTTCCTTGGAAGAAGATATGTGCACATACTGTACTGGGGATGGATTTGAGTAACACCCACACAATTGCTCCTTCTTTACAGTGATTGGAAAGAGCCTTATCCTGTCTGGCTCCTCATGACTTAGGATGCACCATTATCCTTCAGCCTCTCATGGAAATACACTTGCCAAGGTCCACCCCATTTGGATTCTATCTCAGACACATAAGCAGTTATATAATCATAAGCTATTACATAAATAATCACAAACTGTTATATAAACAATACCCAAAGCCTTTAGTTCTGTGTAAATACACAGTGTTATAAACATTTGATGGGTGGCTGATTATTATTTACTGACTCTCTGGATCATTTAGTCAAAGTTAAGTGCAGACCAGTTTTTGAAATGCAAAGGGATAACCACAGGATCACAATTGAACATACATTTAATGACAGTGGAGGGAACCAATTACAAATAAATGGAAACCTTGTCACATGAGGGGGTGTGAGGGCTCCTTGTACTGTGCAGTCAAAGAGATCTGTTCTGTCCTTAAACAAAAGTGATTTCCAGGTGGTATTAAGTTCTTCTTGGGTAGTATTTCTTGGCCACACAACAACTTGAGGATAGAATATTTACTTTACAGACAAGAAAATTGAGGCTCAGCAAACATAACTGATTTTTCCTGAGGTGATAGATTTTAGATTTGAACTCAAATCTGACTGCAGAGCCAGTGGGATCTCCACTACTACATGACTTTTCAAATGTTTGATGAACTCTCATGCTGAACAAGAAAGAGCCTTCTGGAAATCATTGACATGGGCTGAGCAGGGCCTATGGGCAACCATACAGAGAGGCCAGCAGGGCTGGGCAGCACACAAGGGCCCAGGAGGGAAGTGGCACAGCTTGCTGAGTGGTAAACTTCCTATCAGGGGCAAGTCTGAGCAAAAGTCCAGAGACCAGATGTCAAGAGGCTGCAGAGAGGTTGCATCTGGTTGCAGGTTAGACAACATGATCTTTAAGTTTCTACTAACACCAAGACAGCAACTAGAATGTGGGTTCTTCCACAGGGATTGTGAAGACTGTGGGCAGGAGATTGGGTTTGAAAGATCAGAAGAAGGTTGCATAAAAATGTGAATGTACTTAATGCTGCTGAACTGCATGTTAAAAATGGTTAAAATGTTAAATTTTACATTGTGTATATTTTTTTAATTTTCCAGAAGTCAGTAGAAAAAACAAAATGGCAGACCTACATCTAGATCAAACAATGTACATTTAATTTCACCCTAGACTTTTAGCAAAAGATGCTTCTCTACTACAAGACAGGACATGTCTTGGAATCTGAATAAAGAAAAGATAACATGAAATCAGCCACTGGCATTTTGTGCCCAACCACTGTGCTCATAGAAGCAACTGTGTGATGTCAAGCCACTCTGAGTCCACTTCCTTTGTGGGTCAAAGGATAAGCCAACAGAGCTGTGGGAGCAATCTCATGAGGTTTTGCTGTGTTGATTAGAAACAGCAGCTGGCCTCACTGAGCACTTTCTACCTGCACGGTGCCTGAGTCTCCTTACTCTGATGTACTAGGCTCAGGGTTAGAAAGGGCCCAGGAGGCAGGAAGGGTGGGGAAGGGTGGGGCAGAGCAGACTTGGGGGGAAACTTACACCTGATGATTGGTGGGCAGAGCCTCCCTGCCTTTCTGGATGATCTCCCATAAACAGTACATCTAGCGCTCTGTGGGTGGTGGCCAGAGATTGATAACAGAGAAATCTCTTAAGAGAATGTGTTTTCCTGTTTAAAGTCAAGTTTGCTTTTTGGCTAGAACTCCTTAAAATAATTAGATAAACTGGGACTTTGCTTTCATAAATCTTGGACTCTTTCTTACTTACCAAAGATGCATTTTTGAAGAGTGACATCGTCCCAAGAAACCAAACGAGCAGAACTACAGGAACAGACAGCACTTGCCTTAACCCAGAAAGGGCTCTGTGGCTTGTGTTTTCCCCACTACCAACTCATTCCTGCCCAGCCCCTACTCTTCTACCCCTTGGGTATGGTCAGAGGCTTTTTCCTGGCCTCCCTGCCCAAGACCCAGATCTAGACATTCAACTTGCAGAAAAGTCTTCCTGAAACCCTGTTCCCATCATTCCATGCCCTTGCTTATGAACTCAGCAAGTTCATAAAATCTGAGCACTGGGTGTGAATCTGAGCCCCCAGTTTGGCCACATCATGGTCCTCAGAGCTTACTTTACCCCCTTCCTCATTCCTGTCTACCTGGTACCATCCCCCATTAGCTCCAGCTAAGCCCTTCTGCTTAACAACTTGCCCTGTCTTGCCTCTGTGCTTTTTCATGAGTCATCCTCCCATCATAAAACCTCCTCCCCCTTCATCAATTCAGGGCTATTACCTCCTGCAGGACCCAACTTACCACTTTTAGGAAGCATTCCAAAATGGCTATTTGAGTATTGCTTCATTGTGCCCAGTGTCCTCTGGTTCAGAGACTTTCAGTTTAGACACCTTCAGAGGGTAAACTTTCTGATTTTTTTTTCTCAGCCTGTGGGCAAGGTAGTCACCTACTGTGAAGAGCAGAAGAAGAAAGAGGGAAGGGGGCCTCTAACTTCCTCCTGAACAGCTTTCAAGGATACTCTCTTTTGGACCTTCCCTTCTAGAGGCACACGGTGCTTCCATTCCTGAATATTTGGAGGCTTGTGTGGTAGAAACAATACTGCTTTTCATCTTTCCTCACTCAGGGTCAGCAATAAGTTTCCTGCATCTGCTACAGCTATCATTTGTCTATAATCTTTACACCTTCCAAAATGTTGCTGCAACATAGTCCTGCCTCATTTTCTGTATCTTTACGGTCTTCTGCCTTTCCCCCCCCCCAACCCTTCTATTGTAATGTTGATGGAGTTTCATGAACATATATCCAAACTGTCTTCCTTAACTGAAAGTCCAAAGTGGTCATGTGTCCTTGTTGCTAAGTTCTTTCTGCCTGTACTACATCTGGCTTTCCAGCTGCATCCCCCTGGCACTGTGGCTGCCACTGGAATGCACTTCTCTAGACAGGAACACATGAAGATGGTTTTAAACTGATGACCTGAATAGCCTTTGTTGATTTGGGGTTGTGAAGTTAGTCACATGTGAGCTGTCCCTTGTCTTGTGAATCACTGAGTTGCCTCCAGCATCTAATTCCAGATGGTTATGCTGGCTGAAGCCTTGTGGAGGGCTCAGTGCACCTTCACCATCTGCCAACTGGCAAGTAAAGGAGTCAGTGGGGCACATGCTCTGTCATGTCATGGGTTTTCCATTGAGTCTGGAGGCTCCTATTGGGAGATGGAAACACAGTATTGATAAGGCAAATGCAGCCCTTAGCCTGCATGTTCTGATTTCCCCAGAGGGGAACAGATTCCTCAGGTGATAGCAGACACAGTAAAAAGCCCCTCAGATCCCTGGGCCTATCCTGATTACACCATGGTATGGAACTACTTCTGAACAACAGAGACCTGCCAAGCTCTGCTTCTGTCCTGCTTCTGTCCATCTCATATACTCACATGCTACATAACACTCTCACCAGCAGGCATCCCAGAGAGATAAAGGGGAACCTACCCAAGATAATAGGTTATTCCTTTCTTCCTACCTGTATTGTTGCATTATGTATATTGGAGGAAAGTTTGGGCCTTAGTTCAAGTAATCAAAGCTTCTGATGCCAATTTTAATGAGGCCTATCAGAGAGAGGGCAGCACCTTCGAATACAGGCCTGTGAGCATCTTAGAAGCATAACCAGGGTGATTGGTCTCACACAGGAATAATTCACAACCTGCTCACATAGCTGATGAACATATTTTGGTTTCTTTTACGCAAACACTGTGTTAGGCCTTGGCAGAACAAGGAAAGCAGAAGACATGGTTCTGTTGTAAAAGAACCTAGAGTCTGTGGAAGATGCAGCAAGTAAATAGGTGCCCTCCATGTGTGCATGTTGTGCCAGGGGTGTAGAGAGCAGGGTGTGATCTCCAACTGGGAATCAAAGATGTCTTCTGTGAAAGGTGGCAGCTAATGGGAATGATGAGGATTCAGTCTATCTAGCACAAAGGCAGGAAGAGGTGCAAACTGAGGGCAGAACTCTACCAACATTCTATGTGGACACCTACAGGGTTATGGTGGAACAGTGGGAACAGTGGGAACAAGCCCCTGTACTGGGGCTTGTACAAGCTTGGGGTCTGGGCTATGGCTGGAAGGCCAGCCCTCAGCAGTGGTCCTGGAGGAAGACTGGTGGCTTCTAGAGTAGTGGGGTGGGGGGCTTGACTCCTGAGGTCTTTGAGAGGTAGACTCTCTGGAATTTGGAGAAGGATTCATTCAGGGGTGTGAGGTTTAAGGAAGAGTATGTTTCTGGGTTAGTCATCTGTATAGTGACATTTACTAAGGCAAGAAACCCTGGTGGCAGTTCAGCAAGATTTGCTGTTTCTCTCTTACTGGGAGGGGTGGGGAGAGAAAGAAAAAAGCAACAATGAGGACTGAAGATGCCCCTTCTCAGAAACTTCACCAATCTGAGATGGGGGGGCACCAGGTATACCTGGAGCTCATCAGCCCTTTCTTGGACTTTGAGTGCAATGAGAAAACAAACAAACAAACAAAAAAATCTCCTTGGGCTGACTTCTGTAGCATCTTCAAACTAACCCCAGCTCTGCTAGGTGACTTCAGCTGTCACTCTCTGGCCCCTTCCTCACTGCTCTGAACTTACACACAGATATATTCCAGGCACCATAGCGGCCTGCAACCCACCTGCCCCCTTCACTTTTGATATGTAACTGTGTACTATCTCTTTCATCTGGAGCTCAGCCTCCAGACCACCCTCTTCTGAACCTGAGGACCAAATTCAAACCCCATCAGATCCCCACTCCTCCTAAGATTCCTTTCCAGCTGGAGGCAGAGCCATTGACTCTATTCCTCTGTTCATCACGCAGATGAAACTCTCAAGTAAGCAAAAAGACATCCTCATCCTCCTGCCTGACACAGAGGAGCACCTGGCAATCTTGGCCCTTGAATTCCAGATTTACTTACAAGTGGGAGTGTCTTCTACAAAGTACAGAGCTCGATTTAGCACTGAGAAGGACAAAGGGCTGGATCAGACACAGCCTCTGTATCCAGGAGTGGAAACGGGCACTCACCTACCCTACTGCAATCTCAGGTGGGCTGTGATTGGTGCTGCTGTGGGCTGAATTGTGTCTCCCAAAATTCATATGTTGAAGTCTTAACCCTTAGTACCTCAGAATTTGACTGTTTGGAGACAGGGTCTTTCAAGAGGTAATGAAGTTTAATGACATCATCGGTATGGGCTCCAATCCAAACTGACTGGTGTCCTTATAGGAAGAGATCAGGACACACACACACACACACACACACACACACACACATGAAAGGCCACATGATGACAGAAGGATAAGACAGTGGTCTGCAAGCCAAAGAGAGAGGCCTCATGAAAAACCAACACTGCTGACACCTTGATCTTGGGCTTCCAACCTCCAGAACTGTGAGACTATGAATTTCTGTTAAGACTCCCCCCTCCTGACCCCCAGTCTGTGGAACCTGGTTATGGCCACTAAGCCTGCTCATACAAGTGCTATGATAGAGAATAAAATGTTGTACAGGGATGTCAATGAGGAAAGAGTCACCAGTCCTGATGAGGCAGGAGTCAGCATCAGGTGGCTTGTGTAGGTTCCAGGGTAGACTGCCTAATAACCACTGCCATTCTCTGAGTGACATTTCCCACAGGGATGAGTACTAGAGGGTAGAATAAGGTAAGACAGAAACAGCACAAGTCACAGTATAAGCCCACAGTGAATGGTAGCCAACACTTCACTAGCTATTATGGAGGAATCCTGTATCCTATCAGCTGATGTTGGGTAGCACAAAGTGGTATAAACACAGAGGGGCTACAGCTGGGTGAAAGGGCCTTGCTAGCTGAGGGGACCTTGGGGAGCCCAGGCTGGGAGTTGGGCTGGACTGACTTGGGCAAAGGAGAATTACATGGAAAAATGGGGGATGTGAGCCTGGGCAGGGGAATCCACAGGGGCAAGAGTAGTGGAAACACTAGAATACCAGATTTTGTCCCCAAGAAAGAGAAAACTGTCTGAGGCTTGTAAGGCAAGGAAGTGACAAGCAAGAAAGGGAATGCTGGCCAGCTGCAGAGGGAAACAGAACAGAGGGACCAGTTGTGGGCTTCCGAGATGCAGAAGAGAGGTCTGTGAGTAATTTTGGCTCTTCTATTTGCTGGGCTTAAATATTTATTTCAGTGTTTACAGGCATAAACAATGCAAGAGCCCAGATGCAGCCACCCCCTCCATTTCTTAAAAGATTTTTGTAGAAGAATTCCTGGAAGAGGCAGTTAATGCCTTTGCTTACTTGCCCTGGGATGCATTTCTGAGAGTAGGGTGCTGCATTTGTGGTGACTAAAAGGAGGGTTTCTCAGGCTCAGGGCACCTCTTGGGCAGGGCTGTGATGAAACCTTCTCAGGTTTCCAAAGAGAGAAGAGTCCTCAGGGAATTCAGCTGGGAGATGTCTAATGAATAATGAAAAAACCTGCACACAATACCCTGTGCATTTACCAATACTCTGCTATTTAACTTTTGATCAGAACAGGGTGTCTGTGAACCCTACCTTTCTGCAGCAGCAGAGGCTGGCTGTGCCAAACCATCATTTCTTTCTCAATTACCCACATTATTTGGGTAGCAGAGAAGTTGAAAGGTGATTTGGACATTATCTAGTTCAACTCTTCTATTTCACAGATGAGGAACTGAGGCCCACAGGAGGGATGTGCTCAAAGCCTTCAGGTTGGTTAGTGCAACAGATAGCATTGCAGAAAGGTGTCATGACTCGAGTCCAGGGTGCCACAGTGTCCAGCATCCACTGGAGAAGAGCTGCACAGCAGAAACACAATGCAAACCACAGAGGTAGCTTTCAAATAGCCGCATTAAAAAAGTAAAATGAAATGGGTGAAATTAACCATAATAATATGTTTCATCCAGTAGGCAAAATATACAGACTCCCTCTGGACACACTTTTCATTCCAGGAGATCAAAGTATGCTATTCATGTGCTTGGGTGAGGAGAGGATGAGGACAAAAAGTAGGGGTCAGACACTGAGTAACAGTCTTTCCTAGAAGAACACCCAGTGTGCAAGCCCAGTAAACCATACATTTTGCACAAAATCTGCACTTTTCTCCAGGAGCATTAAGCATATAGAGAAAAATGCCCATAATGAAAGAGTAGGCCGTGATAGACATTGTCCCAGCCTCCAACACACAGAGGACTTTTTATTCAAACATCCATTTCTATGGTGCTTTTAGCTGACAAAGGATGCCTGTAGGGTGCTGGCATTCCAGCTATCTCCTGAGGTGGCTGGAAGTGGGTGGCAGTGCCAACTCCTGGGAGAAATGCTGGGACAGAAGTGCCTAGGGACAGAAAGGGGCTTCCCTCATGCTAGAGCCCCTGTGAGGTCAGACCAGGTGATTAACATGGAAGCCCAAGCCCCTTGGGTGCAGGAAACTATATCAACTTCCAAGTCCTACCCAGAACTGTATGAAGGTGCAGAGTTTCACTCCTATCTAACAATCTGGAATTCCACTGCTGTTCCTTTAAAAGCTATCACTACCTAGCTTTGCCTCCACCTCGTCCCAAGTTGTCAACATACATATCTGGGCCAAGTTCTTATTCTCTGGTCTTCTATACAAGTTCTGATATTGGGGCCACTGAACAGGTATACCAACTGAGGCTGCTAATAAGCAGCAGGTTCCCAAAGTAACAAAATCCTAAAAGCAAACCTGGTATATTCCCTGCTACTAGCTGACCCAACGCATGGCTTACCTGAGTGCTGATCACAGCAGATGCTCAAATCAGTGGGATTGACAAGCTCCTAGGACAACAAGCAGTCACAGAGTTTGATTGCACACAACTTGCTTCTAAATCTACACTGTCCGACACATCTAGCCATTGAGCTCCTAAAATGTGGTTAATTCAAATTGAGATGCACTACACATGCAAAATATGCACCAGGTATCAGAGACTTAGTATGAGAAAAAGAATTTAAAATAACTCATTGAACATGTTTACACTGATTTCATGTTAAATGATAATATTATACATATATTGGACTAAACACAATATGTTATTACAATTAATTTCAAGCATGTCTTTTGACTTTCATTGTGACTACTTTAAAATTGAAAATGGCATGCATGGCTCCCATTTTATTCCTAATGGCAGCACTGTTCTAGTGAAGCATTTTATTTGCAAGGCCACTTCAGTTGGGCTTTGACTAGCATGGTGGTGACTGATGGCATAAGCATGGTGGTTGTTGAGCAGGACAAGGATGTGACATGACAGCATTGGCTGAGGTGCCCTGCCCTTTGCCCCATTCACCACTCTGGAGGCCACAGCTTATTTAAACTTGCAGTGAGGAACCATCAGGTGGGCCCAGGTGCCTCTGGTGCTCCACTTCTGGGGTCAGTGGGAAACCTGGAGCAGGACATCACCAGAGGGGAACTCAGCTATGCAATTTCTTGTCATCCTTTAGAAATAGACCATGAAATCTAGAGCTGAACTTTGGAGTCTGTCAACATGAGGTATCTTTGTAATGATGGAACTGACCTGTGCCTTGATTTTCATGGTAGAATGATGAGTCTACATAAGTAATAAGATTACACACATAAACACACACACACACCCCTGTATAATTTCATACAACTGCTTGCGAATCTACAACTATCTCAAAGTAAAAACGTTTGGTAACAACAACCAGGGCCATATGTGTATGCCAATGGTCACAGCAGCATTACTTGAAAGAGTCAGAATATGGGAGAAATACAAGTGTGTGTGGATAGATGGATGGATAAACACAATATGGAATATACATACAGTAGAATATTACTCAGCCATAAAATGGAGGGGAAATCTGACACATGCTACCCCATAGATGAACCTGAAAGACTTTATACCAAGTGAAATAAACTGGTCATAAATGGACAAATATCATTTGACTTCACTTACATGAGGTACCTAGGGTCATCGGATTCATAGAGACAGAAGGTAGCATGGTGGTTACCAGTGGATGGGGAGAATGAGTTCTGTAATGGGTCCCAATTTGCACTTTTGCAAGATGAAAAGAGTTCTGCAGCTGGGTGGTGGTGATGGTTGCACAATAATGCAGTGGTGCTTAATGCCACTGAACTGTCCACAATGGCTAAGATGGTAAATTTTATATTGTGTATTTTATTACAATTTTAGAGCATTTAAAAATTAGGGCATTTTTATCTAAAGATCAAGTTCTTTCTTTCCAGTTTGCCCTGTTCAAGGAGGTAGAACCAACAAGCTGTTGAACATATTAATAGGAACTGGACTCCCAGCTTCTTGGTGGTTAACCTGTAGAAGAAGAAGCAGAGCATGCCTTTTGCAAACATGCTGGGTGTTGGTAAAGGTGTGGGCCAGGGAAGCCCAGATCTCACCTCAAGCACATCATACACCCAGGCAGACCTCTCATGCCACCCAAAGGTGGAACTAAACCTCTTAGTAAAGTATTTGCCTTGATCAAAAATATTAGTAGCTGTGGAGGTCCAGGGAGGTGAAAATCTAGATGGGAATGTTAATTCCTAGAGCACAAAGGGGTCAGGGAAGGGAAAGATTAATCCCAGTATGAGTAAATCAAATCTACTTTGAAATGTGATACAGGACTGGCATTTGAGGGTATATTTCTTAATACAACTCACTAAAGTTACAAGATGTTTCCTGTACTAATGCAGATTGATGGTATGGGTCACACCAACTGTACAGCTTAAGCAGCCCTGTCTGCATTTCCTACTTGACAGAAAAGGTGTGAAATAACCCACTGAGCAGGCAGGGCAGAGGGCCTCTCTGTACCACAAGAAATCAGTTGCCCAAAAGAGAGGACCTCAGTGGACTGTGAGTGACTCTGAGAGTGGGGTGGGGGTGGGGAGGAAAAAGCTGCCAGCCTGCAGGTGCCTCCTTTCTCCAATCACAGATCACAAGGGACCAGTTTGGATTGCAGGGCATTACAGAAGATTATTATGTCTTACCCTTTAAATTCACATGGGCTCATCCCAAGCCCCCAAACTGCCTGGAATGTTTAAGAACACCAGATATCTCAGCCACAATTTTCAGCCTTCAGGGCATTTATGAAGACGTTCATTGTCTATACCACCCCGCTCTTAACCTCTACCATGGCCATCACACAGAATCCATGTCAAACAGCAGCCTCAGAGGTCTGCCTCTGACCTCAATGAAGGCATGTGACATATATATGATTATGCTCTGTTCATAGTGTTTCCTCAACCACTGCTTCCTGAGCGAAGACATTCAATTTGAAAAACAGTATTGTGTTCCCTCTGGGTCATCTAAGTCAAGGGAAATTATTGTGTGGTGATACATAAATCCCAGAAAGTTTCATTTGAAAAGTTTCCTAAAGTGTAGGTGTATACATAAAATAAGCCTGAAGTCTTCACTGGAACCCCCTCAGGAGGCCCTCCAGACTCACAGATGCCCTTATTAGCAACCTCAGGCAGTTTCCTGTGGGACATGAAACTTGTCAACTCAAAAATGAGTCTACAAGCCAGAGTTACCAGAGAACTGAGTTACTGGAGAACTCAGTTACTGAGAACAGAGAACTCTAAGAACAGAGTTACTGGAGAACATCATGTTTCAACTCAGTTAAGGACAACTCTCTCATGATCCAAATCCCTCAAATAAAGTCACTACAATGTGTCCCAAATGAGCTAGCTCTTCTCTTTGAGAAATTTTTCTTTGATGTTTTACTCACCCCATTAATAATCATCTTTTTTGTTTGGTTATTTGTTTGTTTGTTTAATATGCCTGAAAAGAATGCATATGCAAAGAACTGAGACATAGAGAGCATTGGCTCAACACTAATGAATCTATGAGAATTAGGATTTGGGGAAGGTGGAGATTGCCTAAACATTTTGAAAAATTGAAAACTACAACCAAAATAAGCTAATAAAATCCCTATTAACACTTATGCAGAGTCTTCATAAGACTCTGTCCATGATTTTTTTTTAAACTAGAGAGCCTCAGTTGGCTGCTCTAGGGTTCCTCATGCAAAACGGAAATTAGGAGACTCCCCTGCTTGATCCTCATGTTGTTAAATGTTTTCTCCACCCCACCCCACCCCTACCTTCTTCATGAAGCCAGTCTCCATCTTCATAACTTGAAAGTGTATGTGCATCATTCCACAGATGTCTGTCTTCTAGCACCACACCTCATATATACCAGGTCTTCAGCTGTGGTCTAGAACACCATATCATGCACTATTAAGCTGTACATCTGTGCTAATCATATAAGACCATGACTGACAAGGACAAAATATTGTTTTTTTTTAATTATGTACTCAACCCATTTGGTATTTTTCAAGAGGTGCAATACTTTTCTTCATTTATCAGTGAAAGAAGTTAGAAATTAACTTCAAAAAATCAGCAAATGGCTAACAAATGTTTAAGTCAGTGGCATTTATAATGCCCCCTAGAGAAGAGTGGGGGCAAGACAGTTCCACCCATTTTCATGAGTTTCATCAAACCCTGAACCTACTCAAGGGTGGAGAGAAAAATGCAACCTTCAAAAAGGGGTGTGTCATTAAATGAGGCATTTACTATCTTAAGAGCACCAGACAGGGAACATGCTTTCTAAACTAGGTCTAGAAAGCTGAATGTGGAATCACGCCAAGCTCCTCCCCTAAAGGGCTGTTCAATGGTTAATGAATTGTTCAGCAATGACTAGAGAAAAACAAACACCATACACACTCTTCTGCCAAAAAAAAAAAAAAAGAAAAAACAAAAACTAGATGTCCCAGATCATTCCCGAGTGGAACTTGGGAGCAGCTTCAACCACCCAAATCGGTCTGTTGCAGAGTCATCGCAAGCATGTCTGGCTTTTGAACAAACAAAAAAAACCCATTTTTTGAAACAATAGATGAAAAGCTAGTACTGATCACTTTTCTGACAATACACAGTTATTCAAAATTAACTAGCATTGAGAGGGGGATAGGGACTCTACTTATGGTCCTTGTTTCATATGAGTGCTATCGGTAGGTGCAGGGCATTTGTCATTATTGCAAAAACAAATTTTAATTTTTAATCTTAAGTTTGATTTCAATACTGTTTTTAGTATGATGCTAACACCAGCTGTGCAGAAAGGGTTCTGGAGTGATGCTCAAGCAGCACAAACCTACAGCCCTTCTGCAGTCTGGGGGCTCCAGGGCAGCCAATACTGCTTCATCAAACACATTCTCTAGGCCTTGCTGTGTGAGTATAGAACACTCCACATACTTGGCAGCCTTCCAGTCATGGGCCAGCTTTTCAGCAGTCTCTGGAGTGATAGGTTTCTGGGTTTTGTTGGCAAGTTTCTCAAGAGCTGAGGGGTCAGCTCTGAGATCAATTTGGGTCCCAACAGGCCAGAAAGGAACCTTTGGACAGTGCTGAGTTATCTCAGGCACTGAATTGTCTTTCACATTTTCATATGAGGATGGAGAGACCACTGAAAAACAGACTAGAAATATATCTGTTTGTGGATAACTCAATGGTCATAGTCTGCCATAACCCTCTTTCCCTAGAGTATCAAAAAGTCCGGGAGTACATGGCTCTCCAGCAATCATAACTGTGACTGCATCATTGTCAAACACAGTCAGTACACACTCAGAAATTTGTTCATGTGTAGGATATCAAGAGACATGTTTTACCAATGGCACTATCACCCACAACAATGCACTTAATTGTCTGCATTGCTGAAACAGTTTTCTATTCACTTTAGATATCTTGAATCTGATGATTACCCTAGCTTCTCTGGCATGGGCAGTGCTGAATAATTATTTCATGGGCACCTATATGTCAGTGTGGCGATGCCACTGACTCTAACTCCTTCTCCTCATGAAGACAATTATTTTCCTAGGACTCTTCCACAGTCATCAAAATATTCATTGAAAATGATGCTACAAATAGTGTATTGAGGTGGAAAGGATTCCAAAATAGTATGCATTTAATGCCATTTTTGTAAATACATAGTATTGCTTAATCTCACTTGTGTAAATGTGTTTTTATAGATAGATAAATACAGGGACAGACAGATATTCATGTGTGTATTTGAATACAACAAATTTGAGAGGATATGTACAAAAATATCTATAGTGCTCTCTAGTAGTAGAATAAGTTTTTTTCTTTTAGTTTCTCTGTATATTTTCTAGGGCAATGTATTATATGTGACATCAAAAAACAAAACTGTGTTGTGAAGGAAACCTTGGCAGTGAGAGTAGCCAGTAGCAGAGGTTGTGGGACTAATAGAATTGACGTGTGTGTGTGGTTTGGGAAGTGCCGAGTTCTGAATGAAATCATGGGTATTTCTGCACAGATATTTTAGGACTACACAAAGGAAAAATGTTAATTTTGTATTTTTCTTAATACAGTTGACCTTTCAACAGCATGGATGTAAACTGTGTGAGTCCACTTTATACACAGCTGTCCTTCAATAAATAGTATAAATATATTTTTCTTCCTTATGATTTTCTTAATAACATTTATTTTGCTAGCCTACTTTATTGTAAGAATACAGAATATAATGCATATAGCATACAAAATTTGTTTTAATCAACAGTTTATGTTATTGGTAAGGCTTCCAGGCAACAGTAGGCTATTAGTAGTTAATTTGGGGGGCATCAAAAGTTTTACATGGATTTTCAACTACATAGGCGGCCAATTCCCTGAACCCCATGTTCTTCCAGGGTCAACTGTATACTTATGTGTGTGTGTGTATACTTATTATATATGTAATTACTAAAGAGCCTTTATGATGGCTAGAATTGTCAATATTTATATTAATATGTATTAGTGTATCAATCTTAGCCCTTATTCTGGCCTTAATGATAATGAATCCCATGGCTTATACCATATCCACTAATCAACATAAATTTAGGTGTATTATTTATACTAGCCACATCAAGCCTAGCTGTTTATTCTATTTTCTGATTAAGATGAGCTTCAGATTCAAAATCTGTCTTAATCGATGCACTCTGAGAAGTAGCATGAGTAATTTCATATGAAGTAACTCTAGTAATTATTCTATTATCAGTACTATCATTTATGTATATATTAAATGATATCTTTGCAACCTCCTCTTGGAAAATGAAGGACTCTTCTCTGGCCCTGCCTTTGTTTTTCCGTTTGGGTCAAAGTCTGGAGAAAAGAATAGAAAAAAGCTAAGAGAAGCTAGTCTGATCTAATAAGAAATAGTATAACTTTGCCTCCCATCTTACTGGGAGGCGGGGGTGACAATACACCAAATGGGGAAGGAAATTGCAAGATCATGAAGAAAAGGGTGGGAGAAGAAGGGAAGAACCAGTGCAGTAGGGATTGTTTTAGAAAAAAATGGGAGGAGAGTGAAAGAGATTTGGGCAGCTGAAGGAGAGAAGGGAAGTTGAGAGAAGGGCAGGCAACATTAACTACAAGAAACTGTGAAGCCTAATATAATTGCTTCACCCCATACCCAACAAGAAAACCTTCAGTAAAGAGTTGCATTAACTTTGCCAGATTGGGGAAGTTCTCCTTTATTATTTGTTCAAAACCTGGCAAAGGCAATAGACTTCCAGGAAATCCAGGGAGCGCAGAGAGTCCCAAGGAAGTTGGACCCAAGAAGGAACACACCAAGGCACATCATCATTATATTAGCCAAGATTAAAATAAAGGAGAGAATCCTAAAAGCAGCAAGAGAGAAGGAGACAGTCACCTACAAAGGAGTTCCCATCAGACTGTCAGCTGAGTTCTCCAAAGAGACCTTACAGGCAAGAAGGGGCTGGGAAGAAGTATTCCAAATCATGAAATGCAAGAACCTACATCCAAGATTTCTCTATCCAGCAAAGCTTTCATTTAGAATGGAAGGACAGATAAAGTGCTTCTCAAATAAGGTCAAATTCAAGGAGTTCACCATCACCAAGGCCTTATTATATGAAATGTTAAAGGGACTTATCTAAGAAAAAGAAAATTAAAAATATGAACAGTGAAAGGACATCAAACTCACAGTTATTAACAACCACACCTAAAACAAAAGCAAACTAAGAGGACAGCTAGATCAGAAGTGGAACCATAGAAATGGAGATCACATGGAAACAGGGGAGTGGGAGGAGAAGAAGGGGGGAGAAGGAACAGAGAATAAGTAGCATAGATGGTAGGTAGAAAATAGACAAGGGGAGGGCAAGAATAGTATGGAGAATATAGAATCTAAAGAACTTGTGACACATGGACATAAACTAAAGGGGGGGAATGGTGGGGGAGGGGTGTGCAGGGTAGAGGGGAATGAAGGGAGGATGGGACAACTGTAATGGCATAATCAATTAAAAAAAAAGAGTTGCATTAACTTCTCAGTTTGGGCTCCAGTTTGTATTTGGCATGTGCCTGTTGTTAGATCAGGACTCTCTCTGTCTTGCTGGATGGAGAATCCAATCACCTGGGAAGGTAAGGGGAGGCCCTGAAATAGAGGGGAGCAGCCAAGCTGTCTGTGCTGGTCAGCACAGGGCAGCTGCCATCAGTGGCTCCTCAGCCCCATGCCCTGGTGACTCCTGCAACGCCCCCCCCGCCCCCGCAGAAGCCCCAGACTCAGCATGTCACCATTCTGGCGACAGGCTGCTGCAACAAGTCCTGCAAACCGATGCTTTTAATAAGAGAAATGCACCATCTCACAGCTCTGGAGGCTAAAGTCCAAAATCAAGGTGTCATCAGGGCTGGTCCCTTTTCGGGGCTGAGGGAGAGACTGCTCCCTGCCCCTGTCCTTTCCTTGTACACAGCTGTCCTCATCTTCATGTGGCCTTTTCCCTCCATGTGTGTCCTGTGTCCAAATTTTCTCTTCTTACATGGGCCTTAGTCATATTGGATGAGGGCCCACCCTAATGACCTTATTTTCACTTAATCACCTTTGTAAAGGTCCTATATACAAATAAGGAGACATTCTGAGGTAACAAGGACTATTTAGGACTTCAATGCTTAAGTTTAGGACTTGAGAGACACAACTCAACCTCTAAAACCCACTGACAGCCCAAGGCCCATGCAGGCCTGCATCTTAGAGGTCACTCTGGAGAAAGAAACCCCTCCCTTTTCCCTCCACACTTACGGCCAAGCTGTCCCTTCTTTGCCTTCTCATAGCATCTTGCGAAAATTCCTCAGAACTCCGACTTGTTGGTCTCACCCTTTCCCGTTTTCAGGCAGGACACATGATTTTCTCCTATGCTGCCATCTCTCCGGTGAATTCAGCAGTGACTGAGGAGAGAGAGATGAACCTCACAATCAAACTCAAATGCCCTTGTGAAGAGAGAGCTGCCCCATATTTTGAGGCTCACTGGTTTGTATTCATCCTGGAGTGGATAGGTATCTGAGAAAGGGCTCGACAGATAGTTCCCTGCTCCTGCCCTGGCCATGCCTGGAACACACTTGGGACTTAGCCTCATTTCCAGGCTAAGTCCAGGCACACACGCATACACACACTGTTGGTCGAGCCCTTCTGGGGGTGCACTTGCTACTCAAAGCCTGGATTCCCTGCCACAGATGCCAGGGAGCATCTGGAGCTGGAGAGACTGAAGAGCCAAGGGCATGTTAAGGCCATATGGAGTTGCTTGGGAAAGGTTGGGGTAAGGGTGGACAACCCGACAAATGGGTGCAGAGAGGCATTATCTGAGAAAAGTGGCTAGGAAGGGATGGATCCTTGGGAGGGATCTGTTGCTTGGACAGGCACAAGTGTTCTACCTCCTTTGGTTAGGCAAGTGGAACATATGGTGTTCCTTGAAACCCAAACTCCTGGCATGGAACACAGGGGAATGCTGCTTGTGAGAGTAGCAATTTACACTTGAATCATGTCTTAAAGATCATAATTGTAAACCTTCTTTAAATTTATGGTTTTTCTTTTGAGGACCCAGGCATGCCTGGATTTCATGCACAGACTCCTGTGGAAGGAAAGAGAGAGGAACAAACCTCAGAGAGCTGTTTCAGCCTCCACCCCAGCCTCCTCCTAGGCTCCAGGCAGGCTCCCCAATACAGTTTCCCTGGGGAATGGTGTCATGGCTACAAAAATCTGTGCACACACACATACACACACTGTTGGTTGAGGGAAGGAGCTCTACATGCATATACAGTTACTCAATGTATAAACATTCAATTAACCTATCCTCTCTTTCCAGGATCACATCTTCTACAAGCTGACATAGAAGTGTGTAATTTATTTCTAATGAGAAAGATTATCTTCAACACGAGGGACAAATTCTAAGTTGAGAGGAGCACTCTTTCCGGGGAAGATATGCCAGCATCAAAGTAAGAAACTGTCGGGAGCAGATCAACCTTTAACTTGGGTGCTCTTGGTGGGTCCTGTGTGTACCAAATTAGCATTTCAAAATTAAGCCAACTGAGAGGACCAGCTCTTCTTCCCCGAGGAGGCCACAAGAGCCAAAATCTTCTGTAGAACTGGCTGCCTTGTGGGAAGCCACCTTTGGGAAGAGAAACATCTGAGCTGGTGGGACTGCCCATCTTCCTGGGCTGCATGTTCCTCCTTCAAAGGAAATGCATCGTGGGGTCGTTTTCCTGATGTTTGCACCCTGGGGACTAAAAATTCTTACACTTGGGCACAGGGTGCCATAAGCAGAGTGGCTGGAAAGGGAGACATCAGGTGATGGCCTGCTCTATGACCCACCTTAATTGTGTTCCCCTGTCTCAGTGGGGCACCTTCCATGGGTAGCACTGTGTTCAGGGGCAGGGGTTGGTTACAGGGGTGGTTCACAGAGGAGAAAGCAGTGGTTCTTCCTTTGGGAACTTCCAGGATAGTTGAGGAGAGAGCATCTTAAGCACAGATGATTGAAGGTCCTTTCCATGTGGAAAATGCCACCCAAAAGGTGCACCACTCTAGTCTCAGGAGCACCACAGTGAGGCAGGGTCCAGTCTGGAAGAATGGGGATGCTTTCAAGTGCACCTGGAAAATTCACCTGCATTCCATCACAGGACTTGCTCTTTCTGGATTTTTGGCCTATAAATTCCTCTAGCCATCACAAATGCACTTTTGCAGAAAAGTAGAACAGCAGTGTTAGAAACAACCTTCAAATCCATTAACCCTAGCACTGGCCTAATGCTGGAGCCCAGAAGGGACACACCCATGGAATGACATTTTTTTTCTTTTTGGTCACCCTCCAGATGGGTACTCATTACCTGTGGGCAGGGGTTGGGACTACCTGAGCACCCACTGAGAGGCACCTGGACTGTAGAGCCTGCTTCTGGCATTAGGCAATGGGAAGGCCAGGGAATAGTACTCCCTGTTTGTTCAACATGGCCAGGGCCCCAAGCCCAGGGATTCAGGGCATCACATTGCATCTCGAATGCTGTAACCTGAACACAGCTCGTCTATCACATCATGTGCCTCTCCAGGCAGCCAGCCCACCCTAGAGCAGAGCACAGCAGGCCCTCCACAGTCTGCTACCCCTCTAACCATGGAGCCTATGGTAGGCTGAGCTTTGGTAGGGCTCTGGCCTGGCAACCCAGCTCAGCCTGTGCATTATGCTTTATTTAGACTTGCTGCTCACCTTGCTTTGGAAAGTTCGAATATCACTGACATCTCTTTCCTTATTTCATGGCCCAGGGGTTTCAGTTCCCACCTCCAAATGCATCCAAAGTTCTTGTGAGCATAGGATCCATGTCTCTACTGAGTTTCTCCCTATGAAGTCACATTATTCATATTATTGTCACCTTCAGTCCCAAGTCACCTCCAGTGTGTTTTTCAACCCCCTTACCCCCTACTTACCCCCACCTTTTCTCAACTTCAATGGCCCTTTTGGCCTGCACCTCACCAGGGAGTGCATCCCATCACACCCTGCATCCCGTCACACCCTGCCTCCTGCTGGCTCCCACACTTTCCTCTCTGCCACATCCTCCCAGTTAGCGCCCATCTGAAGGGTTTTGTCTCATCTGCCTCTGATTTCTTTTGAAGCACATAGTAGAATTCAGTGAAAAAATGAATACAATTTAAGCCTTGCCCTAAAAAATATTTCATAATGAATGTCATAACCTATGGGATGGCAGGGAAATTATTACAAATCATCACCAACAAAGCAGGAGTGTGTGCAAGAAATGTAGGTGGCCCAAAGTTGATAATTATGGCTCCTCAGGACACATTTGAGTGATTGATAAACAAGAGATGTACACAGTTTCTTCCTTCTCTGCTTGTTTGCCATTACATCCAAAGACCAAGTCAATTTCTTCCCTATAACACTACCTCTTGGTTTCATGCTAAAGTAAGGAAGAATGTTACCATCAAATCATGGCAATCACATTAGTGCAATGATTTATAGTCTTTAGAGGATTCTGTGAACAAAGCATTTCTATAGGCTAGTTGTGGGCTGGATGGCTTTTGCAGCTCTTTCTAGATTAAACCCCATGTTTTATGGAAGAGATTCCAAGTGACTTCCCTGAGTTCCCATGAGGGAGTGAACATGGAACTAGAACTACACATTGCCCCATGCTAAAGCTACTCTGCCAGTTATGTCTCCTTTCTTACCCTCTCCTGGAATTATCCTCTCTTTATAGCTCCCTTCAGATGATCTATTGGGCAGGATCCTTGCTTTCAAAAAAATGCTATGGCAGGTCACAGCAAGACCCAACTTACCTAGTGATGACAGATTACCTGTCAAGAAGCCTTTATAACTGTGAACATTGTCTTTCCAAGCTGGGCCTGGAGGTTCTCCAAACCATTTGTCCCTGATCAGCAGTCCCCTCTCTGTAAGGTTTTCTCCTGCTCCCACGGGAGTTAAAGACTGTCCTGATTAGGTTTAATTACCATACTAGTAAAGATGTTTCCTCCATTTAAGAAATCTGAGAGGGCCGATTTTGGGGTGTATTGATTTCTGTAGGGGTCAATTCTAAGATTATTTCCATGTTCACAGGAGTATATTAGCACTCATGTTGGTGAAATGAATTCTTCAGAACAACAACAATAACAACAATAACAATCCTGATCTGTAGTGTTTGCTGATTTCTGTGGTATAAATACTCCCACCACAGTCAATTTCAAGCTGCCAAGGCAATGGCATCATGGAGCTGACAAGCTGCCATTGCACATGGTGTTGGAAAGCAATGTGCACCCTTGGCTCTTAATAAGCTAGTAAAAGTGGCTACTGCAGCCACCATATTTGCTGAGATTTTTCTATGAGCCAGATACCTTTTTAGTCTCACTAAATCCAAGCACTTCACTATGATTTATCCATAAAAATAAAAGTAATAGAAGTGCTTATCTCACAGATTTTGTGAGGATTGGATGAAGTAACACATGCAAAATGACTTTGAGTAAGCAATGCCTGGCACATAGTAAACACGCAATAAACAAACAGAACCAGAACTGTCATTATTTCTACATAGTTATCTCATTTAGTCTTCTCAACAGCTGGATGAAGCAGATGTCCCTCAGAGAGCTGGCAGGAGCCCTTGCTTGGTGAGCATGAGTGTGGTTAGAGCTGAGAACATTGTGTACACCCTGCTGATCTACTCGGAAGGCAGTGTTACACATTCATCTTTTGACCCCAACCCCCAATTTACCAGACCTCCCTGAGGACAAATGTGATGGTTAATTTTGCATGTCCATTTGGCTTGGGTGAGGAATGCCAAAGACTTGGCAAAATATTATTTCTGGGTGTGTTTGTGAGGGTGTTTCTGCAAGACATTAGCATTTGAAACCATAGGCTGAGCACAGAAGATCACCCTCCCCAGTTTGGCTGGGCCTCATTTAACACATAAAGGCCTGAATACAACAAAAAGGCCAACAGAGGGCTAATTTTCTTTCTCTCCTTGAACTGAGACATATATCTTCTCTTGCATTTGGATATTACCACTCCTGGTTCTCTGGTTTTGGGACTCAGACCAGGACTTAGACCTTCACTCTCCTGATTCTCCTCTGGATTATACCACTGCCTTCCTGATGTTTCAGCTTGTAGAGGACAGATTGTTGGTCTTCTTGGTCTCTATAATGGCATGAGCCAATTCCTGTAACAAATATCCTCTTTTATTTCTCTATATGTGCCCCATGGGTCCTGTTTCTCTGGAAACCCTAATACAATGACAAAGTGGGGAACTCTGAGAAGAAGAGGCACATATGGAGAACTCTGGCAACAGATAAGGGCACTTTAACTACAAAGAACACCACAAACTGAGTAAGAGAACCAGGCAGAAGTAACCTCAGATGGTTAGCTAGAGCCAACCAGCAGGCCAGCTAGAGCCCCCTGGGGCAGCTTTAGCACCAGCACCCATGGGGACATACCACACACCAAGCCACTTACAGGTGCCTCAGCCCATCTTGCCCCACCACTTGGGCAGGTCCTACAAAACACCTATCAAGTGAATTGGACACTGAACTACCCAAGAGAACTCTGAGGTAGTTGAAAGCAGGTGGCTTCCTTCTCACCTGACCAACACTTATTCATTCCAATCAGAACATCCCCTTTCTCCTCACCTGCCTTTCTCCATTTCAGGCACATGTGAGTGTGGTTTTTGAGAAAGGGACGCAAGGGTTCTTTCTGGCATGTGTGTGAAGATGAGGTGGACTCACTTTGGTCTGTAAGTGCCAAGTTTTGGGCACCTTCATTTCCTCTTTGTGAGGTTTGAGTGATTCTGCCACAGTAGATGCTTGAGGGAGGGGACCCTAAGTCACCCAGCTGAGTGCTCATGACTGCCCAGACCAGGTCAGGGTTGGACTGGGTTGGGGTGAGCCTGGGGCTGTCTTAGAGCTGCTTCTCTGAGGAATAGAGCTCGGCAACCTGGGATCCCCACACACTCAGAGACAGATGAGGCTGTAGACAGCACCCTAATCAAGCTGCCCAAAGCAGGGGTGCACAATGGGGGCTTTTTTCCATAGAAGCCAAGAATATTCCATGAGAAAGAAACCGAGAAGAAAAAAAAAGTCTAAATATATTTTTGCTTCCTACACCTCACCCACTCAAAACATTAACTTCATACCAAACTCCCACTGAATTGGTGTCCAGTGGGAGCCCCTGAAGCATCAGGAAAGGGTGGAGGGAAGCTGAGTCCATGATAGTTCGGGCTGCATGTCACAGCCCCACTGTCTTAGCCCTGGCTTCATGGTTGCAGTATGTCTTAAATGTTTGATGGAAACATTTGCACCGGTCTTTTCCAAGAGTTCCAAAGGTGGAAATGTTTTTCCTAAATTGTATTTTCTTTATGTTTTGTTATTTTTTGGTAAGTAGAAAGAGTATACCTTCAGACTGGTACATTAATTGCTCATTTCAAGTTTCTACCCTTTCTCTCATATCTACTACAGATAACCCAAGTCAGAGCATAATTTCAACATTTTCAGCTACAGGCAGGTTTGTAACTTTGGGGAAGTGAAGAAATACAATTAGCTTTTGTCTTACTCTCCCCCTGCTATAGTATCTGACTTTTCAGCAGGAAAATAAAGCTTGTTCCTTAGCAGGATGAAGGAGCCTACAGTCCACTCCCGATTAGCCATTCAGATCACCTAAGAGAAAAGAGGGCAACTGTGCTACCTAAAAATTGCTTTCATTCACACCAAGAGGCTCAGAGGCAATCAAGAAAAATTTCAGAAAGGCCCTCTGGGCCTACTATTATCAGATAGCGAAAGAGATTTTAAAGCTACATTAATGAAAATGATTTTATTCTGTTACATAAACAGATCAATAAGCTAAAATAAAGAGTCCCAAAAGAGATAAGAAAACAGAATAATTTAATACATAAGAAGGGAAAATTTCCACACATTCAGGAAAGAGTGGAAAAATATTGTTGAAAAAAATTGGCTAACCATAGGGAGAAAAGGTAAACTGAATCCTCACGTCCTTAAGAATTAATCACATGTAAAATTATATTTTTAAAAAAACTATAAAAATGCCAGAAAGGAACATGAGGTAATGCTTTCATATAGTCTCGGGAGATAAAAAAGCTTTCCTAGTTAAGAAAATACTCAGATGCCATATATAAAAATATTGATGAGGTTGTCTATATAAATATTTAAAATGTCATCTATACCAAAAATACTAAAATGGTATTAAAATACAAAAAATGTGGGGGAAATATTTGAAAGACAGGTTATGGACAAAGTACTAACATATAAAAGGCTTAAAATAAGAAATAGGGGGTGTAAACCACAGGTAAAAGGACAACTCAATTTTTTAATGAGCAAAGCATATAAACAAGTAGTTCACAGAGAGAACGAAGCCGGAGAGCAACAGAAAGAAATAAAAATGGTACACAAATGCAAAGAAAAAAACAAATTAAAATCTAGAAAATGTTTTACCACATAGGTAGATAAAGATTAAAAAGTTTGCTCATACATGCCATTGATTACGATGCGGGGAATAAACAAGGGCAGGGGACATAAATAGAAGTGACCTTTTCCCAGGGCAGTTAGATGGTATCTGTCCAAACAAGAACATACATATGCACCAACTGCACTTGCAGGAACTCATCTTGCAGGTGCACTGCCTCATATATGAGCAAAGACATCAGGCACTCCCAACCATTGTTTGCAATGGCTAAAGACTGGGAAGCATCAAAATGTTCACCAAAAGGAGACTAGCTAAATACATTATGAATACTCACACAACAGCAACCCTAAAAGTGTGCATTGATTCTATATGTTCTAAGAAAAATAACCTTCAAGATTGCTAAGTTGAAAAAGCAAGGGGCAGAACAACATGCATGTCATATATGAGTGTGTGTGCAGGCACGCAACTTGGACATTCATTCAACAAAGCTGTACTGAGCAGCTACCATGTGCCAGGAACAGGTCTAAGCCCTATGATCACAGCAGTGAAAAACAGAGGAAAACAGAAAAACAGATGAGAATTTAAGAGCTTTCATTCTCATAAAAGAAAAACAATAATCAATAAGTAGGGTCTGTGGTGGGCCACATCAACCAATGGTTGTTGGTGTCGATTCAACATCAATAGGAAGCCCCAATTTGGGGTGCAATAAAGAAGAAAATTTTATTCAGTGCCAAATAGCTTGATTGTAATCTAGCATGGCTGTAAAAACAACATCGCTCTGAGGTGGCCAGGGCCAGGCCCCTCTTTAGGGAGACAGCTCTGGTTTGCTCCACTTTGGCAAGACATCTTCAGTGATTCAGCTCAGCCAGGGAGACATGCTCAGCAGTCTCGGTAGAAAGAGAAAATGCCCTCTCAAGGCGGAGGGAAGCAGGTTTACATTGACAGAAGTCCCCACCCCTGGTCCCTGATTAGTCCTTATGCAAATGAGGACTCCAAATCCTCTCAGTTTGATTGGTCCAAAAGACTGTCTTGGTTGGTGAGAATAGAGCTGCTCTGATTGGTCACAATATGCAGCCCTGATTATATAGGGAAAGCCTCAGTCTTATTGGTTGAAATAGGATTCCAGGAACTCCATTAGAAGGGCTGGTTCAGATGGCAAAAACACAGTGCAGGCATGCAAGATCAGTGCAGAGGCAAGCAGTTCAGTGTGGCTTCTCCCTGAAAGTGTAGTTGGTATAAGAGGCCCCTATGTAGTAATGGCTGCTAGGCTATTTTTAAAAATCTAGGTCCAGTTACCCACCAGGAGTCCTACTTAGTAGGTATATTCTTTCTCAGCATTCATAGGCACATGGTGGAAAGATATAAGAAAAGTTAAGAAGGGGGATGGTGGAAAAGGTGAAGGGAAATATAGTCAATAATATTATAATAAGTTTGCACAGCGACAGATAGTTACTAGAATTAGTGGAGTGATCACATTGTAAGGTATAGAAATGCCAAACTAATAATATGTTGGACACCTCAAACTAATATAATATTGAATGCCAACTATACTTAAATTTGTAAAAACATTAAATAATAAGGGACTTGTGGACTTACATTGAAGATGGCAGCATAGGTAATAATGGTACTTGCATCCTCTCAACCACATTAAAATTACAGTTGAACTACAGAATAACCACTTCATTTAGAACCACTGGCAATCTATCTGAATGGACATCTTACAAATAACAATTTAAAGAAGCCATATCGGGACTTCCAGAGATGTGAAACAGGCTGGTTCCACACCCACATGTGGCAGACAAAAATCAAGAGTGATATCTTAGCTGTAGAGGTCCCTGCTGAGGAGTGAGGGGTCCCAGCCCCATACCAGTTCCCCAAGTCCAGGGTTCCAGGGCCAGAAAGAAAAGTTTCCATAATTTCTGGCTGTAAAAACCATCAGGGATTGTGGTTGAGTTAGACAGAAAGCTACTGGAGTCCCAGGCAGTTCCTCATAAAGGGTCCACACATCAATTTACTTGGACTCACTACCTCTGAGCTCCAGCACTGGGGCAGCAGCTTGAAATGCACCAGAAATATGGAAAGGAACTGAATTGTCTGGCATCAGGGTGAGAGATGGAGGGAAAACTTTGTCCCAGACAGAAGTGCTGGTAGAGGCCATTGTTCCTTTGATGATCCCTCCCCCAACAGAATGGCAGGCAGGGGCCACGTAAGAGTCTCTATCAACTTAGCTCACACTGGTGATTTTCTGAGACCCCCACCACACCCAGCTTGTGGAGTCACTCAAGCTTTCCAGTGGCATTCCCATACAAATGGCCTGTGTTGGCTCATGCTTTAGACTTTTGTAAAAATCTCTCAAACAAGCAGCATTTGGTCTCAATGTGCCCTGTACCTCTCATTAAGTGGTCCCAGACCCTGCACTAGCAGTAACTGGCCTTGGTTCATAGCCTGGCTCCACCTGAGCACTTCCAAAGAAGTAACTAGTTGTTACTAGTACAAGTAACAACTATCTGTACATTGCTTTGTATTTCATGCTGGTTGGCCCCAAGCAGAACACAGATGATGGGTGACCTTGGCCTGCATCTCCTAGGAGGACCCAGAGCCAGTGCACCCAGTGAACAGCTTCAGACCACATTGGAGCACCACCACCAAATAAACTCCACAAGGAACACACTGAAGGGACAGTCTCAGTGGTCCACTGATAAGTCCTGCTTTGTGGGGTGGGCCCTTGCACAGCTGATCCTCCACAGTGGTTGGAGGTCAGTGGTCAGTGGCCCTAGCTAGTCCTTGCAGCTGATTGGCCCAAGGGGGTAAATCCCTACCATTGACATGCCAACAACAATCAAAGCTCAACAACAACAGGCAGGTGTACACAGCTCACACATGGGTTTACCTCAAGTACTGAGGATGGGTGATAGGGGAGGCTGT
Organism: Artibeus jamaicensis; assembly: GCF_021234435.1. NCBI lineage: Eukaryota > Metazoa > Chordata > Mammalia > Chiroptera > Phyllostomidae > Artibeus > Artibeus jamaicensis. The sequence continues at coordinate 321,103 of NW_026521968.1, read as the reverse complement.
GCTACTGGACTCTGCAAGACACCTACTACATTAGGCCACTCTATGAAGATACAGAGTCAAAGCAGCTTTACCAGAAACAAACACAGGAAAACTACACAAATGAAGAGATAAAAAAAAAAGTCTCAAATGAAAGAACAGGACAAACCTTCAGAAAAAGAAGTAGACAAAATGGAGACAAAACAATCTTCTAGATGCAAAGTTCAAGGTTATAAGGATGCTCAATGAACTTAGTGAAAACTTCAAGAGCATAAAAAAGGACCAGTTAGAAATGAAGGATACTCTAACTGAATTGAAGAATAATTTACAGGGAATCAACTATAAAGTGGATGAAGCTGAGAATCAAATCAATGATTGGGAATATAGGAAGCAAAAAACGTCCAATCAAAACAGCAAAAAAGAAAAAAGAATCCAAAGAAATTAGAATAGCGTAAGGAGCATTTGGGACGACTTCAAGTGTACCAATATTGTATCATGGGGGGATTGGAAGGAGAAGACAGAGAGCAAAACATTGAGACCTATTTGAAAAAAATGACAGCAAACTTCCATAACCTGGTGAAAGAAATGGTAATACAAGTCCAGGAGGTGCAGAGAACCAAACAAGATGAACCCAAAGAGGTCCGTATCAAGACACATCATAATTAAAACACCAAAGGTTAAAGACAAAGAGAGAAACTTAAAAGCAGCAAGAGAAAAACAGTTCCATACAAGGAAGCTCCCATAAAACTGTCAGCTGATTTCTAAACAGAAACTTTGTAGGCCAGAAAAATGCTAAGAAGTCCATCAGCACCAAACCAGTATCACAAAAAATGTTAAAGGGTCTACTTTAAGAAGAAGGAAAAAAGATAAAAAATATGAGCAATAAAATGCAATGAATGCATATCTATCAATAATTGAATCTAAAAATCTAAAAAAAAATCTGAAGACAGAAACCGACTCATAGATGCAGAGAACATTTTGACAGTTGCCAGATGGGAAGGGGGTTAGAGGGCTGAGTGAAAAAGGTGAAGGGATTAAAAATTCAAATTGGTAGTTATAGAACAGTCACAGGGATGTAAAGTACAGCATGGGAAATATAGTCAATAATATTATAATCACTACCATATTTTTCAGACCATAAGACTCACCTAGGTTTTAGAGGAGGAAAATAGGAAAAAAATTTGAAGCAAAAAATGTGGTAAAATATTTAATAACATAAATAACATAATATTTCACCAGTGTAAATGTAAACAGAACTCAACAGCAGCATTAACAACCATTATTTCTCCTGAATTTGGGCGGTGGGGGTGCATCTTACAGTGTGAAGAATATGGTATATATGGTGTCAAGTGGGTGCAAGATTTATCCAGATTGTCAGTTAGTAAGTTATATAATGTCTAATCACTGGGTGTCTACCTAAAACTAATATAATAACCTATGCCAATTGTAATTAAAAAATAAAGGTTTTAAATAAAAATATATAAAAGCCAAATTTTACTACCACATATAAAACATAACTAGAGCACGTCTCGTGTAACCATTTATGTGTTGTCCAAGGTGGCATTCATGCCACCAAGGGGAGCTGGGTGACTGCAACAGAGCCCACGTGGCCCACAAATCTAAAATACTGACAACCTGGCCCTTCATAAATGTTTGCTGATCCCTGTTCTAACAGAATGCACTTCCGAAAGAAAAAACTATATCTTACTGGTGTATCCCTAGTTTCTAATGAAGTAACTCTTAATAACTGGTTGTTGAATATGATTATACTACAGAGAAAAATCATGTTTTACTACAATAATTCAATAACACACACAAAAAAGAACAATTTTGGTCCTCACTGAACATGATCTGATACAGTAACTACAGATATTAATATAAGGATTTATTTATCAATAGCAGTAATAAGAACAAATGCCATTACATAGCATTTAAGAGCCTGATACCCTTTTTAGGTGAAACCAAAAAAATGATTTTGCTAAGTTATATCACTAATATACCAACCAAAAATCAAGGTAAAGAGAGGTTCTTGCCCAAGTTATTAAGTAGGAGGCAAAATTGAAGAATAAAACAAATTACACTATGCAATAATTTTGTCTAGCTCTATAAAAGTGCCCCTAAATGTAGTGGCTGCTTTAGGGGAAGAAGGCAGAGGCAATAATTGGGAAAGGGCCCGAGGATGACTTCTTGGTTGTAGGTAGTCTGACCTGGGTGGTGGTTATATGACTGTGTTCAATTTGTATTAATCTATTAAGTTAAAATCCACTGGATACTTGATTTCAAGAACTTTTAAAAACAATGTATGTAATAACATATTCTAGAGCATATCAACTGTTTTAATTAATTCTTCCTCAAATCCAAGCTATATCTTCTTTTTTTCCAACCTCTTAAAGATTAAATCACATTGGATAATTTTGATATTTATCCTCTTATCCAAAAATATTTAAGAGTAATTACCTTGATCTTTTTTTAAAGACTTTAAAAAGTTCTTTAGCCTATATCCAAATACATATCTGTACCTCTGTCAAAGGCAAAAAATAGTAGCAATCTGCTTATAGTATATAATATGTATTTCAAATCTAAAATCAGAAGTTATAATTAACAGAAATTTATTAGAATATATATAATATTATTACCTCAAGTTTTATACTCTAAAACATGTAAACATGTGTTCACACTACTCAGCAACTGTATAGAGTTTGTGACTAGTCAATAATGCCCCCACTCTCAAATGTTCAAAGGTCAACCTGAAGGATTACCTGTGTGTCCTTGGTCTCTGACTTAAAGAAGCTGTCTGGCCCTGGATGGCTGGCTCATTTGGTTGGACTGTCATCCTGGACATCGAAACATTGCAGATTTGATTCCCAGCCAGGGGGTCAGGGCACACACATAAGTTGTGGATTCGATCCCTGGTTGAGGCATATATGGAAGGTAACCAACTGGTGTTTCTCACACTGATGCCCCCTCCTCTCTCAAATCAATAAATATATCCTCAGGTGAGAATTAAAAGAAAAGAGGAGAAGAAAACAAAAGAAAAGAAGAAGAATAGGAAGCTGCCCTGCCTGGGATATGTTGACTTCAACTTTTAAGCCAGCAGGATTTACATTATCATTAGTTACTGTTGGGGGTTTAACAGGCTTCAGGGTTTCATAAGGAGTATTCTATCTAAATAAGCATTAGAAAAAGAAATGATGAATTAGAGAGGGAAAAATGGCATCTTCCCTCAAATTTGTGATTGTGCCTTTGTAACCAAATAGAACTTGCATTGGAGAAAGGGTTCAGTGCAGCAGGTGAGGGAAGGGAGAGAGTTCTGCACAGCAGCCTTGGAAGCCACCTGAATGGTAGTCTGGGGTACGAAGGAGGGAGAGATGAGAGAGGGAGTGAGAGCAAACCAGGCAGGCTTGGGCAGTGAGACAAAGGTCCAGAAAAGGTAGCCCAGAGACCTTGTGGGCTTTTGGAGGGACTCTGACTTTTTGTAAGAAAATGTGACATGATCTGACTTCAGGCTTTAAGAACAGGTAGTGAAAATTTCCAAGGGATGCACATCAGTCTAAATGGCTGGTCTAGTGAGAGGAGTAGTGGGAACCAGGCAGAAAGGTGGTGGAGAGAAAATTGCTTTGCATTGTATTCCAGGATGTTTTGTTTCTTTGCTTTACCAGGCACATATCTCTTTCTTTAATTTTTTAAAGAGCCCTTTTGCCTTGTGTAAAACACAAAATAAAAAACCTCTCCCTGAAAAGACCCCTTGACTCCTGGGTCTTCCCCATCTCAGAGTGGCCAGAGCAGGAAGTAAGTGAACGCTGAAAATCCATGCACTCCATACAAATACAAGGCAGTAGTATTACACAAAGTGCAGTCTGAGAACAGTTCTCCCAGCCTGAGAACAGGGCAGGGAGGAGGCACTCAACAGCTCAAAAACTGCTGAAATCAAATCAGGAGTGTTTCAACTACATTCATCAACTACAGGGTGTTTCCCAGCTTTGAAAGAGTGAATTAGATCTCTACCTATTGGATTAATGGATAGAGTAAAGCAAAAGAAATGTGTTTTTTAAGGTATCACATTTGATAAAACAATAATTTTTTAAAAGAAAGAAAACACTTATTTAGCCATTTGTACCTATGAGGCCAGGGTTGTCATGTTACATTACTGCACGGAGTTTCATTTCCACCATAGTTGATGTGAAATTGCATCCCTCCTCCATCACTCTGAAGCTGTGCAGTTCTGAGCATGTGCAACTGTACAAGGGCCCTATAATACAACACTGTGCAAAACCTGGAGGGAATAAGAAGCAGGGTGAGGTAGTCACTATCCATGCTTTGTTTTATAATTATCCTGTTTCAAGGTCACTTGTACACCAGGATCTCTGATCATCCTATTTGAGCCTCCTAGAAACCAGGCACATAGTTCTCTCAAGAAACTACAAGAAGCTAAAATATGGGTCCTCAGACCATCTCTGTTTCCTCAGGAAGAAGCCATACAAAGTGGCAGGAGAAGGTGAGTAGAAGAGACCCTTAGGAACAGCACCAAGATCCAATGCAACCATAGTTATAAAGGAAATTTTGGACCCAACCAGTATATCCATCACAGGAGGAATGGATAAATAACTTCTGGCATCCGACAGCAATCTAAAAGAAAGCAGGACAGATGTTAGTGAAAAAAGCAAGTTGCAGAATGCGTGTCCCATTAAAAATAGCTGTGTGAGCCCTGGCTGGTGTAGCTCAGTGGATTGAGCGCAGGTCTGCGAACCAGAGGATCACAGTTCAATTCCCAGTCAGGGCACATGCCTGGGTTGCAAGCCAGTTTCCTGCAGGCCAGTTCCCAGCAGGGGATGCACTAGAGGCAACCATACATTGATGTTTCTCTCCCTCTCTCCTTCCCCTCTAAAGATAAATAAATAAATAAATATTAAAAAAATAGCTGTGTGCATTATAATATGCATGTACTGTGTGTATATGTACGTTAAATACATCTACATTTGCATTGAAAAAAAATGGCTTTTAGAGGATCTGAACTATGAACAGTGGTTGCATCCTGGGTAGATGTCCAGGAAGAGCAGCTTCCACTATTTACTTTAGCTACTCAATGGAAGCAAGATGTTAAAGGTGTGGAAGTCATGAAAACTGACCTTAGGCCAGGGGTTCTTAATACTTTTTAAATAAAATACATAGGATTAAAAGTGGAAAACAGTTATTTTAAAACTAAATAATCAAAGTATTTTTACAAGAGAAATTTGCTAAGTGCACTCTAGATTTTTAAGCTGCATTAAATAACAAGATGTATCAGCTAGTCTAATGACTCCCAGAATTTCAAAGGAGCAACGAACATATACAATATTTCAAGTTGTCCACAACCATCACATGCTATGACAACAGCTGTAATTTTCACTGGTGACAAATTCATAGGTACTGCAAACACTTCACTGAAGGAAATACTAAAACTCAGTGAGAGGTTAGTGAAAATGAGGATGTAAATTTTTTCTATCCAGATTCCTGAATTCTATTTGTGGACCATTCGGGGCCCATGGAACTCAGAGCACACTGGTGGTTTCTGCATTCCAGAAAGTCAGCACTGGTCTCTTGATTACACCCTCCTTTTCTCCTGAAAGAAACTGTAGGGGTTTTTTGTGCGGGTAGATAGAAAGGGTTCTTAGGCTGTCCAAAGTCAGTAAAATAACCTAAAGGCAAATGCCTCTGATAGAGATGTTAAATGTTCAGTTAGCTGATATAAAATAGAAAAATAGGTCTTTTCTTTCCATCTCTATTGAGACATAATTGACATAAAACATTGTGTAATTTTGTATACATTTATAAATTGTAAAATAATTGTCACCGTAGTATTAGTGAACATCTCCATCATGTTATATGATTACCATTTGTTTGTATTGAGAATGTTAACCATCTACTCTCTTAGCAACCTTCAAGTGTATGGTACAGTATTATTACCTACAATCACCATGCTGTACATTCCCCCAAAACTTGTTAATCACTGCTGGGAGTTTGTAGCTTTGACCAATATCTCTCCATTTCCCCTACCCCCCAGCCTCTGGCAACCACCACTCTTGTTCCCTGTCGGTCTGAGTTTGTCTTTTTTGGATTCCACATATGAGATCATATTGTATTTGTCTTTCTCTGTCTGAATTATAAACTGGTCTTTTATTGAGACTGTGCTTTTGCCAATTTAGAGAAAAATGTTTTAGTAAATGAAGGCTGCACTTTCATAACTCTGGTGGTGGTGGTGGTGATGATGATGGCACTGCAGATGGAGGTGAAGATGAAAGTGCTGGTGGTCATGAGGATGGTGTTGGTAGTAATGATGGAGCTGAAGAGGGAGGTGGTGCTGCTACTGCTGCTATGTGTGGTCTGTTCAACAGCTAGTCACTCTTGGACATCAGAAGGCATGTTTGCCCCACGTTCTGGTGGTGAGACCCTGAAGACAAAAGCTCTTGGCTCTGCTCTTCTGTTTAGTACTGTGATTATCTTCTCCAGGCCAGAACTAACCATATTTTATAGATGAGGCAGTGGCAATGTTGCCTGTGATGAAAACAAGAGGGAAGATATTCACAAGGGAAAGTAAGGCAGAGCTGTGACTCCAATACCTCTAGTATTAAGGGGGAAATGACTGTGGATTCTGAGTCGGGCTAGCAGGCCTCCAAGATGGACACCATGGCAACAATCATAATGAACTCTGTTGTGTTTCTGCTCTCCTCAAGCCTTCAGGAAGACTTGATGACTGTTACCACATTGGCAGAGCTGCACTTTGGGAAGCTTCAAGAAAACCAATGGCTAGGTTTCGGAGAAGTGAGACAGCAGCGACCCAGGACCTTGAAGCAACTATTTTCAAAGTGAGCCGGTGGCTAGGTTGACAGGTGACCACAGGATGGTTTTGTGGAATATGCAAACATTCCTCAGAGCTTTCCAGAAAGTACGTGGGAACTGCCCATTATCCTCGGGATAGAAGCTCAGACTCTTGGTGTGTGAGCATTAAAGGGATGAGCTTCACCTCATGTTTGCACCATCAGGGTCACCTTTATCATGTATACTTTAGGGATCACGAGTCTCTTAAAAAACCATCATTCAGTTTTGTAATAGAAAAAAATAAATACCAGTAAAGATGAAAAGGAGTAGAAGGAGGAGAAGAAAAGCAGGCTGGAGAGAGGGAGGTGCTCTCAGGACATAATCAGAGGGAGGGAGGAGGTAGAGCGAGGGCCCTGTCAAGCTTGGGGAATAATGAAAGAGCACAGTGCTTCCTCCCTGGGTTGAGATGCACCCATGCCCAGTCTACAGAGGGGCCTACAAAAGCCTAGAAAGGCTTTCAAGAAGCAGGGCCTTTCTGTCATTGAGAAGAAATGCAAAGCCACGAGACTTTTTGCTCTGGAAACCTGGGCAAGTTGAGGTGAGGCCCAGTGGCCCACACTGGGGCTGAGGGCTTGAACCTGGCCTTTGTCCAAAGTCTGGGGGAGCAATAAAGTAGGCTGCAGTCTCCTTGAAGCAGTGTGGCCCACTCCTCCAGATTAGAAAGGCAGGAAGGAAATGAGTGCCCTGGCACAAGCAGAGTGCAAAGCAGGTGCAGCCTCTGTGTGTTGCAAGGAGTCCGGAGGAAAAGGCCCTGCTCTACAGCACATCTGAGACAGGTGGCAGCTCCATGGTACTCTAGAAACAAACATAAAAGTCAGGGCCAAGCATAAACTGCGGGAAGCTTTGCAGAGTTTGGAAAACTTACCAGGCCACTAAAATTCAACTTAGCCAAAAAGTATCCATGACCTCACTCTTTTTTACGAGCAGCTGTCCTGATACTAATCCAGAGAGAACCTGTCATGAGCCCAAAGCAAATACTTCTCCCAGAACCCTGGGCCTCTTGATAACATGTGTCACAACTGCAGCCTGATAATGTGTCTAGTGTCCCCACTGCCAGCTGTAGACCTGAGTGTGTCTGTCTGGCACACTGGGCCCAGGCATGGAGCCAGACCCAAGCAAGCCCTCAGCGCATATTTGTCATGCCCATCAGCTTGGCTGCAAACGTGGGAATGAGAAAACAAATTGAGTTTGTACCATTCTGTCCCTTCTGATAAAGGCCAGAGGAAATAATATAATCGACTTGGAGTTTTGTAAGATAGGTATACATGGTGGCTTAAAAGAACACAAGAACTAGATGTTAAGTTTTAAAAGACTTAAACTCTTCTTTCTACCCCTCCAGTACCCTCTAAGGAAGGGCGCATCAAAGGTATCTACTGATCCTTTATTTGGATCAACTATGGGGACTAGAGGGAATTTATAGCAAAGTTGCTTACTAAGTGCCTAATACTTTCTACAAAACTTGGCCAAATGGTTTTTCCAGCCTCTTATCCTTATGAAAGAAACTATGTCCCCCAATCCATTTTGTTTTAGGGGTTAGGCCTTGTTGTTGGAAATTATTTTCTTAGTAAATAGTTCAAAACCAGCTATGTGACAGATCAAGGACAAAGCTCCGGGGATACAACAGTGGACTCCGGGGATACCAGGACTGACCTTGTCCAGATCTTGGGGTACTTTTCAAACTCACCTTCCTTGTTCTGCTCTGGCAAGTTGTTTCCAGGTAACTGTGCCCCTCAGGGGAAACTTCTTTTTTTAAAAAATATTTTTTTTATTTATTTTTCGAGAGAGGAGAGGGGAAGGAGAAAGAGTGGGAGAGAAATATCAATGTGTGGTTGCCTCTCATGCGTCCCCTGCTGGGAACTGGCCTGCAACCCAGGCATGTGCCCTGACTGGGAATCAAACCATGATACTCTGGTTCTCAGGCCCACACTCAATCCACTGAGCTATGCCAGCCAGGGCAGGAAACTTCTAATAAAGCCAGGTAACAACAGAAGGCACCGTAGCTGGACCTGTGGGTCACCAGCTACCGGCTGAGCACATCTGCCTGACTTGAGGCGAGGGAGGTGGTCACTGATGAAACTGAGGAGGAGGAGGCAGGAGCCTGGGTGCAGGAGAAGCAGCCTAGCCTTGGACTCCAGTCCCTAGGGGCTCACTTATTTCATCATTGGCTAGTCAACTTGGTAGGTGAGGGGACAGCCAGGGCAGTGCAATGGACACACATGAATGCCAACACACAGAGGTATGGGCAGCAGTCTGGTGGCTTTGGGCATGCTTCCTTCAGTTGAAAGCTTCTCTGGTACTCATTCTGCTCCCATAGAATCCTCCCCACCAGCAGACACACAAAATTGGTCCCACAGAGGTGGGGTGTAAATATGCCTGGAATTTATGGATTTGCACATCACTTGTCTACCAAAAATAATAGAATGTTCTGTGTAGCTGAACAGCTGAATCTGGAGAGTACATAAATTGGTACCATGAGCTTGGTCGGGTCCCAGCAAGGTTTCCTAGAAAGGCCTCAGGTGACGTGGGACTTTTTTTTTTGCCCTGGATTATAGAGCATGAGAGAAGAGATAGAAGTCCTTATACCAAGTCCAGTGTCCTTTTCCTGACACTGTTTATCCTGCTTTGTCCCATATGGAAATCAAGTCATGGTCAGGATCAAGGTACACAATTTGGGATGGCAGTGGGGCCCACCTAAACTTGAGGTGCTCCTGCATCCCCTGCTGGCCTCACCTGTCCCTTTTCCCCTGGGGAAAAGTGCCCCAGAAGAAGCCCACATGCATGATCAGTGTCAGTGACAGGCCTGGCCCAGCCATGCCCTATAGGCTTAGGATATTGTTGTTGGATTTCCAAGTACCTAAGTAGCATCTGAGGCTTTGGGCCCCTGGTAAGAGATAGGCATGGGGGAAAGGGCAGTGAAGGAGGAAGGGGGAGAATTTACTAGTTACCTGACAAACATAAACCTAAGTCTGTGCTTTACACCAGGCTCTAGGACATCAGATCAACAGATCTCAAGTCCATTTACTTCCCTACCCTATCTCTCACACTGTCTTCTCTGGAACTGATCAAGCCCATCACCGCCAGGGCTCTGAAGATGTGCCCATCACTGCTGAAGGGTGGGGGTTCCTAAAGCTTCGAGGAATGAATGACTCAGCCACAGATGAAAAGGCTCCAGTATCCAGATGTGGACATCTGCCCGTGCACATCCTCCAGAGCACTTCTACAGTTTTGTTATCACCTCTGTGACATAGAGCTGGGGTTTCTGCTCCTGTTTTTGTCTCCAGGGACACACCTGGGTCCCTGATTGGGACTCCTGCAACACCCCTTCTCCCTTTAGACTACCCCTTCAGCTACCTCTGAGGACCTCACTCAAAGCCAAAGGGTCAAAAGCCCCAGCTCAGGATACCCACATTGTGCCTCCTGTCCTAAAGACACAGCTGAGGGGCCTATCAGGCATTCCTGCTTCCTGTGTGAGGACTGGGCTGTCACAAGGCAGAGCAGCACTTGTTGAATATGCTGCATGGACCAGGCCACTGTTCTCTCAGGCCTGTGTGTGGGGCCTACCCCAGTCCCCAACTCCAGATAGGGGTCCGTGGCCACCCCAAGCACTTGGCTTCACAAGCCTGCACCAGCACCTCTGTTTTGCCATTTCCTCCTTGAATACTTTACTGTGGCCTCTTATCTGTCAAGCATCCTAATCTCCTTCAAGATGTGCTCCCAGGCCATGCCTGGGATGTGGAATGGTTTGATGTCCTAACAGCCCTGCCAGAGCAAAAATGACCAGCAGGCTTGGGCATGTTACTGAGGTTACAATCAACTATTTGAACACCAGTTATGAAATTTGCAAATGGGTAAATGCCCTGTTGTGCACAGCAGCCAGAGAATCTGTTCAAAGGCAGCTCCTCAGTATGTCCGGATGGGGCCTTAGTTATAGAGCCACACAGAATACCCTGCTGTTTCATGAACCTACTACAGCAGGGAGACTCTCCTGCCAAACAGAAAATGCTAGATGATAGCAGATAAATAAGAAGAGGTGTCTACTGTGCAACATCGGAGAAAGCTAGATCCCTCTTAAAGATGGAAGTTCACTATGTTCAGGTAAACCGAGACAGCCCAGGCTACTCCAGCTCCGACAGGCAGATAAGGTTACACTAGGAATAACCCACATTCCATTCCATGCCCTGCCGGCTTGAGCTGGACAGGCCTTCCGCCCGGGAAGGGTTGGGTTTATGCCTGTCCTGGGAGCACCAGGGATGCCTCTCGGGTTCTCATGAGCAAGCTGGTGCTGCCACATGTTCCCTGGGCTCCACCAGCTTGGCATCTGTGTGTCCACACCCAGGGCAGTGGGCCCCTGCATACAGGTGCATTGCAACACCAAGAGCAGTTCCTTTCCCAACTTTTCATTTTTACTACACGGCCTTCAGGATTTTAGCAAAAGAGCCCTTTAAGAATGGGACCCATGGAACCTCCACATCCATGGAGTTCAAGATGGTCTGGACCAGGAGACAAATCTCAGCCACAGACACCACAGGTTACTCAAGTCCCCCCTCATCCCTCAGGGACCAAGGCTTCACTCCTGGGTTCAGCTGGTTGGATACAGTGGCTTCTTCCCTGGGAGAGTGATGTCCCAGAAGCCTCCTCAGCCCTCACACAAATGTGGCCAGACCTGTGAAACCCAGCTTGGGCTGGAATAGAGTCCCATATTTTTTTAAAAATTAGACTTTTTCTTTCCTAAACCTGCCTCAGGAGGCATCGAGTCTGAGCTACGGTCACAAATACAACCAATGCTCATCAGAGCAAAAGGCTCATATCACTGTTTCCTAACAGGCTGAGAACCAAATTAATAAAAAACAATGCTAGTTATAAAATAAGCATTCAAACTTAGAGAGTTTCTATTTTTACTAAAATTATTAAGCAGTTAGAAATTTAGTTTTAAAAAAATGTAACTGCGCTGCCCTCAAAGGGATTGGAAGAAATAATTCCAAATTCCTATAAACTCCAACACTCCATGGGGCTAAATAATCATAAATCTACTCTGGCTATTAACTTCCATGGAAGGATAAAAGAGAAAAAAAATCTTGCTGGAGGGATTTATCCACTAACTGCCTCCATGTCTATAAATGCTCAATTCACACAAAATACCATTACATGGATTAGTTGGAAACCATCTATGTTGTTTCAAGAACTTATCCTGGCCAAGCGCTGAGAACACAGGAGTGGGCCTGGAGTTCCTCATTTGTGTGGCTGCCCCAGCACAACTCGTGGCAGCCAGAGTTGAGTGCAAATGATTCCACAAGACCCTGGTGGGGTGAGAATGCATTAAAGGGCAAATGCAACTCTCTCAAATGGCATTATTAGCAACTAGCACATTTCATTCTCTCCATCTCTGGGAGGGAAGCCTGATAACTGCTTCAGAGATATAAACACAGAGACCTGGGTGATGTTAAAGAAAAGAAAAGCCACCCATGGAACTAGGCTCAGAAGATAAACACAAATCTGAGACCAGCTGGGCCTGTCCATCATAACCAGATCCCCTTATGTCTAAAAACAAAGCCTGTTTGCTTTGACACTGATTTGCTTAACAACTTGCTCTGGGACCAATTGGAAACAGCTCAGAACCTGAGTGGGCAAGTTATAGCTGTGGTGTGAACCAGCTGAGGTCCAGCCACAAACTTCTCCCTAGCTACCTCTGCTCCACAAAGCAAGCCTTAAAGAAGTACAGGACAGAAAACCCTCCATTTCTCAGCAGGGAACAGTCGAGCCCCCCACTGCCACTTTGTAAACCTTCCAGGGCAAAAACACTTCAATACCAGGTTCAGGTGCCAAATGGAGCAGCCAGGAGGGATCACTGAGGAACCCCGCTGTGCTGGTTCTTCAGCTGATTTTCTTTTGGTGTTAAGTCCATCCCTTCGTACTACTCTTGGAGATGTTGGGTTTGGGCTTCTGCAGCCCACATTCCTGCTTTCCTCCCTGGCAGACTTTGCCTACAGCAGATGATGGGTAGGGGAGCCTATGAGGCTGGAGGAGGAGGAAGGGACTTGTTTTTTTTGGTTTACTTCCTGTTTATCTCTGTTGGCTTCCCCTCCCTGTCTGGTTCCCCTAGCAACACTTCTTGTTCACTCAGGCAGTGTCATGGACTGATTACTCCCAGAAGAATCTGAGTTCAGTTTTAGGCTTTTCCAACATTCACAGAATCAACCACAGCCCAAACAGCTGCCCCTCCTCAAAGGCAGTGGTACTGCGCCCACAGTGGCTCTCCTCAGAGTTGGAGACACCAGCTCCAGAGAGAAGCATCCCCACCCAGAGAGAGCCCTGAGACTCAGCCCACATGAGCTTTCTCCAAGTGTCTCACTTTCAGAAAGTCTCTTTGCTCCTCGCCACCCTACCTCCAGCCTTGGAGGGGATAACTGCTTCCCACAGGCACTACTTCCATTACTAATTTTCTGTTCACTTCCTGCCTTTTCAGTTCCCTAGTTAATGATTCTTTACATTAAATTATTTCTAATAATATAACTGGTGTGACTCTTGTCTCCTGTCTGGACCCAGACTCATTAACCCACAGTTAGGTCCTGAGCATCTGTAGTGAGAACTAGAGCTTGGGGCTTTCCAGCTCCATCCAACTGTGATACTGGAGGGGGTGTACCCACCCACCCACCCACCCACCTACCTCATACATTCTGATCTGGCTTATCTAGGCCAACCTCTGCATGAGCAGGGCAAGTTCAAATGTAAAGAACATAGTGAGTTTTGTGACAAATGAAGCTTAACTGCTGTACAGTCTTGGGAGATGGCTGCAGGGACTCCTTGCTAAACATTTTAATGTTTTTCCTTGCTGGCAAGAAGGGAGCTGTATGGAAGCATCCTCATCGTAGGTTTTCGGGAGAAGATGATCTTGTTATAGTTTTCGGTGGGACTTTCTCTGGCATCTGTATGGAAGTGCATGGGTTCTGGGACAATGGTAGGACCTGTGGCTGTTGCAGAGAAAGCGCCCCATAATGATAACATGGTCTCTGACTTCATGTCATTGTACACCATTTTGCCAGAGGTCTTGGATGATTTTTTCCTTTTCAGCTGGATGATACTGGATGGCTTATTCAGCCTCAGTGCTCGCTGGCTATCCTCAAAAGCTTGAATGCATTCCAGTTCTCTAGCCTTGCTATTCTCAATGAGTCTTTTCACCATTGGGGAGGTATATGTGACATAGGCTGGCTGAGGGTCATGTTCTTCAAGCAGTTCCAGAGGAAGCCCAATATTTTCCATGAGTTCTACCAGCAAAGAGAAATTAGGCAATTTAGAGGCTCTTACATACAATGATTCAATTCTTCAAAGAAATTCAGGGTGTTGGAACTACATTTTGACTTTCTCCCAGTCATGCATAATAGCCATCCCACACCTGTATTCAATGGGAATAGAATGTAATCCAAAACTGGGGAACAGAATGACATTCCATACAGCATGTCAATTAAAGAACAGCATAAGAATAAAGAGTAGGGAACTCAGAATCAAGCACGCTTGGTTTCAAATCTTTATATAATGTCATATTGTTTAGTTCTGAAGTTCCTTTTTTCACCAATAAAAATGGTTACCATAAGGCTATTATAAGGATTAAATAAATATATTTTAAGGGTTTGGACCAGTGTAGCTCAGGGTTTGAACACATAGTCTTTGCACTTAGACTGCTGGGGTTCAAATTCCTTCTCTACCCATTTTAATAGCTGTGAACCTGGAGCAAGTATCTTAACCCTTCTAAACCTTAGTTGCATCATGTATAGAATGGTAATTAAAACAATTTCAACTTAATAAGGCTTCCTTGAAGATTAAAGTAAATAATTTATGTAAAGCTTTTGGGACAGTACCTGGCCTATAGTAATCAGTAAATGGTAACTATGGACATTTTGGCTAGGTCTTCTTGCCTGCACTCTTTTGTTTATATCCCTGTTTAACAAAATATGAGACCAAGGCTGACTAGTTTGCAGAACCAGCAAATGGTAGGTTTGAACTTAAGTCTAAAGGGCTCAACAAGCCATAAATTTTTACTGTAGCTCCTGGCCAGAAGTTTTGAGTGTTTTGGGGTTGGGGGGGCTTAACTAGAAATTCTGCCCGTTAGTTTACCAAACAACCTGTGTCTACGCAGGTACTAAATCATGAGCACAGCAGGCCTTCCTTCTTCCCTTTGCTACTTCATTCTGTCTAAAATAAAATGCCTCAAAACTTCTTTCCTGCAGCTTTTACACTCCCCTGTTTTCTCAAGTAGTGCCTACTTCCCTTGATTTTATATTCCTGTGGTTATTTCTATAGGAATTTAAAGGTTCATCTTGCCATTTCCAGCCTGAAGCAGTAAAAAGCACTGCAAGTGATGATAATCCAGAGAAGACGCAGATTAAAGTTATTCTCAGGCTGCTTCATGTGCTCAGGAGCTGGAGCTCAACTGGGGACAGATCTGGCAGGAAACAGTGGGCTGTGGAAGGTCCCATCTCCCTGCAAGAATATACTCAGACCCAGGAAGGCAAGATGTGCAACAGAACCTCTCACTAGAAAGCACACATCAGAGCTTCCAGGCACAGACTTGACTCTTCATCTCTGTCTCCTCAGCAGATACAGAATCCACATGCCTTGAAGGTCAGGGTCCTTGCTCACATCTGGAAGAGGAGGACCTAAAGTTGTCTGGGACGAAATGAGCAATGCCCTCTCTCATCTCCCTGATGTGCATTATTCCCTCAGCCAATGCAACACAAGGGACAACCTGCTGTGCCACACCTTTGTCGTTCCACCCTAAATCCTCTGACTTCAGCCAGCCCCACAGCAGAAGCCCCTTGTTAAAGCCCTAAGCCCTACCTTCATCTGTCTTCACCTTTCTTGCATTAGTCCTCTTGTTCATTTTTAGAGAGTTCTTCACATCAGAGGTCTAAATACCTTTGGAAAAATATGCTCATTAGCTATGGCCATCCCTGAGTGACCAGAGGAGAAAGCATTTTGAAGCCATCCTGGGATCCCAAGTGAAAGGGCCTCTGCCTGAGGCACTATGAGCCCACCTCAGAGAGGAGGACCCGTCTTCCACAGAGCAGGAGCTGGCTCTGCCAGTAAGCACAGGAGATCCCGGCAGCCTCCAGACCCCTGATCTGCAGGCTCTGAGCTAAAGTTCATGACTTGGTGCTGGGCAGGGCTGGTTGGGGGTTGTGTGGAGGCTGGAGCATGGAAAAAGTGAAGAAAAAAAGATCTCCACTTCCAAACCATGCTGTCTTCCCGCCCAGAATCCAAGCATGGTCATATCACTGCAAGTGGGCCAAGCTCCTGCCCTCCAGGCTACACGTCTTGGCCCTGTGCTGGCAGAGACAGCAGTTGCCCAACTCAGCATCAGGGACACCTCCCACACACACCAAACCAGGCGCAGGCAGGCACTCCTTTAGCTCTACATGGCTGAGCACACAGGCAATTGGATGGAACTGTTACTCTTGCAGCTCTCTACTATGAGGGCACATCCACCTGTAGGGCTTGTTATAGCACAGACCCCTGCCTCTTCCACCAGAGTGGCTGACTCAGCAGTGGGTCCGCAGATCCAGAGGAGGGATGGAATGCAGAAGACTTGTAAGGTTTTATCATTAATTCCCTAGTGACAGCAGATACAGGAGATCTTTTCAGTTTCTTTCCAGAAAGGGCACATCTGAGAACTTTTATGAAAGAATTGTATATCTTATATGTTCAGTTTTGCCATTTCTGTGGCCTTTGAATGTTGGAAAGTGCCACAGAGCATTTTTGTTATCACCTGCCAGCACCCAGTGAAAGAGTCTCAGGTGGGTTTTAGCAAGTTCCTAAGCAATGCTGATGGTGCTGGCCAGGGGACCACACCTTGAGAAGCATCCGTAGGAAAATGCTTCTCACATCAGGGAGCACTAGAACTACTGGGAAATGTGTTGAAACCCAGGGGGCTGGGCCCCTGGCCCATGAGTCTGACTCAGTAGGTCTGCTTTGGGTGGGGCAGGGGTGGTAGTGGTGAGAATTTGCATTTGTGTCTAAGTCCCAGGTAATGCAGCAGGTCTGAGGACCACACTCTGAGTAGCCCTAGTTTAGACTGAAAAATGATTCTCAATTCTCAACCTTCTCCTCAGTGGACTTGCTCATGAGTGAAACATTCCCCTGACATAAACAATTCCCCAGTTTTCCACACCTTTTGTCTTCTACTCAAGGAATCTTTGAGGAATACAAGTGAGTGTGTTATGGACAAGGAAAGCCTTAACTTCCACTGTATTTATAAAGTAAATTATTCACGTGTCGGTATTTTATTATAACACACCTAACAAAAGCTAGTATCTTAGAGATTAATTTATACTATTTTTTAAGTGAGTTTTTATTAAACCTACTCTGACCCAGGCTCTGCAGGGTCCCTACTATTGTCTTGGGGGAAATCTTTCATGGCAATACATTTTTAGGAGAATTCACAGTATCATTTTTCTGAGTCTAAGGAAGAAATAATGCTCAAATAATTCTCCAACCTTAAGAGAATTTTACAAATAATAAAAAATGGAAATAGAAGCATCTTACTTCTTCTAAGATCTACCATGGGACCTCAAAATTTCAGGTCACCCATCCAAGTTCCCAGTCACCTGGAGCATGTCACCCCCAGTGTCACCCAGCCCACGTCTCTCTAGCTACAGTGAAAGAACACTTGACTTTCATATTGCAGAGCTGCTAGGAATGTGTTCATACTTCACCCATATGGACAATAGGGTTACTCAGTCATACCAGATGGTGAAAAAAAATGTTTTGAGTTGGTGCTATTTGGGTAATTGTGGGTAATTCCTGTTATCCTTGCTTCTAAATTTCTAGTTAATGAACTCTGAAGCCTGAAAGAAGTCCAGTTAGTAGTAAATTGTTTCAGCATAAGCCTGCAACTGTGTGAGCTACTGTGTTGCTCAGAACCTCTCACCTTATGTCCCTGGACTCCACAACAGCCCTCTGTGGTTGATAGGATGATTCTAGAAAGTGGCTAGTTTTTCTCACACCTGCCAATGCAGGAACAAGGAAACTAGAAAACCAGGGGAGCGAATGTCTGCTACAACCTCAACACTCATGTCGGGACTTGTTTGTTTGAAAAAAAAGAAGACAAATAGTTGACATTAAGTCTAAAGACAAGCTGTGAGCTTTTATAATTTCCTTCGGCTTGACACAAAGGTTGCACTTTGTCTCTATAAGTGAAATGCAAATCAGCAGTCTACAGACAGAAACAGCATTGACGGACGGGCAGGAGGCGTTGCATTGAGGCCATGTTCACTCCACTGGGTTTTCAACCCCAGCTTCCCCTGCACCCAATCTCTTATCCCACTATTTCCAGTATCTAGTCTGATAGGCTGGGTTTAACCTAAATAAATTCAAAGAAGTGACACCTGCCTAGAACCTGACATGAGTGTGTGACCTTGATCATGATACTTAGGGCTTCTCTTATCAAACAAGATGGGGATGTGGATGAATTCCTGTCCTGCATCTCTCACAGAGGCACGGCCATTATAATTATATTTCTGGAGATAAAAGTGCTTCTAAACCAGCAATCTCTCAATTCAGTGGCACAATGGAATTACTGGGGATCTTTCAAAAATTCAAATGCCTGACTCCTACCCACAGCACTGTCATTTAATTGGAATGGGGTGTGGGCATCAGAATTAAATGCCCGGTTCTAATGTGCAACAAAACCTTGCAAATTGCTAGTTTAGAATCTAGACCAAAAACCACTGAAGATGTATGGGATATGAGCTACTTAAGAGAAGGGAAACAGGTCCAGAGATCATTTCAGTGCTTCAGCTGTTCTAAGACATGGTTCCATTCCAGCATTCTTTACTACACATACTCACATTTAGAAGGACCATGGAGCATTTCCACCACCAGTTCTTTATTCCAGAATTGACTTAGATCAAAAACTAGTGCCTTAAAGTACCGAACAAAGAAAACTGTAGCTGTGAATGATATTTTCCTGCAGAGCTAATCTCATCCTTCATCTATAGCCACAAGCTGCATCCTTATCTCAGGAAACCGTCTTGTAGAGGATTTTGTGGGTTCCAACAGGACTGATGGATGAATACACTGGTATGAGTCAACCACACTCAGATTTTAGCCCTGATGATGCTGTGAAAGTAGTGCCATTTGGAGTCTCATGATAGGCAAAGCATTATCCTAATCCAGTGTTTCCCAAGCTGTGTCCATAGAATGTAGGAATCTCTCAAGATGTTAACAGGTGTTACTCAGAGGGGAAAAATGGTCCGTGGCAAGAATTACCTTTTATGGCCACATACATTTTTTAATCCAGGGGCACTATTTACATAGTATACAGTATTGTGGACTCTAATTTTAGTAGTCCTGTCCTCAGTTGGATAAGTTTAAAAAAATGTTAAACAAATTCCTTCAGCACAGACTCCTCAGGACCTGTACTATGTTACCTGGATCTGTATCTCTTCAAAAGGGAGATTGATTTTCAGCATCCCCTACTCTCCTTTGCAGAAGATTAAAATGCAGCATCCCTAATCTCATTTGACCATTGAATTGTTCATTCAGTCATTTGTTCATTCATTCATTGGATAGGGCATCTCTTGGAACAGGTAACCAGGAAAACATTTGTATGGATTCTGAAATCTATCTTCAGCCCTTGTTTTGGACTGTGAGCATCAGAGAATGGTTATGACATAAGAGGATGGAAGGATGAATTTGCTAAGGGTATAGCTGGATCTTCAATAGCTTACTTCCTCTGAAATCAGAAGGCTGGTGCCATGAAAGTGTCCATATCAGGAAGACTGAGCCAACATGCAGACCTAATGCTCTACTGGAAACTACACTCATTTACCTCTGTTCAGCCTCTTTCCTCTCTTCTCTGGTCCAATCTGTGGGTATCTTGTCTTGCTGTGTCTCCTTCTCTTATTCCTTTCACTCAGCCATACCTAAGAGTCTTGTCTTGACCCGGAAAGAAAACCACATTTTCTGAAACAGGAAGCTGATGCAGGTTCTGTTTCACCGCTACATGTTATCCTCCTTAACCTCTCATTTCCTCCCCTGCCCTGTTTCCTTGTCTGCCCTCTGGCTGCTCCTCATTTATGTTTGGCTGAAGAGGAAGCTGCCACTTAGGCCAGAAGTATCTTGGAAAGTTTTCTCTAAGATCCAGAGAAACATTTCCGGGCATGAATCAAGCCGGTGCAGTGTGGCAGTGTGTGTTTCATGTGGTTATCTTCGTCTGGAGAGGCCCCAGTGTGTGCTCTAACCCCCCTGCCTTTCAGACCTGGGGAAACACAGTGCACACACAGACACTTCCCCTGAGCCCCACCTTATCCTCATTTTATCCACCTTTTTACCCTGCCCCCACCCCCACTGAAGCTATGGAAACTCTTGCCATAGTCCTACCTCTACCTGACAGGCTCTAGGAGGGCACACACAGATCATGGTTTGATGTGCCTTTAGCAACACTGATGCTGGGGTGCACTGGGGTTCCCAGAACTGTTAAGACAGAGGGAAATGGGGGTAGAGAGGGGTAAGTTGGCTTTCAGGAAAGAAGAGTTCTCTGGCCCCTCCTTACTCTTCCACCTCCCCTTCCTCCTCGCTGCCCCTGCCCAGACATAGGCACACTCCAAGGCAAGGAGAAATAAGCCCATTTCCACACTTTGGTAAAAAGTCAAGTTGCAGATGGAGGCAGCTTTGGTCATTGTCAGCATGTTCTGTGGTAGACTATGCCTCTTTCTTGGGGAAGCAATTATCTCTAACCATATCCAGGGTAAGGAAGTGGGAGTTTAATCAGAAGTTCCCATCATCTTATAGAGATCTAGCATCATCCATTTACCACTTATTGCAGGTGGGAGGGGGATACCCTGCTTCTTGATCATGTTCCTATTCTCTATGTATTTTCTCTAAGAATTATGTTTATGCCTTGAGAGATACCACAGTGGAAATAGAGCTCAAGTATCTATGACCATGCAGCATCAACACATTTATCTATCCATGCACACATTGAACAAATCTATATGGTGTGGGTGGGTCCTACACCCATCCAAAACACATCATGAGTGCTCCACACTCACCTCTTGCTTTGCGGTCTACCCTTGTCAGTGTCAAGTGTCCACAAGGCAGGTTTGTTTCCACTGCCAATAACAATTCAAACAAGAATGATCTCTGTCATCCTTGTCATCAGAAAAAAAAGGAGAGATGTCTTGTACATAGGCCAAACCCACTCATATCAGCCACTGTGCAGACAGGTGTTGAATGTGCCCATGTACCAGGCATGGCAGCAGGTGCTGGGGATACAGAACAGCAGGACACAGAGCCCTGGTTCAGGGAGCTCACATACCCATGAAGAAACAGGCCATAAGCTTCCCAACTCAGCCTGAGTGGAGAGAGCTGTCAAGAAGTAGGTTCAAGAAGGGAAGATGATTGTGCCGAATCTTGAAGGACAAGGAGAACGATGGACTGTGGGTGTAGTTTAAATGCCAAGTTCAATGTTTTCAAATCCCAAGTAAAGTGCCTCTGTGTTCAGGGCCCACATTTTTCTCCCAGTATTTCTTCATTTTTCTCCCAGCTGTTTCCAAACAGCATGTTTTGGCATAGGAATAAAAATGTTGAGTTGGCTGAATAAATGCCTTACAAATTCACTACAAGAAAAACCACTGGGCATTGTATACCTGTGCAACTATGAATTTAATCATATACTTGTCAAGGAATTTTAAATAATAAGTATGAAAATTCCCATTTTAAAAATGTAACATGAAAACCCATTAGGCACAAAGTATATGTAGCATATTATCTACAGATCAAGTTTTAAATTTTAATATATAATTTTTTAAACAATCCAAACAGACATAATCAGAGCAGAGCTTTTCAACCTTTCCTTCTGTAGACAGTTTGGGGTGTACATTTTGTACTAATAGGCAGACAACTAGAAATGATAAGAAGAAACAGGGAGCAAGAAATAGCCCATGATCTCATATTCAGGAAACCAAAAGTGAAAGGCTTTAGGCAATGTGAGCTCTGAGCCCCTCTCGCTGCCTGACAGCTGGCTCCTGAAGAGTGGGGTCATGAAAGTGTGTGGCCTCACTCTGTCTAATCAATCAGGGAGAGGAAGTCCCCTGGAACAATGGAGCATTGTGAACTGAGAGAAGGCATGGGGGAAACAGACAGGCATTTCCCAGGATGTGCCTCCATCAATGGGCCAGGTCATCCCCTCTTGCTCAAAAAATGTTCAAAGCACTAGCAACCCGGGCTGGTGTTTGTTTTGAAGAAGGTGATGTACATTTGAGATTTTGCCAAAAAGCAAAGAACTAAAGTAGTTACCTTCTATAGGATTCCACCATTCCATCAGCCTATCAAGAGCATGCATTCAATGTCATACACTTATTCCAATCCATGGACAAACATAAGAAAATCCATGCATCACACATTGCACCCAACTCTGGGGCAACAGATAACCTCAGATTATAATTAAAACTCCTGATGGTCAGTGATGAGTTTTCTTGAGCTGAACCAAAATCCAAATAAATCACCTCCTGAAAATTAAGAGTTTAACTGTACCTTGTCCTGACTCTCTATATTCAGACTAAGCAATAATTTTAGACCTAAAACAACTTACAAAATGGAAGTTAAACAAAAGAAAAACGTAACATTTGGGGATGAAGCAAAGGAAGGAAAGCACTGTAGATGGCCCTCAGCACTGTTAAACAGAACATGAAGTGAAGGAGGCCACATAAGGCTGTGCATGAACAACTCTCTCCAATGAGCTGAGTCACACATCTTCCCCATGGGTGGCCAGTCCCACAATTGCTAAGGGATGATGAGGAACTACACCAAATTATCTCCTTTCCTAGAAGAGCAATTAGAGCATGTGTCACATCAGTGATGGCCAGTTGTGTTCTACTGTATCTATTTGTATATGTTCTCTTAACTGAAATTATATATCAGCATTATACAAAGTCTGGACAATGCTGTCTTTTAAATGTATAACCTGTTAACCACTACACAACCATCACCTGTGTACTCTTACCCAGTTCTTACATGGTCATAGTCACAAAATGTACAAATCCTTTGAATTCATCATTTTTGCTTTAACATTATATTTTACTTTCTGATGTTCTTAAAGATTTTTTCATAATTATTATAGAGGCTGCTTAACAATCCATCAAGTCAAAGAACCAGTACTAATCATGTCTCCATTTTGGGATTTTAAAGTGTTCCCAATTTGATCCACTGTAAATAATAATCTGTCTTTTAAAATGAAAACTCATTGGAATGCTTCCACTTTTTATAAACCTCTGTATAGCAAGGTGCTCAGGAAATGTTGGCTACTGATGATTGTTGGTCTCCCCCAAAATTCAGTACTGCCAAACTCATTATGCCTTCAACCCTGGGTGAGCAGTCCATTAAGTTTCCTTATCTTTGTGGACAAAGAGCTGCTAGGATATTTGCTGCAATAACCTCTAGGGTTCCCACCAGCTCCAGGGTGTACCATTTGTCAGCGCACAGCCCATAGTGATGGGTCAGAAAATAAAATGGAGTCTGTGAGTGAATGGTTTCATGACCAGTGTGAGGCCAACATCAGGCAGAGAGCTGGAGCCAAAGCTCCCCCTACCACCACCCTGGTCATAGAAGGATTAGGGAAGATGTTAAAAAGAATCAACTACCTGTAGCCAAGACCAGCTATGTACTGGGAAACTGCCCCAAAAGTATTCTACACAACCTGATGCTTTGTTAAAATTGCTTGTGCTAGCAAGGAAATAGCAATCAAATCAATAAAATAATACTCTCTAAATTTTCAAGTTGTGGAGTCCACAACTCAAGCTGTAGAAGCCAAGTGAAGGCCACCAATGACCCTCTCCAAAGAAGAAGATGTAAAATAATCCACCCCGTTGTCAAGACATGGTGTATGGGTTGAGGAATTCAAAAAACCACAAAGTGCAAACCAATTCCCTTTACAAAGGCACAGAGAGCATGAGCCATTTGGTAAAGGGGCACTAGCCTTAATTCCCCACCCCAGACCCCAACTATAACAAAGCTATTCCAATAGTGTTGCTCCCAATAAACATCATCGGTGCTCTTAATGAGAACTCAGAGCCATCAAGAAATTGTCAAATGGGGTTAATTTTAGGGCCAAGATGGAGGCATGGGTGGAAATACTGTACCTCCTCGCACAACCAAATTTAAGGATAACAAAGATTTAGAAACAAAAACACAACCAGAACAAACAGAAAATTGAACTGTACCAAAGTCCAACAACAACAAACTATTCATCCAGACCGGTAAGAGGGGCAGAGTCGGCAGCCAGCAAAAACGGGTCCTGGCAGGAAGAGGCAGTGGTTAGCAGAACTGGGTGCAGAGGAGAAACGAGCAAACCCAGTAAGGCACACAAGGCAGTTGGCTGACCACAGACACACATTTGTGTGCAGATAAACCAGGCAGGTTTAAAAACAGTCAGTGAGACAGACTGCACAGCCCAGGGCCCTGGTGACTAGAAATAAAGCCTATAAACACTGATTGGAAAAACTTTTGGAAATTCAGGTGCTGGGAGAGGCTTCCAGACTCACAGGAGAGTTTACTGGAGAGACCCACAGGGTCCTAGAAAGTACACCAGCCCACACACCCAGGAACCAGCACCTGAAGGGTCCAATTTGCTTGTGGGAAGTGGCAGAGGGGACCAAAATATGAGAGAGAGCAGAACAAGTGCCATTGCTCTCTCTCTGACCCTGCCCCCACATATAGTGTCACAACCCAGAAACTTGTGAACACCTAAGGCTCTGTCCCTCATACATAACAAGTGCAAACAGACCAAAACATTATGGCTCAAACAGAACAAATCAAAGCCCCAGAGCCAATACATTTAAGTGACCAAGAGGTAGCCAACCTATCAGATGCACAGTTCAAAACACTGGTGATCAGGATCTCACAGAACTGGTTAATTTTGGTCATAAATTAGATGAAAAAATAAAGGCTACACGAAATGAAATGAAGGAAAATGCACAGGGAACCAATAGTGATAGAAAGAAAACTGGGACTCAAATCAATGGAGTGGACCAGAAGGAAGAAAGAAACAACCAAACAGAAAAGAATGAAGAAACAAGAATTCAAAAAAAATGAGGAGAGGCTTAGGAACCTCCAGGACATCTTTAAATGTTCCAATATCTGAATTATAAGGGTGCCAGAAGGGGAAGAGGAAGAACAACAAACAGAAAAGTTATTTGAACAAGTAATAAAGGAGAGCTTCCCCAATCTGGCAAAGGAAATAGACTTCCAAGAAGTCCAGGAAGCTCAGAGAGTCCCAAAGAAGGTGGACCCAAGAAGAAACACACCAAGGCACATCATAATTATATTAGCCAAGATTAAAATGAAGGAGATAATCCTAGAAGCCACAAAATCTAAGGGGACAGTCACCTACAAAGGAGTTCCCATCAAACTGTCAGCGGATTTCTCAAAAGAGACCTTACAGGCAAGAAGGGGCTGGAAAGGGGTATTCCAAGTCATGAAAACCAAAGACCTACAACCAAGATTGCTCTATCCAGCAAAACTCATTTAGAATGGAAGGACAGATAAAGTGCTTCTCACATAAGATCAAATTCAAGGAGTTCATCATCACCAAGCCCATATTATGTGAAATGTTAAAGGGACTTATCTAAGAAAAAGAAGTTAAAAAAAAAAACATGAACAGTGAAAGGACAGCAAACTCACAGTTATTAACAACCACACCTAAAACAAAAGCAAACTATAAGGACAGCTAGATCAGGACTGGAAACATAGAAATGAAGATCTCAAGGAGGGTTAGCAACAGGGGAGTGGGAGGAGGAGAAGGGGGGAGAAGGTACAGAAAATAAGTAGCATAGACAGTAGATAGAAAATAGATGGGGGGCAAGAATAGTATGGGAAATATAGAATCTAAAGAACTTGAGACACATGGTCATAAACTAAAGGGGGGGTAATGGTGGGGACGGGGGGTAGGGTGGAGGCTGAATGAAGGGGGGAATAGAACAACTGTAATGGCATAATCAATAAAAAAAATAAATTTAAAAAAAGTGAAAAAAAAAAGATAGTACCTTAGGGGAAACTGGGTGATGGGTACATGCAACCTCTCTGTACTATTTTTGCAACTTTCTGCGAATCTCTAATTATTTCAAGATAAGTTAAAAGATAAATTATGTAAATAAAAGAAATTTCTGTTAAAAAATAAAATAAAATGAAAACAAAAGCAAACTACACAAACAACTAGAACATGAACAGAAACACAGAAATGGAGATCACATGGAGGGTTATCAACAGGGGAGTGGGAGGAGGAGAGAGGGGTAAAAGGTACAGAGAATAAGTAACATCGATGGTAGGTAGAAAATAGACAGGGGGAGGGCAAGAATAGTGTGGGAAACATAGAAGCTAAAGAATTTATGACCCATGGATATTAACTAAAAGGGGGAATTGTGAGGGGGAGGGGAGTGTGCAGGGTTGAGGGAAATGAAGGGGAGGAAATAAGACACCTGTAATGGCATAATCAATAAAATTTAAAAAATAAAATGGTTAATTTTAATCTATCTAGAAGACAAGGAATAAATGAGTATTTTAGGAAGACCTTGAAGTTATTTTTTTTAAAAGAAAAAAATTGTCAAATGGTATCCCATGGTTTCTACTGAGAAAGCAGGGAAGTGTGGAAAAGATCCTTCTAAAGTCTGCAAGTTTCCTCCAGCACTGTGAAAGGAACAGCATGCCCTGGACTTGGGAATGTCATTATTTGTTCTCTGAGAAGTGAATGAATGAAAAGTGGGTTCATTAGTATATAACTTGATAAAAGAGTCCCCTTTTGCTCCTTTTCACTCAGGAAATCTTCTGAAAATTGATATATTAAATTACATGTAGGTATATGTCCTATTGTAAATTATTATATTGGCATCCTAAAATTATTAATCATTTTTCTTTGAGTTTGGTCAAAATTAATCATTTCCCCAAAGCTTATTACTCTATGTCTTCAGTGCCATTGGAACCTTGATAAATTAACCAAAATATATTCCTAACAACCATCTCTCTTCTAAGAGATTCTTATTTCCACTTGCCTAATAAACAAGTTCCTCCAAATGTCAACTTTTCATCAAACTTAAATTTGTTCAAAGTGAAGCTTAGTATTGATTGTCACCTTCTCCCTCTACAGACATCTCCTCTGCCTTCATGTCCTGTTTTGGTCAAAGACATCACTAGCCTTCCTGCCCCTCAGAGTAGGACCTTATTTCCTCCTTTCCTCTTATACCGAAAGTCCAGGGTTCATTCCCCAAATAGACCTTCCAACCTCTCTATTCTCTTCCTCCCAGTTTATCCTCCACATGGTTTCTGCAAGGATTATCATTTATAATTGTATTCATCCATTCATTCAACAAATACTTACTGAATGTTTATACTGTACCAAGCACTACATCAGCCATGACATTCAAAGCAGGGAAAACCAACCTAGAAAAATCTGATCATGCCACACTTCTGTTCAAAACTTATTTTACTCCCTATTGCCTATAAGATAAAATGCATATGCCTTAGCAACACTCTTCAAAATTTAGTCCTAGAAAAAATTCTCAACCTTGGCTCCTATCACCACAACTCTCTCCCTCTACATATACAGACACATGTACACCCAACATGCCAGTGACTTTAAGCACTCATCACTTGTCACACTCACCAAGCCTTTACTTCTTGGCATGTTCTGTTCCCTTTGTCTTGAATTCCCTTTTCCACTTCCCACTTGTAAGGAGCTGCATGTCCTCCAAAACTCAGAGTGTCATTCAGCCATCAGGGAATCCTTTCCTAACCCTCTCAGGAAAAAATTTGTTCTTCCCTGTGCCCTCAGAAGAAGGCAAAAATTACCCTATTCTATATATCATTCACCACATTATGTTGAGAAAATTGCCAGGGGGGAAAATATGGGATTTACTTAGAATCTGCAGTAAACTGAAGACCCTGCATTAAAAATCTTAAAAGCTGAGGATAAGAAGCTGCTGTTTGGAGACACCACTCCTTTGATATATTCCCAACACTTTCTGCCGAGATGACTTTGTCTAACCATCACCAAGGGAAGCCCCACACCCCCATCCTTGCAACAACCCAGTCCCAACAGTTATCTCAGGGGAGTGTTGTTTGTCCCCTCACAACCTCCAGCTTTGTGGACCTGGAGGTGGGTACTTGTTCCCTCCTCCTCAAGTATTCTCCAACTGTTTTCCTTCCTGCTTCTTTGCAGCTCATCCCATCAGCCTACACCAGCCTCTGGTTTACCTGGCTGCTGCCCACTTCCGGTCCCTGGCCTCTGTCCCTCAGTCACTGATGACTTCAGCTCCTGGACACTGGCTTCCTTTGCATTTTTACTCTATCATCAGTGATTTCTTCTTCATCCCATAAATGATCCACACTAGTGGATCATTCTTAGTCTGGCTTTCCTTGACCTACTTACCTCCATTAATATAATGGGGGTAATATAGCATCTAATAGATGTCTTCCTCTCAGTCTCCACCACCCACTCCTGCAGTTACTCCATTTTCCTTATCATTACCTGTAACCACACTATGTCCACAGAATCAGCTGTGAGCATCCCGTTCTGTTATCTCCTCTGTCCTTCCAGCTTACTCCCTCAAGCAGCTCCCAATCTAACACATCCTCCATTTCAATCCACTCATCCTACCTTTCTCTTACGTCCTCCCCTTTATGCCCTCATTTCTTTTTTTATCCTGTTTAAATTCCATGCTCTCTCCTTATAATCTCTTGAAAAGACTGTAACCCCTTTATGCCCCCCTCTACCACATTTGTATGAACAAGCCACAGTACTAGAAAGCCCAACTGTCAGGCTCTTCTGAGTGTGCCACCTCAGCAAATAAACATGGTGGGAAGAAAAGACAACTGTGCAGATGGGTCTCACATGAAATGGTAACAGTTGAAGTTTCTGTGCCATGTGGTATATACTGGGTACAGTCTATGTGCCTTACCTGGATTAACTAACTTAATCCTCACAAAATCTTATGCATTATATGCTACATTATTCCCATGTTACAAGAAAGGAAACTCAAGCCCATAGGGATGTTCAATAGCACATCTGAGATCACTCAAGATTTTCACTCAGGTGGTCTAGCTGCAGAATCCTTTTGTTTAATGTTGCATTCCCTTGCTTCTCTATCTCATAGTCAGTCAACATGATTAGCCCACCCTAATATCCCCCTTTTCCAAGTCTTTTCACTTTCCCACTCCCCAAACAATGATTTTAAACCAGCTCATCACCTTCTTCTCCCTCTCTCGGCTGATGTCCTTGCCCACCCACCTTGGGGGAAAGTCCAAGAATCCATCAGGAACCCCTTTGTCTGTCCATCATCACACCCACCAACTGCTCTGTGCACACTGCCTCCACCCCCCACCCCCACATGATGGTGGAGGAAGTCTCCCTCTTCTTATCAAAGACCCTCTCTCCATTGTACCTCAGGCCCCTCCTGTCTTACATTACAAGATACAATGGCCCTGGATAGAGTCAACCACTCTCACATTTTCCCAACATTCTTCTACTTGGCTTCTGTGGGCACTACATGGACCTATTTTCCTCCCACGCCACTTACCACCCTTCCTCACACTCTCCGTTGATGATTTCTGGGCTCCTTTCCATTTTATATCTTAACATGCCCCCAGGGTGACATCAGTCAGTTTGGTGGCTTTACATCTTAGGCACTTACCCAATCTTAATTCTAACCTGTTCCCTTCCCCAGTCTATACTTATATATGCAACTGACATTCATGCATCCTTGTTCGTATAGTATCTAATGGGATGTCAGACTTTTCATGGTTTAAACAGAACTCTTGACCTTAATCCTTAATATGTTCCTCTCCAGTCTTTTTTCACCCACCGGGTGTCTCTCTCTTCTCACAGAGACACTGTCACCCACAGGATTGCCTAATTCAAAAATCTAAGAGCTGCTTTTTATTCCTCTAGCTTCTTCACTTAGATAGCCAATTCATTGTTCTCCACACACCCCCACCAACCCTCTGTCATTATGTAACTTCTCTAAATCTCCATCCTTATTTCAGCCATCAACAGCTACTCATTGAATTACCCAAAGCCCAGATGGTCTCCTGGCTTCCACTCTTTTCCCTTTCAATTCTTTCTCCACAGAAGATCAGGATCACTTTCAAACATAAATCAGATTAAATCATTTTGCTGCCAATACTCCAAAGGCTTCCCATCTCGTTTATGATATAATTCAAATTGCTTACCTTGGCCTACAAAGCTCTCCTTGATCTAGCTCCTGCTTATCCTTCTAGCTAGTGCTGCTTCTCCCCATCACTCCCTGAACCAGTTACATTGGTCTTTCTCACCTTCTCAAGCACACTGACCTCATTCCCATGTTGGGGTCCTTCTCCAGCAGCTCCCTCTGCCTGGGGTGTACTTTTCCCTTATCTTCACATAGATGGTTCCTTCTCATAAGTCAGGATTCAGCCTAACTATGAATTCTTCAGTGAGGTCTTTCGTGACTGCCTAAAGTAGCCACCCATCACTACCACATCTCCTGTTTTTAATTCTCTGCACAGTACTATTCCTCCCTGGCATTCTTATGATTTTCTCATTTGTTTGGTTTTTCTTCACCAACTAGAAGGTAGGTTTCATGGGAACAGATATCTCATTATCACATTCACTGCTCTGTCCTTAGGCACATGGATCAGAATCATTAGATAAATAGATGTTACTGCACTTACCACAGCAATTTTCCCTGGGATTTCCAAGGATTATGGAAACCCAAAAATCCAGCAGGCACACACTTGTACAGGACACAAAGGAAACCATAGACTAGCTGACTTGATAATAGCCTGTAGTCATAAAGGTCAACTTGCAAAAGGTGGGACATTATCCTAATAAATATGATAACTAAATATAACTAAGAGAAGGGCCTGGGTTCAAATCTTAGCCTTGTCACTTACTGCTTTTAAATGGGCAAATCACTTCCTCTCTCTCTTTCCATTTCCCCATCTATAAAATGGCAATGGCATACTTCCTTCATAGGATTATTATGAAGATTGAATACTGAATGAGGCACTGCATGTGAAGTGCCCAGGAGAGCAACAATGCAGTAACTTAGAGCCATAACAGTCCAGGCTTCAGGCTTCACTGTAAGGAGAAGGGAAACCCTGTCTGATACGAAAAGCCCCTGGCACTTAAATGCTCTGAATTCAAACTCTTCCTTCACTCTGAGCCTCCATTTCCATTCCCACTGGCCCAACAGTGTTCCACACCCATCAAACATGGCCAGATCTGACCACCACCAGATATAGCACCTGGGGTAGCTTCCACCATTTGTCATTAGTGGATGTGACTGCTTTTCACAAACATGTATTTTCTTTTTTCAGAATGATTGTAAATTCAGATGTATGGCCCCTGCTCTCCAGTCCCTTTAGCTCTGCTTCCAGAACTGCTTCTATGATGGTCCTTCTGGGAGACCTGCAAGCCCTCCAGGTCAGCTCACCCATAACCCTTTCTGTGCCTCAACTATTTAGGACCATTTACCCCATTGTGTTACTTGCTTGGTGTGTGCCTCTCTCTCTTTCCCTAAACTGTGTTTCTTAAGGCTCAGAAGAAAGATAGTTAAATTCTAGTCTACTCTTAGCCCAGATGTTGTCTAGTTCAAGGACTAATTATGGTCCTAACCCAAGATCAGACTGAATAATGTCATTCTGGTCTCCTCTTGTGCTCACATCTCCTGCCTAGAAGTATTTGTAGGTCCCTGGTAAAGCTCTTTTCACCAGGCTTCTGAAGAAAATAGAATGAGGAAGGTAAACTTGCAAAATATAATGTAACTGTTATGAATAGTTTTGGAGAAAATGGACAGTTAAATATATAGGAAATTGTTGCCTATGGTTAAAAGAGAAAATAGCAATTATCAATTCTCTAGAGGCCAAAAAAGAGGCCTTTTGAAATTGAGGAGATATATTTAGTGATAGCTTCAAATTAATCTCTCTAGGCACAAACAAATAGCACACAGTGGAACATCGCTGCTAACCACATGGAGAATATGCATGGGTAACATGCCAGGAAATTTTGAAGTTCTGACAAAAGAAGTTTTGTTGAATCAGATATCCAAGTGAACAACAACGGCTGTAATGTGTGTCCTTGGCACAGTGGGAAGATGCATCACATACTTGTAAGTTCTGGGAAGGGCTTTTTGGAGTGTGCATTGACACCCCCTCCTAGCAGAGGCCTGGCCTTTACCATCCACCTTCACAGTTCATCAAAGAAAACAGCTCTCTCCCTGATGTTTGAGGATGATGTTGTCCTTGTGCTTCTGTGATATTACTATGCATGTATTGCAATATCTCAAGTGGGCAACTAGTAAGAGAACTAGCTAAAGTTCCTAATAAGGAAAAGCTACAAATTAAACAATCGTTTGCAATGAAGTGTAGCATAAAATTTAGAGAATCTTTTACTTAAACTTCCTCAGTGTTATTGTTCCCATATGTAAAATAGGGTCAGTAGTAGGGAGTATCTGTGGGTCACAGTGAGGATTTTTTCATGAGGTGTTCATAGAAGACATTGAGCACAGGGCCTAGGCATGTGGTAAGACCTGTTGGCTGGACTGTTCTCAACATTGATGTTACAGGACTGTGATATCCTCCACAATACTAAGTAACACAGTCTAGTTCTCAGGTCGGAGAAATTAGTAACTAAATGCATCTCACCAAGAACAGTTGAAGATGAGGAAAGAGACTGGAAGAGCAGGAGATCAGAAGATAGGCTCAGTAGACCCTGCTGCAGAATGGCTGCCATGCTGCCACCCCCACATCTCGGCTATGCCACCTCATCTGCCCTGCCTTTCAGGTCCCTACAGCCCTGTTATCCCACTCAAACCCTCTGTTTCACAAAAGGAAACCTCTGGAGACCATCTTTGATCCTGAGCTGCTCTGAGGCATCTGTGTTCACGGCAGCCACATATGTGTTCACAGGTACATGTACATACACAGCCCTGAGTGGGACATATGAATATTCCCTGGGATGAACAACAGTCTACAAACCACACACTCAGCACACACAGACATGGGCACATGTACACACACATGCACACACGTACATGTGGAACTTTGCAAGTCACAGCCACATCTTCTGTGGGGCCACCAGCTCTGACACCCCTAATCCATGCTGAATTCTGTTTCTCTTCTCAGGTTGCTGCAGCCAGGTTTAAAGTGCCTTAAGGAGTGAAACTGGACCAAGAAGTCTCCAGATTCCTACTGGAAATGATCTGCAGACTTAGGCATGCAAGCAAGGTTGAAGGGGATGCAGGGTGGAGCACAGAATTCAGAGTCAGGAGAATTGGTTTTGAAATCCAGCTTCACCTTTTTCTGTGTAACCTTGAGCAAGTTAATTTTTCCCAACCTCAGTTTCCTTGTAGGCAGGATGAAAAACAACCTGCCTCAGCAGATGTTATGATGGCATAGTTAATTCAGGTAGACATATTTCATGGCCCATAAAGATCTTAAAAACTGCCTGCCTTTGTGTGGAAGGCAAAGAATCATGAAATAATGATATAAATTTTCTTATCTAGCTTATGGCTGGGGACTCATCTTGATAACAAGAATGTTGAATAACACTGGTCGCCAAGGTGAACCCTAAAGAGAGCAATTGTTCTGGAGCTTCATTCAGAGGGTGACAAGGACCACGGAGAGTGGTCAATGTGCACACAGGCTCAGGCTCCTCTGCCTCCCTCAGAGTGGAAGTGAGATGGGGTGGGAGAGCAGATCTTATGTGTCACTAGTTTAGAAATTCAGTTATTTGCTCCTGAGAAGGCCTCAGGATGCTACGACAACAAAGTTCCAAGGAGAAAACATGGAACTCATTTCCCTCAGCCCATCACAGCCACTGGTCATCAGAATTGAGAGTCATCATGGCCCATGGACTCGCGGATACAGCAGCAACTGGGCCCATGACACCTGAGGTAGGCAGCCTCCCAGGTGGCATCCAATGACCGCCCCTTTTGGGGTTTACATTCTTGTGAAACCCTCTCCCTTTGGGTATGAGCTGCATGTAGCAACTGACTTCTCACAAACAGAATAAGATAAAAGTGATAGGATATTACTTTTGAGATTAGGTTACAAAAAATTGGGGTTCCATCTTGAACTAACTCTCTCTCTCTCTCTCTCTCTCTCTCTCTCTCTCTCTCTCTCTCTCTCTCTCTCTCTGTGTTTCCCCTTCTAAGAGGAGCCAGCTGCTATGCAATGAGCCACCCTGTTGAAAAGCTCATGCCTTAAGGAACTCAGGGAAGCTTCCAACCAACAGCCAGCAAGGAGCCAAGGCCCATAGTTTCATGTAAGTCTTGCCAATAACCACATGAGCTCAGAAGTGGATCCTCCTGCCATTGAGCCTTCCAATGGGACCCCAGCCCCAGCCAAAACCATGACTGTCCCCCATCCCTCAGAGACCCTGAGACAGAGACACACAGTTAAGTTGTACCCCAATTCCTGACACACAGAAATTATAATAAATGTTTGCTTTAAGCAACTAAATTTGGGGGTAACTTGTTTCACAGCAGGACATGACTGACACAAGGCCCTGACCAGACACTCAGGGGAAACATCCCACCCAGGAGACTGAGCTGGGAAGAGCCTTGTCTCCTGCCAGCATGGGGAGCCTCTTCACCGAGCAGTTAGTCCTTTCATCTCACCTCCATCTCCAGAGAACAATGCAATTTCTACTACAAGAAGAGAACATATGTAAGTAAAGAATTAATGATTATAAAATGCTATCTAAATGAAGCCATCGTCTAACAGTCCATCTTGAAAAGGCCGTGTGGACAGAGCAGGAGGGTCTGGGCCAGGAGGGTCAGCATCAGAGGAGGGGCAGACAAAGTGGTAAGGGGGCTTAGACACAGGGCAAGGGGTCTTGATTTGCATATTATTTGAGGAGTATAGAAAGCTGACATTTCAGTGGTTTCTTTTTAAAACTGAGTAAAAAATGTTCTTGGTATCAAAATGGCTTTGTGAAAGCAGCCAGATCAAAATTATGAGTTATATCAGGGAAGAACTTTATCCAACTTTATGAGATAAATACTCTGTGGCCCCCACTTAGTCCTTGAAGTCAGGGGGATTGTCACTGATCTTATTTTCCTGCTTGTGCCTGCACAACTTGCATGTGCTTACACATGAACACACCGCCATAAGGATTTAAGAGTTGGAGCTCAGGTTTAGACTGATGAGAGTTTCAAGGCCACCACCTGCCCCATGCCACCCTCGGATTTGGGCCATCTGATTCAAGAGGCTAAACGGCACCTACACAGAGGCTGACCATCACCAAAGACTCCACAGAGGAAAAGTCATCAGGGGGTTCACTGAGAAAGTCCCCTGGATTGCTCATCATCACAGAACATGAGAATGAAGAGGTTATTGTGCACAGTGGAAGAAAAGAGCACCTTTAGCTTCTAAGTGATCTATCTTAAAGATTCCTAAGTCTGTTGGTTTCCTGGAGCTCTCTGTGTCTTTAAAGACGCTCATGTGTCAACACTTAGAGAGAATTTTTCTCATGTGATTGGGTCTTCATTATTCATCTTCCTTGGCAATAAATCACAGTGATAGTGACAGGTTACCACCCCCCCAGCCCCTCCCACCCCCCACTCCCACACTCCCTGCAACTACCACAGTTCTGAGAGACCCAACCAGCTATGTTTCCAGCCCTGTCCCTGAGGTCAATAGACCTCTCTGTATTTCAGTTTCCTCCTGGGGAGTAATGAGGATTTGGGTGTGCCATTCTCTCTTCTCCCATCCGGCCCCAACCTGGCACAGCAGGACCCAGAAACCGGGATGCACTCAAGTTTCTGCATCCCACCAAGTGAATTCCTCATGAGCTCCACTGCTGGGTACATAGGAACAGAGAAAACACTGCAAGCCCTGACCACCAGAACTCAGTGGGTTTCTACTCCCTGCCACATTCCAGAAAAGCTGACTGTTGCCCTCCAGGCTGGGAAGTGATAAACACACAGGGAAAGTTCTGAGTAGGACCACAACAAGCCCCTCCCAGATGCAGAGCCCTCAGAGCCAGACCCACAGTCTTTCCATCCCCCGAGTGGAAATTCTAAACACAGACAGTGCCTGGATGGACCTTGCATTCACTCCCCTGCCAACTGCCATAAACCCAGCTCTGTCCTGCTGGAGCTGCAACATGCAGCCAGAAATCTGGAAGAATTTAACACCCAGTTGGTTCAGACACAGGAAAACATTGTTCAAAGTAAACACTGGAATCCCGCCTCATCACCCAGGAATGTGGAGCCAGTAGGGTTGAGATCAGCAGCTTCTCAGAGAATGCTGGCTGCATAGCTTTGCTTGGGGCTCCAGCCTGGGACAGCCAGCAGGGCCTCTGGAGCTGTTTTCCAGCTAAGACACTGTTGAAACTGGGGGGTCAGCACCTGGGGCTTCTCCCCAGGAGGGCAATCCTACCCTCAGCCTCCAGCTACAAAACCCATCGCTGCCCCACAAGACCAAAAGTACAAGCAAGGGCCTAGCGCTGACCCTGAACTTGGGAAAAGCTGAAGGCTACGTTCCTTGATGCAGCTGAGCTGGGCTCAGGAGGCCCCAGAACTTTCCATTTCCTTTGCCTGTGGCAAGCTGTAAAAGAGTCACTTTTCCTGGGGGAAGAAAGAAGGCTCTGTGTGGGAAGGGAGGGTGCAGTACCTCCAACCAGAAGACTTGTGTGCTCGATGGGACACAGCCACCAATGTTCACAGCACCTTAACTAAGACTTAACTAATTCCTTCTCTCAGACGCCATGTGCCAGGTCCCCACCTTCTTCCTCCAGCCCTGGGGAGCCGGGAGAGTGGCACTAGTGTCACTGAGACTGCATAATGGATCCCAGAGGAACATTCTGCTTGAAATCACTTGTGTCACTGTGTTCCTCTGCCTAAGCTCCACCCACACAGACACAGGCCTGAACTGAATTGTTAAAAAGGTTTCTGACAGTCAAACTGTGGGGGGGGGGGGGGGGGGGGGTGGAAATCCTGCAAGTCATGAAGGGTTCTAGGAGAAATCAGAGAGCCCAAAGACAGCCACTTGGCTGCAGGAAGCTGTGAGCAGAGTCCTGCAGATGAGGCTGTGAGGAGTGTGGGGCAGCAGCAGCAGCAGCATATCTGGGGTTGTGGGGGTTGGGGAGTGGGGTGGTTGGGTTGGCAACCTGTCTATCTGACTGACCACAGAACTCACTCACTCCTCAGCCCATGGTGTATTAAATTCACTCATTGTTGTGCACATTTATTTTTTAAAATATATTTTATTGAGTATGCTATTACAGTTTCCCCCATTTCCCTCCTTTATCCCCTTATGCTCTGCACCCCCCCCAAACCTCCAGCATTCCCTCCCCTTAGTTCATGTCCATGGGTTGTATATATAAGTTCTGTGAGTCCTCTGTTTTCTATACCATTTTTGACCTCTCCCCGTCTATTTTATGCCTACAAATTATGCTTCTTCTTCCCTGTACTTTTTCTCCCCTATTCCTCCCTTCCCTCTCCCCACTGAAATCCCTCCATGTGATGTCCATTTCTCTGATTCTGTTCCTGTTCTAGCTGTTTGCTTAGTTTTTCTTTTCATTGTTTTACTTTTCTTTTAGGTTCATTTGTTGATAGTTGTGAGTCTGTTGTCATTTCACTGTTCATATTTTTTATCTTCTTTTTCTTAGATAAGTCCCTTTAACATTTCATATAATAATGGTTTGGTGATGATGAATTCCTTTAACTTGACTTTATCTGGGAAGCACTTTTTCTGCCCTTCCATTCTAAATGAAAGCTTTGCTGGATAGAGCAATCTTGGATGTAGGTCCTTGCCTTTCATGACTTGGAATACTTCTTTCCAGCCCCTTCTTGCCTGCAAGGTTTCTTTTGAGAAACCAGCTGATAGCCTTATGAAAACTCCTTTATAGGTAACTGTCTCTTTTTCTATTGCTGCTTTTAAAATTCTCTCTTTATCTTTAATTTTGGGTAACTTAATGATGATGTGCCTTGGTGTATTCTTCTTTGGGTCCAACTTCTTTGGGACTCTCTGGGCTTTCTGGATTTCCTGAAAGTCCATTTCCTTCACTAGATTGGGGAAATTTTCCTTCATTATTTGTTCAAATAAGTTCTCAATTTCTTGCTGTTGTTCTCCTTCTGGCATCCCTATGATTCAGATGTCGGAACATTTCAAGTTGTCCTAAAGGTTCCTAAGTCTCTCTTTATTCTTTTGAATTCTTGTTTCTTCATTCTGTTCTGGTTAGGTGTTTAGTTCTTTCTTTTGTTCCAAATCATTGATTTGAGTCCTGGTTTCCTTCTTGTCACTGTTGGTTCCCTGAATATTTTTTTATTTCATTTTGGGTATCTTTCATTTGTTCTTTCATTTTTTTTAAAGATTTTATTTATTTATCTTTAGAGGGGAAGGAGAGAGGGAGAGAAACATCAATGTATGGTTGCCTCTAGTGCATCCCCTGTAGGGAACTGACCTGCAGGGAACCTGCCTGCAACCCAGGCATGTGCCCTGACTGGGAATCGAACTGCGATCCTCTGGTTCACAGGCCTGTGCTCAATCCACTGAGCTACACCAGCCAGGGCTGTTCTTTTATTTTTTGACCAAGTTCTACCTGTTCTGTGAGCATTTTGTTTACCAGGGCTTTAAAGAGCCTTGGGTATTCACCTGGGCAGGGCAATCCTATTTGCTGTGCTGTGTTGGGCCGATTTTCCTTGCAAGTCCCCCCGTGTGCCACGGATGAGAGTAAACATGACTGAGACATGAGCTGCTTGGGGAGGAGAGGTAGCCAGTTTCCCAGAGGAAAAAGGCCTTGAGCAGTGGTCAGTTTCTCAGGGGAAAAAGGCATTGAGCCCCCTCCTCCAGGGACTTTTATTGGGTTGTAATACACAGAATTACAGGGTGGCAAAGATCAAAGAAATCTGAGGGCTTAGTCTGAGTCAGAGTCGGTCAGGAACAGAGTTCTAGGGTTTCCTGCTCAAACCCTTAACATATGAATGAAAGCACTCTTAGCAGAGCAGATTTCACAGGTTTACCAGGAAGTCTTTGTGATGCCATATTTTTTGCAGAACACACTCTGGCAAGGCAAGGAGCTGTGGCCTCCCCCATCAGGTATTCAGGCTTAAGGGCATTAGAGCCAGGAAGCACTTCTCCTAGGGGACATGGGGACTCGGGCTTTGTCAAAGCCAGGGGTCGAGAGTCCATTGCTCCTTTGTCATAGCCTCCCCAAGTCCTTCCATGATGGCCTCCCAAGTGATTGTGTCTGGCCTAGGTTTCCCCTCCTCTGAGGGGTCTTACTTGTCAAGAACTTCCAACCATGCTTCGGGGGTAGGGAGAGGAAACTGAGGCAGTGTTTGCTACCAGAGACAAGCTTTGTCTCCTGCAGCTAGCATTCCAGAGGTCGTCACTCATCCTTAGCCACAGGGGGTCAAGATACAATTCCTAGAACCATGCAGAGCAGTCTACAACAGTGCTGCAGCACTGCCTATAGGTAAAGAGCCCAAGTAGAAACAATGCAGCTCGCCTGCTGGGTTCTAGCCCCTTTCCAACTAACTCTCGTGTGAGACTGGGAGTTTCTCCCACTATAGCAACCGCTGTAATCCACAGTCAGCACTGAGTCTCAGTTTCCCATTCAGTCAGCCCTGCCCACCCAGTCCACTGCGTTGCCACAGTCAGCCCCACCCACAGGGTCCGCAGCCTCCCGCAGGTTCTCTTCATCTGCCACCTTACCAGTCTGGTTGTTCTGGTTGACTATTTATTTAATTCCTTGGTTGTCAGAGTTCCATGCAGTTTGATTTTCTGGCCCTTCTTGTTGTTCATAGATTGGTTGTTATCCTCCTTTTGTTTGTGCAAGGAAGCATAGGGTTTCTACCTATGCCTCCATCTTGGCTGGAACTCATCTGTTGTGCAGATTTATTAAGTGCCTCCTAAGACCTGGGTAAGCCAGAGGGACACCATCGTCCCTCCTCTCAGAGAGAATGTGATCTGGACTGGAAGTCCCTAGGGTGGTTCTGGGCTCAGCAGCAGCTGCAGCAGCACACTGTAGCTTGTTAGAAGTGCACTTTCTCTTGCCCTACTCTGGTCTGCTAAGTCAGACACTCTGGACAGGGCCCAGGGACCTGTATTTTAACAAGCTCTCTAGGTGATGCTGATTCATTAGAAACTTTGAAAAGAAAGTTTAAGAATCACCCAATTCAGTCTGTTACCTCTTCACTGGATAATAGAGAAGAGCTGTAGGGTTAATAGTTTGCTTCTGGAAAGTCATAGAAATGGTGTGTTAATATACTCCTAGATTCAAAACACCTCTGCCAAACTGTGGTGTCATTAGAAATTTTTGTTTCCAGTTTCAGAAACACTTTGGTCACCCCTTACTAGTGGTTTCTAATACTTTATTTTAAAGAAGAGACAGGAGCCATTTCTCCACTCATGAGCAATCAAACAAGTGGGTCTCTTTTAACCTTAACTCAGTGCAACCACTCCAGCTGGGTGCATCACAGCTTCATTTGAAGGCTACTGGGAGAAGACTGTTTGCCCTGTTGCCTTTTGGGTGGCCCCTCCCCTAATTCTTGGTGGGCATCAAAGAGAATATGCAACCAGACTTTCTAACTGGGTTGATTTTTAAATAAAAGTACCAACTGATAAAGTAAATTTTCATTTGTCCATTTGGCAAATGTCTCCCATGTTGCCAAACTCAGTCATCTACTTTGTGTTTACTACTTAGCTTGTTTGACCTATTGGCTGCAATGGAACCCTCTGGCTACCCTCAAAACTCCCACTTCTGGTCCGTCATCCCACTTCCTCCTGATTTCATCACCTCACTGGCCACTTTCCCAGGCTTTGTGCTGGATCCTGCTCCTCTTCCACCTTCAGAGAGAGCAGCCCAGATACCCATCTCTTCCCCAATGGCACTATCTCTCAAGGAGACACCATCACTCTGCCCCAACTCCCACATGTGTGTCCAACCATAGACTCCTCCCCAATCTCCATGTTTATATAGCAAATTCCCTGCTGGATAGCTCTTCCTGGATGTTGTATAGTGCCTGAGAACTAGACTATTCAACACACACACATGCACACACACAAAGTATGTCTGCCCTTCACTGGTCTTCCACATTTTATTAAACAGCCTAACCAACAAACCATTTGCTAAAAGAAATAGGAACCTTTCCACTTTTCTTCATCTTCAAAATCCAACTTATCATTAAGCCATATCAATTCAGCCTGTAGAAATATCTTGAATCCATCACTTTCTCTATAGTTTCTGGCTACTACTCCTACTACCACCACTGCCAATAATAACAGTTCACAGTGGGGTGCCCATGTTCTACATGTATTAGTTCATTAAACTTTCCAACAAACCAGTGAGTTAAGTGCCACTTTTAGGCCCTCTTACAGAGGGTAAAGTTGAGCAAAGAGAGGATCAATGACTTGCTCAAAACCATACATGTCTACTGGTGAAGCCAGCATTTGGTCATGGTAGCTAGCACCAGGATCCATGGACCTGACACCATGTCCCAGTGCTGCCTCTGCATCTACAGGATACTCTTGGTGGCCCCTAAACTGGCTTTCCACTCCCACTCTTGTCTGCACACAGCAAGTCCTTGAATAATGTCATTTGTTCAATGTTGTTTCATTATAAAGTAAATTAGATGCCAAAAACTTAACTCTTGTTTATATCAATTAGCCTAAAACCAATTTCATTACATACATCAGTTGCTTAAAGTCACAGATCCCATCGTTGACCATAAGTGAGGACAATTTATTTTATACACCCAATAGCCAGAGTGCCCTAACATGGACCAGTACTCAATTGCTCCCCAACCTAAATATTTCTCCCCAACAGTTTCCACATAGTCCTTAGAATGAAATCCAAACTACTGTCATGGTTACTCTGTCTACCTCTCAGATCTCTCTCTCCCTCTGTTTCTTTATTTCAATCAGATTGCCCCTCTCCCTGTGTCCTCAAACCCACCAAATTCTGGCTCGTCCCCCCTCCTGAAACAACCTTCCTCACAGGTCTCCACATAACCAGCTTGCGGTCATTTAGACTTTAGCTCAGTTTCACCTTCACAAAAAGGCTTCCTCTAACTTCCTACTCTAAACCAGCCAGTCAGTCCACCTCTATTGTAAGTGAAATAAGTCAGACAGAGAAAGACAAATACCATATGGTTGCACTTATATGCAGAATGCAAAGACCAAAATAAATGAACAAACACAATAGAAACAGACTCATAGATACTTAGAACAAATTAATGGTTGCCAGAGGGGAGGAGGGTTGGGCTGCTGGGTACAAAAGGTGAAGGGACAAATAAGTACAAATTATTAGTTACAGAATCCCCACAGGGATGTGACATATAGCACATGAAATACAGCCAATAATAGTGTAATAATTATATAAGGTGCCAGGTGGGTACTGAAAATATCAAGGGGAACACTTCATAAAGTATATGCTTGTCTAACCAGTATGCTGTATACCTGAAACTAATACAAAATAATATTAAACATAAACTGTAATCGAAAAATAAAATTAAAAAAAAAAGATTAAACTTAGCATAATATACTCCGAGAACTTCAAAAATTATGGCCAACAGGCATATAGGTGGAGAGAGGGGATGGCAGGGAGGAGTGCATGTGTGAACAAAGGTGGAGGCACACCTTGAAGGGCCCTACCTTGGGGTCTGTGCTCCCTATTTCTTCTGCCCACAACATTCATACAGGAGAGTTGTCTCATAACCTTGTAGGCATGATAGTGACTGTTGAATGGCTTGCAGCAGGGAACAGCACTATCAGCTTTTTCTTCATCTCTGTAGCAGAGACCTATACCTGTCCACCAAGGATTTGTACATCACATCCTTTGCATTAGCTTGATGCTGGGAAGCAGTTGCCCAGCCAAGAATTCGATTTCCTCCACTTTTCACCTAGGTAGTCTTGTGTCTGAATTCTGGCAACCTGTGGACCTGGCCCATGAACACTCCAATGTGACCCTTCATTCCCTAACTTTTTCTCTGCTCAGAAACCTGAAGTAAAGGAATCTAAGTTCCCAGGACACTGCAGAACCACACAATGAAAGGAGCCTGGATCCCTGAATCACCACATGGCAATGACCACAAAACAGCCAATTAAATTTTTCTTCTAATCTGTTCCTGATATGTTGTTGTGGACAGCTCTGCCTGGTTTCAGGAATTGTAGCTCTACCCCCCGTGGCTAAGGATGAGTGACTGACCTTTGGAATGCGAGCCACAGGAGACAAGGCTTGTTTCTGGTAGCAAATGCTGCCTCAGTTTCCTCCCTGCCCCCTAAGCATGGTCCAAAGCCCATGACAAACAAGTCTTCTCACAGCGAGGAGCAACCTAAGCCAGACTCGATCACTTGGGAGGCCTTCATGGAAGGACTTGGTGGGGGGGGGGGGGGCTGCAACAAAGAGCAAGCAATGGACCCTTGCCCCTTGGCTATGTCACATAGCTCGAGTCCCCATGTCCCTTGGGAGAATCGCTTCCTAGCTCTAATCTACTTAAGCCTGAATACCTGATGGGGAGGGGTGTAGCTCCTTGCCTTGCCAGAGTGGATCCTGAGGAAAAAAATCTGGCATCACAGAGAATTCCTGAAAAACCTGTGAAACCCACTCTGCCAAGAGTGCTTTCATTCATATGTTAAGGGTCTGAGCAGGAAACCCTAAAGTTTCTGCAAACTCCCTTCCTGACAGACTCTGACTCAGACTAAGCCCTCAGACTTCTTTGAAATATCATCTACTGTTTGATCCTTGCCACCCTATATTCCTGTGTATTACAATCCAATAAAAGCCCCTGGAAGAAGGGGCTCAAGGCCTTTTTTTTTTTTTTTTTTTTTTTTTTTGAGAAACTGGCCACCCCTCCTCCTCAAGCAGATCACATCTTGGTAGTATTTACTTTCATCCGTGGCAGATGGGGGGACTTGTGGGAAAAGTCACCCCCACAATATGTGGTTTGTACCATCACCTGAGGAAATCTTAATAAATACCTATGGTCTTGCTATAATAATGGGCTGGAGACCAGCAAGGCTGGAAGAGGGAGATCAGTAAATAAGCTGTTTACCAACTAGGAAAAAATATGAGAAACTAAACCAAGTTAATAGCAATGAGAATGAACATAGGGGGACAGAATATGATCACTACAGGGATGGAGAGACAGGGGTCTAGGATGATACTTAGGTCTCTGAGTTGGGTGGTGAGATAAGCAACAGAGAAGAAAAGCCAGTTTGGGGAATGGTGCTTCATTTCATTTGGGGAATTGTAGAAATCCAGGTAGTATACCCAATGA
Source organism: Artibeus jamaicensis (assembly GCF_021234435.1). Classification (NCBI taxonomy): domain Eukaryota; kingdom Metazoa; phylum Chordata; class Mammalia; order Chiroptera; family Phyllostomidae; genus Artibeus; species Artibeus jamaicensis. Next base: position 277,022 of record NW_026521968.1, on the reverse strand, counting down.
GCAACTGTTCATAGGAATTTGTTATCTAAGGACATGGCCATGGTTATAAATATAGATTTGGTTAATAATGAGGACGAAGACTGTCATATATCTCATTTGCTTAGAATGAGTTGAGAAAAAAGGATGATAATTGAACCATGACTGGGCGGAATCCATCAGAAGGAAGGAGGGAGATCTGGGAGAGTAGTCTCAGAAAGCCAAAAGAAAATACCTGCCAAGTAGACTGTGGTATATAAAAATTTTTCTTAAAGATTGTTTTGTCATTGTTCCCTTGCTGGCACAGAGCTTTGAACACCTTTGGGATTTATTGCCATTTGTATGCTAATGAGAAGGCTCATGGGAGCCTTGGACAGCTTCAAAAAGGGTGCTCATGGCCAGAAAGACTGGCTGTGTGATTAGAGTTAGCCCCACTCAAACCTCCATGGAGGGGAGAGGAACCAGCAACTGAGTTACTCATTGGTGGCCCGTGATCTAATCAATCATGGCTACATGATGAAACCTCATAAAAACCCCTATGCACCAGGGCTCAGGGAGCTTCCTGGGCTGTGAACATATGGGCATGTGGGAAGATGGCATGCCTGCATGGGCACAGGAGCTCTGTGCTGCCCCATCTCTTCCATTTGGCTCTTTCTGACTTGCAGCCTTTATAATACGATGGTAAATTTAAGTAAAGCATTTTCCTGAATTCTGTGAGTCATCCTTGCAAACTATCAAATCAGAGGAAGGAGTAGTGGGAACCTTTGAGTGTATAGCCAGTTAAAAGTACAGGTGCCTGTGAGACTTGAAACTAGAGTCTGAAGTAAGGGAAGTCTTGTGAGACTGAGCCCTTAAGCTGCAGAGTCTATGCTAGCTTTGCCTTGTTAGTGTCTGATTTGAATTGAATCGTAGGATCCCAGTTGGTGTTTGAGAATCAAAGAACTGGTTGGTGTGAAAACATCACACATTTGTTGTCAGAAAAAGTGACATCACAGTGACAGATATGTCAAGAGCCACAGAACCATCAAGAAACTCAAGGACTAAATGAGCCCATTGAAGTTGACACTAGAAAGACGTTTAGAAGGGTAAATCCATTAACAGACAGGATGAAAGCCAGAATTTGGAGAGCTTTGGAGATCATGGGGAGGGCAGCAAAAAAGGCAACTGGCTGCAAAAACAAATCATAACAGAAGCCTATATGGGCCAGCCCGGCCTCAACATGGCTGATGCTTCAGTCCACTTTCTTGTTACTGTAAACCTGTGAGAGAGTGCCTCATTCTAGAGAGTGGCCAATGAGCCTCAAAAAACTCACACAGCTTTTTCAAAATCCTGCATTTATTAAATGTTGAAGTTAGAATTCAAAATCAAGTCAGTCTGATTCTAAAACCATTGTTCCTAACTAGAATGCTATGATTATACATGTAGAAACCCAAACAAACATACAAATAAACTATAAAAATTAGTGAATTTGGCAAAGTTGTTAGATATTAAAACAACATATCAAAATCATTTGCATTTCTAAATATCAGATATAAACATAAACTAAAAAGTCTGAAATGATGCTGTATACAATTACTTCAAAAATATCAGTTATAAATGTATCTAACAAAAATAAAAAATCTGCCCCACAGAAAATTATACATTATTGAAAAAACATCTTTAAAATTTAAAAAAAATGAAGAAATATACCATGTTCATTGTAAAAATGTCAATTCTCCTAAAACTGAGCCATAGAGTCAATAAATTCTTAACCAAAATTCCAACAGGATTGTTAGTAGAGATTGACAGACTGATTTTAAATTTCATATAGACATAAAGAGCTAAGAAGAGAGAAGGCAATATTGAAGATGAACAAACTTGAAGAATATATTATGTTAGATTTTAAAACTTATATCCCAAGTAATTAAAATAGAGTCAAATTGTTGTGAAAATAGATAAATAGACAAATAGCATAGACAAGAAAGCTCAGAAAAGTTTCCCTATGGCTCAGCAAAACAGTGAACAAAGGACAGTATGTTCCACAAATGGTGCTAGATCACTTGAATATCTATATTAAAAAATTACATTTAACTCCTACCCTGTTATAAGATTTTTTTTTAAAAAGTCTAGGGGCTTTGTACTCATAAATATTTATGATGTTAGAACTAAACAATAAAGCTTCTAGAAGATAACATAGAAAAATATCTTCATGTAACCAGGTTAGAAAAAGTTTTCTTAAAGTTAAGAACTTTGGTTCACTGAAATACAATTGAGAAAATTAAAAGGCAAACCTCAGTATTGAAGTTTTTGTACTCTATATAACCAAAAAAGGCTTATATACAGAACACATTTTAAATTTAAAAAATACCTACAATCAAATTTTAAAAAATCAACATAGAAAATTAGTTGAGAGACTTAAATAGACTCATCACAAAAGATGATATCCAAATGGTAAAATAAACAAATGAACAGATACTCAACCTATAGGGAATTCATACTAAAACCACAATAAGACACCACTATAGCCCCATAAGAATAGCTAAATTTTTTAAACTTACAATACCAAGTGAAGAGAAGATATACGGCAATGAGAATGCCCATAAAACCGCCAGTGAAAACGTCAATTGAAAATCATCTACTAAAGACAAATATACACTCACTCCATGACCAAGCAATTCCACACCCAGCTTCAGAAATGTGTAACATGAAAATGCACCCTCAAAAATGTTTATATCTGCATTACTTATAGTAGCCAAAAACTGGAAATAACCCAAATATCTACCCCGAGTGAAATGGACTGTACAATAGAGTGGAATGAACAGTAGTGTTGTCATTAAATGGAACACCAGGCAGCAATGAAAATACAAGCTGTACCTGTTTGCAACCACAGTGAGTCTCACAAACATCATCCTGAGCAGCAGTAGTCAAGCAAACCATGGCATTTAGGGAAACATTTCCTGAGGGTGTTATTACCACAAATTCAGGAGAGTAGACACCTTTGAGCATTAAAGAAGAGGTGAGTAATGGGAGTGAATGGGGGGTACAGGGGTCTAGCAGTGCCCTACTTCCTAACACGGGAATTACCAGGTGTCCACTTTTGATAAATCAAAAAGATAGAAATTGTATGCCTTCATTTACAATGTAATTTCACATTTAAAAACAATTTAAAGATACAAGGCTGGCAGGGCTGGGGCAGAGTGGGCAGGGATAAAGCAAAAAATCCTAAAAAAATAGAAATGAAAGACTGTGTAGAAGAATTTGGGGAGTTACTTATAACCCAGCCACTGTTAGAGAGCATGATTGTAGGGTAACCAGTGGGCAGGGTTTGGGAGCATGGTGAATGTGGGTGTATGTGTTCAGAATACTGTTGGGAACTGCCCTGCTTGGTTTCAGAAGCTGTGACCCCCCATGGCTAAGGCTGAGTAAGACCTTGGGACCATAAGCCATTAAGGAGACAAAGCTTATCCCCCCAGCAGGGATGCAGCCTCTGCCCCCTTTACTTCACCCTGCTTGGCTCCAGGTAGATGACTGGTTAGCCACTGATAGGTAAGATTCCTCAAGGGAGGGATGACCCAAGACAGGCGTGGTCACAAAGGGGCCATCAGGAAAGGACTTAGGGGACTATTGGAAAAGGACTATGGACCCTCATCCCTCAGCTTTGTCATAGCCTGAGTTCTCATTCTTGTCTGCCAGAAGTCTCCTAATCTCTTGGTCGCCTTACTTCCCCCACTTGACTTAAGCCTGAAGCAATGCTGGAGGCAGCTGTGGCCCTGTGCTGGGATGGGTGGTTCCCCAAGGTGATCAGGCCTAATAAAGAATGCATAAAATCCTGTGAAACCTGCTTTGACAAGATTGCCCTCAATTTAAATGATAAGGGTCTAAGCATAAAACAAGTTTGTTTCCCAAAGTTTTATGGCCCTTTGGCTATCTGATCCTGACTAAGAATAAGCCCTCATTGTTTTTTAATGTTATCTGTTGTTTGATCATTACAGCCTGACAATGATTGATGAGCTTTATGTATACACCCTGTATTCCTATGCAAATTAAACCCAATAAAAGCCCATTGAGGAACAGGCTCAAGGCCCTTCTCCTCTCAGAAATTGGCCACCTTTCCTCCCCAAGCAGATCATGTCTTGGTAGACTTATTCTCATCCACATTGGACCAGGGATGCTCTGTGGTACCCTACCACAGAGTATGAGGGTATGTATGAATGAGAGGGGGTGTGGGTGTTGAAAGGTGTGGGTGTGTATGGGTGGATGTGGGTATGGGGGAGTGAATGTGGGTGTGGATGAGTGTATGTGTGGGTGTGGATGAATGCGTGTGGGTATATGTGATGTATGTTTGGGTGTGCAGTATATGTGGGTGGGTATGTATGAGTGTATTGGGTATGCATATGAGCCCATGAATACTGGGTGAGTACTTGTAGGTGTCAATTAGTGTGTGCATGTGTGTGTTTGGTTGCACTACTATGAGTGTGGATGTATATGTGTGGACATGTGGGTGTATGCATGGGTATGTATGTTGTCAGGGGTGGTGTGTGAGGGAGAGAGATTTTCTTTAGCATCAGTGAGGAGAGACTTGGACTGAGGCTGTGGGAAAAAGAGAAGACAAAAGATAGGATTCGGTGGAAAAACACAGGGCACTGAGATTGGGCAGTGGAGTCTCTGAGGGTGAGTGAAACAATGGCTCATGGGACCAGGCTGGGACAGTGTCTGAAGATGGACTGCAGGCAGCTCGCATCTATCCAGTCAGGGGACTTTAAGCTGTAATTAGCAAAATGGCCCTTGTCTCTCTAAGGGCGAAAGTATCTAAAATAAGAACAAAATCATTCTGTCCCATGTTCCTAAACACCTTAAGAATTACAAAAGTAAAATGAACACATTTTTATTTTGGAAATAAACAATGAAAATTGACCATCGAAGTAGGCCAAGTCTTTCCCAGGCAGCAGGCCTGACCTGCTTGCTACACATTCCTAGTGTCTGGTTGCAACTCACTAAAACTTGGCAAACCTGTCCTCCCTTTCTCATTGGACTTCCTGGCTCACCCCAACAGCCCACCCTCTGTGAGCCCCAGATTCACTGCCTATCTTTTCTCTGCAGCTGACTACCCACCCAGCAGTTTAATGAAAGTCACAGACATGAAGTTGGCCCATTCAACTTACAATACCTCCTCAACACTTTCCTCTGAGCTTGTTTTCATGCCTATCTATCTGTCCTGTCATCAGAGAAGCAGTACCCTGAGGAAAACTGGGACTGGAGAAGTCCCTTGAGGTCCTGGGGAAGAAATGGGGCAAGGGTCATGCTGAAGACTGGTAGCTGCTAGAGAGGTCTGAACTGAGATGCATAAGCTGCCTGAAGTTTGAACAGTGAGGGGCCAAGTGAGCATCAGCCAAACAATATGAGAAAGTCAAACACACAATAAAGTCAGAGGTCAGACAGGGGCCAGGAACTAGGAACCCAACACCATATAGGAATATGGCACAGGAGTTCAAGCTTGTACCTTGGTGTGCTAGGTTCAAGTCCTGGTCCTGGCATTTGCCAGCTGTGTAACTTTTGGCTGGTTGCTGACCTCTCTTGACCCCATTTTTCCCTCGTAAAGTGGGGATTGGATGGACATGGGGATTGGCATAGGAATGGGGATGGGCATGGAGATGGGCTTTGCGAGGGTTAGGAGTTGGGTTTGGAGATAAGGATGAATGGGGCGTTGGGCATGGGCAGTGGGGAAGACCCCTGTCTAGGCAAGCCTTCAAGTGTGACTGATACATCTATTTCCCAATAGATCCGAATCCTGTAAAAGACAGTTAAGCTACTGGCCTAGGCTTTGCACTGGCACAAGTCACATGAGGAAACAAACCTGCACATGTACATGAGTAACAATGTGAACCTCATGAGTGTCTTCCTTTTCAAAGCTTGCTTATTCTGTCTGCTACTTTGCTGGTGGAGTTTCCTGACAGTGGCAGCACTGGGTGCTGGGGGGCTTGGCGGCCTCTAGGCTGGGTAACAAGTCTGGGGATGGAGAGCAGTTGTGCTAATGCCTGTTTTGTGCTCTTGCTCCCACCCTCCTCAAGTCTCTCCCATGCAGCCTCACTCCCTGCCACCTCACCAGCATTTCCAAGTTCTTTCTCCACTGTCCCCTCCCTTTCTGTTTTCAAATATTTCCAAGTCTCTCTCCTCTGAAAAAAATTTTCCCTTGACCCCAATTTTCCTCCCTTCTTTTTCTTTGCTCTACCAACATTTCCCAGGGAGTGGCCTGCTCTTTCCTTCACTCTTCAAGGTCTGGCAGCCTGGTGTTCATCCTTAGAACTCTGTGACAGTCACTGGGCAACCAGGAGCAGGAGGCATAGCCATCAGGGGTCTCTAGAAAGTATAGGTGTGCAGGCACACGTGTATACACACACACATAAACTACAGACATAGACACATTGGTACACACAGAAAAGACATATAGGCACACACCAATATAAACACACATAAATACATGGGCACACACAAATGCATACACACAAAGACACATATACACAGCCACAGCCACAAGGCAGACACACAGAAAAGACACATAGACACAAACACACATGTACATCCAGGCACATGCAAGGAAATACACCATATATATAGGAACATGTACACAAACCTGCACATACAGTCCACAGAGACCATGTAGGCATGAGTGCACAACACACACAGGTTCACATATAGAAATACAGATGCAATCACACACACACAGGGACACACACAAACATGCCACACATGCACATACACACAGAAACATAACACTGATTTACAAACACACAAGCACACAAAGACACATCGGAAACACACACAGATATGCACACTAACCCATGCAATGCAGGGTCTCTCAGTTTGTTTACAGGAGATGAGGAGGAAGCTGCAGGGCCACCTACTGCTCAGCCTGAGGAGTCCAGACCACTAGTGGCAGCAGCTACAGGAGGGCAGCATGAGGATGCTAGAACTGCCACACTTAGGGTAAACCCAGGTTTTATGGGGCCTGAACATTCCACAGCTGGAGAGGAAATCATCTCTGCACCTTGCTAAAGTCCCAGCTGTAAGCACTTGTAAGACATCTCTGAAATAACATTAACTGAGAAGGAGAGAGGGAAGGGCTTATCAGGAGGCCTGGAGGCAGACTGTGGCCTTGCTACTCAGAAGGTCAACACAAGACAAACACAAATATAAACACACACACATGTACACAATGCACAAGCACATAGAAACTGGAGCCTTCTCTCTGACTGCAGTCAGTGAGCCTCTTCCAGACATTGAGCACAGTCTGTACTTGAACCCAGGAACTCGGGCTTCCCATGTCCTTACCCTTCTTCACCTTTGTGCTTCTCTCCTACTGACTCAGTGTAGCTCAAACAAGAGCAAAACCAGAGCTGCCAGCACATGAGAGTAGGTGGCCTCTGTGGTCTCAGGACCCAGAAACACCATCCTGGGCCATGCCTAGGGGATGGGCAGAGGGGAGAAGGGCAGCATCTTCTCCTCGAGAAGAGAGGGTCTCCTCTCCTCACTCCCCCATCTACACGGCAGTACCTTCACTGGTCATACAGTTTATGACTTGTTCTTACTGACTGTTCTTAATTCTTTTTCTTTTTTTTTAAACATTTTTTTATTAATTATGCCATTACATTTGTTCTATTCCCCCTCCTTTCCCCTCCACCCTGCGCACCCCTCTCCCACCATTCCCCCCTTTAGTTCATGAACACGTGTCTCAAGTTCTTTACATTCTATATTTCCCCTACTATTCTTACCCTCCCCCCCATCTATTTTCTATCTACTGTCTGTGCTACTTATTTTCTGTACCTTCTCCCCCCTTCTCCTTCTCCCACTCCCCTGTTGCTAATCCTCCACGTGATCTTCATTCCTATGGTTCACCCCTGATCTAGCTGTCCTCTTATATCTTCTTTTTCTTAGGTAAGTCCCTTTAACATTTCATAGAATAAGGGCTTGGTGATGATGAACTCCTTGAATTTGGTCTTATCTGAAAAGCACTTTATCTGCCCTTCCATTCTAAATGAAAACTTTGCTGGATAGAGCAATCTTGGTTGTAGGTCTTTGAATTTAATGACTTGGAATACCTCTTTCCAGCCCCTTCTTGCCTGTAAGGTCTCTTTTGAGAAATCAGCTGACAGTCTGATGGGAATTCCTTTGTAGGTGACTGTCCCCTTAGCTCTTGCTGCTTCTAGGATTCTCTCCTTCATTTTAATCTTGGCTAATATAATGATGATGTGCCTTGGTGTATTCCTTCTTGGGTCCAACTTCTCTGGGACTCTCTGAGCTTCCTGGATTTCCTGGAAGTCTATTTCCTTTGCCAGAATGGGGAAGTTCTCTCTTATCATTTGTTCAAATAGGGTTTCCACTCGTGACTGTTCCTCTTCCCCTTCTGGTACCCCTATAATTCAAATGTTGGAACGTTTAAAGATATCCTGGAGGTTCCTAAGCCTCTCCTTATTTTTTTGAATTCTTGTTTCTTCATTCTTTTCTGTTTGGTCATTTTTTCCTTCCTTCTGGTCTACTCCCTTGATTTGAGTCCCAGTTTCCTTTACATTACTGTTGGTTTCCTGTGCATTACCATTCATTTCAATTAGTTTAGCTTTCATATGTTTCTCTAATTTGTGACTATAATCAACCAGTTCTGTGAGCATCCTGATCACCAGTGTTTTGAACTGTGCATCTGAAAGTTTAGCTATTTCTTCATCACTTAGATTTATCGGCTCTGGGGCTCTGAGTTGTTCTTGAGCCATTTTTGGTCTGTTTGTGCCCGTTAAGTATGAGGAGCGGAGCCTTAGTTGTTTACCAGGACAGGGCCACTCAGGTCGTTGGTTTGTGACGCTGTATGTGGGGGCGGAGTCAGAAAGGGGGCAATGGCAGTCCTCTCCACTCGCCAGTCTGTCCTACCGCCCCGGTCTGTTTATCCAAGCGGAAATGTGCGAGCCCCCCGCCCTGCACCGTGCGGTCTCAATGCTCACCTCTTCACTGTTTTATCTGCACGCAAATGCTCCACCAAACACAGACAGCCAGCTGCGCCTCTTCCCCTTGACCACCCGTAGCCAGCACGCACCACACCTGGGATCTGCGCCTTTGGCTGCTTAGAGCTCCACCGGGTCGGGGATCTTTTTTGCCAACCCGCTCCACTTCTGGCTTTGCTCCTCTCACAGGTGTAGCTGAGTATTTCATTGTCTTTGGACTCCGTATTGTCGATTTTCTGTGTGGTTTGATTATGTTTATTATTGTTAAAACTTTATTTTTACATTTGGTTGTGTGCGGACGCAAGGTATTTCCACCTACGCCTCCATCTTGGAGGAAGTCCCCTTAATTATTTTTCAATAAGCAACTTCCATATACATTATTACTTAAAAAAAATCTACTGCTCTGTGGCTGTTGATGATCATCCCTGGAGATTCCTGTAAGTGCTTAATAGAGAAGGTACTTACCAGAGCTAGCTTAGCATTTCTGTGGTGTATAGCTCCATCCAGATGCCAGGCAGCCCTGGGGAAACTCAGTACAACCCTTGCCCCTCACTGTCTGGGGTGAAGTGTGGGTACACTGAGTGTGTTGGTTTTCCTGTTTGTCACTCTGACTGCCCTGTGGAACCACCTGACTGTTTTAAAGAACCAAGCCCTGTACAGACAAAGTTCCTCAGAATCTGGGAGCTCAACCATGATGTTGGTGTGTTTCAGAGCCCCAGGGGGGTGTGCAGCAGAATTGGAACCACTGGAGGAAAATGTGGAGGCTGGCAATCATCCACAAGGAGAAGGCTCCCATGGGGGGTGTAGCCTCCTGGTATTGGTCCCTGTATTTTTATTTTCACCTTGGACTCCCCTCATGGTGACACCTGGTGTTTCCCTGAAATAGCATCCCACCCAGACCACTACCTGAGAGGTTTCTGCGATTCCCATTCTTCCTTCAATATTCTGGCACTTCTCCTGCCCGGTGCTTATGTTTTGTCTGGAAACATCCCAGTGTCCTTGATCCCACTTCCCCCTTTGTGCTGGCTTTGCTGCTGCCAGCCATTCTCTCTCTGCCACCCCCTGATGGTTGAGGAGCCTGAAGTCAGGAATAAATGGGGGCATTGTGACATCAGCTGTTGCCACACTTCCACCCCTGAACCCTCTGGCCCTGTTCTATTCCTCCTCTGATCCCAGCCTGACCCAAGAGTGCTGTACTCAGACTCTGCTGTTGGAACAATCCCTGCTGCCACAGTGAATGCCTGTTGATGACTAGGCCTCCAACCAGACACTGCATATCATGATCTCATGTGAGATCTCTAATACCAAAAGATTGAATGACTCAAGTTTACCTCATTTTAACAAACATTTATTCTGCATCAGCCCTGGCCAGGTACAGAGATGGATGAGACCTGGGGTCTACTTGTTTAGTGCCAGAATCACCTACAGAGCCTATTAAGACCCAGTTTTCTGGGTCTCACCCCATAGCTTCTGATTCAGTAGATCAGGGATGCTGCTCAAGGTCTTTCTAACAAGCTCCTTTCAGCATTCTCCTGAAGCCAGATGCTCTCTGGATGAGCAGACGAGAACTGCTGTCACCAAAAAGCTGGTTGGAATCAGTGCCTCCCCTTGCAGTGGCTGGTCCACATTTGCAATGGAACACACGTGCACCTGCCCTCACCTGCAGCCCCAACTCTGAAAAATCCTCCAGGATTCTAAAAGGATTGGATGGAAGCAGGCTGGGAAGTATGGCCTTGTAATTGCAGGTGGCAACTTGGGAGCATCCTGGAGCTGGGCAGAACTTCGCTATTATAGAGTCATCACACCCTACTGATAATTCCTCTGAAATGCCCCCCCCCCCCAGTATCTACCATCTCAATCCCACACCACCGCTCTAGTCCCTGCTCCTACCTGTCCAGCCAGGAACCCAAAGTCTCCTGACCTCTCTGCAACTAAAGCCAGCACCTCATCCTCCTCAGTATCATCAGCAACTTCTCATTGTCTCCTCTTCTTCAGGGTTCTCTGGAATCCAGACAGAGGTATACACTGGAAAAAGCCCAGAGTGAGAAGGCAGAATGTCTGTCTCTTTGTTGACACGTTAACACAAAGCGATAGGAAAATATACCCAAAAGCTTCCCCAACATGAATCTACCTTTCCTTACTGCCTATGAACCAGAGCCTCACTGAGACCCTTCCTCATCACTATTTTTCCCCCAAAGGCTTCCTCCTTCTTTTCCTCCATTCTCACCAGAGCCCAGGCCCAATTCAAATCCAGTCCCACATTCCCTTTATATCCTTTCTCATGCTATAACTCCCATGCCAGTGGGGCTAAGCCCCTAGTCTCTTCTCAAGCAACATGGAAGACACTCCGAACAAGGGACAGATACACACTTGGTCCATGTTTGGAGAAACTGGAGGGTGTGCTTGGGCAAGGGAGGAGAGGAGGTCCTCCTCTCCTGGCATTCTCTCCTGGCCTGTATTCTCTCCTGGCAAGTAGAGGAAAATTGTGGACTTCTTTGTGTACACAGGCCAGAGACAAGGATGGGCTTCAAGTGTGGGGATGGCAGCTGACCTACCCAATAGTTTTACAGGAATGTCCAGAAATGTAATGCTTAAAGCTCACCAGAGTTTGAAGTGACTCTGAGGCTGCTTGCAGGCCTAGGACTGCAGGTGACAGGGGCCAGGGCCCAGCTAGGAGCCAGACGTCTGCACCCGCTGGTTACAGAGCAGAAGTGACATTTGGGGATGACATCAGCCCTGCCACCTGAGAGCACACAGGTGCTTCTGTGGGAGGCCATGATGCTAATCACCTTCGTGTCTGTGTTGTTCGTGGAGGGACTCCAAGCCTTGAAAAGAAAAACTACAGCATAGATTACGTTTGTCTCTCAGGGCTCACCGAGCTTTGTTGGCTTCAAAGAGATGCAGGTTTCCTTCTCCTGTAGGCAACAAATTCCCTGACTCAGCATGGACTACATCTGGACTCCCCCATGAGCTTTTCTGGCCTGCCCGAGTGTGCAACACCAGCCTCAGTGCCTCTAGGCTCCCTCAATGCACCTCCCAGCCTTGTCAATGGCATTCCCTGTGACCACACAGGCAGGGCCTGGGCATGGCCCCTTCTCTTCATTCAGGGCAGATGAGTCAAGGCACCTGGAGGTTCCAGAGCTGACTGTATGTCACTGTGGGGACACCCAGTGCCAGATAGTGTGGTCGACTTGTCATGCACTAACTGATTCAATGTTCACAGCCTTCTACACAGACCTAATGGGGAGGTTCTAGTATTTTAGTCCCCACTTTACAAATGAAGAAACTGAGACACAGAGAAGTCAGGGAGTTGTCCATGGATGCACAATTTACAAGTGGAAGACTCAGTGTGCAAACTCCAAAACATGAGCCACTAGGAAGAGGAAGCCCAGGCAGTTCTGTGCATGAATTCAATGCAAGAACCCATTCAAAATCCATGGTGCACTTGCCCACACCCCTGGTCCTGCCTCACCAACTGTGCTATTCTTTCCCCATCCCCTCTGCAAGTCTTTGGCTACATGGATTCAGACATAGCTCTTTGGCCTGCACATTTAGATTTCCTATGAAAACAAAAGAAAGTCAGGGTAAAATCAATGTTTTTGGTCAGAAGTGTTGGGGTCTTTCTGGGACCCCAAGGTACCCTCCACAGTGTTAAACAACATTATACATCACCCCTTCTTAGCAGGATCCCCCATGGCCCTGTACCTTCAGGTGAATAGGTCAAGGATGAACACATCACATCAGATAGTTGTTTTGGTCCTGTTTTTGTTCCCCATCTCAGGCCTACGGCATGGCCTAGAACAAAAACAGGACTGGCACCCATCCAGTTCCCTCAGGAACACAAATAGAAGGTGAAGAAAGAATGGATACTTGGCAGCAGGAACTACAGCTAAAAGGATGCTCTGAATAGCATGAAGGCCACGAGGGTTGTGGCAAACTCAAAGGCTGTCCACACGTTGCTACTGGTTGTTCTGCCCCTTAAGCCTCTTTTATTGTGCACTTTCCTCTTCCCTCTCTCATTTTGTTGCCTTATTTGTAGCATTAACTGAGGACTCCACAGTCTAGATTATGCTTACTACATCTCCATGGTGTCCTTCATTCCTCTGTTCCCTACAAATTAGCCACAACATCTCAAGCCTTAACCAGGCCCATTTGGCCATAGATGATGCAAATATCAGGAAGTACATCATGCCCAGTGTGGGGGCAACTACTTCAAGAGAGGTTCCCCCCAGTGCCATGGACACGCATGAGTGAATAATGACCAAGACAAGATGAGATCTGTTTGGGGAGGAGGAATGGGCTGTGGCCAGTTTCTCAGGGGAGACAAAGGCCAGCAGTGGCCAGTTTCTCCAAGGAAAAAAAGGCCCCAAGCACCCTCTTCCATAGCCTTTTATTGGGTTGTAATACACAGGAATACAGGGCAACAAGGATCAAACAGTAGACAACATTACAAAGAGATCTGAGTCAGTGTCTGTCAGGAAGAGAGTTGCAGAAGCTTTGGGAGACATACTCATTTCCTCTCAGACCCTTATCATATGAATGAAAGCACTCTTAGCAGAGAAAATTTCACAGGTTTATCAGGAAGTCTTTGTGGTGACAGATTTTCCCCCAGGACAGGCTCTAGCAAGACAAGGAGCTGCACCTCTCCCCATCAGGTATTCAGGCTTAACGGGATTAGAGCCAGGAATAACTTCTCCCAGAGAACATGGGAACTCAGGCTTTGACAAAGCTGGGGGGCAAAAGTCCATTGCTCTTTGTTGCAGCCCCCCGAGTCCTTCCATGAAGGCCTCCCAAGTGATCAAGTCTGGTTAAGTTGCCCGCCTCTGTGAGGGGTCTTACCCATCATTGACTTTTGACCAAGCTTTGGGGGCAGGGAGAGGAACTGAGGCAGCTTTTGCTACCAGAGACAGCCTTTGTCTCCTGCGGCTAGCATTCCAAAGGTCGTCTCTCACCCTTAGCCAAAAGGGGTAGAGATACAATTCCTAAAATCAGGCAGAGCGGTCTACTACAGCCCAGTTGTCTCTTCTTTTGTGATGTTAGCAGCTATTGATAATTGTTGACTAGAGATGGTATTTCATTAGAAGCTCCAAATTGGCAACTTTTATCATTCCTTCTTCATTTTTTCATCCTGAAAACTTCTATAAACACTTCTCATCAACTCTTCGGTTACACTGAAGTCCAGTTTATAGAAAAAGCAAGATAAATCCCATTATTTCTGTTTTCAAAATAATAAATTGGATACTTTGTATGCTCCAAATGTGATTAAAGTTAGTTATTGGGTTTTATAATGAATTTACAAATTTAAATAGTTTTGAAGTGCTTCATCCATTGCAGCTTTTAATCTCATGAATGATCAAACTCTTCCTTCTCCATCCAGTCAGAACCTTTCGAGTTGGTTCCTTAGTCTTTCTGAATGATCTGAGAAGTCTTTGATGGCTTCTTTGCTGTTTTTATGACAAGATACTGTGGGTACATCTAGAACATGAGATAAGCCATTCCTCTTCCTTTGGTGGGGAATGACTCTAGGAGGCTTCACAAAGCCTTGCTGCCACTGTGTTCTTTGGGCCCACACTCCCACTCCTCCGAGTTCCCTAGAGGACCTTTCTGCAGAACACTCTCAGGGACAGCCCTGCATACTTCATAACATCTCCCCAGGCAGATTGCCAGAGATTAATCACTGCACTACGAACCATGCTGGCCTCGCTTAAGCTCTTGTGGGCCTGGAATTTGGGAAAGCTCAGCTGGACAGTTCATCTCTGATCCACATGGAATCAGCCATGGCAATTTCTTCATCACACACTTGGCATCCTAACACTCCTTGGTCTCTTTTTCTCCCTCTCATTCCTCCTTTTTCTCTCTCTCTCCCCATGGTGTCTCATCCTCAATGCCTCTCCACATGGTCTCAGAATAGTCATCCTTCTCAAGTGGTTTCTGGCCTCCAAGAGGCAAGAAGTAGACTACAAGGCCAGTTCAGAGCTGCTCCTAAACCTAGCACAGTGTCACTTTTGCTATATTCTTCAGTCAAAGGAGCCACAGCATTTGCCCAGATTTCACGTTCTGATGGAGGAATGACGAGGGAGAATTGCAGAAGAGCATGTGAGATAGGAAGTGCTGTTGTGGCTCTCTTCAGAAAATACAGCCCCCCATGGCAGCGATGCACACCACAACCCTGGGCTCATTTACCCATTGACTCAACTATAATCCCTAAGTTAGACCAGTTACTCTTGCAAAGGACTTTATACAGATTTCTCAGAAAATGAGAAAGGTTTGGAAACAATATTGATTTTTAATTGACTTTACCTTCAGTTCCCTGATTATCTTTTTTAAATCTCACAAAAAGCAATGCTTGCCTGTCTCAGGCAAGCTCCAGTACCATCTCCTGTAGGAGGCTTCCCCTGCCCTCTCCTTAGGCACACTGTTAGCTCCCACAGCACCTTATTCACACTAGCAATTCTTACATCTGATTTGTAGCTGAGTTCACATCCATCCCAAATAAAGATGCATTTCCCAACCACCCTTGCAACTGGATGGCCTTGAGACTATGTTCTGGCCCATAAATTGGAAGTACAAGTGGTAAGTGCAATGTTCAGGAGAGGGTCCTAAAAATAGGGAGTGTGCCTTTATCTTTTCCTTAGCTCCTTCTTGCTGCCTGAAATGCAGACAGGAAAGCTGCTGTTGGATCAGCCATTGAGCACCATATGATGACTTTGGGAATGGAAGGTACAAACAGCCAAACAACAAGGTAAAGAGCTCAAGTCCTTGACACTTTGGAGGGCCACTCTCACCTCTGTACCTCCTATATCAAGGTTTTTACATGACAGAGCAATGAACTCCCTGGCTTAGTCACTCTTAGTGATGTTTTGCCACTTACAGTTCACCCTAGTCCTAGCTGATAAAACGCATATGGAGCAGGGTGGAGGTGAGGGGATGAAAAATGCATGCAATGTCTTCTCCATTGAAATAAGTACAGAACTTGTAGCTTGTGGTGAGAAATACTAATTATGCAATTCATATTCTACTCCCCAGACAGGAGAATGGTACCTCAAAAAGTGACATAATGACCTAAAATTGAATTCATCTATGACATTGCTAATAATTCCAAGAGCCTTAAAGTGCTCTTGACCAACTAAATGCTGGTCAAGAAAAGACTAAAATATGGAATATCCACAAAATACAATTATTTTTAGTTAAAAAAGTTTAAGTTAAAGTTGATGTTTAGTATTTTATTAGTTTAAAGTGTACAGCATAGTGGTTAGACATGTATATAACTTACAAAGTAATCACCTCAATAAGTCTAGTACCCACATGACACCATATGTAATTATTACAATATTATTGATTATATTCCCTATTGCTGTACTTTATATCCCTGTGACTATTTTTTAATTGCCAAATTACACTTATTAATTTTTTCAACACTTTCACCCAGCCCACCAACCATCTTCCCATCTGACAAACATCAGTTTGTTCTATGATGAGTTTTTGTTTTGTTGGTTCATTTAATTGTTTTTGAGATTCTGCATGTAAGTCCAATAATATGGTACTTTTCTTTCTCTGTCTATTTCACTTAGCATAATACCCTCTAGTTGCATCCATGTTGTTGAAAATGATGAGATTTCAGTTTTTATGGCTATACTCCATTGTATATATACTGCATCTTCTCTATTAATTGTCTATCAATAGACATACTGCTCTCCTATCTTTGCTGTCATAAATAGTTTCACAATGAGCATAGAGATCTATATATATTGTCAAATTAGTGTTTTGAATTTCTTTGGATAAATACCTGGAAGTGGAATTGTTGGAACATGTGATAATTCTTTTAATATTTTGAGGATCCTCCATACTGTTTTCCATAGTGGCTGCACCAATCTGCATTCCCACCAACAGTTCACAAGGGTTCCCTTTTCTCCACATCCTTACCAACATTTTCTGTTTGTTGATTTATTGATGATATCCATTCTGACAGGTATGGGGTGATAGATACCCCATTGTGGTTTTAACTTGCATTTCTCTGATAATTAGTGGCATTCAACATCTTTTCATTTGTTTATTGGCCATCTCTGTGTCCTTTTTAGAGATATGTCTCTTCGGGTCCTCTGACTGTTTTTTTAACTGAATTAGGGGTTTTTTGGTGTTAACTTCTATGAGTTTTTTAAATATATTTTGGATATTAACCCCTTATCAGATATATCAGTGGTGAATATGTTGTCCCATTCAATAGGTTGTTTTTTTTATTTTGTTGATGGTTTCCTTTGCCAAGCAAAAACACTTTAATTTAATGTAGTCCCATTTGTTTATTTTTTTCCCTTGCCTGATGAGACAAATGCAAAAAATACTAAGAGTAATGTCAAAGAGTTCACTGCTTATGTTTCCTTATAGAAGTTTTATAATTTCAGGTCTTACATTTAAGTCTTAACCTATTTTGAGTTTATTCTTGCATATGGTGTAAAAAATAGTTTAGTTTTATTTTTTGCATGTATCAGTGCAGTTTTCCCAACACCATTTATTGAAGATACTCTATTTACACCACTGTATATTTTTGCTTCCTTTCTCAGAGGTTAATTGACCTCATTACCATGGGTTTATTTATGGGCTCTCTATTCTGTTCCATTGATCTATGTGTGTCTGTTTTTATGCTAGTACTACACTGTTTTGATTACTATAGTCTTATAATATAGTTTGGTATCAGGTAGCATGATACTTCCAACTTTGTTCTTCTTTTTCAAGATTTCTATGGCTATTTGGGGTCTTTTGTGGTTCCAAAAAAAAATTAAGGACTTTTTGTTCTAGTTCTGTGAAAAATTCCACTGGTATTATGAGAGATTTTGAATTGAATCCATAGATTTCTTTAGATAGTGTGAGCATTTTGTTGGTGTTAATTCTTCCAATCCATGAGCTTCCATTTATTGATATTTTTAAATTTATTTCTTCAGTGTCATAATTTTCTAATACAGGTCCTTTGCCTCCTTGGTTAAATTTATTCCTAGGTATGTTTATGCATTTGTAAATGGGATTGTTTACTTAATTTCTCTCTCTGATAGTTCCTTATTAGTGTATAAAATGCAACTGATTTCTGAATATTAATTTTGTATTTTGCTATTTTACCAAATTCATTTATCAATTCTAATAGTTTTGCATAGACACTTTAGAGTGCCCTATGTCATGTCATCTGAGAGTAATAACAGTTTTACTTCTGCCTTTCCAATTTGGATGCTTTTTTCTTTTTTCACTTTCTTGTCTGGATGCTATAGCTAGGACTTCCAGTACTATGTTGAATAAGAATGGTGAAAGCAGACATCCCTTTGTTGTTCCTGATCTTAAGGAAAACACTTTTAGCTTTTCAACTTTGAGTATGATATTAACTGTGAGTTTGTTATTTATTGCCATTGTTATCTTGAGGTATGTTTCCTCTATTTTCACTTTCCGGAGAGTTTATAATTATAATTGGTGCTGGATTTTGTCAAATGCTTTTTACTTTATCTATTGATATGATCGTATGATTTTTTTCATTTTGTTTATGTGGTTTTGTGGATTTAACTGATTTGTGGATCAGTTAACCTTAACTGATTTGTGGTTGTTGAACCAAACTTGCATCCCAGGAATAAATTCCACTTGATCATAGTGTATAATCTTTTTAATGTATTGCTGAATTTGCTTTGCTAGTATTTGGGGACATTTTTCATCTATGTTCATCAGGGATATTGGCTTATAATATTCCTTTTCTATAATGTTCTTGCCTGATTTTGGAATCAGAGTAATAATGGCCTCATAAAATGAGCTTGGTATTCTTCCCTCCTTTTGAATTTTTTGCACTCGTTTGAGAAGAATGGATGTTAATTCCTCTTTAAATTTTTTGGTAAAATTCACCTGTGAAGCTTTCTGGTCCAGGAGTTTAGTTTGTTGGGAGTATCTTTGAGTACTGATTTGATTTTGTTAGTAATTATTCAATTTTCTTCTTGATTCAGTCTTAGAAGATTGTATGTTTCTAGGAATTTATGCATTTTCTCTAGACTGTTCAATTTGTTGGCCTATAAGTGTTGATAATTTTTCTTATACTCTTGCATTAATGTGGTGTCAGTTGTCATTTCTCTTTCATTTTTGATTTTATAGATTTGGGTTCTCTCACTTTTTTATTGATGAGTCTGGTTAAAGGTTTATCAGTTTGTTTGTTTGTTTGTTTGTTTTTATCTTTTTAAAGAACCAGCGCTTGGTTTTATTTGATCTTTTGTGTGGGATATTTTAGAATCTATTTCATTTATTTCTGCCCTCATATTTATCATTTTCTTCCTTCTACTCACTTGGGCTTTTTCATTTCCTAGTTCCTGGAGATGTAAGGTTAGATTTTTAAAATTTGATATCTTTCTTGTATCTTGAGGTAGACATGCATTGCTAGAATTGCCCTTTTAGAATTGTTTTGGCTGTGTCCCGTAGATTTTTGAGCCATTGTGTCTTCATTTTCATTTGTCTCAAGGTACCTCTTAATTTCTTCCTTCATCTTATTGTTTAGTAGCATGTTATTTAGCCTTCATGTGTTTGTGTGTTTTTCAGTTTTCTTCTTGCAACTGATTTCTGCTTTCATCCCAATGTGATGGGAGAAGATACTTGATATAGTCTCAATCTTCATAAATTTGTTGAAACATTTTATCTAAGTTGTGGCCTATCCTAAAAAAATGCTCCATGTGTCCTTTAAAAATGTATATTCTGCTGCTTTGGCATAAAACATCCTAAAAATATCAATTGAATACTTCTTGTCTGATGTGTATTTAAGGCTATTATTGCCTTGTTTATATTCTTTCTGTATGATCTATCCATTGATTTCAATAGAGTATTAAAGTCCCCTACTATGACTGTGTTACTTTACTCCCTGTATGTCCATCAATATTTGCTTTATATATTTAGGTGCTCCCATGTTGGGTACATAAATGTTTACAAAGGTTATATCCTCTTTTTGGATTGATTTTTTATCATTATTAAATATAATGCCCTGGCCAAATGTGTCAGCTGGTTGAAGTATTGTCCTGTAGACCAAAGGGTCCCAGGTTCAATTCTCAGTCAGGACACATGCCTAGGTTGTGGGTTCAGTTCTCAGTCGGGGTATGTATGAAAGGTAACTGATGCTTCTCTCTCCCTCTCTCTCTCACTCCCTTCCCCTCTCTGTGAAATTAATAAGCATGTCCTTGAGTGAGGAAATTAAGTAAAGGCCCTGTGTCTCTGGGCATTTAATTAATGTCTCTGTTATAGCCTTTGTTTTAAACTTTATGTTTTATAAATATTACTACCTGATTTTATTTTTTTCTATTTGCATGAATTATCTTTTTAAATAAATTTTATTGATTATACTATTACAATTGTCCCATTTATTTCTCCCTTTTATTCCCCTCCAACCTGCACACCCCCTCCCACCCACATTCCACCCCTCACCCCCCAGTTTTAGTTCACGTCCATGGGTTGTACACAAAAGGTATTTGGCTTCTACATTTCCTATACTATTCTTAATCTCCCCCTGTCTATTTTCTACCTATCATTTCTGCTTCTTATTCCCTGTACCTTTTTCCCCTCTCTCCCCCTCTCACTCCCCCACCCTTCTCATAAGGCTGTCAGTTTATATCTCAACAGAAACTTTGCAGACAAAAAAAGATTGGCATGAAATATTCAAAGTGATGTAAACAAGGACTGCAGCTAAGATTACACTACCCAGCAAGGCTATCATTTAGAATTGAAGAAGAAATAAGAGCTTCCCAGGCCAAAATGAACAAACAAAAAGTTAAAGGAGGTTATCACTCAAACCAGTATTGCTAGAAATGTTAAAAAATATTTAAAAAGAAGATAAAGATGAATAACAAAATGGCAAAAACTACCTATCAACAATAGTCACTTTAAATGTAAATGGATTTATGCTTCAATCAAGAGACTGAAGGGTGGCTGAATGGATAAGAAAACAAGATCCTTACATATGCTATCTATAAGAGACCCACTTCAGAAAGACACACTCAGACTGAATAAAGGGGTGGAATAAGATAATTCATGCAAATAGGACACTGAGAGGGACTTCTGGCCAAGATAGAGGTGTAGGTGGACACACTGTGCTTCCTCACACAACCAAAATAAGAATAACAACAAATGTAAAAACAATAAACAACAGAACTGACAGAAAATTGAACTATGTAAATCCAACAACAAAGGAGTTAAAGAAGAAACATTCATCTAGACTGGTAGGAGGGGTGGAGATGGGGAGCCTGGTGGAGAGGACTTGCAGCAAGGCAGCAGCTGGTAGGCCAGGTAATCTCACATTTGCATTCAGATAAACCAGGAGGAACAACTGGGGAGTAAGAAAGACTGCACAACCCAGGGTTCCAGTACCAGGAAATAAAGCCTCAAAGCCTCTGACTGAAAACCCCTGTGGGGGTTGAGGGGCAGTGGAAGAAACTCCCAGCCTCACAAGAGAGTTTGTTGGAGAGATACACAGGGTCCTAGAACTTACACAAACCCACCCACTGGAAACCAGCACCAAAAGGGGCCAATTTGCTTGTGGGTAGCAGGGGGAAGTGACTGAAACTGGCAGAGAAAGGAGCAAGTGGCATTGTTGCCTCTCAGACTCCTCCTCCACATACAGTGTCACAAGGCAGCCCTGTGGGTTGCTCCGCCCTGGTGAACATCTAAGGCTCCACCCCTCCCTATGTAACAGGCTCGCCAAGGCAAAAAAAAAAAAGGCCCAAATGAAAGAATAGATCAAAGTTCCAGAAAAAATACAGCTAAGTGGCAAAGAGATAGCTAACCTATCAGATGCACATTTCAAAACACTGGTTATCAAGATGCTCTAGGAACTCACTGGTTACTTCAATAGCATAAAAATGACCCAGGCAGCAGTGAAAGTTGAATTATGTGAAATAAAGAAAAATCTACAGGGAATGAACAGTGATGGGAAGGAAACCAGGACTTGAATCAACAGTTTGGAGCAGAAGGAAGAAAGAAATGTTCGACCAGAACAGAATGAAGAAAAAAATTCAAAAAAATGAGGAGAGGCTTAGGAACCTCCAGGACATCTTTAAACAGTCCAACATCCGAGTCACAGGGGTGTCAGAAGGAGAAGAGGAAGAGCAAGAAATTGAAAACTTATTTGAACAAATAATGAAGGAGAACTTTCCCAATCTGGCAAAGGAAATAGACTTCCAAGAAGTCCTGGAAGCTCAGAGAAGTTTCCCAAAGAAGTTGGACCCAAGGAGGAACAGACTAAGGCACATCATAATTACATTACCCAAGATCAAAGATAAGGAGAGAATTTTAAAAGCAGCAAGTATAAGGAAAAAATGATCTACAAAGGAGTTCCCATTAGACTCTCAGCTGATTTCTCAAAAGAAACCTTGCTGGGAAGAAGGAGCTAGAAAAAAGAATTTGAAGTCATGAAAGGCAAGGACCTACATCCAAGATTACTCTATTCAGCAAAGCTATCATTTAGAATAGAAGGGCAGATAAATTGCTTCCAAGATAAGGTCAAGTTAAAGGAGTTCATCATCACTTAGCCCTTATTATATGAAATGTCAAAGGGGCTTATCTAAGAAAAGGAAGATAAAAAATATGAACAGTAAAATGATAACAAACTCACAGCTATTAACAGCTGAACCTAAAACACAAAACCAAAAACAAACTAAACAAACAACTAGAACAGGAACAAAATCACAGAAATGAAGATCATAACTGGATGGAGATCATAAATGGAGATCAGAACTGAATTTTCTGTCAGTTCTGTTGTTTATTGTTTTTACATTTGTTGTTATTCTTATTTTGGTTGTGTGAGGAAGCACAGTGTGTCCACCTACACCTCTATCTTGGCCAGAAGTCCCTCTCAGTGTCCTATTTGCATGAATTATCTTATTCCACCCCTTTATTCAGTCTGAGTGTGTCTTTCTGAAGTGGGTCTCTTATAGATAGCATATGTAAGGATCTTGTTTTCTTATCCATTCAGCCACCCTTCAGTCTCTTGATTGAAGCATAAATCCATTTACATTTAAAGTGACTATTGTTGATAGGTAGTTTTTGCCATTTTGTTATTCATCTTTATCTTCTTTTTAAATATTTTTTAACATTTCTAGCAATACTGGTTTGAGTGATAACCTCCTTTAACTTTTTGTTTGTTCATTTTGGCCTGGGAAGCTCTTATTTCTTCTTCAATTCTAAATGATAGCCTTGCTGGGTAGTGTAATCTTAGCTGCAGTCCTTGTTTACATCACTTTGAATATTTCATGCCAATCTTTTTTTGTCTGCAAAGTTTCTGTTGAGATATAAACTGACAGCCTTATGAGAGTTTACTTGTAGATAACTAATTTCTTTTCTCTTGCTGTTTTTAAGATTCCCTTTTTGTCTTTAACGTTTGGCATTTTAATTATGGTGTGTCTTGCTGTGGGTCACTTTAGGTTTATCTTATTCGAGACTCTCTGAGCTTTCTGGACTTGTATGTTAATTTCCTTTGCCAGGTTAGGAAAGTTTTCAATTATTATTTCTTCACATAGTTTTTTTGGTCCTTTGCTCTTTTTCTCTTTCTGGTATCTCTATGATGTAAATATCGTTCAAAATGGAAATTCTATGTCTTAATTTAAAACAACAAGGCAAATCTATATATGCAATGATCCCCATAAATATTTAAGTAAAAATAGCAAAAATTTTAAAATATTATAATGAGGGGAAACCAAGCAAAACTAAATAAAGTATATTATAAATAAAAAACATGGGCAAAAGCAAATAACTGTTGAAGCTAGGTGAGGGTTATGTGAAGGTTTATTGTACTTGGCCCTATTCATATGTATATTAATAAAATTCTGATGTAATTGAAGTAAATACAAAAACAAATTTACTTGGTTCTGAGCCTTGTTTTTATTTTTGGTGTTTTTGTGCTTATGTTTTATTGAAAACATTTTCAGAGCCTACCCTTGTGAAAAAACAGAAGAGATAAGAGGAGATAATTATACATCTAAATATTTAAACATGCATAGAATGTTGCATATTTCTGAATCTCTGGTCCAGAAACCTTAAATATGCATAGAATATTGCATATTTTTAGTTTTTGGAGTGCTAAAAAATTCTGAAATTCCAACTGCAACTGAGGAGTAAAGGAAAAGCACAAGCCAGAGATGGGAGGCTTGATTTTCATTTTGTCTAGTTTGTTTTAACATATGCCTTTATAAGTTATTAATTATAGAAAAACTAATGTTTAAAAGGAAGTATGAGAAAGAGTGACGCTAATCATGTGGTAAGTAAATAAGTAATTTCCACCACCTTTATCCTGCCCCCTTTTGTTTCCTGTCTGACTAATTCATAACCAAATTTTAAGGTCTAGGTCAAAGACCATTTTAAGACCATTTTCTGGGGTGGGGCACAGAACTCAAGAGCCTTGAAAAACAGGTTAAGAACATAAATTTCTTCCCCACAATTCATTGAGGTCAATTCATTAAGGAGTGGTAGGGGTGACTGCCTGCCTAATGGTGTTGAACTTGAAAATCTTTAAAATATTAATGCATATGTGCAGACCAGGTCTGGATCTTGACTCCAGGTTGCAGTCCTGAAAAAAATCCTCCCCTCTCCTGATACCCACTCCACACAGAATTGTTTCCTTCATTGTCTCCCATGGCCCTTTGATTATACATTTTTCAATGCACTTTTGTTGTACTATAATTGTTCTTATGCCTATAGAACTATAGCTCTTAAAAAATTAATAAAAATCATTGTCAGCCTTTATGGAGGACTTATCAGGAACCAGGCATATTGCCAAGAGCCTTCTTTATGTCAGTGATTTCAGGTAGTCCTAATAGCCACCCTACACAGTGAGTATAATTTTTAATCCCCATTTTTTAGATGAGGAAACTGAGTCTAAGAGATGTTGAATAACCTAATTAAGGTTATCTAACTAGGAAAGAGGTGGGTGGGAAGAACTGGAATTTAAACCCAGGCAATTTGGCTCATGAATCTACCTGTTTAACTGGAACTTTATTTTGGAAGATAGAACTTGTGTCCTAGTCCAGCTGGGAGTTTCAGTGCCTAAGACCTTAGTACAAATAAAGCAAAATTAGTTTAACAGTACTTTATTGGTTAACTACAACATGCAAAGTCTGCTTCTCTACTTTCATAAAGGTAATAACAAGGAGTCATTTTTATTGTATTACCCAACTCACAAGTTTTTCTCAAGAAAAATAGCTACAATCTGGATGAACCTTGAAAAATGTAGGCTAAGTGAAAGTAGTGTCCAAATACCCTCAGGCACTGCCAGGAGGGCAACTCAAGTGCAAGGGGCTCCTGCGGGCACCAGGTGTATTGATTTCAGGGCAGCATCAGGAGATAGTGCTCCAAACCATCCAACCCCAAATCCAAAGGAAAAATCATGGATTCAAACTGTTTACTGGCAGATGGCCTAAATTGAGGTTTTGCTCAGATGGTGAAAGTTTTTGCATATTGTAAGAATTCCTTTAAAGCTATTTGTAAAATCAAAAAAATATAAGCATTTCATTGTCTCTAAGAGGTTTGAGAACCTCTCCTTAAAAGTTTCTTTCTAAAGTTAGTTTATCAACAAACAGAAACAAAAGAAAATATGAACAGAAGTCAGAAAGAAAATAAAGTCAGAAAGATAGAAAGTGAAGAGAATGGTCTCCAAAGACCTGAGTTTTAAGAGAGCAGATTCTCCTGGGAAGAGGAGTGAAGAGTAGATCCAGAAGTGAAAAGCTTGATGGTCACATGGCTGCTGAGAATCTGGAGACAGAGATGGGGGAGGGGAAAAAAAGGTGCACAGTGCAGGCAGAGCAGTAAAGGGGTGTTGGCTGGTAAATGAGGGCTCTTCTGATTTTGGTTTTGTTTTGTTTTTAATAAAGTTGGTCTTAGAGTCCCAAGCACAAGGGTCAGAGGAAAGTTTTCTAATAAACCCCACTTTTATCCCAGCTTCACGAGCACCAGTTTCCTTTTTATTTATTAAGGCATTTACCCAATTTAGAATTATTTTCTCCTAAGGGAGATGGTGGTATTCTCTTGATGTTATTTAGAGCTCTCGGGTTACCAATTTAAAAGAAAAAAGTCTCATTGTTTCTGGCAGTTAGGGTATTGTGTGTGTTGTTCTAATTGAGTATGCAAATAGAGAAGCTTTAGGGTTTCAAAAAAAGCCCCTCTTGGCCAAAAAAAAAAAAAGCTTGAGATCATCTTGTGTGGTTTTGCTCAAAGGCCTAGCCAATTACAATGTTCTAGACCACAATATTTATACATGCAACCAGCTAAAGTCTCCCCAGCTGCCTCCAGGAGGTGGTTGAGGAGGATGAGCATTTTAGAGCATGGGTTACCCATTTTGCACTCCTCACAGGCAACATCACCCCTGAGTACCCATCACCTTTCCATACGAAGCATCCTTTCAGGTGCCTGTTAGTTTGGGCATCCCTACAAACTTTATAGACAAGGCCTGGTACCAAACACAATGGAAGAAAGCCCTCCTGGATAATACCTTCCTGGTGCCAAATGCAACTGAGGGATACCGCTCGAGGCACCAAACTCAAGTTGTATGGAGGGGCTGTCTTGGTCAAAAAACATATGAACAGAAGTTACCAGATGAGGGTTCCCTACCTAAATTGAATAAAATCTCCAAGAACTCAACTAGAAGTGTGGAAGATAATGGATCTGATAGGACTTACCCAAGACCCTGAAGTACTGCCAAAAAGACAATTCAAGTGTAAGAAGGTCCTGTAAGCACCAGGTGTGTTGATTTCAGAATGGTGTCAGGTTGTCACTTTAGAGCCCCGTGGTGGGTGCCATGTAATGTCAACTGATGGTCATTGGCATCAATTCAATTGCCAACAGAAATTCCCAGTTTGGGGTGCAGTGAAAAAGGAAATTTTATTCTATGAAAACAGTTCAATTATGATGCAGCACAGTTGTGAGGACAGCTTGGTTGTGGAATAGCTCTCTGCAGAGTTACAGATCAATTACAAAGTAGCACAGCTGTGGAACAGTATGGCTACAAGGCAGCCCAGAGGCAAGGAGACCCAGGGATGAGGCATCCCACAGGCTAGGCCCCTCTCCAAGATGCCTGCTCTCCAGCCAGACATCTTTAGTGTTTCAGCACCAACTGGGAAAATACAGTCTTCAGTCTCTGGTGCAAAGGGAAAGCATACTGTCTGAGTGGACAGAAGTCTCCACTCCTGGTTCTTGAATTGGGCAGTGCTCATGCAAAGGAGTGAGGAAGCTTAGTGCAGGCTTCTCCTCCCTGAAGTGTAGTTTGCATGAGAGGCTCCTGTTTAGAAATGGCTGTTAGGCTCTGTTTTAAATCAACCACCAGGAGTCCTTCTTAGTAGGTATCTTTCTCAGGGTTGACAATAGACAGTCACAAAAAAAATATATTTTATGGTCCCCTTTATATGAATTGTCCAGAGTAGACAAATCTGTAGAGATAGAAAGTCTAATAGTAGTTTCCAGGGGCTGGAGGAGGGTGGGACAGTTGGGAAGGTGGCAGCTAAAGGCTATGAGGTTTCCCGGTGGGGTGATTGAAATGTCCTAAAAACAGACTGAGGTGATGGCTTCGCCACTCCCACTCCATTAATATACTAAAAAAAGCATTAAATTATACTATTTAAATTGGTGAATTACATGGAATGTGAATTATATCTCAATAAGCTGTTTAAAAATATCTGTTGATAATCTTTCCAAATATATGCCAAATATTAAATGCTAAAGAGAAAAAACACAGTCAATAAACAATAGATAATGATAGGTTAGCTAGCTAAGTAGGTAGACAGATATCTAAAATAAATCATAGATGGATTGAGACTTGTTTCTATTTATTTTTTTCCTCATGATTTCCCTTCCAAGATCAGCAACCTGAGAGAGTAAAAGATTTATCAACAAACCATGATACTTGCTAAGTTATTAAGAAGTTGGCAAACAACAAAGAAAGTAATAAACACCAAGCCATATATACACTAGTCCTCCCTCCACTAGCTCCTTCAGCACTTTCCTGCTGGTTCTGATGTTCCAAGTTGTTTGGATTGTCTGTTAATTCTTTTAGCTATATTGAATACATAAAGCTCTCATCTTTAGATTGTGCTCATATTTAGCCCAGTCAGCCCTCAACTTTCAACTCAAGAAAGAATATGCAATCTAGTTATCCAGAACAGCAGGCATAAACATAGGAATTTTTTTATCTTTGGAACACTTTGCGTAATTTATTTTGCAAGATATCCACATATCTAATATGCTTTCCATTGGCAACTATTAATATGAATTCATGCTCCCAGAAGAAACTTGGTAGCTACACAGGGTGCTGGTAGAGGGAAGAAGTAAAATGGGAGAAAGAGCAGATTCTTTGAAACAACAGTCCAGGAGCAGCAAAGGGAAGGAACTCTATGTCAAGCTGACCTCAAGTGTGGGCCCTCACTGACCCATCAACTATGGACACCTATTGTACATTCGACAGCCCCAGAATCAAGAGGGAGGGGGGACTCAAATACCTTATAAAGGGTTGGAAATGTGAAAGCAAAATCTTGTCCCATAGGAACTAAACAGAACCTTTAGAGGATTTCCTTGACACAAGCTTGTGGTGTCAGTGTGATGCTCTAGAATAGTGATTTTTAACCTTTTTCATCTCATGGTACATGTAAACTCCTAAAAGCATGCAGCACACCAAAAAATATATTTCCCAATATGACAAAAAATAAGTATAACTTCAATTGATTCACACTGGACAGCTATTGTTGTGTTGGCTGTTGGCTGTCATTTTTTCATTTGACAATTTAAGGGTAAAAAGGTCCATACCCCTAAATAGTCAGGTGTTGCTTGTTTTATAAATTCTTGCAGCACACTGGTTGAAAATCACGCTCCAGAATGCTAATGACTCCCAGCTACAGCAGGCATGGTCATGCCATTCTGTCCACCTGGAATGTCCTCCTCTTTACTTTGTAAAACCCTTCTCATTCTTGAAGGCTAGGCTTCTGTGAGGCCTCCATGATCTCACCAGCCAAAGCTGATCACTCCTTCTTTCAAATTCTCCTAACACACCCTTCATACTTAACTTACAGTAATATTGCTGGTTCTTCAAGTGTTTGTTTACTCCAGTAGGTCAATAGTTTCTTAAGAGTAGCAGCTGTGTTTTAGTTACTACAAGACACAAGGGGCTGGCAGTTTGCCTGGTGCACATCCTTCTGAGCATTACTGAAGTATGATTTTTTAGAAATCTTATGATTAATATAAAACAGTGCATTTATATTACACTGTAGTTTTACTATATTGAAGAGCATTACCTATTTTTAAAGATTTTTACTTTTTAGAGCAGTTTCCAATTTAAACAAAATTGAGAGATTTAAACAAAATAAAGAGATTTCCAAGATTCCCTCCCCACTCACATGCACAGTGTTCCTCATTATCAATATCACTCACCACAGTGGTACATATTTTACCAAGGATGAACCTACATTGGTACATTGTAATCACCTGAAATCCATAGTTTATCTTTGGGTTCACTTTTAGTGTTGTATATTCTACGTGTTTGGATAAATGTGTAATAATATATGTCCATCATTATATCATACAGGATATTTTCACTCTCCTAAAAATCTTCTGTGCTTTACCGTATTTTGCCATGTATAATGCACACTTTTTTGCCCAAATTTTTGAGGGAAAAATAAGGATGTGCATTATACATTGGGTAGTACTAATTCTGTATCTATATAAGTGTTTTTATTATTTTATTTATGCTTATGCATTAAAAGTGCAACCCTAGAAAGCGATAATGATATCCATATGCAAAATAATACCCTGGAATATGATCATCGGTTTTGTTTCTAAATATAAATAAATACATAATTGAATTACAAAATTAAAACAAAATGTTATTTTCCTGAAAGTTTAGACCAAAAACATGGGTGCACAGCAAAACACAGTACATCTCCTCGCCTTCCCTGGTAACCGCTGATCTTTATACTATCTCCATAGTTTTGCATTTTCCATAATATATCATTGAAATCATTCAGTATGTTACCCTTTTAGATTGGCTGCTTTCACTTAGTAATATACATTTACAGTTCTTCCATGTCTTTTCAAGCCTTGATGGCTCACTTCTTTTAGCGCTGAATAAAATTCCATTCTCTGGATGTACTACAGCTTACTTATTCACTCACCTACTGAAAAACACTTTGGTTGCTTCCAAGTTTTGGAAACTATAAATAAAACTGCTACAAACATTCGTGTGCAGGTTTTTGTGTAGACAGCGATTCAGCTCATTTAGATAAATACCAAGGAGCACAATTGCTTACCAAATAGTAAGGCCGTGTTCCATTTTGTAAGAAACCACTGACCAAACTGTCTTCCAACATGGTTGGACCATTTTACCTTCCCACCAGCAATGTACCAGAGCTCCTGTTGCTCCACCATCATTTGGTGTCAGCAGTATTCTGGATTATGGCCATTCTAATAGGTGTGTAGTGGTTTCTCATTGTTGTCTTAATTTGCAATTCCCTGATGATATATAATGTGGAGCATAAAAACATTACTTTTTCAATGTAAGCATCAAAAATATCACGGTGAGTTTGGAAAGTTGTTTTCTCACTTCTGATTTTTACAGTTCTAGGAATCTTCAAGTGTCCTGTGGCTCCTGGCCTCCAGCAGACCCTGTGCATACATCAGTTCTATTCAAAGAGTGTTCGGAAAATAATTGCTACTTGTTTGCAAAATTCCTTTTTAAGATGAACCGATGCCAGAAAATGGTGGTATTTCTGTAGGAAAACGAACTTGACACTTTTTCATCTCCTTTGCAGCCCTGGATGACAAAATGCTATATGCCCACACTTGTCCCATAATGCATGTTTCTGTCCCCTGACCCAGCACAGTGGCATATCTTCTTAACCTATTTTTCCCATGGCTACTGAATGCCTGTGAACCTCAGGCAGTAAGTACGTATTCTGGTTCCAAGCACCTTGTGACTCAACAGGAAGAGCTTAGATTCTTCTTTTTACTAACCCAGAAATCTTAGGAAGGTGCCTTTCCTTCTCTAAGAGAGCACAGTTTCTTCATTATACAAGAGACATCAAAATAACCCCTGTCCTCTTCTTTGCAAGGATGCTTTGAGTACAGTATTGGGATTCTGATATGATACACTACCCACCTTCCCAGCTGAAAGCTACTACTGGGATTAACTACTCTTTCCAAGTGGACAGTTTATAATCCTAAGTAATGTTTATTGGATATTTATTATGTGCTAGGCCCTACTCTAAGTATTCTATGAGTGCTGACTTAGTAACTAACAACTTTATAAGAGATGTATTGATATTTCTTCCATTTCACAGATGAAGAGCCTGAGGCATGGAACGGGTAACTATTAATTTTGCCACAGATAATGCATACCCAACTGTGTTGCCACCCTTCAAGTCCAGGCAGGTTCATGGTATTCGTGCAGATGGAAAAATATTCACGGACCTGTTGAGATGTCTGGCATACCTATTCAAGGGTGGGCAAGCCATGCATGCTGCAAGCTACATGTCTATCAGTATGTCTCATGTTGTGGCTCCTGCTCCCCAGTGTTGCACCCATCGTGGCACCTGTCCCCTTGTGTGTCTCCCATCATCATTGCTCCCAGCCAGGAGTCCTACCTGCTTAAATAGTAGAGGGGAACAAAGCCAGAAAACTGCCAGAATATTATATAACATAACATAATTGTGTGCATGTGAGCCTACTTCATGTTATAAGAACAGTTTATTGGACTCGGTCTCAAGGCTATGAGAACAGTAGTTATCAGGCCCCTCCAAGGCTTTGAGAATGCTGCTCCTCTTAGTTACCCAGACACTTGGGCAAGGAAGCCAGACTGCCTCCACTTACCCTACATCAACATTCAGGAAAATAATATTTCATTTAAATTTTTAACTCAGATTTTTAATTTATATATAAAAACAATTATCCTATTCCAGGGTATTATTTTGCACACAGATGTTGTTATTGCTTTTCTAGAGTTACATTTTCAACACATAAGTATAAATAAAAGAATTAAAAACACTGATGTAGATATGGAATTAGTACTACCCATGTATAATGTGCATCCTTATTTTTCCCCCCAAATTTCAGCAAAACCATGCACATTATATGCAGCAAAATATGGTAAGTTGCTCAGACACACAACTAGAGAGTGACAGAGTCAGACTTTGAGACCCTAAATTTGATAAGTTTAATCAATTCCCTAACATAGCACTGAGCAATTGAATCAACTTTAATTTGGTTTTCATTTAACAATGGCTAAGGCTCTTGATGCCTGTGCCAACTGAGCTGCTGCAATAGGAAGCCCACCTGGGAACAGGGTAAGTCGGCGACTCCCAGCAGAATAGCCTCTCAGGGGACCCTTGTTCTCAGAAGCCCCTGCTTGTACCTACTCAAACTACAAAGAGTCCTCCTAAACAATCCCACAAAACTGGGATTTTTTTTTTTTTATTCAGTGTTTCTAGCTAAGAAAACTGAGTCCAGGAGACTGACCTGCAAATACCACTGCTGTGAGGCAGCCAGACTGAGATTCAAATCCAGGGGTTCTGAGGACCCACAGTGGTCTACTCCTGCCTCCCCTCGCCCGACCTGAGAGAGTGTCTTTGAGGGTCCCAGAGCCATTCAGAAGCTTGTTCAGCCCTGGTGAGGAGCCACTCTGAACTCTCATTTCTGGGGACAGAACGGAGACCATTTCTGTTCTCCTGGGAGCCCAACTCCTTGAAGGGGTCACAATTAACCTTATCCAGGCTTTTTTTTTAAAAAAGATTTTATTTATTTATCTTTAGAGGGGAAGGGAAGGAGAGAGAGAGAAATATCAATGTATGGTTGCCTCTTGTGCATCCTCTACTGGGGACCTGGCCTGCAACCCCAGGCATATGCCCTGACTGGGAATTGAACCGCAATCGTTTGGTCCACAGGCCCACGCTCAATCCACTGAGCTACACCAGCCAGGGCCTTATCCAGCCTTTAAGAAAAATGCGAAACACCCTATGTATTAAGTAGTCATTGCATTTCCAAAACATTTGTCCAACACTTAAAAGTTGATTTTTTTTAACAATGGAGCTAAAAGCTGCTACATATTAAAGAATAAAGACATGGTCTGTGATGTTTTAAGGTACAGAAAATGCTATAAGTGGATTAAACTATCCAGATTACATAAACAACAGCAACCAAAGATTACAACTAAAAATCAGACTTGCTTTCGGAAGAGATTGTAGACAAGGTAAAGCTCAGAGAAGCCCTGGTGGGAAGTAGCAGTGCCAGAGCGTGCACCCATGTGCAAGCCCTGGTGCAAACAAACTCAAATGTCAATGGGAAACAAAAGATGGAAAAGCCTACTTGGGCACAGAAAGGGGGTCATTGTCATTTGCAGCTGGGCAGAGGGCACACAGGCCTGGACTCATGAAAGTCAAGGCCCCTTCGGAAGAAGAGAATGTGGTCAGAGGCAAAGAAGAAACTAGGAAGATGTCATGACACCTCCCATCTTAAAGGGGCACTGGCTGGTGGCAGAAGGATCAGCACCCAACCCCTATGTCACACATACCAGGCTGAGCACAGTGTGGTCACCTCAAGAGCAACATGAAAGTGAGACCTTTCTCTACCTTGGTTCTCACTCGAGTGTGGGCTGGGGGCTTCTGGCATTAGCCAGCCTTCCCCAGAATGAAACAGAAACCTCACTAGAGTGTAAGCCCCTTAATGTTATAGGCTGTGTTTCTCTGGTTTACTGGGACAGCCACAGCACCCAGAACAGTGCTTGACATGGGAGAGAGGCTTGCTATTCTTTGGTGGACTTGCAAAGAAACTGGTTAATGAGAGAAGTGCAGACATCATTCATCAGTTCAGTCCCAGGTGCACCTGTCATAAAAGAGATGCCAATCTGTGACATCAACTGCCCATGTTGGGACAGTGCCCAACTCCAGCCTCTGCCCTTCTCCTCTCAGATCTCAAGCTGCTACAGCACTGGGTCAGCAGCTGCCTGGGAGGAGACTTTAACAGCACCGGTTAAATGCAGGAATCCTTGTGTGGGGACCAAGAGTAGTCAGGTTAGATATGTTTTTATTTCAGGATTTACACATGAGGAAGGAAGTATAGGAACTGGGAAGCATTCTGTACCATAAGTGTGGAGATGATTAGATAGATAGATAGATAGATAGATAGATAGATAGATAGATAGATAGAATTACATAGAATTTATATATATACTGTACACACATGGGAATCTACATGTACACTGCAAGAAATATATAAGGTGCTCCCTTTTTCTGCTGAAATCCAGTTTGTTGTTTATTTCATTTCTGGCCTCCTTCCTCCCAGTGAAAGAAAAAATGTATGGAAAAAACTTTCTGTTCTTTCTACAAAGAAAGACTTTCTTTGTAGAAAGGCTTTCTACAAAATGTAGACTTTGCTGTATGAAGTGGAAACATTAAGCAGGTAAGGCTCTCAGCCACTAGAGGTATGGTAGGGGCTGAGTTATATTCCCCGCAAAAAGTTGATGGAAGTTCTAACTCCCAATATCTGTGCAATGATCTGATTTGCAAACAGGATCTTTACAGAAGAAATCAAGTTAAAATTAGGTCATCGGAGCAGTCTCTGATTGGTTAATCCAAATTAACCAAATTTTGGTTAATCCAAAATAACTGAATTTTTGTAGCACCCAGTGTGTGGTACTTTGTTCGAACAACTCTAGGGAGCTACTACAGACAGACACTAGCTGAAGCAGAAAAAGCAGTGTCATCAGAACTCAGGTTTTCTCAGTTTCTCTGCCTTCCTCAGTCTGGGCTCCACTACCAGGCAATCTGTCACTACATGGTGGCCTGAGAAGTGACAGATCTACAGCCTTTCAGTTTCAAGTGCTCTGAGGAGAGAGTTTCTCTTCCCAGGAATTCTGACAATCAAGTCTTGGAATCAAGTGTTGGAATCTTAGGGGTGGGGTAGAGTTAGCCTTTACCCACCCCTGCCTCCCAGAGTCTGAGTGTGAGATAAGGATTTTTCCCCAGAGAAAAAACAAGGCTATAATCCCCAAAAGGGGAAATGGATGCTGCTGAATGATAGGCAGGCAAAACATAGGAAGGTATCTAGACTGCATTTTAATATAAGGGATTCAGACCTCCATTCAATCAACAAGTATTTATTGAGTGCAGAGCATGATTTTAGGTATTTGAGATTCATTACTGGGCACAAAGGACAGAGATCCGTATTCTCCTGGAGCTAACACTCTGGTAGGAGGAAGAGGAGTTCACTGAAAGCCACAGAAATCACCATGGTAAATGCAATACCTGATAGCTCATGGGCTCTGAATGTTTGTTAAATAAGTAAATGAATGAAAATGAGAACAAGTGGATCTGCCACCTGAATTCTAGCTACAGCTAAAAGCTCATGGAAATGGGGTTATGGGATTCCCAAAGCTATATAAAACAGGATTTTAGTAGAGAAAGAGAAGGGTGAATCTCTGAACCCCAGAAAGTGATAATAAATAACTTCATCCATATTGGACAGTCTAATGCTTGGTGATATAACGCTCCACAACAGGCACACAAAAAACTGATTTTAAAAAGTAGACATGCAAAACCCCTTGTATAATGGTCCTTTTATGAAGCTCAAACTGGATGTCTCTTAAACACTGTTTTTCTGTTCTTTCAGGGAACTCCTTGCCAGGCTGCCTTGGTGTGAAGAGAACTGTGATTATTCCGAGGGGAAAAAAGAAGAGCATGAAGTCACCCTATTTTGCAATTGGGATTCTTCAATAGCCAAATATGTTTAAATCCAAAATGCTCCCTCCCTAAGTGAGGTCACAAATGGAGTGAGTACTTGCAGCCGAGTTGGGGAGATTTCAGAAAAAGCAAAATTCTAAAATAATAGCTTCAACCCATGGAACACCTTCTGAAAGTCTGAATCACTCATAAAATTCCCTGTTCCCCAAGCAAAAGACCCAATCTTTTTGTTTCTTTTGAACCAAGGGTGAAGATTAATGCTTTAGGTGGATGTTCACCACCTTCAATGTCATCAGTGAACTTTTTGTTCATTTATTTATTCACTCATCTACAAATATTTTTTGAGCACTGTACCCCAGCATGAGAAGCAACCATCAGCAAAAACAGATTCTTCCATCATGGAGTTTATGGTCTGTCCTAGCTTACAGTCTGTGTAGACTATGGTGGCATCGATCAATTCCAAATAAACATACAATTTCAGGTTGCTTGGAGCATAAACAGGAAGAGTGGATCCAACTGGGGGGCTCGGGTCAGAGAAGACTTCTGATGAATAACAATTGCAGAGAAGCGATCATTCAACTGAAATTTCAAGGACTGAGTGGAAGGTATCCAGTGAAGAGAAAAAAGAAGAAATCCTTCCAGGAAAAGGAACAGAATGTACAAAGGTTGGCAGTAAAGAAGAGTGACCCTCAGCATGCTGGAAACACCCAAAGGAGGGTGCAGTGGGGGATGAGCCTGGAAAAGCTAGCAGGGACAGACATTGGAGAAGAGCCACATGAAGAAGCTTGGTCTTCATCCTAGGAGCAATAGGGAAATACTAAATTCATATCTGTGTTTTGCACTCATGGTAGACACAACATGGAAAAGAATGAGAGATGGAGCAACGAAAACTGCATGATGACACATTCAGGAGACAACAATGAAACCACCTGAGAGCAGAGCTGAGAAACTGTACATCACCAGGAATTCCTTAATTCCCACCTCTTCACAAGTGCTCTGTATGACCTAGCCAGGACATCTGATATGTTAAGATGGCTTTGGAACCATGAGACTGCAGTGTTGAATCCTGAATAGACCCCTTTCCTTCTCGACCAGAAAAAAAAAATAAGACAATCAAGGTGGAAGGTGGCAGAGCACTAAGGAGGCTACTGTGGTAGCACTTGTGAAGGTGGATGAACTGGGATGGAGTAGAAGAGGAAGAAGAAAAAAGGATGAATTGAGAATTGTTTAGGAGGTCAAAGTGGCAGATTACTCTGTTACTTAGATGCAGGATCGAGTGTGAAAAGATATCGAGGTCAACTTCTGGATTTCTGGTTTATATAATTGGATGTTTTATGGAATCATTGATTGAGTTAGGGAACGCTAAAAGAGAAGCTGGTTTTTAGGAGAAGGTAGCTGGTGAGTCATTTTTGTTGTTTTAATAAGTAGACTATTTTTACATCAATTTCAGTTTTATAGGACAGCTGAGAAAAAAGTACAGAGTTTCCCTACAAGTTCTCTCCTACAGTTTTCCATTATTAACACCCTGCATGAATGTGGTATGTTTGTTACAACTGCCTAATCAATATTAAAACATTATGAACTAAGGTCCATAATTTACATTAGGGTTCACCCTTTGTGTTGTACATTCTATGGGTGTTGACAAACGGGTCATGTCATGGATCCACCATTGGAGTACCACACTAAATAGTTTTGCTGCTCCTGTGCTTCCATCTATTCATCCATCTCTGTCTTCCTCCAAACTCCTGGCAACCAGCAATCTTTTTACTGTCTCCACAGTTTTGCCTTTTCTAGAATATAATATAATTGGAACCATACAATAGGTAATATTTTCAGATTGGCTTCTTTCACTTAGCAATATGCATTTGTTTCCTCCATGTCTTTTTGTGGTTTGACAGCTCAGTTTTTTATTACTGAATAATAATATTCCACTGTCCAGATATGCCCCAGTTTTATTTATCCATCCACCTACTGAAGGATATGTTGGCTGCTTCCAAGTTTCAGCAATTATTTTAAAAAGCTGTTATGAACATTCTTATGTAGGACTTTGTGTGACATAAGTTTTCAACTTATTTGGATAAATACCAAGGACAAATCATATTGTAAGAGTACATTTGTTGTGTAAGAAACTGTCGAATTGTCTATCAAAGTGGCTGTACCATTTGACATTGCTACCAGCAATGAGTGAGCATTCCTACTGCTCTATATCCTCACCAGCATTTGACATCATTCCTATCTTATATTTTAGCCTATAAAGTAGATGTGTAATGGTTTCCCATTGTTGTTTTACCTTTCAATTCCTTGATGAAATATGATGTGGAGCATCTTTTCATAACCATATTTGTCATCTGTATATTGTCTTTGATGGAGCATCTGTTCAGATGTTTTGCTAACTTTTTAATTGGCATGTTTGTTTTTTATTGTCCATTTTAAGTTATTTGTGCGTTTTGAAGAGAAAGCCTTTGTCCAATGTGTCTTTTGCAAATACTTTCACCCAGTTTGGGGTTTGTTGTTTCATTCTCTCAAGTCTCTCTCAGAGGAGAAATCAGTGAACTGGATTTTGGACTTGTTTCCCTTAAAGAGCCTCTGTGGTATTAAGAGGGAATGGCCCTGTGGGCAGGTCAGCCAGAGAGAGCTTGGTGACTTCCAGAGACCCAGATGAGGGAGTGTGGCTGGGGTGAGAGAATAGGACACAGCCAGTCTGCACAGGTGCCTGCAAGCTTGGGTGAGGAGTTTGGTCTCTATCCCACTGAAGAGTTAATTCCTGAACTTCTGATGAGTTGCCTTTGAGGCCAAGCCTTTCAGTTCTGGCAGAATTGCTATTAGAGCCAAATACCCTTCTCAAAGGCCATGAAGCAGCAATGAGCAAATCACATCTCAGGGTCCAGTACAGGGCCTGAAGTTGAATGTGTGTTTAATCAATATTGGTTGAGTGAATGAACAAAGTGTCTAGTACCTTGTGTGGTGGCATTTATATAAATGTTCACATGATACATTTATTGATTAATTCAAAATATATTTCACATGTCAGACACTATACCAGTTGTGAGAACAAAACGGACTAAGATTACTGCCCCCTGGAGTTTACATTCTATTAGCAGGAAATGGTAAGTAAAATACAAGCCTAACAAGTAGATTATATTGGACACTAAGGGAATTATCAAGTTCTAGGAGAAAAGGACATGTAAAACAAGGTAAGGGAGTGCCCAGTTTGTAATGTTATATGGAAGGCCATGACATGCTTCATGGCAAGTGACATTTAAACAAAGATTTTAAGGTGGGGGAGAGCCCCAAGGTTATCAGGAAGAGAGTTTTCCAGGAATAGGAAACAATAGGGCAAAGGCCCTTAGATAGGAAAGTTCCTGTTAATTCACAAAATAGCAAGAAGGGCAGGCAGTGGAGCAGTGAGTGAGGAAGAATAAGAAACAATATTTTGGGCAAGCTAGATCCCATACAGTCCTATAGGCCAGTGTGTGGGCATGGGCATTTTCCCAGTGAACTGGGGAACTGTGGCAGGAGTGATGCCATCTGGCTTGCATTTTAAAAGGATCCCTCTAGCTGGATGAGAAGAATGGAAGAAAGGACACCTGTTAAGACTGAAGTAAGTCTAGTAAGAGATTATAGTGGCTTCATTCTAGCTATATGAGAGAAGCAACAGGTTTTCCTGAAAGGTTGGATATGAGGCGAGCAAAAGATAGAAATCAAAGAGGACTTTAAGGTTTTTGTCCTGAGCAACTAGAAGGATAAACTTGCAATCAACTGAAATATAAAAGGATGCAGGGAGAGCAGAGCAGATTTGGGGTGAAAATGAATCAGGAGCTCAGTTTGGGAGGTATCGAGTTTGAGATACCTCATGAGCTAGGGAATGAAGATGTCAAGTAGGCAGATGCCAAAGGGGTTCTGGGCTGGAGATTCGAATTCAGGAGTCCCAGTATACAAAAGACAGTTAGCCTATGACACTGAGTGAGATTACCTAGTGAGTGGAGATGGAAAAGAGAACATTGAACAGACCCAGCAGTCTCTCCTTACCATGTGCTCTGCTACACACTAACCCAAAACCCATCATCAACTGCATTTCAGCAGCCTCCAACTAGCCTCCTGGGGGCCTCAGGTACTCACCTTCAGCCTGTTCATACAGCAGCCACGGTGATCCCATGGGTGGGCAAGTGGGATTCCTGCCCACCCAGAAGCAGCTGGTGCCCTGTGGAGATGATGCTGCTGAAATCCTCCACCCTGGGACCCTACTCTCTCCAGAGCCCAGTCCAACGCCTGCCTGTGAAGCCTTCCTCCTCCTCCTCTAAACTAACCTCTCACTCCATTTGGTTTCTACAGAATATTATTTATATGAATAAAGTGTGTGTTATAGTTATCGCTTGAGCCCTAATCAATTATTTAAACATCTGCCTCCAACACTAGACTGTAAGGCCCTGGGGGGCAGCAATGAGACCTCCATTCTGGAAAGTTCCCAAGGGCAGCATGGTGCTGGGCACCAGGAGGGCCTATGCTCCTGGAGCCAGCCCTTGGGAGGCTGGCCTCCCTCCCTGTGGGAAGCCACCCCACTGGGAAGCACCCTTTCAGCTCCTTTCTCAGGTTCTCTGGCTGCTAAGGGGTGAGTATCCTGGGCATCTCTTACTTAAATATTCTCGTTCTTCATGTTTGGAATTTTTTTTAAGTCCTTTCCCCATTTTTATTGAGATATAATTGACATATAACATTGTATTAGTTCTAGGTGTACCACATGTATGTGCAATATGTATACATTGTGAAATAATAACCACAATGTTTAGTTAACAGCCATCACCTCAAAGTGACAATTATTTTTTCTTGTAATCAGAACTTGTTTTCCTCATTTTCTTTATTACACATTTGATCCAGAGGAGAAATTAAGCACAGGGCAGGGGACTGAGTGGGGAGGGGCCACCTTGCCTGGGATCCCCCCAACCCCTTGTGATTAGAACTTTTAAGATCTCCTGTCCTAACAACTCTCAAGTACAAGATTCATCAGCGTCAGCTTTAGTCACCAAATTGTATATTATAACCCCAGGATGTACTTTTCTTATAACTGGAAGTTTGCTCCTTTTGACACTTTCTGCCAGCCCCCACCCCTCTGTCTGGCAACTACCGACCTGTTCTCTGTATCTGTGAATTTCATTGCTTTTACATTTCAAATATAAAAGCATGTGCTTTTATTGTGAGCCAATATTTGTCATTATTTTTAAGTCTTTTATCGCCCAGTATCTTAGAAATGGTATGAACTGTTTCTGTGGCTCAAGTATAACTTAGAATGATGCCTCTACATTTTGGTTTATTCTTCACTTTTAGTGACTAAATTAGTCCTTTCTTGAAAAATATGACTGCCCTTGTTGTACAAAAAAATCAATCTATATACCTGCAAGTAATGTAATAGTTTCTTAACCAACAATCCATTGAATGTAGGA
The DNA here is from genome assembly GCF_021234435.1 of Artibeus jamaicensis. NCBI lineage: Eukaryota > Metazoa > Chordata > Mammalia > Chiroptera > Phyllostomidae > Artibeus > Artibeus jamaicensis. The sequence continues at coordinate 235,949 of NW_026521968.1, read as the reverse complement.
ACAAATTGTTGTCCCAATGAAATTCAATTTTAAGATATAAGTTGCCATAATTCCTACTCATGTTTTATTTTTTGGCATTGTGTTGGAAATTAGTGAATTTGGAAACTACTGCTCACAGTATTTATAGATTCTCAGTCTAAATTCCCATTGAGGCTATGCTTACAGTTAACTATTCTTAGTGATTCTAAGCTGTACTCTGTTTCTCTCCTGTTTTTCATAATCATCACTTTCATTCCACAGTGAATTTCTTTGAGCCATTGCTTCATTTTTGCTGTGGCACTATACCATAAGACAATAGTAACAACAACAAAAAAACCTAAACAAGAAGGAAGATGGCAATGGAGTAGGAGGGAACAGATTCTACTTCCCCCTAGATGTGGCAGAAAAACCTAGCCGATCTACAGAGGAACAGAGCAAACAGCCATTAGTACCCCAGCATTTATAAAAATAAGACACCAAAAATTGTAGTGGACACCAAAAAACCAGATGGTAAGGAGAGTGCTTCAGGACAATAAGGTCCCAGGGACCAGCTTGGGGACCAAGGCGGCTGTAGCCTCAGGCCCAGTGCCCACCTGGTGCCGGGTCTACCACAGACTCCTTGGGAGCTGCAGGCCTGCCACAACGTCCTTGGAAGAGAGCTGGGTCAACTGCTCCCTCCCTCCCCCGCCAAACAAGGTTTAAACAGCACTTGGAGAGACCTGGTTGCTTAAAGTTGCAGAGAGGGAAATAAGGACAAAGAGGCAAACGCACAGGGGCTGTGATCACCCTCAGAGTCTGTGGACACCGACTTGGGAGAGTTGAGAGTCACGCAGTGACAGGCAATGACCAGGAGAGTCACCAGTCTGACTGGAGAATTGGGCTATGTGGAGCGGAAGTCTTGAGTAGGAGGAATTTCTCAAAAAGAAAAACTGTTTGGGGGATTCTCCTGCAACAGCCGCTTAGCCTCCTCTCCACCCAGATGGGCAGCAATCCTGATCTCGATCTTGATCCCGAGGTGATGTGGAAGACCACCGGGAAGGCCCTGTGCACCTCCATAGCACTGGGAAGGACCTAAGCAGCCTGGCCAAGCACCCATGCGCCCACACCCCAGTCCACAGCACCGGGGTAAGAGCCTCTGAGGAAAACCTGGATCCCACACCCAAGGCACCTGCGAGAGGCACCAGACTAGCTCTAGGGACGCCACTGAAAAGACTGGCTGAGTGAACATCAGGAAGGGAGAAAAGACATAACAATGACCCCTTAGCCTGCTGAAAACAGCAAGAGCAGAAAAACTGGTTTGGCCAGTTGGAAACTAACAAGAGGTGTTTTTGTTTTTGTTTTGTTTTGTTTTTAAATAATCTTTTTTTCTTAAAATGTTTAATATTCTTTTATCATTCAAAACTTTTTTCTTTCTTTTCTTCTTTCTTGTTTTATTTCCTCTTCCTTTCTTTCCAATTTTATCTCTTCTTCCTCCCTTCTTCTGCCTTTTTTTAAACTACCCACAAGGGAGACAAAAAAAACCTGGAACTGTGAAAAGACCAGAGGTGGACCCAAGAAGGGGCATCCCAACAGCTGACGATGTGGGAAAAATTTCACTTTGGTATTTCAAAGAACCTGCAATTTACTGCATATTTGTAGTATTATTTTTTTCATTATTTTTACATCTTTTATTTTAATACTATTTTTGTATTCCTCCTCTTTCTGTATAGTCTTCTTTGCTTGGCTGGTTGTATTGTATCATTTGACAACTTTCCCCTGTTCTGTCTTTCATAGTGTAATGCTAATTTACTGTCCTTCATTTCACTTGTGTTCCATTAGCACACTACTCAAGGTCCTATACTCCCTATTCTTTTTTTTAAAATACTTTATTTATTTATTTTTAAAGATTGGGGATGGGAACGAGATAGAGAGGGAGAGAAACATCAATGTGTGGTTGCCTCTCATGTGTCCCCCACTGGGGACCTAGCCTGCAACCCAGGCATGTGCCCTGACTGGGAATCGAACCAGTGACCCTTTGCTTCACAGGCCCACGCTCAATCCACTGAGCCACACTAGCCAGGGCATATACTCCCTATGCTTGTTATCCAGATCACATCATATTCTGTCATATGATTGTTGCTCTAATATTATTGTAAATAATAGCTGTTCCATGTAATTGTAAATATTTCCCAACACCACTCCCAGATCTTAGAGCACTTCACAGTTTCCTGAACTCTATTACTGTAGTGGTTAATTCTATTCTCTCCCACACTACACCTATTTACTACCTTTTACTCTCACTTTACCTCAGAATCTGACCTCCCAAAACCTCAATGTCTTCTATTCCAACTCACATTCCTTCCCTCCCCAACAAAAGTCTTATCTTCTTTCCATCCTTTCTAAAAAGTATGTAGTTGGGTGGAAGATCATGATTAACACTATAGATAGCCAAAGGATCTCCTATCTCTTCTCTACTGAATGCTACTGTAAATATCATAGAATACTCTCTTGCTGTCTTAAACCATTTGCCTTACCCCTCCAACTGATCACAAAAAAAAAAATAGTAAGTGAAAGCGATGAACACCAGGATACTCACTGGGTACCCAATAAATACTCACTGGAAGAGGAAATCCAACAACAAAGGAACCACCAATAGATAACAACTGAAAAAGGTGAAGGATGGAGTAGAAACCGCACAAACCTCAATCCAGGACCTATCTGGAAATAAAACGAAATAGTGGAGAAACAACCCAGTACAAACAACTAAACAAGAGCAATAGAGAATTCTCAAAACCTTGTACACGTGAAAGAACCACCTTCAACACAATCTGCCCTCACCAGCATAACAAAATACAAGAGGTAGTAGAGAGAGTGACCCTCAGTTAACCAGCTTGAGGGAAGGACTGACCAAAGATCCAAAAACAATTAAAACCCAAGGAAAACACAGAGCCAACTTAGATGACAGCTAAAGACCAATGAGCTCAGGAGATCAAGAAGACTAAACCACTGAATCTCACAGGTAATCTACCACAGAAGTTCACATAAGAAACCGAGGAAGCCAGAACAGATCAGTTTAAGAAGCTGAAGCTCACCAGAAGAGTCTCACAAACAATGGGAAGACAAAGAACCAATCCCCAAATGAAAGGAAAGGAGAAAGCCTCAGAAAGAATGTTAGATGAAATAGAGGCAAGTCAACTATCAGATACTGAATTCAAAGCACTGCTTATCAGGAAGTTCAAAGAGATCACAATGAGCTACAAGAACGACAGGGAACTACAATGAAATCACTGCAAACTATATCAACATGAAAAAGGAAATAGCAACTATCAGCAAGGGCCAAGAAGAAATAAAGAATACAATTCCTGAACTAAAGAACATAGAAGGAATCAAAAGCAGGATCATGGAAGCAGAAGATCGGATCAGTGAGTTGGAAGACAAAGTAGAAAAAAACACTGAGAAAGAGCAAGAAAAGGAAAAGAGGCTCAGAAAGAATGAACAGGGATTAAGAGAAATGCAAGACAATATGAAATGTAATAATATCCAAATAATAGGGATACAAGAAGAAGAAGAAGAAGAAGAAGAAGAAGAAGAAGAAGAAGGGTTAGAAAACCTATCTAAAAAAGTAATGAGGGAAAACTTCCCTAATTTGATGAGAGAAAAAGTCACACAAATCCAGGAAACAGAAAGGGTCCCAATCAAGAGGAACACAGAAAGGCTCACTTCAAGACATATCATCATTAAAATGGCAAAATTTCTAGATAAACACAGAATCTTAAAGGCAGCAAGGGAGAAAAAGGAAGTAACGTACAAGGGAGCCCCAATAAAGCTAGCTGCTGACTTTGCAATGGAAACATTCCAAGCAAGAAGAGAATGGCAAGAAACATTCCAAGTAATGAGAACCAGAGGCCTACAACCAAGGCTACTTTACCCAGCAAGGCTCTCAATCAAAATAGAAGGCCAAATAAAGAGTTTCCAAGACAAAAGAAGTCTAAAAGAATATACCTCCACCAAACCAGCTCTGCAAGAGATGGTAAAAGGACTGCTTTAAGGAAAAGAAGGAAAAGAGAGAGACAGAGAGAAACATAGGTACAAAAATGGCAATGAATAAGTACCTATCAATAATAACCTTAAACATAAATGGATTAAATGCTCCAATCAAAAGACATAGAATAGCTGAATGGATAAGAAAGCATGACCCACACATCTGCTGCCTACAGGCGACCCACCTCAGGACAAAAGACCTACGCAGACTGAAAGTGAAGGGCTGGAAACAAACTTTTCAAGTAAACGGACAAGAAAAAAAAAAAAAGCCAGGGTAGCAATACTCATATCAGACAAAACAGACTTCAAAAACAGTGCCGTAAAAAGAGACCCAGAAGGTCACTTCATAATACTCAAGGGAAAAATGCACCAAAAAGACATAAAGATCATAAATATATGTGCATCCAACACAGGAGCACTCAAATATATAAATAAAATCTTAGAGGACATCAAGAAAGATATTGGCAGCAGCACAATTATACTAGGGGGATTTTAACACCCCATTGTCAAAAATGGACAGATCTTCCAAACAAAATATCAAGAAAGATACTGTGGCATTGAACAATGCTCTAGATGAAATGGACTTAACTGACATATACAGAGCCCTTCATCCCAAAGAAGCTAAATACACATTCTTTTCAAATGTGCATGGAACATTTTCAAAGATAGATCACATATGAGGACACAAAACAAGCCTCAACAAATTCAAGAAAATTGAAATCATAACAAGCATTTTCTCCAACCACAAGGGACTGAAACTAGAAACCAACCCCAAAGGAAAAAACCCAAAACACTTGAAATCATGGAGATTGAATAGCATACTTTTAAACAACAAATGGGTCGAGAATGAAATTAGGGAAGAAATCAAAAAGTTTCTAGAAACAAATGACAATGAACTCATGACAACCCATAACTTATGGGACACAGTGAAGGCAGTCCCGCAAGGCTAGTTTATAGCAATACAGGCCTATCTAAAAAAGAAACATTTCAAAGAAACAACCTAACCCTACACATACAAGAGCATGAGAAACAACAACAAAGACAGCCCAGGGCAAGTAGAAGGAAGGAAATAATCAAGATCAGAGCAGAATTAAATGACATAGAGACCAAAAGCACAATTCTAAGGATCAATGAATCCAGGAGCTAGTCTTCTGAGGAGATAAACAAAATTGACAAGCCTTTAAGTAGGCCCATTACGAAAAGAAGAGAGAGGACCCAAATAAACTCAATCAGAAATGAAAGAGGAGAAATTACAACTGACACCACAGAAATAGAAGGGATTGTAAGAAATTACTATGAAGAACTGTATGCTAAGAAATGTGAAAACCTAGGTGAAATGGACAAATTTCTAGAAAAATATAATCTTCCAAAATTCAATGAAGATGAAGCAGAAAGCCTGAACAGAACAATAACAGCAAATGAAATGGAAATGGTAATCAAAAAAATCCCGACACACAAAGGCCCGGGACCAGATGGTTTCACAGGAGAATTCTACAAAGCATTTAAAGAAGAGCTAACCTCTATTCCTCACAGACTATTCCAAAAAATCCAAAATCATGGAAGACTTCCAAACTCTTCTTATGAAGCCAGCATCATCCTATTCCCAAAACCCAGTAAAGACACAACAAAGAAAGAGAACTTCAGGCCAAATCACTGATGAACACAGACGCTAAAATCCTCTACAAAATATTGGCAAATCTCATCCAACAATACATTAAAAAGATCATACACCATGACCAAGTGGGATTCATCCCAGGGATGCAAGGATGGTTCAATATTCATTCACATATCAGTAAATGTAATACATCGCATAAACAAAAGCAAAGACAGAAATCACATGATCATATCAATAGATGCAGAAAATGCTTTTGATAAGGTACAAACCCATTTATGATAAAAACACTCAGCAAAGTGGGAAGAGAGGGAGCATTCCGCAATATAATAAAGGCCATATATGAGAGACCTATAGCCAACATCATACTCAATGGGCAAAACTAAAATCTTTTCCACTAAGATCAGGAAAAAGACAAGGTTGTCCACTTTCACCACTTCTATTCAATATAGTATTGGAAGTTTTAGACACAGAAATCAGACAAGAAAAAATAAATAAAAGGCATCCAAATCGGAAAGGAGGAAACAAAACTGTCACTGTTTGAAGATGACATGATAGTGTACATGGAAAATCCTATAGACTCTACCCCAAAACTGCTCCACCTAATAAATGAATTTGGCAAAACAGCAGGATACAAAGTCAATATCCAGAAATCAAAGGCATTTTTGTATACTGACAATGAAACAGCAGAAGCAGAAATCAAGAAAAAAATCCCACTTGATATAGCAAAAGGAAAAATAAAATATTTGGGAATAAACCTAACCAAGGAGGTAAAAGACCGGTATGCAGAAAACTACACAACACTGAAGAAAGAAATCAAGGAAGACACAAACAAATGGAAACATATGCCGTGTTCATGGACTGGAAGAATTAACATAATCAAAATGTCCATACTACCCAAAACAATTTACAGATTCAATGCAATACCTATTAAAGTACCAATGGTATATTTCACAGACATAGAACAAACACTTCAAAAATTTATATGGAACCATAAATGACCCCGAATGGCAGCTGCAATTTTGAGAAAGAAGAAAAAAATAGGAGGGATCACAATACCTGATACCAAACTGTATTACAAGGCCACTGTAATCAAGACAGCCTGGTACTGGCCTCAAAACAGGCACGTTGAGCAGTGAAACAGAACAGAGAGCCCAGAAATAAACCCAAGTCTCTGTGGTCGATTAATATTCGACAAAGGGGGCAGTAACATAAAATGGACTAAAAATAGCCTGTTCAACAAATGGTGTTGGGAGAACTGGATAGCCACATGCAAAAAAAATGAAACTTGAGCACCAACTTACACCATATACCAAAATAAATTCAAGGTGGATAAAAGGCTTAAATATAAGCTGCAACACCATTAAAGTCCTAGAGGAGAACATAGGGAGGAAAATCTTAGATATTTCACACAGCAACATTTTTACTGGTATGTCCCCCAGAGATAGGGACATAAAGAAAGAATAAACAAATGGGATCTCATCGAAATAAAAAGCTTCTGCATGGCTAAAGAAAACAGTATTAAAATAAAAAGAGAGTCAACTGTATGGGGAAACATATTTGCCAATGATACCTCAGACAAGGGGTTAATCTCCAAAATATACAAAGAACGTATACAACTCCACTCTAAAAAGACAAGCAACCCACTTAAAAAGTGGGCAAAGGACTTGAACAGACACTTCTCCAAGGAGGACATACAGAGGATCCAGAGACACATGAAAAGATGCTCAATATCTCTAGCTATCAGAGAGATGCAAATTAAAACCACAGTGAGATACCACTTTACACCAGTCAGAATGGTCACCACAAGCAAAGCAACAAACAACAAGTGTTGGTGAGGTTGTTCAGAAAAGGGGACCCTAGTTCACCATTGGTAGGATTGCAGACTGGTACAACCACTTGGAAAACAGTATGGAATTTGCTAAGAAAACTAAAAATGAATATGCCTTTTGACCCAGTAATTCCACTGCTAGGATTATATCCTAAGAACCCTGAAACACCAATCCAAAAGAACCTATGCACCCCAATGTTCATAGCAGCACAATTTACAATAGCCAAGAGTTGGAAGCAACCTAGGTGCCCATCAGTAAATGAACAGATCAAAAAACGATGGTACAATTACACAATGGAATTCTATGCAGCAGAAAGAAAGAAGGAGCTACTACCCTTTGCAATAGCATGGATGGAACTGGAAAGCCTTATGCTGAGTGAAATAAGCCAGGTGGGGAAAGACAAATACCATATGATCTCACCTTTAAGAGGAACCTAAACAACAAAACAAACAAGCAAGCAAAATATAACCAAAGACACTGAACTAGAGAACAGGCTGACAGTGACCAGAGGGGAGAGAGGAGGGAATTTCAGGGGAAAGGGGGAAGGGTTTGCAGGAACAAGTATAAAGGACACAGGGACAAAAACTAGGGGGGGGGGTGGAAATGGGAAGGAGGTAGGGAGCACTGGTGGGCTGGGATGGGAGTAAAAGACAGAGAACAGTACTTGAATACCAGTTAGAATTAAAAAAAAAAAACTAAACAGTGTAAGAAATAACCTACAAATAATGAGAAACTATTAGTTGAGATAAACCATACCTTATCAAATGAAAGTTAGCCAAATTGAATAACCTAATGCAGTTGTGTAATTTTTACTTAGACTTCAGGTTTAATAATTTAGACTGTAATAACCACTAGGAACATACACTTTCTTAATTTTTGGACTCTGAGAAAGAAGACACCTACTAAGAAGAGCACTCCATGACTAACTGGTCTCAAATTTTAGGAACAGAGACGAGCAGACATTTTTGAACAGGGCCTCTTAGCCAAACTGCCTACTTGCATTGTGTTTCTGCCACCTGAGCAGCCCTTATAAAGGAATTCCCAGAATCCTATTTCAACCAATAGGACTGAGGCTCTCCTCATCCAAACAGAGGTATGCAGCTATATCCCCGCCCCATTCATCAGTTTCTTCTCTGACCAATCAAAACAGCTCCATTCTGACCAATCACGACAGTGCCTTTGGGGTCAATCAAACTGTGAGGCTTTGGAGTCTTTATCTGCATGAGGATGAACCAATTAGGGATCATGGGCAGAAATTTCTGTCTATATAAGTCAGCTCCCTTCTGACTCTGAAAGCACACTTTCCCTTTCCAGTGATCCCTGGTTTTCCCTGGCTGGAGCACTCTTCCTGAGCAACAAGTGGAGCGGAGCCCAAGAGGGACCTGGACCCAGAACTACCTGCATTTATAGCAAACAGTGTCACATTTAAGCTGTTTGCACTAAATAAAGTTTCTGTTTTAAATGCACCCCGAGTTGGAGATTCCTGTTGGTGTTGAACTGATGCCACTAACCTCCAGTTGACAATTTTATCTTTCAGTGGTGTGTAAGGTAGTGAATGATTGGCTTTGCTTTTTCTTCCCAGGATAGCCCCATTATTGGTAGCATCTCAGGTTTCAATGGGGTGGCCTCCAGGGGTGTTGCTAGCTTTCAGTGTCTACCTTAGGAAAGGCTGAGCTACCACCAGTAATGTTAATTCAGATGAGAAGGACAGAGCTCAAGAAAGAGAGCACTTCATTCTTGTTCCTCCAGATGCTATGGGTTTCTTCTCCAGGCAAGACAACAAGTGCCCAGCCAGGCAGGAGCAGCAGCTCCAGATCCTGAGAACCTGCTCACTGTCCACAGCACAGAGCCCTGGCTCCAAGCCCGCAATGCTCTGGGCATAGAAGGCTGAGGCTGCATGTTGCTGCTGTTCTTGCACTGGATGCCTGTGTGACCAGAGAATCGTTCTCTCCAGAGTGGAAATGCAGGCAGACAGGCCCACAATGCCCACGCCCTGTGGGGTTTGAGCTGCCCAAATCCCTTCCTTTGACAAAGCCCAGTGTTCTCAGGGCACAGCACAGCTCAGCAGTGGGAGCTGCCCCCAGCACTGATGGTCTCTGGCAGCCACCCAGGGGCACTCTGGCCCCAGTGGCTGGGCTTCCTGGTGCCTGAAAAATACATGCTGTCCTCCCCAATCAACAGCTTTCCCTCTTCCAGCTGATTAGCTTCTAAGCTGAATGCAGGTGTGGGTGGGGGTGGTCTGTTCCCTCCTGTGAAAGGTCTCCAGAACACATTTGTCTCCATGTCCCTCTGCTCCTTTTGTTCTTTGAATGACCCTTACAGTAACCCACCGAGAGGAGGCAGGATTGTGATTGGTGGGCTTCCATTTTTGCCACCAGTACATCTGGGCAAATAGGGCTCTGAAAAATTAGGGTTAGGTTTATTTGAGAACTATTTTATATTACCTCCATTTTTTAAAAGTCTTACAAAAGGACATAGAGTGTTCGTTAGGAGGATGATTTAGCTGTGATTCTGGGGAAAGGACTTGTTGTTGAGAGACTTGGGTGGCATTATTACTATTATTATTATTATTATTATTATTATTATTATTACACTTACTGCATGCTTACAAATGCCATGCATAGTATGTATAGTCTCATTTATTCCTCACAATTCTACTGTCATCCCCATTCAACAGCTGAGGAAACTGAGACCTGAGAGAATGAATGGCTTGCCCAAAGTTGTGAGCCATGACACTGAGATGCCAGGCACTACCCCTGGCTTTAGGGACTTGGTAAGATGATGAAGTCATGGTTTCTTCACTTGAAAAATAAAGGGTGGATTAGTTGATTCCTAATGGCTTTTTTTTTTCCTCTAACACTTATTCCCTTATGTCATAATCTCTGAAAGTCATTAGGTCACAGCCTAAGAAATGTGTGGAGTGGAATCTTCTACTTGTGTGTCTTTCCCTCCCCAGCCCTCACCGGGGGCTTACTCTATCCCCTGAAGGGAGCCCGTGTCATTGTGTAATTTACTGTTAGTTCTGCTTCTGTTAGGAATCCACTTAGAGCCTTCATTTACACTAAGGAGTACATGCATGTTAACAGCCTAAAGTGTTTCTTTTCCACCTAATGATGCAATGGCAGGGATCAGCTAGCAGTTAGCATGTCATGTGCAGGAGGCATGAGGGTTCTGATATCATGCTCTTCTAAAAACCCATTTTTTCCCAAAACCATTTCATCCTACCCTCACCCCCAATTGTTATAGGAGGAAATTAAAGCTCAGAGATGGGCTTTGCCCATGACCATCAGTAACTTGTAGACCTGGGCTGGAATTCAGGTCTCTGGATTCCCCCATTGGGAAATCACATGAAGGGGTGAGTAACATTAAGGATCTCTCACCCTGGAATATTCAGATTCCTGGCGTGGGGTGATACAAAGTGGTTGGAACATCCCAAAGGAAACAAGTGCAAGATGAGTAGAGAGACCAAGACCTGTTAACACCAGACTAGCAGCACATGAGTGAGGGTGGTTGGAAACTCCCCAGGGCTGGTGGCAGGTCAAAGGGCACTAACAGGAAATGGTGACCCCCCAGGGTCCCCAGGCTAGAAGGAAGCATGGCATTGCCTCTGAGCTGTGCTGCTGTGAAGTCTCCATGCTTCAAAAAGCCTTGGCCCAAGGTGACTCAGGCTTCCTGAGAATCCTCTTATCTTAGCCAGCACAGACATCTGTGCCTCATCTTGTCCAAGATGTCACCCACATAGCGCCACTCCCTCCAGGACCACTCCCTCCCTCAGCCTGATCAATGATCCCTCATCACTCTGCAGGGAGTGTCCCAGGACGGGCCCCATGACCCATGACAAAAGCTCCAAGGGCTGTCTCTCTAGGATTTCTGTTTGTTTCCTCTCTCCTGTCCTCCTCCCTGTACTCTGAGGCTACTTCTAGTCCAGGAAGAGTTGACTCATTCTTCCCTTGAGTTTCTTGCCTGTAGAAGAAACAATACCATCACCATAGTGACCATTTTTTCCAAACTAAATCAGGACAGGAGGCCTGGATGGAGAGAGGGTACTGATGGGACATGAGGACCAGGTTTTAGATTGGCTTTATGAATGCCTCCTCTGGATGTGGGTTGCCTACAGGAGGCATCGTAGGGTGGGTGCAAGTAACACTCAAATCTCTTTGGCCAGAGTCACCCATGTTCTACCCAGAGAGAAGGTGACCACACACCTCCCCAAAGACCATCTTGGAAGGCTGGCAAAGTGGGTAATAATCCCATATGAGTTTTCCTGTTGGTGGCGGTAGAGACCATAAAGCTTTACTGCCAAAGACAGTCCTTCATGGTGGTCAGACTATTTTAAAAGAAAGATTTTGGCAAATATTAATGCCAAAGGCTATTTCTTTTAAATTGATCTTTAGCCTTAGAGCTACAAAGAATATTTAAATTCTTCTCATATTAAAATTAAGAAAATAGTCTCAGAAAAGTTAAGTGATTGACCCCAAATCTTTGTGATATTCTTAGGCTCAAGTTAGTAAATTCCTTCCAACTCCCAGGTAAACCCTCTTTTCACAGAATGGACAGTTTTTATTTTCCAACTAATCAGTTGGTAGAAGATGTCAGGCTCAACATGGCACAATTATAGCCAAGCCAGGTTAATTCTAGAATCCAAATCATCTGATTTAAAAACAGACCTTTCCACAATTGGTCAACAGATACAACAGAACTTTCCAACATCACTAATCATTGAAAAAAATGCAAGTCAGAACAGAATAATATATTACCTCACACTCATTAGAATGGTTATTTTTTAAAAAAATAAGAGATACCAAGTGTTAGATAGGATGTGAAGAAAGGAGAACCCTTGTATACTGTTGGAGAGAATGTAAATATATGTGGCCACTATGGAAAACAACATGGAGTTTTCTCAAATAATTAAAAATAAAAATTCAGCAATTTCACTTCTGGTTGTTTATCCCCCATCCCCCAAAAAACCCACTAATTCAAAAAGATATATGCATCCCTATGTTCACTGCATCATTATTTACAATAGCCAAAACATTGAAACAACCTAAGTGCTCATAGATAGATAAATAGATAAAGAGGATGTGGTATATATACATAATGGAATGTAACTCAACCATAAAAAGAAGGGAATCTTGCCATTTGCAACAACAAGGATAGACCTGGAGAGCATTATGCTAAGTGAAATAAGTCAAACAGAGAAAGGCAAGTACTATATGATTTAATTTATATTTGGAATTTAGCAATAAATTCCTTTATTAAATGATACTAATATCAATGTGCAAGAAATTACTACTGGGTGAGTTGTATTTTCATTTGCAACTTGTCTATACCAGTGGTTCTCAACTGGGGTCAATGTTCCACACCCTTCCACTCCCCAGGGACATTTGGCAATATCTGGAAATACTTTTGATTGTTATATCTGGGGAGGGAGAGTGAGGGGGGAGTGCTATTTGCACCCATATGTAGAAAAGCCAGGATGCAACTAATATCCTAAAAAATACAGTTTCCACAACAGAGGATTGTCTGGCCCCAAAATGTCAGTAGAACTGAAGTTGAGAACCTCTGGCTTAAACCACTGATGTGCAGCATATTGATAGATAGACTGAAAGAAAGGAGGGGAAGAAAGAGGAAGAAGAGGAAGTCAAGAACTTAAAGACTTTTGTTCTATATTTTCTTGAAAGTTCATGCTATGGAAGAAGAGATACTGTTGTTACAAGCATGATTATTTTCTGATCCATGATGTTCACAAAGCACCTTGGCCTCCCTAGGATGAGGATCAGACACGTGTGCAGCCTTCCTACACACACCTCCTTGGCTAGCAGACACTAAGCCAACAAACTTCCTCCCGTCATGTCTCGGTGTTGAAGTGAATTGTGAAATCTGTGAATATGATCAATGTGTGATCACTTGAAGTTCATCTCTTAAGTTTGTATTATGAGGAAATGAGCCCAAGTTCAAGATTCTCCTCTTCCACCCTGCAGAATTCAGGCACTTGGGGGGAAAAGTACTTTCTTCAAGTTCTGAAAGGAGTATTTAAGTTACAACTCTTTTGCCTTGAAAATTATGTCAGGAAAGGCCATTCTCAGGACCCCAAGTAGCTTACAGGGGTGGTATATCTCACCAATATGTTGAGGATGAATTTTCAACACAAAAGCTAAACTCCCATTTGGAGCAAATAGAGTTCAGAAGTGGCTTGCTGCCTGCTGGAGTCCCAGATGGTGAGCATCGGGGGTGGTCTCTCTGCTGTTGAATTTCTAAACCCACTGGGAGCTCTCATATCTCCCACCACTCTGTGCTTTGGAGTTAACCTTGTGGGAAGTAGGCAGAGAGCCTTTTAAGAGAACTTAACTGTTTCCTCCTTCATCTTTCTCTTTTCCAAACCAAAGACAGTTTTTAACCTCATCTGAGGTGAGAATATTTCCATTCCCAATAGGAAAGTGGTCCCTCTCCCAGGAACAGAGGAGTGGCTGTATGCTTAGAGAAGGGAAGGAGGGCTGAGAGCCAGGACACCAAAGCCCAGGCAGGACAGACTGCATGGAGCTGTATGGAACTTGAAAGCTGATGGGAAAAAAGATACAAGGATACATCAGTGAGTACCAATGCAGACCACAACAGCCCTCATACTGATGCCTCTAACCACCACCCCCTGTACAGGTTAGATAATGGGTAACTGGATTCAGACACCTTTCTGGAAAGACAAGAAAAGTGACAGAACCCTGGAGCTGAATTTAAGAAAAAAGAAAACACAGAAAAGTCCTGCCGTGACTAGGTGTACTCCTAATACTCTGAATTAGCAAGGTTGCTTTCTACTCTCATTTGGAACTGAGTCTCAGAATTTGGAATCTAATGATGCTACTAGTGTTGATGTAATGGTAATAATAAACAGAGCTCCCTTCTTACAAGGCTGAGTACAAAGTTTGAAAGTCTGAGCCCCACTGTGTTCCTGAATTTAGTGTAAATACAGAAGCTCAAAGGAAGCTGTGGATTTCTATCAGGGCTCCGGAGAGGGGAGGCTTGCTTTTGAGGCACCAACATCCAACAATTAAAAACAACAATTAAAAACCTGGGGACAGCTGAGCTCACCATGGCTTTCATTCTGACTACCACACAGTCACATGGTGGATGCGGGAGCTGGGAGAGCCCTGGCCCCAGAGAGCACTGAAAAAGAACATCTGTCACAGGACATTTCCTTGGAGCAGATCACTTGGGTGTTGGGAGCTTCAAAAACACTACGATTTTATTTACAGAAACCAGGGTGAAGGCCAGGAACTGGAAAGAGGAGATGGTTACAAGAAGTTAGGTTTTCAAGAAGCCTATGGATTTTCTCAGCAGAAAACAAACAGCATCAAAGTGCTGTCTTGGGCTTCCCATGCAGATGCTAATCTCAAGGAAGCAGCCCCCTGTGTTGGTCCAGCCTGCAGCCTCCTGTACTGGGGAGTGGGGATGACATGAGTACACAGCCAGTCATTTCCAAGCCGTCCTTTAAAGCTTGCTCCAAAATTCATCATACACTCACAGAAAACAACAGACTACAAGGCTCATCAGATATCAGAGCTGAGAAGCGCTTCCCATGTTATCCAGTCTGGCAACCTCATGCTGCTGACAAGGGCCCAGGGCCCCAGAGGCGGCATGCCCTAATTTTTGTTACTGAGTTATGGGTCAGGAGTGAAATTGGGACTAGAACTCTGGTCGTCCAGTTCCATTGCTAACACTTTTTAAAAATAAAACCAAATAAATGTTGAGTTGTTTTTGTTGGGGTTTTTTCTGACTGACTTGATCCAGGATGACAGTGGGACACAGCAAGGGAGGAGAACACAACAGTGTGGCCCAGAAGAGGGGAAGAGGGCAAGGGGTTCCCAGGTGCCAAGGTAGGCTGCAGCCCTGAAGGACAAAGAGAGTTGGTACCAAAGTCCTGAGCTGTGCTTTGCAAAGGTTTTGATCATGCATTGCTAAAATGTTTGAGCATTAAATTATAGAGCCTATTATACCCATGTAGATATTAGATAGAGAAACATGGGCACCAAGGATAGAAAATTTTAAAAGATGATACTTTAAAAAATAAATTTTAATAGGAGTTGATTCAGTCAATATGGGCTAATCCCCAGATTGCAATGGCTTAATACTCTTGCTCACGTCAGAGTCCAGTGTGGCTTGTCAGTGGGGCTTCAGGATCCTTCCATTCTAGGGCTCCTCCCTCCTCCAGGGCCTTGGGGTCTTCTTCATTCAACCAGCGGAAGGATTAAGAGAGGGAGCCTTGGTGATTCATGGTGGGGGTGGGAGCAGGAGTACCACTGAAAGCAGACTTTTCCCAGGATTCACAGTCCTGCCTGGGGTGTGGACTTGAGTTCCCGCCGGCCTTCCGATTCTCCCAAGCCAGCGACCACAGACTCCACGTGTGATCAGTGCTCTCTGCTTTGTTTCTTCATACCCACTCCTCTCTCTCTCTCTGACAATCCAGCAAACAGATCTCTCTTGGCGTTTTTCAAACTGTACCCGGCTGGGTAGGGAGGGAGCTGGTGACTGGCTCTCTCCCAGAGGCCTTGCAGCCAGCCCTCTGCTCCAGCTCCCAGAGTCCTCCGCAGACCCAGAAGACCCGGCCCAGGCCCAGTGCAACGGAGGACGCAAGGGTGACTCTCAATTCTCCCAGGCCAGAGTCCACAGACTCCACGTGTGATCAAAGCTCTCTATTTTGCTTCTTCATACCCACTCCTCACCCTGATACTCCAAGCAAACAGATCTGTCTTGGCGTTTTTTCAAACTGCGCCCGGCTGGTGACTGGCTCTCTCCCTAGGTCCTAGAGCCAGGCTTCAGATCCCAGAGACTGAGGCGCTCCCAGAGACAGCCTAGGCCCCAGCTGGGGCACAGCCCAGCCCGGTATGGCACCCGGCAGAGGGCCTGCGGCCTCTGCGCTGTTCCCTGGGACCTTATTGACCTGCGGCCGTCTCTCCTCACCTTCTGGTCATTCAGAGTCTGCTCCAATTTCTGGAGTCCTACCTTCCTATATGCTGGGTCCCTGTTGGCTATCCACTGCGCTCCTCCACAGATCAGCCTGGTTTTTCTCCTGCGTGTGTGGGGGGGAGCAAAATCCTTTGTCCTACTCCCCTGCTATCTTCCTCCCTCTTCAGGGAGCAGGAGTACCAGGCAGCATCATGGCATCAGGGCTGCCCTGACTCTGTTAGTACAAATGCGGTCATATGGTCCCGGCCAACTGCAAAGGAGATCGGGAAATGTGGCCTGCCTTGTGCCTGGGAGGACAAGGCCATGGGTTTGGGTGAACACCTAGCAAATGCTGACACAGAAGTTCAAGTCCCTCACTACCTCCTTATTCCAAAAGAGCTACTGAGTTTCCTGAAAGGTACATGCTTCCTCACTTTGGAAACCACTGGTCTGGAAAACTAATCCTGTTCCCTCCCCAACTCCCTCCCCTACAGAACAGGACCCTCTGAGGACAGCCAGATTGGGGTAATGTAGGAAGATGTTAATAACAGCTAGTATTACTGAGCAATCATCCTGTGTCTAGCACTAAGCAATTTACATGTATTAACTCATGTAATCCCAGAAACAGCTCAAAGAGGTTGATGCTATTATTATCCCCATTTTTTATATGAGAAACCAAAGCTCAGAGAGATTAACCTGTCCCAAGTCACACAGAGACAGGGATGAAACTTGACCTCAGCCACTGACTCCATAGGCAGTGCTGTTAGCAGAGGAACAACAATGAAATTAAGTCCCAGCTCTTTGCAGGCCTTCCGCACCAGGACAGGAGCAGGCCGGGGCTGGCATGACATGGGTGGTGCACTAAGAGTGGAGGTGCACCGAGGGACAGATGCTGGCAGAGGCTGGGCATCAGAGAACAGAGGGTAAAGAAAGCAGGGATGGTCCTGTGAAGCCAGGCTGTCAGAACCCACTTGGTGAGCAGGCAAAGATTTAGAGTGCCCAGGCTGTGCTGTCAGAGCTTTTTTCATGTCAAAACCTCTCCTTGATTAAGCTCAGCATGAACACTGGGAATAAGACAGCCCCATGGGATGGTCATGGCTGCCCAACTGGCATCCGGGCAGCTCCTGCTGGAGGCCAGATCCTCCAGACTCAGCCAAGAGAAGAAGGGAGCCCTGGCTCATTCCATACCTGGCTCATCTGGCTGCCCTCGAAGGAGCATGCTCTGCCCAGGTCATCCCCCTGAAGGGGCCTGCTTTCCCACGCCAGAAGCCCTGGATTGGTGGCTCCAGGGCACCATCATTGCTGTCAGCACTTTGCCCACTAAGCCAGGGGCTGAAGGACCTTGGTTCCAGCTCCTCTTCGACTATGATCCCAATCTGCTCCCAGCTAAGAAACAGTTGTTCAGGTTGTGTGTTTGAATGTTGCTTTGGCTGTAACTGACTGTCAGATCACAGGTCAATCATTCATGGCTCTTTGCCTCCTTTCCCTTTGTTGAAATGAACCTAAAACATGATGATTCAAACCCCCAAGGAAATTCCTGAGTAGCTCTGTGTGTCTCTTCCCCTCAAAACTAGCAAGTCCCTTTTCAAAGCAGTGGATGGATCTTCTGAAGATATGTGAGTGGAAATTTACACTGCTGGACTCAGGCATCCCAGGGTCTCCCTGTGTTGAAGAAAGGCCTGTCCCTACCAGTGCCAGGGTACCTGAGAATGTCACAGAGGCCACGCTAACCCTATCACTAAACTTTCTTGCTCTGGTGGCTATTAATTCTCTTCCCAGAGAAAATCTCAGCTAGTTCAGTGATCCAACCTGGACTGTGGCCCCTGCTTCCAAAAAGAAAGAGATATATGCCTTTTTCTGCCTCATTTTTTATTGTATTTTCTTACCTGTCAATCCAGCAGCTTATCATTTGCTTTAATCAATTTGTATCAGATGTCATCCAGATGGGTAGGAAGTGTTAGGTCATGCAGTTCACTACAGAAGATCATCAGTTCACCCTAGAATGCTTTTCAAGGCTCTGTCACCCACAGAATCCCATTTAACCCTTCCAGCAGTCCTGGGAGAGGCCTCTCCCTATCCCCATTGTATGGATAATGACACTGCAGCTCAAAGAATGTAAGTGACTTGGTCAAGTTCAGAGCCAGTCTGTGGCTGAGCCAGAATTAGAACATAGGAATTACTTGACTCCAAATCTCAGCCATTTTCATGTCATTCTGTCTCATCAGTGAGAAAAGTAACATAAGCCCCAGACAGGCATGCTAAATGGAAAGAACAGAAAGCGGGGAAGTGAAGGGACACACTCATGGAAGGTTTGACAATCCAGACAGACCCTAGAATGTATGACTATTATAATGGCAGACTCTTAATTATTTGAGCTCTTAGAACTTGCAAAATTGTATTCAGTCTATAGTTTATACATTCACTGTTTCAGTAAAAATTCATTGCTTCAGTAATAATTTGTTGAAAAATCATGTGTGAAAATCTTACAAACTTTACATCTTAAGAATATAAGAATATATTAATTTTTAAGCCTTATGGGAGAAGCAAAAGATGTGGAAGATACAATTTCTGCCATTAAACAGCCTATAACTTCTTTAGTCTATAATACATATGTCCCCTTAATTTCTTAGACCAAGACTTTAGCATCCTGTAATAACAGTAGGAAGGTACAGAAGGAGCTGATGTATTTCTACCAGGGTTTTTCTAGTGTCTCTCCCCATTCATCACTGCCTCATCATTGACTGACTCATTTCAATTTAGGATTCACCGTGATCACTAGATCCTTTTCTTCTGTCCTCTATTCCTCTGTGGAGTTCATTCTCACCATTTGGAAATTATTTTAATTTCATATTCACAATGCCTACCTGTTGTGGACCACTGCCTCATTTCAGGAATTGTAACTCTACCCCCTGTGGCTAAGGATAAGCAAGCTAGGACCTCTGGAATGCGAGCCACAGGAGATAAAGCTTGTCTCCGGTAGCAAATGCTGCCTCAGTTTCTTCCCTGCCCTCAAAGCATGGTTGGAAGTCCTTGATGGGCAAGACCCTGCACAGCAGGGGGCAACCTGAGTCAGACTCCATCCTGTAAGAGGCCTTCATGGAAGGTTTGGGGGGGGTTGCAATAATGAGGGAGCAATGGACTCTTGCCCCCCAGCTTTGACATAGCCCAAGTCCCCATGTTCTCTGGGAGAAGTGCTTCCTGGCTCTAACCCCCTTAAGCCTGAACACCTGATGGGGAAGGGTGCAGCTCCTTGCCTTGGTAAAGCCTGTCTGTGTGTGTGTGGGGGGGAAGGGCGGGGAATCTGGAATCACAAAGACTTCCTGATAAACCTGTGAAATCTGCTCTGCTAAGAGTGCTTTCATTCATATGATAAGAGTCCGAGCAGGAAATGAGTATGTCTCCCAAAGTTTCTGCAACTCCCTTTCCTGACAGACACTGACCTAGACTAGACTAAGCCTTCAAATTTCTTTGAAATGTTATCTACTGTTTGACCTTTGCCACCCTATATTCCTATGTATTACAACCCAATAAAAGCCTTTGGAGGAAGGGGCTCAACGCCTTTCTCCCCTGAGAAACTGGCCACTGCTCAAGGCCTTTTTCCTCTGGGAAACTGGCCACCTCTCCTCCCTAAGCAGATCACATCATGTCTCTGTCATGTTTACTTTCATTGGTGGCACATGGGGGGATTTGGGAGGAAAGTCACCACTACACCTACCTCCCTTATCTTGAGCTGACTTGGCAACTTACCAACAATAGTTTCTATTTCATCGAATGCATCCACAGGGAAAGAGAAAAACATCACATTTGTGGGACTGGCTGCAGTATGCCTCCAATCAGAAGTTTCATGACATGCTACTGGTAACCATTCCTCGGGGAGTCCCCTAGGGCAGATAAGGCAGGAAAGGGTCAAGAAATCAGCATAGCCTGGCCTGGCATTTCTGTCTCATACCTCCTCTGAAACTTTCCTTCCACACCAACCACCAGCACACAGCTCCAGGAGCAGTGAGAGAGTGACAGGGTTGTCCACAGTGGGTCAGCCAGTGGCAGTGGGCTGGAGATGGAAACCAGGTGATATATATGTAGAGGCATACACTGATCAGATTTCAGGGCTCACCTGAGGTCAAGTGTAGCCTCTCTGTGGGCAGAGCTGTACACAAGCTAAGCCAGCTCCTCTCCACCTTAGCCACAAAGGCATCTCTGGCGAGTAGAAGGGAGAGTCAGACACCCTTGAGGCACAGCCCGAAGAAGGTGCCCAGCTGGTGTACCCCCATTTCCTTCCATGACCTTCCCTCTATGATCTTTTCCCCCACCCACAGCAGTATCTGGGCCTCTTGGCAGTATTTGACAGCACTCAGGCTTTAAGCAGTGAAATTAGTAAAACTGTTTTTATCATGAAGGCCCAGAAAGAAAAGAAAAGATAAAATCAAATTGGAGGTGATAGAAATACATATTTTCTGGAACTGGACTCGGTTAGCCTTACCCATTAGTCACCCACAGAAGCAACAGTATGTCATTCTATAAATGGACTAAGTGGCATGCAAAGAAGGAAGGTGGCAGGCCTCCGCCACTTCCCTCTTTGTCCCCACTTAGGAGGGACAGCATGGTAGTAGGAGAGGGGCTGGCAGGCCCAGAGCTCTGGGGACCCAGTCCTGCCATCCTTTGTTTGGAACCTCTGGCTCACTGCTTCCTTCCTCTGGCCACACCCTCCACCAGAGTGTATGTGCTGGGGAATGGAGGGACCCAGCCAGGGCGGAAGCCCACCCTTCCCAGTATCCAGGCCCCTGCTACCCTCTGTCCTTCAACTCTCCCTAATATTTCTTCCTGCTCTCTCCCTTCCTCTTTCTCCCTCCCTCCCTCCCTCCTTTCCTCCCTCCCTCCCTCCCTCTTTCTCTCTATCCCTTCCTCCCTCCCTCACCCCCCCACTTTCCTCTCCCCCCTCCCCTAAAGGAATGAGATTCAAATTTGTGGACTGTTGTTAATGCGTTCCAGATGCCAGAAGAAATCTTGGCCAAGACTCAGCAGTTCTGCCACTGGGCCTCTCCCATCCACTCCACCCCCTTATCCGCAAAACCAGAGAGAAAACAGGCAGCCTGGCGCCACCTTTTGGCAGCTGCGTGAAACTTGGCAAAGAGCAGGAAGATTTAGGGTGGGGCTGAAGGTTTCCAGTGAAAAGCTCAATTCACCAGTCCAGGGGTGGAAGAGTTTGGTTTATCTGTTGAGGAGCCATTGGGGCAACACAGTACATAAATTAGAACACTCCAGTCCTTGAAAATGCACAACGAGGGGACTAGAGATACATCGGCACATTGGGACAATCTTCTATCTCATTCTGCTCCTTTGTTACATTCTAGTTACTTTTTTTTTTCTTTTCAATTCCAGTCTGGAGCACAGCTGGGTCGTGTCCAATGTCAAATCTTTTGAAGGGTGGAGATTTTTGCATCTTGTGTTAAACAAAATTAGCCAAGACAAGACTGCATGTAACTTAACTAGTAAGTCCGTGGCTTGGTAAAATTGAGTAAGTAGAGGAGAAAGGAAATTTAAAGTAAAGGAAGCCAGTAGAAATAAACAATCCTGTTATTGTCCAGGAGGAAAGCCACCATGAAGCTTTTCAAGGCCAGCCTATAAAGGCCATTGATATTTTAATCAAACAGAGGGAAAGTTTCTCAAGATGGTGAATTATAGCAGACTGCACTACAGGTGGACTCCAAGTCCACTGAAAGAGACACTAGACAGGGGTGGGAAGGACTGGGGAGAAGCACATGAATGAAGTGACAGGCCCAAGGAGCCAGGAACAACCTGGGACTGGATGGATGGGCAGCACAGAAACCTGAGTCATACTTTCCAGGGAAAAGGATAAAGAGCCTAGTCTCCTGAAAGCAGATCATGCAGCCCTAGCTGTGTGTGTATTTCATCTTAATGTGGTCCTGTCCCCATCACATCAGGCCTGGCCAAAGGTCCTGAAACATCACTGGGACCTGGGTACTCCCTCCCAGCCAGCCCAGGCACAGAACCGTGGGTTTGTGCACTCTTCGCCCCCTGGGTTCCCATTAAAGAGATTTATCTAAGACAGTGTTCTACACACAGTGCATGTTCAGTAAGTATCTTTGTGTGCTTTGGGGAGGTTCTAGAATAGAATTCCAGTAGAGAAGGTAGTAGAGGTGAGCAGGGGCAGAAGGAAGATTAAGGTAAGAATGGAGGGGCAAAGACTTGAACGGAAGTTAGGAAACTCTCCTCAAGCGTCAGGGGTGTCTGCTCCCTGTAGTTCAGAGGAAGACTTTAGAGCTAAGGGCCCAGTCATCTCAGCTCTGCAAAGGCCTTACAGTCACCAAAATCCCCTCACCCCCTCTGAGATTCCCCATAATGAATGATGACAAGAAACTAGAAAAAAACCAACATTTATGGAGGGCTAACTACATGCCAGCTCTTTCATACATATTAACATATTACCTTAAAAAATGGAAAAAAAAAAAAACAGTGCCACTGTCCCACTGCATTTTAAGAAGGATAATGAAAGGGGCAGCCATCATCAGGTCACGTGCACTTAGACAAGCCACTGCCTGCATTTCACAGCTAAGGAGACAGGGTACCTACCCAGTTGACATTAGAAGAGGGTTTTATTTATTTATTTATTTATTTATTTATTTATTTATTTATTTATTGTTCAAATACAGTTTTCTGTCTTTTACTCCCATCCCAGCCCACCAGTGCTCCCCACCTCATTCCCATTTCCACCCCCCCCCCCTAGTTTTTGTCCCTGTGTCCTTTATACTTGTTCCTGCAAACCCTTCCCCCTTTCCCCTGAAATTCCCTCCTCTCTCCCCTCTGGTCACTGTCAGCCTGTTCTCTAGTTCAGTGTCTTTGGTTATATTTTGCTTGCTTGTTTGTTTTGTTGTTTAGGTTCCTCTTAAAGGTGAGATCATATGGTATTTGTCTTTCCCCACCTGGCTTATTTCACTCAGCATAAGGCTTTCCAGTTCCATCCATGCTATTGCAAAGGGTAGTAGCTCCTTCTTTCTTTCTGCTGCATAGAATTCCATTGTGTAATTGTACCATCGTTTTTTGATCTGTTCATTTACTGATGGGCACCTAGGTTGCTTCCAACTCTTGGCTATTGTAAATTGTGCTGCTATGAACATTGGGGTGCATAGGTTCTTTTGGATTGGTGTTTCAGGGTTCTTAGGATATAATCCTAGCAGTGGAATTACTGGGTCAAAAGGCATATTCATTTTTAGTTTTCTTAGCAAATTCCATACTGTTTTCCAAGTGGTTGTACCAGTCTGCAATCCTACCAATGGTGAACTAGGGTCCCCTTTTCTGAACAACCTCACCAACACTTGTTGTTTGTTGCTTTGCTTGTGGTGACCATTCTGACTGGTGTAAAGTGGTATCTCATTGTGGTTTTAATTTGCATCTCTCTGATAGCTAGAGATATTGAGCATCTTTTCATGTGTCTCTGGATCCTCTGTATGTCCTCCTTGGAGAAGTGTCTGTTCAAGTCCTTTGCCCACTTTTTAAGTGGGTTGCTTGTCTTTTTAGAGTGGAGTTGTATACGTTCTTTGTATATTTTGGAGATTAACCCCTTGTCTGAGGTATCATTGGCAAATATGTTTCCCCATACAGTTGACTCTCTTTTTATTTTAATACTGTTTTCTTTAGCCATGCAGAAGCTTTTTATTTCGATGAGATCCCATTTGTTTATTCTTTCTTTATGTCCCTATCTCTGGGGGACATACCAGTAAAAATGTTGCTGTGTGAAATATCTAAGATTTTCCTCCCTATGTTCTCCTCTAGGACTTTAATGGTGTTGCAGCTTATATTTAAGCCTTTTATCCACCTTGAATTTATTTTGGTATATGGTGTAAGTTGGTGCTCAAGTTTCATTTTTTTTGCATGTGGCTATCCAGTTCTCCCAACACCATTTGTTGAACAGGCTATTTTTAGTCCATTTTATGTTACTGCCCCCTTTGTCGAATATTAATCGACCACAGAGACTTGGGTTTATTTCTGGGCTCTCTGTTCTGTTTCACTGCTCAACGTGCCTGTTTTGAGGCCAGTACCAGGCTGTCTTGATTACAGTGGCCTTGTAATACAGTTTGGTATCAGGTATTGTGATCCCTCCTATTTTTTTCTTCTTTCTCAAAATTGCAGCTGCCATTCGGGGTCATTTATGGTTCCATATAAATTTTTGAAGTGTTTGTTCTATGTCTGTGAAATATACCATTGGTACTTTAATAGGTATTGCATTGAATCTGTAAATTGTTTTGGGTAGTATGGACATTTTGATTATGTTAATTCTTCCAGTCCATGAACACGGCATATGTTTCCATTTGTTTGTGTCTTCCTTGATTTCTTTCTTCAGTGTTGTGTAGTTTTCTGCATACCGGTCTTTTACCTCCTTGGTTAGGTTTATTCCCAAATATTTTATTTTTCCTTTTGCTATATCAAGTGGGATTTTTTTCTTGATTTCTGCTTCTGCTGTTTCATTGTCAGTATACAAAAATGCCTTTGATTTCTGGATATTGACTTTGTATCCTGCTGTTTTGCCAAATTCATTTATTAGGTGGAGCAGTTTTGGGGTAGAGTCTATAGGATTTTCCATGTACACTATCATGTCATCTTCAAACAGTGACAGTTTTGTTTCCTCCTTTCCGATTTGGATGCCTTTTATTTATTTTTTCTTGTCTGATTTCTGTGTCTAAAACTTCCAATACTATATTGAATAGAAGTGGTGAAAGTGGACAACCTTGTCTTTTTCCTGATCTTAGTGGAAAAGATTTTAGTTTTGCCCATTGAGTATGATGTTGGCTATAGGTCTCTCATATATGGCCTTTATTATATTGCGGAATGCTCCCTCTCTTCCCACTTTGCTGAGTGTTTTTATCATAAATGGGTTTGTACCTTATCAAAAGCATTTTCTGCATCTATTGATATGATCATGTGATTTCTGTCTTTGCTTTTGTTTATGCGATGTATTACATTTACTGATATGTGAATGAATATTGAACCATCCTTGCATCCCTGGGATGAATCCCACTTGGTCATGGTGTATGATCTTTTTAATGTATTGTTGGATGAGATTTGCCAATATTTTGTAGAGGATTTTAGCGTCTGTGTTCATCAGTGATTTGGCCTGAAGTTCTCTTTCTTTGTTGTGTCTTTACTGGGTTTTGGGAATAGGATGATGCTGGCTTCATAAGAAGAGTTTGGAAGTCTTCCATGATTTTGGATTTTTTGGAATAGTCTGTGAGGAATAGAGGTTAGCTCTTCTTTAAATGCTTTGTAGAATTCTCCTGTGAAACCATCTGGTCCCGGGCCTTTGTGTGTCGGGATTTTTTTGATTACCATTTCCATTTCATTTGCTGTTATTGTTCTGTTCAGGCTTTCTGCTTCATCTTCATTGAATTTTGGAAGATTATATTTTTCTAGAAATTTGTCCATTTCACCTAGGTTTTCACATTTCTTAGCATACAGTTCTTCATAGTAATTTCTTACAATCCCTTCTATTTCTGTGGTGTCAGTTGTAATTTCTCCTCTTTCATTTCTGATTGAGTTTATTTGGGTCCTCTCTCTTCTTTTCGTAATGGGCCTACTTAAAGGCTTGTCAATTTTGTTTATCTCCTCAGAAGACTAGCTCCTGGATTCATTGATCCTTAGAATTGTGCTTTTGGTCTCTATGTCATTTAATTCTGCTCTGATCTTGATTATTTCCTTCCTTCTACTTGCCCTGGGCTGTCTTTGTTGTTGTTTCTCATGCTCTTGTATGTGTAGGGTTAGGTTGTTTCTTTGAAATGTTTCTTTTTTAGATAGGCCTGTATTGCTATAAACTAGCCTTGCGGGACTGCCTTCACTGTGTCCCATAAGTTATGGGTTGTCATGAGTTCATTGTCATTTGTTTCTAGAAACTTTTTGATTTCTTCCCTAATTTCATTCTCGACCCATTTGTTGTTTAAAAGTATGCTATTCAATCTCCATGATTTCAAGTGTTTTGGGTTTTTTCCTTTGGGGTTGGTTTCTAGTTTCAGTCCCTTGTGGTTGGAGAAAATGCTTGTTATGATTTCAATTTTCTTGAATTTGTTGAGGCTTGTTTTGTGTCCTCATATGTGATCTATCTTTGAAAATGTTCCATGCACATTTGAAAAGAATGTGTATTTAGCTTCTTTAGGATGAAGGGCTCTGTATATGTCAGTTAAGTCCATTTCATCTAGAGCATTGTTCAATGCCACAGTATCTTTCTTGATATTTTGTTTGGAAGATCTGTCCATTTTTGACAATGGGGTGTTAAAATCCCCTAGTATAATTGTGCTGCTGCCAATATCTTTCTTGATGTCCTCTAAGATTTTATTTATATATTTGAGTGCTCCTGTGTTGGATGCACATATATTTATGATCTTTATGTCTTTTTGGTGCATTTTTCCCTTGAGTATTATGAAGTGACCTTCTGGGTCTCTTTTTTACGGCACTGTTTTTGAAGTCTGTTTTGTCTGATATGAGTATTGCTACCCTGGCTTTTTTTTTTTTTCTTGTCCGTTTACTTGAAAAGTTTGTTTCCAGCCCTTCACTTTCAGTCTGCGTAGGTCTTTTGTCCTGAGGTGGGTCGCCTGTAGGCAGCAGATGTGTGGGTCATGCTTTCTTATCCATTCAGCTATTCTATGTCTTTTGATTGGAGCATTTAATCCATTTATGTTTAAGGTTATTATTGATAGGTACTTATTCATTGCCATTTTTGTACCTATGTTTCTCTCTGTCTCTCTCTTTCCCTTCTTTTCCTTAAAGCAGTCCTTTTACCATCTCTTGCAGAGCTGGTTTGGTGGAGGTATATTCTTTTAGACTTCTTTTGTCTTGGAAACTCTTTATTTGGCCTTCTATTTTGATTGAGAGCCTTGCTGGGTAAAGTAGCCTTGGTTGTAGGCCTCTGGTTCTCATTACTTGGAATGTTTCTTGCCATTCTCTTCTTGCTTGGAATGTTTCCATTGCAAAGTCAGCAGCTAGCTTTATTGGGGCTCCCTTGTACGTTACTTCCTTTTTCTCCCTTGCTGCCTTTAAGATTCTGTGTTTATCTAGAAATTTTGCCATTTTAATGATGATATGTCTTGAAGTGAGCCTTTCTGTGTTCCTCTTGATTGGGACCCTTTCTGTTTCCTGGATTTGTGTGACTTTTTCTCTCATCAAATTAGGGAAGTTTTCCCTCATTACTTTTTTAGATAGGTTTTCTAACCCTTCTTCTTCTTCTTCTTCTTCTTCTTCTTCTTCTTCTTCTTCTTCTTCTTCTTCTTGTATCCCTATTATTTGGATATTATTACATTTCATATTGTCTTGCATTTCTCTTAATCCCTGTTCATTCTTTCTGAGCCTCTTTTCCTTTTCTTGCTCTTTCTCAGTGTTTTTTTCTACTTTGTCTTCCAACTCACTGATCCGATCTTCTGCTTCCATGATCCTGCTTTTGATTCCTTCTATGTTCTTTAGTTCAGGAATTGTATTCTTTATTTCTTCTTGGCCCTTGCTGATAGTTGCTATTTCCTTTTTCATGTTGATATAGTTTGCAGTGATTTCATTGTAGTTCCCTGTCGTTCTTGTAGCTCATTGTGATCTCTTTGAACTTCCTGATAAGCAGTGCTTTGAATTCAGTATCTGATAGTTGACTTGCCTCTATTTCATCTAACATTCTTTCTGAGGCTTTCTCCTTTCCTTTCATTTGGGGATTGGTTCTTTGTCTTCCCATTGTTTGTGAGACTCTTCTGGTGAGCTTCAGCTTCTTAAATTGATTTGTTTTGGCTTCCTGAGTTTCTGGTGTGAACTTCTGTGATAGAATACCTATGAGTTCTGGTGGTGTAGTCTCCTTGATCTCCCAAGCTCACTTGTCTTGGGCTGATGTTTAAGTTGGCTCTGCATTTGCCTTTGGGTTTTGGTTGTTTTGGGGTCTTTCTTTTGTGGATCCTTCCTACCAACTGGTTAACTGATGGTCCCTCTGTCCACCACCTGTTTTAACTTGTTGTACTGGTCAGGGCAGGTTGTGTTTAAGCTCATTCTTCTGTTTGTACAGGGTTTTGAGGATTCTCTTTTGCTCTTGTTCAGTTGTTTGTACTGGGTAGGTTTCTCCACTATTTATTTGTATTTCCAGATAGATCTTGGATTGAGGTTAGTGTGGTTCTACTCCCTCCTTCACCTTCTTCTGTTGTTATCTGTTGATGGTTCCTTTGTTGCTGGGTTTCCTCTTCCAGTGAGTATCCTGGTGTTCTCCTCTTCCACCTACTTCTTTTTTGTGTGATCAGTTGGAGGAGGAAGCAAAATGATTTATGTCAGCAGGAGCGTATTTTATTATATTTACAGTCACAGCTTGTAGAGAATAGATAGAAGATATTTAGGCTATGTATAGTGTTAACCATAATTTTCAACCCAACTAGCCACTTTTAAAAAGGATGGACAAAAGATAAGTCTCTTGTTGGGGAGAGAAGGCTTGTGAGTTGGATCTAGACAGAAGTGAGGTTGTGGGAGGTCAGATTCTGAGGTAAGGTGAGAGTAATGGGCAGTAAATAGGTGTAGTATATGAGCAAGTAGAGTTATCCACTACAATAATATAGTTCAGGATACAATGAAGTGGGCTAAGATCTGGGAGATGTGTTGTGAAGTATTTACAGTTGTATAGAACAGCTATTATTTACAATAATATTAGAGCAACAATCACATGACACACTCTATGTGCTCTGGATAACACGAATAGGGGGTATAGAACTTTGGGTAGTGTGCTATACAAAAACCAGTGGCATGGAATATAGAAAATTAGCAATACACTGTGGAGGATAGAACAGGGGAACCCTGTCAAATGATACAATATATCTATCCAAGGCAAAGAAGCCTGTAGAGAAAGATGAGGAATACAAATATACTATTAAAATATAAAAGAAGTGAGAATAATAAAAAATAATAATAATACAAATATGCAGGAACTTGTGGCTTCTCTGCTACAGCAAAGTGAAATTTTTCTCTCTGTCTCTACTGTTGGGATGCCCCCTCTTTGGGTCCAACTCTGGTCTTTTGGCAGTTCCAAGTTGTTTGTGTCACTTGTGGGTAAAAAAAAAAAAAGGCAGGAGAAGGGAGGAAGAAGAGATAAGTTTGGAAAGAAAGGAAGAAGAAATAAAACAAGAAAGAAGAAAACAGAGAAAAAAGTATTGAAAGATAAAACAATAATGAAATTAAAAAGATAAAAGATTACTTTAAAAAATTTGCTTGTTGGTTTGAAACTGGCTAAACCAGTTTTTCTGGTCTTGCTGGCTTCAGCAGGCTGAGTGGCAATTTTTGTGGTCTTTCTGCAAGCCCTCTCCCAAGAGCTAACCTGGCACCTCTCCCCAGTGCCCCACAAAGGGGATCTAGGTCCTCTTCAGGGCACTTTCCTGGGGGTCCTCACTGTAGGTTGGGGTGCCAGGGCCCGCTCGCATGCCATCCAGGCTGCCTGGGTCCCACGGGATCTGGCACCGACCCTTCCCAGTTCTGTGGGGGAACGCAAGGGCTTTTGCCCAACCTCTGGATCGCTACCAGGCTGGGTGGGGAGCAGGCCAAGTGGCTGTGGCAGGAGAATCCTTCAGTTTACTTTCCAAAAAAATTCTCCTTAAGAAAGCCTGTCACTCAGCACAGCCTAATCCCCCAGCCAGACTGGTGACTATCAGAGTCAGAGCCCAACACCGCACCTCTCAATTCTCCCAAGCTGGCAACCACAGAGTCCGTGGTTGATCACAGCCCTTTGTCCTTAATACCCTCTCTGCAAACTCAAGCAAACAGGTCTCTCCCAGTGCCCAACCTTGCTTGGCTGAGGAGGGAGAAAGCTGATGACCCAGCTTTCTCCCAAGGACCCTTTGGCAGGCCCAGGGCTCCCAAAGAGTCCGTGGTAGA
Organism: Artibeus jamaicensis; assembly: GCF_021234435.1. Taxonomy (NCBI): domain Eukaryota; kingdom Metazoa; phylum Chordata; class Mammalia; order Chiroptera; family Phyllostomidae; genus Artibeus; species Artibeus jamaicensis. The sequence continues at coordinate 205,685 of NW_026521968.1, read as the reverse complement.
CACACTGGGTGCCGGGCACCGGCCGAGGCTGCTGCTGCTCCTATCTTTGCTCCAGTCCCTGAGACCCTACTGTCCTGCTGCCATCTCCTTACAGTCTGGTTTTTCAGTGTCCGTTACAATTTCTGATCTCTTATTTTCATATATGGTGGGGAACTGTTGGCTGTTTGCACTGTTCCTCCGTAGACTGGACAGGATTTTCTCCTATGTGTAGGGGCAAATGGAATCTACTCCGTGCTAGTCTGTGGCCATCTTCCCAGTCTCATTAGAAGTGTTTTATGAAGACAAAATACAAGATGGAATGTCAAAGAGCTTGGAAAACTTCAGAGCCAGACAACTGTAAATTTATCATGGGCAAACAATAACATTACAGATTTGAAGTGTCCCCTGCCATCAAGAACAAGGGTCCTGCTCCACTCGTGCATTGCCATAATAGCAACAGAGTCCCTGGTGTCAAGGCATAAACGTGCCCCACTGGTGGCATCAGAGAGTGCCTGGTTGTAATTGTTAATGGAAAAGCATCCTCCAAGTTTCTACAGCTTCCAGGAACCCAAAGTAACTGGTTTTAGGTCTTGAAGAACTAGAATCATTAAAAATTATAAAGCATTAACAGAATTTCCAGCAGTCCTACAATTTTAGGTCTCTGCACCATTAATAAGCTGGAGGATATAGGGTTTTAAAATGGGTCCCATTTTCCAATTCACTTTGTTCTAATCAGGAAAGGCTTCCAGCCCTTGCCTGTCTCCAACTCAGAATGGGCCTCAGTGTGGAGACTTACCCTGTCTCTAGTTGAGGCTGGAGAACACCACTGTTACTCTCTTCATTTCCCCTTTCATCAGTGTTTTGTGACTCTGGAAAAATAATTACAATATCTAAATATGTAATAGTTGGACAATCTGATATCCTTAAAGTGTAATATCAAACTTAAATAATAGAAGTGAAAAGAAGACTCCAGGGGATGGAGATATGGTTTCTTTTGTGGTTATTTAGAAAAATAACCACAAAAAGAAAAGCCTGGGGGTTAGGAAAAGCCTGGGGGAGACATACTGGGCAGATGATGAGTCTCATTTGCAAAACCTTGGCCAAAGTTTCTCTCAGTAGGATTATGTCCTTGCCCTGACATTCTTCCTCAGTGAGCTAGAAATCATGAGTGGGTTGTTTGGGTAAAACCAGGCTTTGTCTGTCCCCCTGGGGTCCTGAAGGGACTTTTCCTGGTAGGATTCAAAGGGGCTAAGGGGCCAGGGGGAATTCACCAGTAACTAAGACAGTGCCCACAAGCCTGTAGGGCTCAGGGGTTCATAACGAAGAGGCTGACATAGTCCCATCTGGTGGTAACTGCCCGAGTGGAAGTAATTTGTGCTGCTACAATCTGAAACTACTTGGGAGTGCTCCCCCTGCTGTGCATATTGATTACTGGACAGACATTATACATAAATAACATACATTTATATACATATATATATATATATACACATATATATGTGTGTATAGAAGCCCATAGAAGATCGTTGAGATACTGTTATTAACGTAATATTGTTCTGATTTGGAAATGCCTACCAGCTGCTCAGTATTCACTGTGTTAAGCAAATCCATCCTATTGTCATGAACAAACCTAATTGTACCAAAGGAAGTGCCTGGATTACAGGCTGCACTGAATCAAGAGAGGGACAAAGCATGCACACTCCAGCTTCTGCTTCCGCTCCTGTTCCTGCACCAGCTGCAGAAGCAGGGACTGACAGGGGTAGCATGAGACCCTGGGGGCCAAGGCCCTCTCCTGCTGGGTCTCTAGTTCCTCTCCTGCACAGTGAGGATGCTAACATTCAGGAGCTCAGGAACCCTCTGGGCTCCAACTGCCATGAACAGTACCTCTCTGTTCTCTAACATGCCACTGCCAGTCCCCATTTCTCAGTGTTATGCCAGGAACTTGCCCCGTCATCGGATTTGAGTTAGGGGGTGTTGGATGCCCAGAAAGACTGAGAACAGCCCCTAGGAAACCAGGGCAGACTTCAGGCTGTATGGTCACACTCAATGGCAGGGAGCTTACACAACGTTCCATTGTGGAGTTTAGAAAACATGCATTTTTAAGAGCCTGGGCTTACTAAGTCAGCAATCTGAAAAATTCTCAAGAGACTAAAAATATCTTGAGAGTGGACTGATTTTTCAACTGTGCTTTAAAAACCTTCCATGTGAAAACAATTGGGTATTTCTTTTTTAAAACAGTTTTGCATTTTCCTTATTTAGATGTCCACTACTGGAAACAATAAGAAATACAGAGGGGGTTCAAGCCTCAGGTCGGGGCTTGAACATCACAGATCAAAGATTCTAGCCACCCAGTCCAAAGATTCTAGCCAGAGAACCAAGACTTGTAACTTTAAATCTCTCCAACAACTGATATGTTCAAAGCAAAGAGGCAAAATGCTTTCTCTTTTCCTTCTGCCTACTAGTTGACAATTCTCTTCACAGCATCAACTAGCAGAACGAAAGGTGCTCTTCAACCAGGAGTTGGCATCTGCCAAATACTATTTCTTGGTAATACTTGTCTTCTCCCAATGAGACCTGAGCAAGAGATTTGTAAGCAGTCTGAAACAAGTGAAATGTGTACCTGAGGATCACCACCTCTACCCCCTGCAACCTTTCACACTAAAGCAGGGATGTCGACCTCATTTTCACCGGGGGCCACACCAGCCTCATGATTGCCTTCGAAGGGCTGAATGTAATTTTAGGACTATATAAATGTAACTACTCCTTAACTAGGGGCAAGAAGCTCGGTGCTATCGCCAGGTAGAAACAAGGTGCTGGGCTAGATAAAACAAGATGGAGGGCCAGATTTGGCCCACGGGCCTTGTGTTGGCCACCTGTGCTCTATGCACATCATCTGCACTTGGATTCACTTAATTAGCTCTGCATAATAGCATCCCACCAAAATGAAATGCCTAGAACCAACTTTTTCTCTCGAACTAGTGGCACCTAAAGCAGCTCTGCACCTCTCTGGCAGATCTTCATAGTTAGCATTGAACCATCAGTGCATTTTCTTTCTTTCTCATCTAATTCTGTTTCAGTTGGCAGTTTCCCTTCTCTCAGATGAGCACGATGATCCAAACCTTGGAAGAGTGGCAAGAGTTATCTAAGACTAGATACCATTTTAGGATATTTAAGCAGATTTCCCAAAGTCTGGCTGCATGACAGGCTTGAAAGTACACATAGTTCCTCATTCCCACCTCTCACTGCCAACCCTACACACTAAGGAAATGGTCTTCACACCCCAGTCTAAATCTGGGGAAACACACCTAAGCATATGGTACAGATGGTGGAAGATGGTAGACTGCCAAGCAGAGCCTGCAAACCATCTCAGCCAGTCCCTTCCCCATATGGTGGCCTAGGGCAGGGCAGGGCAGGGCAGGTAGGAAGGTGTGTGTGATCACTTGGGAGGCCTTCATGGGACTCAGGGGGCTGCAACAAAAAGCAATGGACTCTTGCCCCCTGGCTTTGACATAGCCTGAGTCCCCATGTCCTCTGGGAGAAGCACTTCCTGGCCCTAATCCCCTTACGCCTAAATACCTGTTGGGGAGAGGTGCAGCTCCTTGTCTTGCTAGAGCCTGTCCTGGGGGAAAATCTGGCATCACAAAGACTTTCTGATAAACCTGTGAAATCTGTTCTGCTAAGAGTGCTTTCATTCATATGATAAGGGTCCAAGAGGAAATAAGTTTCTCTCCCAAAGTTTCTGCAACTCTCTTCCTGACAGACACTGACTCAGACTGAAGCCCTCAGATCTCTTTGAAATGTTATCTACTGTTTGATCCTTGCCACCCTATATTCTTGTGTATTACAACCCAATAAAAGGCTATGGAGAAAGGCACTCAGGGCCTTTTTCTCCTCGGAGATACTGGCCGCTGCTGGCCTTTGGTCTCCCCTGAGAAACTGGCCACAGCCCACACCTCCATCCCCTAAACAGATCCAGCATGTCTGGGCCATATTTATTCATTCATGCATGTCTGTGGCACCGGGGGTACTCGTGAAGTAGTCGCCCCCAAATACTTTCACTGTGCAGGTGTGTCCTTTGCCCAGTTTCAGGGAGCTTTTCCTTCCAAATGCCCAAGGCTTTGACTCTGAAGGGCTGCCCTTGTGCTGCTGAAGCCCCTCTGCCAGAAGAGGTGGGGCATTTCCACTGCACAATGGGTGTGGCCCTTAGCCAATGATTGATTGATGGGTAGGATAGAGGAAAGCCTGGTTTCCTTAACCTTAGCTCCCATGGACAAACTTGTAACTTAGGCCTCACACTCCAGAGTTTCCCTTGCGGGTTCTGGCTGACTTACATCTTAGCCTAAAATCACAGCCTCTCCTGCTCTGCTTCTTCTCTTGCTCCTGCAGGTGGCTCACCTGATACCAGGACATGTGCTGACCCCAAGAACACTCATCTCAGCATCTGCTCTGGCAGCGAGACCACCTGACAAGCACCAGGTGAGAGAGGGCCTGCTGTTCTGACCCATGTGGCTCAGTGTGTTGGGTATCCTCTCTCTTTCATTGACTCCAGGTCAGGCTACATGCCTGGGTTGCAGGTTCATCCCCGGTGGGTCCAAGGCACCAGTGAGGGAGATGCTCAGAGGCAGTTGATCCAATGTTTCTCTCTCTGTCTTTCTGCCTCCCTTCCCCTATCTCTAAAAATTAAAAAAAAATTAAAGAAGAAGAAAGGAAAAGGAAAGGAAAGGGAAAGGGGTGCTTGCCAGGCACCAGGAGAGAGAACTTGCTGCCCACAGGAGTGGCATCTCTCTACTCAGGAGGCCTCCATGCCTACTGGGAGGCTTAGACATGAGAAACAAGACAGAGGTGCTCACATTGCACCCCATCTACATGAGTTTAGAAACTCAGCAGTGCTGCTCACCCAACATGGGCCAAGCCCCAGAGAAACAGTTCATGCCCTTGTATAAATGAGACTACCTGTTTAATAATTTTCCCACAGAGACTTCTGGAAGGATAATAAGTGCCCGTCATTTCCATGGGACACTCCTTCCCTACTGACTAATTGGATTTCTGTCCCCTATCCACTACCCCACAGTTTCTATAGCCCAGAAACTGTATTCTACTTGATTTCACATCTATTTCTAAATGTAACTTTTATTCCTAAATGTATCTTATTAATAATGTATCTTCCCCATCATCTAACTGTGCCCTGCATGGAGCAGGTAACCCATAAATATGTGTCAACAGTCATTCAGGTGAGACAGGGACTGGCCCCTAAGAGGTCACAGTAGGGCAATCAAGAGCATCAGCTGTAGTCACACTCCCTGAGTCAGAATCCTGACTCTAAGAAGCTGTGAGCCCCTGGGTGGAATCAACCACTCTGTGTCTGTCTCCCTCCTTTTATCAAATTAAGGTGATACTTAGAGTATCTATTTCATAGAGTCATAAACATTACATGAATTAATATATGTAAAGGGCTTAGAGCAGTGCAGAGCACACAGTAAACATTATGTAAGTGCCAGTGATTTGTAATATGCACTATGAACTCAACCCATGACTTAGGTCATCCCATTAAATCTCCAAACAGCTCTTTGAAGTGGGTATTGCCACCCCTGTCTTCAACAGCAGGAAGCCAGGTTCGGTGAAGGCAAGCAATGTGCCGCTCCACTGGGAAGTGGCAGAGTCAGAATGTGAACTCCAAGCAGAGTCGCACATCCGTTCTTTCTTCCCATACCACAGGTTAGGCTTAAAATAACTCTCAGTCAAGAACATCCCCAGTTACTTGCAGCAGCCCCCAAAGGCACTAAGAGTCAGCATCCAGCTGTCCCAAAAACTATGGGTTCAGAGATGTGACCAACTCCTACCCTACACCATTGCAACCCTCTATACAGTATCAACATCACATCCAAGCTCAAAATGTTTTCCATTTACATCACCAAAAAGGCATCCCTGGTGTTCAGTGCCCCCAAAGTGTCCCCTTGGTGCCCATAACCATTAGCAGGCAGGCTATGCCTACATAGCTCCTAGGTCTGGAAAGCAGATGACAACTGGGCTCCCCAGCAGCTGGTCAAAGACACAGATCATGACTAGGAAAGGTGGTTACTGTGCCTTAGAGAATCCTAAGCACCCCTCTAGCCCCAAGATGGCAAATGGTTAAACACTGTCAGTATCCACTGTAATGAACCAGAAGTGATTATCTAGAACCATGGCTAAGGCTAAGTTCAGTGAGAAAGAGAGAACTCTGCGGCTGACTAGTGATGTCTGTCAGGAGCCCACAGGGGAAAGCAGGGCAGGATAATTCATGTTTGCCCATACTTCTTCAAGCCAAATTGCTATGTGTTCACTTGGGTATTGAGGAAGCATTTGGTATCCATATGGCTTTCTACAGGGTAACATGAAAATGTACATTAAGTCATGGCCCTACCTTCAAGAAATGGTACACAGAGGTGAGAAATGAGATGAAAAATACAAATACAAGTGATGTGTAGGGAGAATTGCCCTGTTTGAAAACCCTAAATACTCTAATATTTCTATGGGGTGGAGGTCTTCAGGGACTTTAAGTTTTCTCAATATGCTTAAAATATAGTTAGCTGATGTCACATGTCTCCTACAGAGGCCAAGCAATAAAACTCAAACTATAACAAATGTTGAGAAGGGGCCCTGGGGGGGCATTTGGTTCACCCCTTGCAAGCAGCAGGAATATCTCTGGCAGCAGCCAGCATGCTTGCTCAGTCCCACTGCTTGCCCACCAGGGAAGGCAACCACTCCCCCTGACCCACCTAGCTGGCTGCAGTGTTTCCTTGGGCCTCTTCCTCTGATTTCTGTCTAGCTCTCCTAACTCTGTCTTCAGGGCCATGCAAAACATGAATGACTGCTGCTGAGCCTAACAGTCTTCCTAAACCATGAAGACAGTCTGCAGGCTCCTCTGGAGTCTTTCCTCCTCACAGCTAAACAGCCCCAGTATGTTCACTGTCTGCCAGGCAACCCAGGGCATTCACTGTCTTCCAGGTGACCCAAGACCTCCACTGATTTCCAGGTGACCTAACTTGCTTCTTTGGGTTACCTTTGATCTCAACTTAGATAGGCTGCCTGGCCCTTAGTGTCCCTCCCTCTTGATCTCATCATCAGAAACCACCTCCAGGCTAAGTCAGGCAGTTACAAGGCTCACTTCATTTATTTCCCTCTTCTTGGGCATCAGTCATACACCACCTATTGTCCAATGCCTGAAAGAGTTACCTTACGTATCTCCTCCAGCTTCCTAATGGCTTTCTGTGGGGGGCTGAGTCCAGCCTTTGTTGCAACATTATGGCTGGAAGTGTAAGTCCCGTGACTTACAATATTAAGTCCCACAATATATTTTTCTACATATTTGCAATTTTGAAAGTTATTCTGAGCCATTTTAAGAGTCCTACCAGCAATGTGGCTTAGAATGTCTGATTGTATATCTAAGTATTATCAGGCACTTGCACATTTACTATCATTTAACCCTCACAGTTCTATCACATAAGTATTATTATCCTCATTTCTGTTATATGAAGAAACCAGGCTCAAAGAGAATAGTGAGGTTACAAGTGAGCAAGCCCCACACCCATCATCGAATTTTGTGACTTGCCCTGGCTGACAAGCTTGATCTCCACCACAAACAGGCCGCCTGGGACCAGGAGGACCTCCACTCTGGGAGGACAGGGCCAAGTGAGACTCCGGCCTCATCCCTCTAAGTCGCAACCTCCTAACTGCACACCTAAGGTCCAAGTTTAAGCAGGAAAATGCATGCTGTCTTGTGACTGTGATAGGACCTGACCTGACGGGAAGGCCTTCCTGAAATTCCAGCCTGATTGTATGGTTCTCTCATGTTTTAAAGCAAGGCAAAGGAAACAACTCTTAAAATACATACATAAAAATCCAAATTGATTAAAAAAAAAGAAAAAGGATAGAAAGCCTGAGCAGACTAATAACAATAAAACTAGCTAAATCAGGAATTTAATATACATGCAAAGTTTTTACCAAATGCTCAAGGAACACACCACACTTTGCACAAAATGTTCCAGAGGAAAGAAAAAAGAAATCCCCCCAAACTGATTTTATGAAGTTAATATAACCTGTATATCTCCCCACAAAATAAACGTCAGGCTCAAGAGCTTGCTCCAGCATCAATCATGAAATAAACAGTATCTCTAGTGTTACACCAAGAACCCTACAACATTGGGGAAAGAGGGCGCACACCCGACTAGCTCATGAGGCAACCATACTTAGGACATCAAACCTCCACAGGACAGCTGAGAAAAAAAAAATTTCAGATCAATCTCACTCATAAACACAGACACAGAAGTTACTTTAAAATACAAACGTGAACACAATTAGGCTACGCATAAAAATGGTAAGGCATCATGAACACATGTACTTATCCCATGAATGTAGGGTTAGTTTGACATTAGAAAATTATTTAACATAATTCACTGGTAAAGGAGACAAATAAAATTACCTTCACATGAATGCTGAAAAAAATATTTGATAATAGCCATCACCCACTTGTGACAAAACCTCTCAGGGAGCTAGGATTTGATAGGAACTTCCTTATCTTGGTAAGCGGTGTCTACAAAAATTATACAGGAAATATCATGTTTAATGATAAAATGTTTAAAGCATTTCCTTTAATATTGGGAACAAGCAGGGGTACTTGCTATCACCACATCTTTGCTGGAGTTCCCAGCCAGTGTATCAACGCATAAATACATAATGTAAAAATTAGAAATGAAGAAACAAATTTTCTCTTTTTTTTGTAGTCTGTGTGATTGTCTCCATAAAACCCCAAAGTGTGTACACATAATTCTATAGTACATAAAGTTAAAACAAGCATTTAGAAAATATAATTGTAAAAGATAACACCTATAAAACAACAAAAAATTCAAAGTACCTAACAATAAAGCCAACAGACATATAAACGTTTTTATGGAGAAAATTATAAAAACTTTATTGAGAGAAATGAAGAAACAGAGATACACAATGTTCATGGATCAGAAGACTCGGTGCTGCAAAGGTGAGACTTCTCCCCAGTGGTACGCACCTTCAGTCTACATAAAATCTCAATAGGGCTCTTGGTATTTAACCAGTTGACTCTGAAATTTATTTAAAAGAAGGCAAAAAAAAAAAAAAAAAAAAGAAAGAAACCACCCCAACAACAACATATTCCTAAACAATGAGAACCGCCCTGGCTATGTGGCCCCGTTGGTTGGAGCATCAGGGCATGTGCCTAGGTTTTGGGTTTGATCACTGGCTGGGGTACATGTGGGAGGCAACCAGCTGATGTCTCTCTCTCACATCAATGTCTCTCTCTCTCTCCTTTCCTCTCTCTCAAAATCAATGGAAACATGTTCTTGTAAGATTAAAAAAAAAAAAAGAATAAGAACCAGCTCAGGGGAGTGTTCCTTACAAGATTAGTAATTACTATGTATAAATCTGTATTAATGTAGTGTGGTCCTGGTACAGGGATACTCAAAGAGAGAAATGAAACTAAAAAAAGAACCCAGAAACAGACATACATACACAGAGAAACATAATAAATGACAGTGTTTATACTGGAGATAATGGTGGAAAAGATGGACACCTCAGTGTTGGTTATCCACGCTGAAAATAAAAATATATCATGTGTCAGTCGGCCACATTGATGCAGTGATGCTACACAACAAGCACCCCAACATCTCACACACATCTGAAGTCAGCTACAGCATATGTCAGTTCAGATTCAGGTTTGTTCCATGTATCTCTCATCCTCTGAACCAGGCTGAAGGAGCAGCGGCCACCTGGGACATGCACCTCTTGTGCAGGTAAGGGATCCAACAGGGTAAGCTACACAACACGGCGCATTTAAAGTTTCTTGTTGGGTGGGGCATATGTTGCCTCTGCCCACGTTCCATTCACCAAAGCAAGTCACATGGCTACGTTCAAAAACAGTGGGGAGTAAAGGATATTCTGCCCACAATAAGCCAAGACAAGGGCAGGAAGCAAAAGAAGAATTGTGAGCAAATCATTAAATGTACTATAGCTCTCTATTTCACACCATACGTAATAGTTCATCTTAAAGGCTTAAAGACATAAATGTAAAAGGCAAAGTTATGAAACTTTTAGGAGAATATCTTTATATTCTTTGTGTCATAAAGGAATTCCCAAGTATGATACATGAAAACAGAAACTATGAAAAACTGATCATTTCAACCTTAAAATTTTAAAACGTCTGTTCCTCAGAATTTCAAACTGAGATACATTTACAGTGAATGTCAACGGCAAAGGAACAGTATCAAAATACACAGAGTGCCCTTCTAAGTAAATAAGAAAAACAGACTCATACACATGGCAAACTTGGTATTTGGCAGAAGTGACATTACAAATCAGTGAGAAAAATCTGAACCACTCAGTACAAGGTGCTGAAACAACTGGCCACCTAAGTAGGAAAAGGTAAAATGACATTCTCCATTTCACACAAAACGCCAAAATAAAGTCTGAATCATTTAAAAAGTTACAGATAACATGCATCATTTTATCATTTTAAAAGAAAATGCAGAGTTCATTGCTTAAGGAACAGTGTTTCAAATGAATACTGAAAAGTTGAGTCACAAAAGGGGCAAATTTGACTACCTTAAGAAAAAACAAACTTGTATAAGCCAAAAATCCCCTCAATGAAGTTGAAGTTGTAGACCTAAAGAAGGTATTTCCAGGCCATTGAAAAGATGTCTCATATACATGACAAAACACTGCTGAGGGAACATGACAAGGCACACTGGAGAACGAGATGCCTCCCCTGGTTGTGCCACACAATGGGGTGTGGTGCGTGTGTGTGTGCACACCTGCAGGCTGCTGTCCACCCCTTCACATAAGCAGCTCCTTTGACTTAGGATGACCAACTTCATGAAATTAGTTCTTCCTTCCTTTATGCTTCTCTGTCACATTTTACGTCCTCTATTAAACAAGCTTTAAAATATCACAATTCATTATAATTAGTAAGCTCGGGCATCCCTTACAGAATACCACAGACTGTGGGACTTAAACAGAACTTCTCACAGTTTTGGAGCCTGGAAGTCCCAGCTCAAAGCACCAGCTGGTTCAGCTCCCGATGACAACTCTCTCCTTGGCCTGCAGATGGCGGGCCACCTTCTCTGTGTCTTCACGTGGCCTTTCCTTTCTGTGTGTACTCGGAAAGAAAGACCCCTCTCTTATGTTTTTATAATGCTGCTAATCCTTTCAGATTAAGACCTCACCCTTATGACTTCACTTAACCTTAATCACCTCCTAAAAGCCTTATCTCCAAATATAGTTACATTGGGGGTTAGGGCCTCAACTTATGAACTGTGGGTGTGGGGGGTATACAGGTCAGTCCTGGCAAGAATTCTACCTCCCCGGTACTATTTTATTAAGCAGGTCTTCGAGATCTGAACAAGTCTTATCTCCTACAGTCTACCTCGGCCCTGGGTATAGGGTATCAAGACAAGTGTTTGGTTGTTGCCAGACTATTCCTGTAGATAAATCTAAGGAAGCAGGTGAAAGACAGAATTCTAGAAGGCAGCATGATGTAATCCTAGAGAAAGGAGGAAAAAAGATAAGCAAGCATTCCAAGACGTTTTTCAATTCTCACCAAGTAGGTGACACCATTCTCTTTAAAGTGGAGGGAGATGTAAAATCAGACGCTCAAGGCTTCCAAAGGGAGGGCATTCGTGGCCTAATCCTTAGTTGATGTTATCAACATCTGGGTGGGCCCACTGTCCACTCTGTCTTTTCTCAGAAGGGTTGCTGGGTCTCAGAAGGATGTTCACAGAGCTGGTCTTTCGGTGGCCACAGGCACTCACAGATCCAAGGGTATGCCACCTTACCTAACCTCAACTTGAAAACCTTTGTGCTTCACGACAAGAGACAAAGTTACAAATAGCCTCAGGAGGTAGAAATAGGTGCCAACAGAAACCAAAAAACGGAGAACACACTCACAGCACAGTGTCCTACAAGGACCCCTCCTCAGCTCCTGGTGGTGGCAGCCCCCACACACAGCCCCAGCTAGCAACGACCATCAGCTGCTTCACTGTCATCACCTCCCGCCGCTCCATGCAGGGGCCCCAGAGAACTAATGTGTGATTCTGGAAGAGCCTGCAACCTGGCTCAGGTTTACAGCTGACAGCAGGATGCATATGTTCACTTACACTCAATTAATGATCATTGAGTGCCACTTGGTGCCCAGCATTGGGCTAGGCACTGGGAACAGAAAGGCAAATCAGAGCTCGGATTCCTGCTGTTGCAGAGCTTATTATAAACTGCAGGAGTGTGGTGCTTAGTTTTGTGTGTCAACCTGGTTAGGCTACAGTGCCCAGTTATTTATTCAGTTACCTACATGTTGCTGTGCAAGTACTTTGTGCACATGGTTAACATCTTCAACTGTTGCCTTAACTAAAAGTGTTTGCCCTAGATAAAGTGGGGGGGTCTAACACAATTAGTTAAAAGACCCAAGCAAAATAGATTGTTCCCGAGGAAAAAGAAAGGTGTCCTGGAAACTGCAGGACACCCAAGTGCCTGCCCAAGAGCCTGCAGTTCTGCCCAACTAAACAGCGCTTGCCAGCTCCCACAATTGCACAGGCCCATTCCTTGTCTTTGTGTTTGTTTGCGTACATGCTAGGTATATGGATATTTTTATAGAGATATATTTCAAGGAATATATCCTACTGATACATAGCTATGATATGTAAATACATATCTCTCTCCTGCTGGTTCTTTTTCTCTCAAGAACCTCAAATGATACAAGGAGACTAACAGACATACAAGGAATTTCTAGGCAGTGTGGGTGCTTGGCAATGTAAGCCCAAGTCAAAATCTTAGGGCTATCACGTACTAGATACACCACGACCTTGGGTCAGTTCCCATACTCTCAAAGCCTCTATTTCCCCATCTGTAAATAAAAATAAATGTTCCTCATAGGGTTATCACAAAGGGTCAAAGGGATTAAGTATCTTGGCCAAGAACACACAGCCAGTGAGTAAGAAGCCATGATTTACACCCGGGTCTGCCTTCAGTGCAGGTATCCTTCGCCCTCTACCCATGCTCCTTGCACTTTAGCTGTTTGCTCTTTAACAGACACTTTTGCCACAGGCAGCTCCACACATTGTTACTGTTTCAAATTTGCTCTACAGAAATGCCTGCCAAATATATACCTTTTCCCAATGCTAAAGTAGAATTCCAGGTTTCCATCCCACTGTGATACTTGGCTGTGACCATTGGCTTCAAACCCAACATATCTTAAATTCAAAGTCATCTTCTCCCTCCACCCCCCCACCCCCCACCCCCCCCCCCCCCGCTCATTGATTAACAAGTCCTGGCTTCACCTCTCTCTAGGGGTATGACCCTGGGAAAGCTACTGGCCTTTTAATCCTTAGCATTCTCATTTGCTCAAAGGGGTGGGTGTGTTTGGCGGTATGAGGAAGGCTGGCACGTATATCACACATAGTTCCTGCATCTCTGTGTCTGTAGTAGCTATCTCAGTGTACGATATATTGTGGGTACTAAATATATTAGTGTACCTACTCATTTGGCATCTGTTAACTCATCAGCACTGATTTTAATTAACTGAACAACAAGAAACATGGATTTAGTCCTCACGCACTACTTGCAGGCTAATTTTCCAGGACAACCATCATTCCCCATTAGATCAAGTAAATAAGGTGCAGCAATGTAGCTGTTTTATATAGTTTACGTTGATGTGCTGCCATCTAGTGGACGACGCACAAGTTCCCAATATGAAGATTCCATAGCACAGTTGAATTTCAACAATCTGAAGAACATGACAGGGTGTGTATCAAATATAAAATAAATTATAAATGAATGTTACAGCAAGTTACCATCTCACAATCTCATGATCTAACTTGGTCTAAGTGAAATAAAAAAGAATATACATTCTTTCCTGTAACTGTTTTGTTTTCTTTAAGTTCTCTATGCCATAAATTGGAAGTGAATCTAAATTGAACAGAAGCATTCTGATGGCCCTACCTTTAACTAGCTAAGTAATTCTATTTTCCTTTCTAAATGAGTTACCATTACCAAGTGCTTGCCATGTGTTTGAGACTAAACTGAATATTTATGTGGCTTATGTATCTCATTTAATCCTTAAGGACCTCTCCATCCCCTGTCCCCCACACTGAAGAGTAGGTAATGTTATGACACTCAGCTTACTGCCTCATCTGTAAAAGTAGAACGAGTAGCTTGTTCAAAGTCAAAGCCAGGATGCAGAACTGGATCCACAAACCAGAGTTGGCGTGACTCAAACGCAAGTTCTTTACAACCACATCTTCCTCCATGCAACACCTCCTGCTTTCTAAGAAGGTTGTGAGGATGAAATGGGCCACATGAAAAACTTTTTGGAGAAAGCACAATGTTTGAATGCTTATGACAATGTTAACACCACAAAATAGGTATAAAATACTTTATGTTCTATTGGGACAACCATTCACTTCACAAAAGTATTCAGTTAGGATTGCTTTTTCTCAGTGGCGATGTCCCCTCTTTCATTGATTTTAGTCATTTTAGTCTTTTTTTCTTAGTCAGTTCCTTTTCTTTCCTTTGGGTTTACTTTCTCTTCTTTTTCTAGTTTCCTGAGGTGAAAGATTACACTATTGATCTGAAATCTCTTCTGATATTTTTTTAAGACTACTTTTTAGACTACTTTAAGATTCACAACAAAATTGAGAGGGTGACACAAAGATTTCCCGTATACTCTCTACACATCCACAGCCTTCCCTGTTAACAACATTCCTGACACTAGTGGCAATCAATGAACCTACAGTGACACATCATAATCACACTAAGTCCATGCTGTACTTTAGGCTTCACACTTGGTGTTGTACATTCTGCAAATTTGGACAACTATATAATGAGATAATCCCAGTATTATATCACACAGAATATTTTACTGCCCCCAAAATCCTCTATGCTTCATTCTTCTCCCCACCCCAATTCTTAGCAAACAGTGATAATTTTACTGTCTCCATAGTTTTGTCTTTTCCTGAATGTCATACAGTTGAAACTGTATAACTGGCAGCCTTTTTAGATTGGCTTCTTTCAATTACTAATATACATTTAAAGTTCCTCCAAATCTCTTCGTGGCTTGATGGCTCATTTCTTTTTAGTGCTGAATAACATCCCATTGTCTGAATGGAATAAAGTTTCTTCATTCACATACTGCAGGACATCTTGGTTGCTTCCAGTTTGGGGCAATTATGAGGAAAGCTGCTGTAAACATCCACGTACAGGTTTCTGTGTGGACATAAGTTTTATTTCATTGAAATAAATACCAAGGAGCCCTGACCAGTGTGGCTTCATATAGCAAAGCAAAAGATCGCTGGTTCATTTCCTCCTAGTCAGAGCACACACCCAGGTTTTGGGGCAGATCCCTGGCTGGGGTCATGAGAGAGGCAACCAATCAATGTTTCTTTCACACATCTTAAGAAAGAATGAAAAGACATTAGAGACAAGTATTTCCTTTAAAAACAGTAATGTACCCTAATCAGTCTTCCTGTAACCCATGTGTACTTGGACAAGTCATCACTAACCTGAACTACATTTCATCACCTGTACACAGGTGACAAAACAGGTCTGTCATGAGGATTACATGAGACTACACATGTCAAAGTGCTTTGTAAACAGTAGAGTTTTATACAAATATAAAGTTATGCACCTTCAAAGCTATCACTCCAATTAAACAGCTTTTATAAATTTTTAACAATATATAAATACACTAACAAAATAATCTGTTGATTAAGACTCCAGCGAAGTTTAAGTATACCTACAAAAGAATTTACAGATTCTATAACAGTTTCTAGACTGTTACACATATTGTTTTTTAAGAACTATTAATATAATGCATGATTTATAATATCCCCACTATAGCAAGGAAAAAAGATTCATAAAATAAAATGTTTTTTAGGCATTTATTATGCCGGGTATTTAACTGATTATTTTTACTATGACATAAGAATAATACTCTTTTGGTGGTAAAAGACAGATTTCATTAAGCCAAATACCACTGAAGCTCTTCCGGGAAGTTCCAAGTAAAGTCTGGCTACCCTTCCCCCAAAATGAACAGAACAGCCGCAATCTCTAGGTATCTCTTACATACAAACTGTGAAGATTCATTTATATGAATTGGGCCCATAATACATGACTTGTTACAAATAAAAATAAATAAAATTTTACAAACTAGTTCACACCACTAACCCAGATTTGGTTTTAATCTGCCAATGAATGTCTAGGATAAGAAATTTCATCATGAGTATATATTAAGTTGTAAAATTAATTATTATTTCTAACTTACACATAAATCAAAGTGCTTGCTCTTACCATGAAAACAAAACTTTCTTCTGAAGATAATCTACAGAAATAATATATAAACACATAAGAGTTTTGAAATGAGATTAAGAACATCCTTCTACATTCTACAGATCAAAATGCAAAGGTCTTTATTACATATGTACATGAAGATAAACACTTTCACCAAGTGCAATACATGGACATTACACGACTGCGCGCACAAACACACACCATGAACCCAACTCTGACAATACTTCTAGCAGCATATTTCAAGCCCCAAATGCTAGAAATAAAAACCTAATATGAAAACCACTTTTTGTTTTTTTAAGTAAATTTAAAAATGAACAAACAAACCCAACACTCCTCTCTGCAACATGTACTGAGTTCTAAAATGTTCAGAGTCAAGAATCTCTTCAGTTTTCCCAATGTAACAGAATACATAGGCTTTCTCTCTCCTCAGGTCTGATCATCTCCAGTATTCTGCAAAAGAGTAAGAACTCCTTAACAAAAAAAACAAAAAAACTGTTTTACATAACATACCAGACTTCAAAGCACTAGGAAAATATTCTGTATTTGTAAGCAGATCCAGCTATTATATTAACTTACATTCAATGGTCCAATTAGGTTAAAAATTACAAATATGTTAGAGAAGCAAATCAATGGATCCACCAAAATGTCCAGCAAGCCATTCTCATTTTAGCAAAGCATCTCCAGGTGCCTTGTAAACCTACTAATCCTAGACATGTTATATCAGGCTCAACATCCAGTTTCACCTGTATGCAAAGGACACCCTACTTCAGAAACACTGGGAATTCCAAGGGAAAAAACTAAAGTACACATCTGACAACTAGCACAAGGTGGACCACAGCAAAGGTATATACTGGGGCCGTGCAAAAACCCTCAGGAGGAGAATCATGTCCCTACAAGAATATTCGTTTTCCCCACTTCTTTATATAAGAGAAACTGTACACTAGAATGAAAAGAACAATGGATTTTAAGAGAGGAAAGCTGAATTAAGCCCTAGTTTTGTACCACTTATTAGCTGTATATACTTGAGTAGGAACTTCATCTCTCAGGGCTTTAGTTCTCTAAACACAGTCCTTGGACCAGCTGCATCAGCACCCACTGGGGACATGCAAATTATGAGACCCACTCCCAGATTCACTGAATAAGGAAGCTGGGAGGTGTGATCCGACAATCTGTGTTTTAGCCTCTCAGGTGCACGCTCAGGTTTGAGCACCACTGTCCAGCACAACACTGCTTGCCCAACCTACCATAGGCAAACCAAGATATCATCATTTTTCCCAAGAGATTTAACAAATACTGCTTATCCCACTGAGAACCCTGATTTAAATACTTGTATTAGGGAACCGTGATAAGACCTGTATGTTCTAAAAAAAAAATCTGAGTACTTTAAAAATATCTTTAATCTTATGTTGTTTCTACTTGTTCTTACTATACAAACCCTAAAACCATACAACAGCATTCTTTAAAACTTTCAGAGACACTACAATTAATGAAAAGCAACTGAACTGATGATATTTTAAAATAAAGTAAGTTATTATCAATGACAGTTTATCTCTCTGGTTTTAAAATATTTTCAAGACACTGACAATACATTTCTGGAATGTTCTAAAGCCTCCCAAAAGTATCATGATCTCATACTTAAATAGGTGCATTAAAAAACTTCAAGCATTTCATAAAAATGAAACTCTACACAAGTCAGAAATCACTGCATTAGTCACAACCACATTGAACTCACCCTCCCATCCAAAAAACACTTACTTGTCTTAAGAACTGCTTTCCCAGATAGGATGTGGCCATGCTGGTCAGATTCTTTCTGCTGCCCACTTTGCACCTGATGTAGCCATATAGGTTGGCACCTTGTAAAACCACACCCATTGTAACCACTGCCTGGGGAAGAGAAAAATAATCAATCAATAGTTACTGGCCTAAATTTGATTAACCTTTCTCTATGCCATGAATGAGACAAGGCAGAGTGTTATGGGAAAAAGAAAAGGAAGCTCTACAATGGGGGTATTGCTCCAATAAGACTGCTTCACATGCCAGAAGAGATTGACCCAACATATGCTCTGCACAAGGCACTACATCAGCCACCTAGTAGATACTTATTAAATACATATGCTGTATGAAGGCACCAGGCCAACTCCAGGAAGGCAATGGGGGGGACCATTCTGTCTCCAT
Organism: Artibeus jamaicensis; assembly: GCF_021234435.1. Taxonomy (NCBI): domain Eukaryota; kingdom Metazoa; phylum Chordata; class Mammalia; order Chiroptera; family Phyllostomidae; genus Artibeus; species Artibeus jamaicensis. The sequence continues at coordinate 187,193 of NW_026521968.1, read as the reverse complement.
TTTTCAAGGGCCCATGTATAAAGATATAAAAAAGTAAGTGAGACTGAGAAGAGGCTCAAATGTTAATTATTGCTTAAAGAACTAATTACGTAAGAATGGCCAAGAGATAGATCAAATTCAGTAGTAAGCTAAGCGCATGCAGAGGTGAATCTCTGCTCTGTGCTAGTGTGTGTGTCTCAGCTGGCTCCCAGAAGAGCAAATCAGTCAGTGCCTCGGGGCAGCCATCAGCAGGTGTGTCTGTCTTCTGAGAGAGGGGCAGATGGGGTGGAGGGGCTGGAGCACTAGGAGGAAATGCACTTTGGCAAGGGTTTGCATCAGGGATCTTACAGGTAACCCCACTAAGGTCATTCCAGACTGAGAATAAAAAACTCAAGCCTACTCTTAAGTATTAAGAAAATAAAGTTAATTAGGGCAATGTAAGGGGATCACATGGTTAAATATTCTCAAATGGGCAGGCAAAGTTTTCATGTAAAGCAGGGCTGTCAAATTCATTTTCCCTGGGGGCCACATCAGCTTGGCAGTTGCCTTCAAAGGGCCCAGTGTTATTTCATTTTCTTAACAGTTAAGGAGTAATTACATTTATACTGTCCTAAAATTACATTGGGCCGGTTGGGCTGATGTGGCCCCACTGAAAATGAGTTTGACACCACTGCTGTAAAGGGCCAGACCACTAACATTTTGGGCTTTGTGGGTCCTAAAGTCTCTGTTGCAACCACTTGGCTCTGCCATTCTAGCCCCAAAGCAGCCAGAGACAACATGCAAACAGGCAAAGGAAAGTTACAAAAACCTGCATTGGGCTGAATCTGGCCTACAGGCCATAATTTGCCAATATGTTTTTGAAATAAACCAAGTCATCAATTTATCTGCTAGTGAAAGGATTACCTATGGAATGCTTATACCTTTAAAAAGTGAGATAGCTGAAGAGAACTTCTTATTCCAATCCAGACTTACTGTCTTTAACAAACTGTACAGGTGATTTTAAACAGATGAGAGGACTTCAATATTTTAATTAAGGAATAGGTTCAAATCTTTAGTAGAGAAAGTATGTAGTTGTCCTTTCTGTTTTAAATGTATGTTTCACAGAAATAAACACATTAGAATTATATAAGGTTGCTAGTTACCTAAATAAACTTAAAACTATGTTTTTATGGAAATATATTTCCTTCCACTTCCCATGGTTCTCAAATTGGGACACTCATGGTAAGTGTCACCAACATGCCAGGACCCTTAAGTGCACAGACTGACCATGAGCACCACTGAGGCATCGATGTTATCCAATGGCAACGGACCTGAAAATGTATTTATAAGTTAAAACAAGCAAACTTCTGGTTTACAATGGCATAGTAAAGCCAGATACCAAGATCTCCCTGCCCCTAAGATATAAATAGCAAACAAACTTTTTTAAAGGCAAAAAAAGCTGGTACCAATAAATATAAAAAAGGGCTGGCTGTCAGAGAAAGAGCCAGCTTGGTGTCACTCTATATAGCTCCTAACTACTGTCCACAGAAGCTTGAAGAAAAATTTATACTAGCAATCACCACCCCTAACAACTTAAGAGGCAAAAGGCCAGAGGATACAGATAACCCTAAGAAGAAAATGCAGAAACAGATATGAAAGCAGCAGCCCCTTCCAACCCAACTGAGGCAGGAAGACCCCAGCAGCTTGACATTTGATGCCCCCTTGTTTGGGGGATAGGGGAGAGGAGGAGGAGGAGGAGAGGAAATACAGAAGGACCATCAGTCATCAAGTAGAAGACCTAAGAGAACAGAAAGTGGGAGAGACTGGTGAAGAACCTGGGTGAGGCCACCTTCCCACCCCAAGGTCTTAACATGAGCCCAGACTCTTCCTTTCATCACCTTCGCTGGCTCAGGTTTAGGGAAGTGAAACACTGCTAAAGAAAGACTGGGCTTTTTAGTCTGAGGTAGCCCCATCTGTTCATTTTTCCCTTTATTTTCATTGCCCTGGGAGATATATTGGCAAAAATAATGCTCCCACAAACATCTGCGATTTACTACCTATGTTTTCTTGTAGGATCTTTATAGCTTGGTGACTTACACTTAGGTCTCATATCCATTTTGTTTATTTTTGTGTGTGGTATAAGTTGGTGGTCTAGTTTCATTTTTCTGCATATATTTGTCCAATTTTTCCAATACCATTTATTGAAGAGATACCAATTCGAAAAAATATATACTTTGTTCATAGCAGCATTATTTACAATAACCAAAATCTGGAAAAAGCCCAAGTGCCCATCAGTAGATGAGTAGATAAAAAAGCTGTGGTGCATTTAAACAGTGGAATACTACACAGCCATAAAAAGAAATCTTTATTTTTTGCCACAGCATGGATGGACTGGGAGAGTGTTATGCTGTGGAGTGTGTTCACTGGGAAGTGTAATAAGCCAGTCAGAGAAAGACAAATACCATATGATTTCACTTATATGTGGAATCTAATGAACAAAATTAAATGACAAATGAAACAGAAACAGAGGTATGATTACATGGAACAGACTAACAGCTGTCAGAAGGGAGGGGAGAGAGGAAGACTGGATGAAAGAAGGTGAAGGGACTAGAGAAAAAAACATATATGAATGACCCATGGAGAAAGACGACAGTGTGGTGATGGCCAAAGGGAAAGGGGAGCTGGGGCTGGGAGAAAAAGGGCAAAGGGGAGGAAAACGGGAACATCAGCAAGAGAGTCAACAGTAAAAATAAAGGAGGAAAAAATGAAAGAAAGACTGGGCTGCCTGTCCCAGATGGATGCTAAGGCTCCAGGGCCTCATACAGGGTCTAAAGCAGAAGAGACCCAGAACAGAACACACACCCAACCAGGAACAAGAACTCCACTTCATAAATAGAGGCAAAACCCAAGCAAGTCAGCCAAGGCAGCCAGAGGTCTGGCTCTGTTCTCTTCCTCATGCCTGTGCCTCAGGCCCCTGAAGTCCAGCTCACAACGGAGCCCAGATATCTCCGATACAGGGGATGGCAGTCAGGGGAAATTACCCACACTAAACCAGCATAAAGAGAAGGTTCAGGGAGAGCTGCCTGCAAGCAGGAGCAAAACAGAGAGGGACAAAGGGAAAGGTATCTCTGTAATACTATAGCAACTAAGTGAAAATAAAGAACACAGTGTGCAAGAGATAGGTTAAGAATCTATTCTGAAAGAAACACAGTCCATCGAAATAAAAAGCACTCCTGAGAATACTTCGCCCTATGCACGACCTGAAGGTAAGAACTCAGAGAGAATGAAGGTAAGGTAACACAACAAGAGGAGAGGATAATAAAGTTTACAGAGCTAAGGACATACAGAAAGAAGCCTTTGCTGACCCAAAGTAGCCCATTACTCTCTCCCTTGCACGCTCCATTCTTACCTGCCAGAAAATATAAGGCATACCAGAGCAGTTACCTTGTTTATCCATCTGCTGACAATATCTCCAGTCCCACGAACACATCTGGCATATACAAGACTTGCAAAAATATTTGCTGAGTGAATGAAGACAAGAAAACTGAGAGCTCAAAGCAATTAAAGATGGCAGATGAGAACAGACAAAAATGACTGAACAGAGATAACCAGCGCCTCGGAATCGGAGAAACCAAAAAACAGAACATTAATAAATGTAAAGACTTAACAGAAGACAATCTTCCTGATTCGAAGTAAAATCTGCACCTGCACATTAGAGGACCACACAGTTTCCAGAAAAATCAATCTAGAAAGATAAACACAAAGGCATTCTGGTTATGATATTTTAAAACTTTAAGAATAATAAAAACGATTCTTTGTCCAGGGAGAAAAATGATTTACTCACTTACATGGCAGTTAAGTAAGCCTGGCCTCAGATTTCCCTTAAAATTTGATATAAAAAAAATAATGAAATAATGTCTTCTAAATGACGAAAGAAGCTGTGACCCAAGAATATTCACCTAGCCACGTTGTCATTCAAACATAAAGTCAATAGGCTCATATTCTTAAACATGACAAAGCCAAAGGAAAATAACACTTATAAGTTTTTTGAAAAACATCACCCAGCAATGAAATGTAGCTAACCATCCAGGAGGTAAAAGGAAAAAAGCTCCAATAAAAAGATTTAATCAAGGTATTTTAAAATAGTACAATCAAAGACTGAACAAACAGTCCAAAATATAGTTCAAAAGGCAATTGTTACAAATCTTGACAGCAAGAATAATACCAGAACAAACAAACTCAAACAATAGAAAGGGATAAAATAAAGAGAGAGCCTAAGACTATTTCACTTCCTTTCTAAACAGTCTGTTAAGTCAATAAGCAGGTTTAAGTGTATTGTTTAAAAAAACTAAAATAAGAAAACACAACACGGTCAAGCTTTAGGAAAGTCAAAAGTTTTACGCAGATTTTTGACTGCATGAGGGGTCAGCACCCCTAACTCCCATGTTGTTCAAGGGCTAACTGTACAATCAACAAAAATACAGAGGTGGAAGCAGGGAGAAAAGGTGGGAGAAACCATGAGTGTTAACCTGACCATCTCCATACCACAGCCTGAAGTCAGATATGAAGCACACTTTCTAATTTGTGAAAGACTGTGTAATACAAACATGTAATTAAGATCAATATTAGAAAAACTGAAAGTAGACAATAAACCTTCCAAATTGCAAAAAAGATTTATGTATATGTACATACAACAAAAAGAGAACCTATATAGCAAAACAGAGACAAGAAAATAAGAAAAAAAAACACCAGTAAGACCAAAATATATCTGCTATCAACAGTTAAGTGAGACAAACTTAACTATTAAAAGAACAAGACTCATAGTCTGGAGCAAGTAACAAATTACATTTTCCAAAGATGGTAGCAACAGTATCTCCTGGTCCACATACTCTTCTGGAAGCTCTTTAACACCGCCACCTCCCACCAGTCAAGGTGCAGAGGCTAATTCCCATCCCCTTGAATATGAATAGGTGGCAAAGTGCTGCTGTGCCTACTTCTGAGGCCAGGTTGTTGTTATGGGTTGAATTGTGGCTCCTGAAAGTTCATATGTTAAGTACTAACTCCAGTATTTTCAAATGTGATTATATTTAAAGATGGGTCTTTAAAGAGGTAATTAAAATAAGATGAGGCCACCAGAGTGGGCCCTAATCCATATGCCTGATGTCCTTATAAATAGAAGAAAAGAGGACACAGACACATGTACAGAGGGAAGACCACGTGAGGATCCAGGGAGAAGATGACCATCCAGGCTCAAGAATCAGAGAAACTGTGAGAGACCATAAAATGACTGTTGATGTTTTAAGCCACTAAGTTTTCACAAGATTTACTATATAATAGCCAGAACAGGTTACCAAGCAATATTTTCAAAAAGACCACTCTGTTAGTTCCAAATTAAGCTAAACATGTTTGTTTGGAGTTTAATGAACATCTCATCCAACAAGATTATGTGATAAATACAGTCATCTCTCTACAAGGTGGGTTCAATTAAAATTATGCTAGCACCTGGAAAACTGGTGAAGCAAGGTCTTTAACACAGCTCTGCTCAACAATACTTAAAAGCAGACTGGGAAATCAAACTTGGGAAATACATGATCAAGTTGCCTATTCAACACAGGTCCCTAAAGTTGGCCTAGACAGCTGCTTACTATGATTAACCCTCGGGCATCTTAATGGATCATTCCCTAGTTCTGCCCTGATACTCACCAACCACTTCACTTTGAAGGAGAAGAGAGCACTGAAGGCAAATATCACCCAAAGCATGGGGCAGGCAACAAGCCCTAACCAGAAGATTCTTGATTCAGCCTCTGAAACAGTTTTATTCTCTTGAGAGGATGCCTATAAAAGAACGTAAATTTAATAACCAGTGTTTTGTGATATCAGTATGAAGTTTTACACTTTGATGAAAAACATCTTACCCTCAAACTCAAATAAATTAACACAGACACCCCAAGTCCTAAGTCCAAAACTCCCCTCTCCCCTCGAAAAAAGTTAGTAGATCCACCACTACAATAATTTTAGGAACTCATTGTAATATACTTTGTTTTAGATCAAGAATTTGTAGTTTCAGGGCAGAGCAGACAGTTTAAAGTGGTCTGATATGCTTCTATTCTACCCTTCTTGTGTTTATATTGTTCATTCATAGGGAAGCTTTAAATGATACTTTCTGGGGGGGAAAGTCAAGAAAATCAAGGCTACAGTCCTCCAAAAAAGTCAAGTCAGGGTCCAGAAAAAAAAGTGGAATTAAGCCATTCTGGACAATGACCACAGTATCTTAGCAAAACCCAACATTTAAAAGAGTGGTGAGTTGTATATTAGGCAGATTTTACAGTACAAAGGACCATGGGTTCACTGAGCATACTGCTGCTTTGTGAGAAATGCCTGTCAAGGTGCTTCCAATTAGGAGGCAAGTAATTTCCCTGTTATTACCTCCAAGAACTTTGTCCTCTGCCACCCACACTGATTTCCACAGGGAAACAAAGTTCAGTATCGATAAGCGGGCCAATCCAAAACAGACCAGAGCCTCCCTAGAGTCCCTGAAGGTCCAACTTAAAGAACAGACTGCTCCAATCACTTCAGATTTTCTATCCAGCTGCAGTCCTTCCATTTCTGTTTCCTGCCGACAATGGAAAAGGACCATGGAGCAAGGACAGAGCAAGCTATGAGAAGCAGTTATTCCAAGTCACGTAACATAAAGCTGAGGGCATCAGAAAGCAACCCTGAACAGGAAGCTCAGCATACAGTATAAGTCCACCCTTGGAGGATTCTTCCTAGACACACACTATTTCTGGTCTGACCTGGTCAGAAAAATATAATTAGATTTAGAGGGCCATCTGGTTTAGTGTGGACATGTCAAATGTTTGGGATAGTGCTTTTAATCTTAAATACTTAACCCATAAATATTCAAATGTAATCTACAACTAATTTACTGAATGGCACTCAAAGCAGGAGGCGGGAGGTGCCTACCTTCCTGGACTCAAACACCCAGTGACTTTTTCCATCTTCATCAATATGATTCCACCAACGCAGGCCAACCATTAGTCGACCTGTGACATTCTGGTAAAGATTAATATACACATACTTTAAAAACATTATTTAAAGATGTACCATAAGGTCATACCTCAGTGTCACCTTTCGTAAACAAAATAGTGCCTGCTTTACCTCTATAATATTCAGTTTTATACCATGATACACCAGGCCTGGACAAAAGATGAAACAAAATGGCAATGGCAGGACCAGCAGGATGGGGGTGACAGCATAAATACCTTCATCAACATTACCCTCCACTTCCCCTTCTGAGCTCCTACCCTTTCTCCCATTCCCTAATGTGTTCTTAAACCCCTTGCTCATTAGCCACTCTGACCTATTTTTCCTATATATCCTGACTGTAGCTACAGGTATTTTGTAACTGTATATCTCTAAAAATGGTGGTTATGGGCTGAATGTTTATATCCCCCCAATTCTGTACACTGAAACTCTACCCCCCAATATGTGGTATTAGGGGGTGATTAGAATTAGATGGGTTCATGAGGATGGAGCCCTCATGAATAGGATTAGTGCCCTTATAGGAATCAAGAGAGAGCTTTGGACTGAGGAAGACAGTGGTTACAGGTACTGGCCTTCACTCAGCACCTCAAAGGTAACAAGTTCTTTTCCTTATTAACATAACAAATTACTCTGATAGCTTCCCTAATGCTTATTTACTCAACAAATATTTATTAAGCATGTAATAACATGGTAACATCTCCTATCCTTGTGGAGATTTAAGTATTGTGGGTAAGAAAGACAGTCAACCAATGTGTGTATGTTCCATTACTGAACATGCTAAGTACTACGAGGGAGAAGAGTGGGCTTTGCAAGTCTAACAGGGATGAATGACCTAGACACTGTCCCTGAGGAATCAACACTGGGAATGAGATTTAAAGGATAAGTAGGAATCAATAATGCAAGAAATTTTTATTTTTTTATTTTTATTTTTTACATTTTATTTATTTATCTTTAGAAGGGAAGGGAAAAAGAGAGGGAGAGAAATATCAATGTATGGTTGCCTCTCCTGCGTCCCCACTGGGAACTGGCCTGCAACCCAGGCATGTGCCTTCACTGGGAATCAAACCACGATCCTTTGCTTCACAGGCCTGCGCTCAATCCACTGAGTTACACCAGCCAGGACTAATGCAAGACATTTTTAATCAATGGTGTCCACTAAGAGAGTTCAGGGGTTCTGTGAACTTGGATGGAGAAAAATTATACCTTTATTTTTACTAACTGCTGGCTAAAATATAGTTTATCTTTCAATTATGAATGTAGACAATTAACCATGATAGAATTAACCTGAGGTATTACCACAATAAAAACCACAAATATCTTTCAGATATTATACTACACTTGTTGCAGATATCACGAAATATTATTTATGTTCATCACTGCTTTCAAAGTAATTAGGCCTGATACCAGGTCTTACTATTTAGTACATAAATAAAGTACATATCATTAAATTAGAAACTGTGCCTTTTTAATGTTTTCATTATATCTCAATGTGAGTTCCTTTGATTTCTGTAGTGATATTTAATCTTAATGTGTTTTCTGTATTTAAAAACACCATTCATAGCTTCATAAGACTATGAAAGGAATCCATGGCACAGAAACAGATCAGGCATCACTGGGTTGAGGTAATGTGTAAATGAGAACAATCCATCAGGTAGACAAGCAGGCATGGAAGCCCTAAGGAAGAAAGTAAAATCTATGGGTTCACGGGACTTGGTGATTACCTTGATATGGGGTATGAAGAAGGCAAATCATATATTTTTGGTTTACTCATGTTAAAAAAAAAAAGGTGATTCAAGGACCTGTGGAAGGGAACCCTAGTGGAAAAGCAGCATTTTGGGGGCTGGAAGACAAGAAGGATATTTCACACATGTTGAAGTGCCTCTAAGACAGCCAAATAAGTATGTCAAAAAGACCGATGGAGAGGTCTGGAGCAACAAAGACAAACCTGGGCTGGAGATACAGATCTGGGAGTCAACCTGGCCTACAGATAAGCATCTGAAATCAGAAGCATAGATGATAGTGTTTAGGAAAAGAATAGAGGAGAAAAGGAGGAACCTTAAAGACTGTAATTCATTTGGCAGAAGTGCTAACATTTACAGGTTAAGTAAAAGAGAAGAGCTGGTAAAGACCAAGACCAGCCAGAGGTCTATTTTATTGGCATTTTCAAATACCAGCTCTAGAATACAGAATAGTTCTTCTTCCACTTTCCCATTTTCCAATTCTTTACTTTCTACTTTTATAAATATTAATTTTCCTAATTTCTCTCAAGCTGATTGCTTTTGTTTTTAAAATTTCTGGACCTGCCCTGACTGCTTGACTTAGTTGGCTGGAGAGTCCTCCCATACACCAAAAGTTTCAGGTTCAATCTCTGGTCAGGGCACATGCCTAGGTTGTGGGTTCAATACTCCATCAGGGTTTGTATAGGAAGCAACCAATCAATGTCTCTCTCATTCCCCCTTCCTCTCTAAAATCAATAAATACATCCTCAAGTGAGAATTAAAAACAAAGTTTAATTTAAAAAATTCTGGACCTCTAATAATAAAAGCCTTTAATCTATTTTTTTCCTCTGAATTCGGCTTCTTACTCATTCCCCAAGTTTATGTGTAGATGATCATTGTCATTAGGTTAAAAAATCTATTATTTATAGTTTTAAAATGTCTTTAGGTATAATCTATTATTTATACTTTTTGTTTTAAGGCCAAGATATTTAGCAAGTTGGCTCTTTTTAAAATTCCAGTTTTCACTACCATTTTTAATGAATTTCTAGTTTTGTTGCACTGGGCTAGAAAATGTAGCTGCTTTGAGCAATATATTTCAATTTTCTTTATAGTGACAATTAATTTGTACAAATGTTGCATAGGGACTGAACTCTTGCCATTAAATTATCCTTGTATATAAAAAGTTTCAAATATTGCTATTAAATAGGCCTTGTTATTTCTTTCAGATCCTTTAGACCTTATTTGGTTTTTTGTTGCTTTGATCGATCAGAGACAGTGGCTTATTAGACCCCTACCACAATGTTCCCTCCATCTTCTTCTAGTGTCTCTAAGTTTTTAACTACACATAGTTTGACATAATGTGATTCTGGGAATGAGCCTCACTGTGATTCACAAAATAACCTTTTTTGTTCCATTGAATGCTGTCTTACTCCCATTTCTACTTTGTTTAATGGTAGTATTCTAATGCCAAGTTTCTTTTTGTTTGAATTGATCTGTTGTTATCTTTGCCTTTTATACTTTTTATAATGTTATGATTGTAGTTAGAACTTTTTGGTTGGACTTGATTTTTGACCCAATCTTAAAATTCTTATCTTTAAGAAGAGAGTTTAATCAAATTACATCTACTGTTGTAACTAATTTGCTACCACTTCCATCAATCACCTTGTACTACACCTTGTGATACTTAAGCTCCTTTGACATGTGCGTTCTTTCATTCTCTTGCTTTATAAAGCATCTTTTAGTCACTCTTATCTTCTCCGATAAAATACATAACTTATTTTAAGTTTTACTAATAGCTATCATTAAAATTTTAAAACCATTATTTAATATGTTTTACTCCATCAGAGTAAGGAATAAAACAATAGCAACATATGGGCATTAACATTTAAATTAAAAAAATTTTTTTAAAATAATTTTATCTTTATATTTATCTTTTATTTTTTAATGATTCTATTTCTTCTTTTGACAACTGTATTGAAATTTATAGTAATTGTGACACATCTATGTTCTAACTAGGTTTGGAACCCTGCCTACCACCTCCCCAAGTTCATTTAAGGATTTCCCCACCTTGATTTTTTAATTGTGTTCCACATAGCATGGGTTTGGATACCTGTAAGTAATTTTGCCACAGATAAAAGGGTGACATTTTTAAAGACCTCATTAAAAAAAAAAAAACAGCTTATCAGAAAATATACTTTTGGGCCACATCTTTTAAAACCCTAAACCCAGAAGTATTGAATTTTAAGAACTTGGAAATTACCAGGAAGAACTGAATAAAGACCATGTTCTATGTGGCTAAACAAAAATTAGATGAACAACAAAAAAGAACATTCCTCAAAGACAAAATTGTGACCAGGATACAGTAAACACTTTAGAGAGTAGAGCAACAGAAGAAATTCAAAGAAAAACAAGTCAAAGAAGACTGTACAAAAGAAAAGCCTAAAGAAAACAGACTTCTGTAATTTTCATTCTCAGCATTTTATGCCCTATGGAAACCAGCTGCCAGCAAGCCAATCAATTCTGATATCTGTAAGAATCAAAAGATTGGCTGGGTTGGTGGATGTGAACATACTTGTAACATCTTACTGGTCTTTGAATCAATATACTTGCCTCTGAAAATTCAAAAATTAGCTCTTGCTTTTTCTTTTCTTCCATTTTTCCCCTACCATTCTGCTATGAAAATTTCCAAACACACAGACAAGTCTAGTTTTACAATGAACACAGAGGATCCACAGTTAATCTTTTAAAAGTTACATCACATATCCACCCATCCATGTACCCATCCATCCCTCTACTCGTTGCCTTTGAGTTTGAAACTACTTCTCACACTCTCTATCCTCTACAACAGGGTTTCTCAACTTCAGCACTGCTGACATTGTGGGCTACAAAATTATTTGTTGTGGGGAGCGGTCCAATCTGTGCATCTTAAGATGTTTAGAAGCACTCCTGACCTCTAGCCACTAGATGTTTCAAATAGCACACTTCCCCCACCTCAGCTGTAATAACCAAAAATATCTTCAAACATTGACATGTGTCCAGGGTGCAAAACTGGCCCCGGTTAAGAAATACTGCCCTACAGCCTTCACAAATGATGGGTACTCCTGAAGTATTAGTGAACAAATCATCCAGGAGTCTTTTTAGAAATCATACATGGCACAGCTGGAGGTGACCCTGAAGCAAAACCAGAGAACTGCATTAGACACCATATATAGGGTCTGCAGCTGCGGTCATATTTATTTGTTTAACTTTAAAGCCGATGTAGGCTGACATAAGGTGCACACAAGTGAGTAGAATAACCTACATGTGATCTGATATACCTGGCACTTTAACAAGAAGATAATTTAATGCAAATCCAAAATGCTAAGTTTCAGGGTTTTGGGTTTTTTTTTACTCTTTATATGCCATTCAATCTCATCATATTAAATGGTTTCGAATAAAAATAATCAAACCTACCTTAACTGCCCAAAAGTCACATGACAACAACAAGATAATTGTCACCATACAGGCAATAAAGCTGCTGCTTAACAATTCACAGAGAAGATAGACTACAATTGCACTGACTCGAAAGAATAAATGGAAAAATGATGCCACTGGATGTCTGAAAACCAAAACATAAAAAAAGAAATGCAATTACACTTAGATACTGCAGATATAGATGAAAAATGCTTCAGCCATAGCATAACCATGCAGTTTGGTCAAAATAAAAGAGATGTCTTAAGGAAGAAGCAAACCACATACTTCTTTTTTTTAGTAAGTCCCATTATTTGACCAAGCCCTATTGTCACAGTCAATACACTATGTTAACATCTCATTGACTATAAACTTTCACAAAATACATAAGAAGAAACTTAACCAAACTTGGAGAAATACGGTAACCATACCCTCAGGATTGAATCTTATCTTCATATATCCAAAAATCATGACAAAAGAATTTCTAGGTCCTCAGAAACCACTTCAGGCCTTAAGACAAAGTAACCATCAGGAAGAGTTGTTTTTTAAACAGCTCTACTGAGGTATAATGCATATACCGTACAATTCACCTATTTAAGGTATATGATTCAATAGTGTTTTATGTATTCACAAATTGTACAACCATCACCACAATCTACTTCAGAACTCTTTCATGACCCCAAGGGAACCTGTACCCACTGGCAGTCCCTCCCCATTTATCCCTACCCCATCCCTTCTCCATCCCTAGGCAACCATAAATGTGCCTTTTGTCTCTATAGATTTGCCTATTCTGGACATTTCAGATAAATGAAATTGTACAGTTTGTGGTCTTTTGTGACTGGCATCTCTCGTTTTCAAGGTTTAGGTAGAACTTGATTTCAGTAAGTGAATTTCTTTAGAGAGAACTAAATTTGAAATAGAAATGTTTGCCTTGATATGTTCATGTCAGTTTATACAAAAGATGCAATTTTAAAATCTGCTCAATAAATGAAAATGTCATAATGCATCTACGGAAACCATCTAAAGAAATGGTGCATTCTTAGTGCACAGTAGCTAGAATGAACACACTAGTGTTTACTTAATTGGATTTACAGATTTGAAAACTCAGAGTTGAGTAAAATTCTAAATGCCAGTCATTCCCAAAGAAAATCTGAAATGCCATTTTTTGTCTTAGATCTAATGTCACACTAGTGATATACAACATTCACAAGTACATCACAATTCCTTGAATCCCAGCAGCTGGCACCAGTCTACAGGCATAACGGCACTGGACATAAACACCACTCTTAGAAATTATCTTCATACCTGATTTTGGATTTTCTGGGTCTAGCAGCTGCTTCCTCTTCTGCATCAAACAGTGCAACATCTTCAGTGTCATCATTACTATCCTAATAAGAAAATGAAATAGCCATGAAGCAAAATGAATTCAGTATGCACATGCTGACTGCATGCAAGGCAGCACACTAGTCAGAACGGAGAATAAGATTAAGACATGGTCAAAGCCACCTGGAATTCACAACCTAGGAAAAGGGCATGTGTAATTCCTTAACCCCCATCCAAATCATTTGGCAAAACCTCCACGTGGTAATCCAAGTATCTGCTCTCTCCATCCCTACCCAAGCTGTTGAGTCCTATGAGAAAACCACCAGTGTGTAGAGGATGCTCCTCCAAAGTTAGAGACCACTGAGGCTATAAGGGATAAACTCAGTATTTTTTGGCTATTTCAGAGAATCAGCTGACTGCTTTCTTCTTTCCCTGACCCATTCTCACAACTCTTTTCTCTTTTTCTCCAAAGGCAAAATCATCTATTTGTGCTCAGAATCACTTCTTTTTCTGCATCCTTGGGGGCTTGTTCCATAAATTTTATTTACACTTTCTTACATCTTCAAAGGTTTTCACTGGATCTAATTAGCATATAAACTTCTTCAGGAGTCCTTGTACCAGGGGTCCCCAACCACCAGGCTTCAGACAAGTAACAGTCTGTTAGGAACAGGGCCACAAGCAGAGCAAATCCTGCCTACCCCCTTCCCTGAAACCAGTCCCTGAAGGTTGGGGCCTGCTGCTTTATAGCATGAAAAAGATTTTAAGAAACCCTAACCTTGAATCTCTCCTTCTATCTTCTATTTTTTTAATAAAGATTTTATTTATTTGTTTTTAGATGGGGGCGGGGGGAGGAAGAGAGGGAGAGAAACATCAATGTGTGGTTGCCTCTAGAGTGCCCCCTACTGGGGACCTGGTCCACAACCCAGGCATGTGCCCTGGCTGGGAATGGAACCAACAACTCTTTGGTTCACAGGCTGGCACTCAATCCACTGAGCCACACCAGCCAGGACTATCTTCTATTTTCCTTCCTATAGTGTTCCTTCCTTTCACAACTTTAGGCTCGTAAGAATGGCTCACATTTCAACTCAATGCAACTGACTTTCAGCCTCAACCACGAGATATTTGCTGTTTATTATACCTTCACTGGTGCCAGCCAGTCACCAGCCTCCCTGCTTCCATTTCTAGTCACATGCTCAGCTCTACTCCAGCCTCTCATTATCCACTGAGTAAACCTCCCAACATGGAAATAACACCACATCACTCCCTGCCCCAATTCTTCTATGGTGTACCTACATGTACAGGATAAAACTTAACTCCTTCACACACAGCACAGATCTCCTGATGTGATCTCCCTGACACTCCCTCCCGATGGACAGTACAGCAACAGTTACTGCATGTTCTGAAAACTTGATGTGCACCCCTCCTCCTACCTTTCATCTTTTCTCTACCCAGAAATCTCTTCCCTTCCCCACCCCCTACACAGCTCATCAAACAGCCCTACACAAACACCAAATCATCTTTTAAATTTCAACTCAAATACTGAATTAGCAGAGAAAGTTTCCCTGAAATCCCCAGGCATACCATTTCTCATGTTCCCATAGCACTTGAACAAATTGCCATTTGGACATCCTTCCTGCAAGCCTACTCCTACCTCCATCCAGACACTATGGGAGGAGCCCTCGTGTCTAGCAGAGTGCCAGTGCAGAGTGCCAGTCCAGGCAGTGCAGTCTATTTGTTGAAGCATGAGGAACACAGAGGAGGTGTTCCCCTGTACTATGCTATGTAGCAGACTGGGAACAGTGCCAGGAGAAACATTAGTGCAAATGGGAGGACAGGAAAGAGGCTCTGGAGAAGCTTCCTGCAGGACAGTTTAACAGCTGGGCCTTGAAAGAACAAGTAAGTCTCCTGCTCATTCTAGTCTCTTTTTTTTATTTTATTTTATTTATTTATCTTCGGAAGGAGAGAGGGAGAGAAACATCAATGTATGGTTGCCTTTCGTATGTCCCCTGCTGGGAACTGGCCTGCAGGGAACTGGTCTGCAACCCAGGCATGTGCCCTGACTGGGAATCGAACCGCGATTGTCTGGTTCGCAGGCCCGTGCTCAATCCACTGAGCTACACCAGCCAGGGCTTCATTCTAGTCTCTTGACTAGGTACTTTCAAAGGTACAGAAATGAGAACATACACATATGTACAGGGAAAGACCGAGGAGCCCACAAAGTGAACAGTGGACAAAGTAAGGTAGGAACTAAAGCTAGAAAGGTAATAAAATGAATTTAGATCTATGAAATTAGTGGTTCTCAACCTTGGCTACAGGCTGTAATTACACAGGGTACATTAAAAATAAAAAATTTAAAAAACTGATACCTGAGTCTCACCCCGAAGTTCAGATGGATGGTCTGGGCATCAGAATTTTTCAGAGCTCTCTAGATGATGATAATGTGCAGCCAAGATTGAGATCTACTGTACACTGCTCTTGACTGAAAGAGTGCCATCTCCATCCTGCAGCCAAGGTGACCTTTTCAGAATAAGCATGCCATTCCCCTGTTTAAAACCTACAGTACTTTGGCTGAAAAACAGACTCCTGTCCATACATGTCCAGATCCGGCCCCTACCCACCTCTATGACCTTTCTCAGGCCACCCACTGCATTAGCTGTGGTAGGCCCAATCACACATCTTCTCACTCCACCAAAGAAGCCCGAGTTGCAATCCTTGGATCTTGTGAATATGTATATTGCTTGGCAGAACAAATTTCGCAGAAGTGATTAAATTAAGGATATTGAGATGGATCCAGGTGGCCCCAGTGATATAATTAGAATGGTCCCGATAACAGAAACACAGGAGGGTCGGAGTCAGGGAAGGTGGTGAGACCAAGAAAGCAGAGGCCACAAGAGGAAAATGGAAAAGTGGCTACTGTGTCTCTAACAGGGGACCTCAGTAACAGTAGTGCCTGGGCCACAGCAATCCCTCCACCAAGGGAAAAAACACCAGTGATAATCTAAGTGAAAGTGCACTTTACAATATTTGTTTAAATAGGAAGAGAGTATTTAATTATTCATACTAGTCTCTGGTTGTCAAGTTGTGGACTGTAATTAAATCTATTAACCGCCATCAATTCAAGATCAGTTTGGCAACGTAAACTTGAAAGCAAGGCCCGGGCGGAGTCTCCCATTACTACAGGATCGCAACGCACCCGGAAAGATCAGGCTGCCACCCCACAGTTGCCCGTCCCCGGACAGCAGTCTCTGCGGGCGGGCACCAGCGTTCCGCGCAGGTTGACCACGCGCTTTTCCACACCGGGATCTGTTATCCCTCAGCACAACCTGGATTACTGTCCACCAGAGGCTTCCGGGCGCCCAGCCCCGTCCCAGGAACAACGGCCCTGGGCTCTCCGCCTACCCCGTTCCTCTTCCGACTCCCGCTGCAAGCCAGGACGCCGACACAACGTCCCCAGGATGCTCCACGTCCCCAGGATGCTCCAATCGCGCCCCACCACTTTCCACAGCGAGCCCCCAGGTACCACGGCCCTCACGACGCGCCAAGGCCACTCACCTGCGGCAACATCGCGGCCCCGCTCCAGTCCCACTTCCGGGCGCCACGTCAGGCCCAGCGGAGCCAAAGTACGCCCCAGCCCCTCCCCACTTCCGCTTCTGGGAGCCTGGAGGGAGGAGCAAGGTACGTGACTTGGCGACCTTGTGGGCCGCCCCGGTCGGGGGATGTCCCCGAGTGTGGGCGGGGCGACTCCAGGATGCCTAGACCTCTTGGTCGGCAGAGCCTGAGGTAGGTTCTGCTCTACAGGTCGCTAAGTGCGGAATGACGTGCAGCGAGAAAGTGGGCGGGGCAACCAGAGATCCGGGCGAGCTGTGCGGTCCCGGGCGAGTACTGACGGAAGACCGAGGGAAAACTAGTTGGGGAGGGTTGGTTTAAGAGTGAAAGCTTCGTGGTTGTCGCATGGAGTTGTTATTGCTCCCTAAGAGCTGTCATTCCCACCAGCAGTGATATCCCTGAAGGCGGGGTGGATGGCTTTATTACTCCATAGTTGCATTTTGTTTGAACGTTTTACTGGACATGTTTTCCTGTGCAGTGTCCTATTTGTACCTTATATTTTAGAAGCAATTGAAAAATATTAATGTGCTCGGAAAAGGGGTAAAAAGTTATGAAGAGGTACAGAGCAGGAGGACTGAGTAAACAATGAAGGATTATATTATAGGAGGAAAATGGAGAACCCGGGGAACCCGGAAACAATGATAAAGAGAACTAGCACAGGAGTTGAGCTTCTAGGTTTGAGCCCGCCCAACCCTCCTCCCTGTCCTCTCACCCCGACTTTCACCAATTATCTAACTTCCATGTACATCTTTCTTCGGTTGTAAAGTGGGTCTGATAATAGTATCCTACAAGGTAAGTACACAGTAAACTGAAGATGGTATTCTTACTACTGTTTTTAAGTTTAGCTGCTGATGGTGTGATCTTGTGAGAGGATAGAATAGTGAGAAGCTAGGAAAATGCCTGGGCAAGTGGAACAGGGAAACGGACAAGAAAATAAGACAAGGCCAAACGGTTTGAGCAACTTACAGTCACATGGTAAATTGCAAGACCTTATCTCCCTTAAGGACACTTGAGAGCTAATGATTTATACCTCTCTTCCCTGACCAGAGAATACATAGTTTAAATCACAGTGGTCTGGGAACTTCCTTTGATACTTCTTGCAGTTGCAAGATACCACAGGTGTCCAGGGAAGAGAGGAATGTTAGGCAGGATAGATAGATAAACCAAGGCAGGGAGGGAAAAAGAGACGTGTCTTATCCATTAATTCAGCAGTCCTGTTCTGAAAATCACAAGAGAAACACCTATATTTTATTGAGCTTATTCACAGGGCTTAAAAAAGGAGAAAAACAAGACCAGGGTGCACCTGTGGGGAGAAGATGACATTGGTTAGCACCCTGTAGCCATAGAAACTCACGCCAGTGCAAGAGCCTCCTCCTATCCTCTGACCCCAATAAAAAGCCTGAGCACTCACACACACAGGTATGACTTTCTGGTTCCCAGAGTTTCCTCCCTCTGCAGAGCTGAAATAAATCCTATTTTCATTATCAGTGTCCTTGAGTTAATTTTTTTTTTTTATTTAGAGAGACAAGAGCCCAACTGGTTCCGAGTTTGGTTCAGTAACAATCTTGCCCATATGAAGGACCTGAAATTCAGGGACTGTAAGTCATCTTTAACACTGATTGTAACAGCATCCTAACTGTATGGTTTACGGGTCAAACTGCTGTTGAAGTCTCCTGGAATAATATGGACTATCGCAATTCCTTAAATGAGAGGATTCTTTCTATTAATATCACCATTTTTACATTGCTATTTGCCAATGCTACTTTAAAATTAATATTTTTTTTCAATTTGGCAAACAGTTGTATTCCTGCACTTGGAAAGGAAAAGTGGAGGCTGTGAATAGGTTACCTGTACATGTAGACTGCCCATTTCATGTTTTTGGGGTCCATCTAAAGTATAGATTGTGGGGTTTTGTCGAGTTGGGATTTTTGTTGTTTTTGTTTTGCATTCTATTTGAGTTCATTACCATCTGTAAAGAAAAAAAAAAGACAATTCTTCCCTGTTGTGTTTCTCTCCTGTGTGTCTTTACTAAATTTCATTAAATTCTGACTCTGTACCTGGAGATAGCATCAGATCACACAGTAAATTAAGGGCTCAATCCTGCATGACTCAGTCACTGTCTCTGTCTCTCCCTTTCTCTCACTTTCTTCCCCCACCCCCCCCACACACATTCAGATATTCGTCATAAGCCCGTGTTATCACCCCTGCGTCTGACCAACCAGCTGTAGTTCAGAGATTCAAGGACCCTTCCCCAGGTGAGATTAATTTGCAAGAGCAGCTCACAGAACTCAGGAACACATTTACTTACATTTACCAGTTTGTTAAAGGCTATGCTAAAGGACACAGATGAACAGGTAGATGAAGAGGTACACAGGGTAAGGTCTGAAAGAGTCCTGAGCTCCTGTGGAATTGGGGTATGTCACCCTCCCAGGATGGGGATGTGTTCACCAACTTGGAAGCTCTCCAGACCCCTTACTGTTACGATTTTATGGAGCTTCCTCATGCAGACATGTTCAGTCATGAACTCCATTTCCAGCCAGTCTTTCCTCTCCAAAGAATGGGAAGGTGGGCTGAAAATGCCAAGCTTCTAATCATCACTTGGTCTTCCTTGGTGACCACATCCTGTCCAGGAACCTGCCCAGAGTCACCTAATTAAAACAAAAGTTACTCCTGTTGCTCTTACCACTTAGGAATTTATAAGGGGGTTGGGAGTTCTGGGCCGGGTGCCAGGGGCAGAAGCCAATATATATTGTCTATTACAGCATCTCGTGGCCATTGCTGAGCCACTGAGTAGGAGCTATTCCCTTTGTATGGGACTTGAGGTCCCCAATGGGCTATGCCCTTGTGGTGGGATGCCCTCTTCTAAATTACCTGCCTGAACCCTGACAAGTAGAAACCTCAACACATTTGATATTAGTGACCTCTCTTTGTACAAAGGGTAAATCTGCTTAATTTTCTTTCATTAGAGTTAGCCCTAATCAGGAAAACACATAATGTTCCCAGTGGAATAGCTCAGTGCCATAGAGGGCTTCTATTAGATTCTTTTTTAAAAGAGACTTCAATAAAAAGGAGCTATGAGTTTAATATGCCAGATGGACATATTTGCAAATTGATACACTTGTTGAAAATTCTGAAATCTGTGTGCAAATATAAGCATAATTTTGTCACCTAAATTCTTTTTTTATGTACATAATTCTTTTTTTTCCAAGAAAGTTTTTATTGTTGTTCAAGTACAATTGTCTCCATTTTCCTACCACTTCTTTCCCCCAACCCATCCACCCCAACCTCCTACCCTCAATCCTACTTCCCTCAACATAATAAAGGCCATATACAAAAAAAAAAAACCTACAGGCAACATCACACTCAACAGGCAAAAACTAAAAGCTTTCCCACTAGGTTCAGGAATAAGGTAAGGGTGTCTGCTTTCACCTCTGCTATTAGATTCTTAACTGAACTCACTAAGCTTCATTTTCCATGGAAAAATACCAAGGAACTCCAATGTGTTATTCTGATACAATCTTATCAGTTCGTTTGCTATAAAAATGATAGTACACCTGGCTGGTGTAGCTCAGTGGATTGAGCACAGGCCTGTGAAGCAAAAAAAAGGTCACTGGTTCGATTACCAGTCAAGGCACATGCCTGGGTTGTAGGCCAATCCCCAGTAGGGGACACATGAGAGGCAACCACACATTGATGTTTCTCTCCCAATCTTTCTCCTTCCCTTCCCCTCTCTCTAAAAATAAATCAATGAAAAATGATAGTACAAAATTGATAGTGACAAGTGGTATTTAATCTTCAATGATCACTTCCCCATCGCCCATCTATAAAGTTGGGCTTCCAGAGTCTCAGTGAATGATTTTCAGTGGGAATACAAATGCTAATCTGTCCTAGCCTCCCTCTGTTTTCCTACTTTGATAATATCAATTCTTTGGTTTATAGGAAGATAATTAGGAGTCCCCATGTTAATTGCCAGGGAATAGTAAAAACACAAAACAAAAACAAAACAAGAAGCCAAACACCAACATCCAGTCAGTTTCCTTTTTATTGCAAGACATTGTAATTTCCCATGGGTGGTTCAGATAAATACATTTGGACCAAGTTCAGGGGCTGCTGTTTTCCCTTGCTTCATGTAATTATCTATAGGCAGGCCTTTGATCTTCCTGATCCAAGCAGCTTTGCTGGCTTTTTCTAGATTGACCACTCCAGTGGGCTTTCTGGACTGATATTCTTTCATCTTTGCTTCCTCATACTTTTTCTCCTCCCTCACAGTCAACAGCATGAATTCAGTGTTCACTCTAAACGGATTGAGGGCCGTGTAGAAATGAGGCCGTTCTTTCTTGACAGACTGGGTTGTTGTGCTTACTGGTGGAGGCAGCATGCGGTTTGGCTTAATGACCTGCAGGCTGGTTAAGGGGCCAACACTATGCACTGTCCTGTCAGTTGAACTGGTTGCTCGGTCTTCACCCCTTAAGCTGCCAGCAAGCCTGGTGTGGATAAGCATTGGCTGGGGTATGGTAGACTGGACTTGGGAACTGTGCAAAGACTTCTTCAGGTTAGGCTGCAGTTTCTGGATTTCAAGGGGAATACTGATTTGTTTCACATCTATGGGAGGGTGGCTGGCTCTCAACCTATCAACTTCATGTTGGACTGATTTTCCCTTGAAACTAAGGACCTTCCTTGGGTGTGAAATTGAAGGTACCCAGGTATCAATGACTTGGGTCTGAGGCCTTTGGGGATAGGCAAACTCCCCTGAATTATGGGCTTGCTGCAGGGCATTAATGGTCAGGAGGAACCTGTCTGGCAACATAGATATTTGCCAGGACTTTTTCTTTAAGTGACAGGTCAGGTCTCCAGGAGTTTCCAGTAGTTCTTGTTTTGGTACTTTCTCTACATCATCTGGTTTAAAAAAAAAATAGAAAACAAATCAGTGTATCATCAAAACATTAAGTACTATGCATGACAATTAAGTTAATTCTAACTCCTAGGCAAACTGAGATCTTTGTTGCCTGATGGATATCCCATCATGTTGGCAAAAATCCTCTATGATAGCAGCAATTACAACATATTCAATACAAATCTTTAACAAATATGCTAGTGTGCAAATGTGTGTTAAGCTCTAGATGTGCATATTTTGGAGGGAACATATGTGATCCCAGTGCTCCACATTTTTGAAACTTCATACCTCTTTTATGATTCACACAAAACAGGCCTTATAAATGTACAGTAACATACCTCTGTTTTTTAAAAAAAGTAAATCACAAAATTTTATTCCAAATGATCTTTGGACATTTTCCCAATTCAAAACTACCTTAAAATATGTCATCCCTGTGAAATGCTAAATATGACAGCATGACCAGAGGCAGTTCCTGAACATTTCCCAAATGTTTGAACAATATGAGCAGGTCCAAAAGCTGCTGAAAAGGACCAGAGATTCATCTGTTCATACTACATCATGGTCAAGACCTCCAAAGTGCCTCAGACCTTGCGTTTACAAGGATGTCTTCCCAGGTGAGTGAATCTATTATACAAACCTATTATATGTTATTTGGTCCTTTCAATCCCTTACCATACTATATGGATACATTGAAAGTATTATCTCCATTTTACAAAAGGAATAACTGAGTCATGAAAAGTAAAAGTCATTTGTCTAGTCAAACCTAGAAAGTAAAATTCTGTACCCCAAGCTATACCAATCTATAACTAGCAAATAAAATGCAACCATGCATTAAGCATATAATTTTCCCTGATCAAATAGTTTTATCTCAAGATGTTTCTGTATGAACATACTAGGATGGGATAAAATTTTAAACTTCTCCCTGACTATTACTTTGTGAATTAAATAATATTTTTTAAAGATTTTATTTATTTATCTTTAGAGGGGAAGGGAAGGAGAGAGGGAGAGAAACATCAATGTATGGTTGCCTTTCGTGCATCCCCTGCTGGGAAGTGGCCTGCAGGGAACTGGCCTGCAACCCTGGCATGTGCCCTGACTGGGAATCGAACCGCAATTGTCTGGTTCACAGGCCTGTGCTCAATCCACTGAGCTACACCAGCCAGGGCTAAATAATATTTTATTAAAATAAGTAAAACTAAATAAAATTAAGATGTTGAATCTCCCACCCCTTTCAAACCCAAGAAAAACTGCTCCACACATGTGTGTACATGTGTAACAAGACACACAGTTCTTTCTCCTTTTATGAAAAGGAATTGTAATGACTCATTGTTCATTAACTTGTCTTTTTTTGTACAATGTATTGTGGATCTCTCCACAATCAGTACATGTAGGTCCACATGATAACAATTTTAGCTGTTGTATAATATGACATTATGTGGGTTTTTTCATTATTTACTTAGTCATTGCCACCAATGGACATTTAGCTGGTTAGTGATCATCCTTAAAGAAATGCAAATACCATTTTTACTTAACAAACAGGTACAAAATGATGGATAGCACCCAGTGCTGGAGTGTATGCAATGGGAGCTCTCATTCATTCTTGGTGGGATGGTAAATTGATCCATCATTTTCAAAGGACAACCATGGCAATGTCTCTCTAATTGTTAAATAAAATCATCCTTTGGCTCAGCAATGCCACCCTAAGATTTTACACTACCAGTATGCCTGCACAGGTACACAAACATAGATACATACAAAGATGCTCACTGTTAGAAGAGCCCTCCTAAAATATAATTGTTTCATCCTCACCTTGAAACTAGTCTCTGCATGCAGTTTGATTCAAAGAAACACTATTATACTAATCAAAACTATTTGAAAGGCATTTTAAATCTTTACCAGAGTTTCTCAAAAATAACAAAGGGACATCCTATTTGTGATGTCCAGTAACTCTTCTTAAAAGCCCCTTCCCCATCTCTCTCTCATTTCTGTGTCTCACATACATAGCACCTATCCCCAAATCTATCTCCTTCCTCATGAAATCCCCTAAAATGCCTCTGAAATCAGCTGCAACTGCCTCTTCTTTCTTCTATGTTCCCTTCTTCAGACCCATGACACACCATCCAAGAAGTGAGGAGCCTGCATGGCAGAGAAATGTGGCAGGCTGTGAGCCCAAAATTGGAAATTTGGCTCTTACAAAGGTGCTTGCTTTGTGGCCTCAAGTCACTAAAGAGACAATTAAGTAAAACCAATCACTCAGGATAAACTGGGCATTTTATCCATTCAAAATTCTCAAAGATAAGCAAAGTATCATCGATCTGCTAAAAAACTACACTGAACAAAGTGAGCAATCGAGTAGGAAGGGGGTGGAACAGAAAGTGAGAGATGGATCTTGCCACTGTTTCAGACTAAAGCATCACCTTTCATCTTATCTCCTTTGAGGGATTTTGCTTCTAAACTCTCCTGTCCACAATCCAAGCCATTTGCTTCCTTAGAAACAGGGCTCTCTCCCTTCTTGATGTCTCTTCGAGGCGATGTTGGCTTTCCTTGACCTTGAAGTGCTTCTGTGGACACTGCTAAATAAAGATTGAAGTGGAAACCATAGCAATTATACATAACCCAATTAGTTGTGAAGAGTGGGAGGATAGCAGATCATTTGACTGGTTTTCACCCAAACCAACATTTATTGCTTGTCATATGAAACTAGGTAGTCACCTGGACCCCAAGGATTTGATCACCTGACTTCCCTCCCACCCACTTTTCCTACTGAGCATTAAGTTGTATGCATTATCTAAAACTCTAAACTCTCTCCTAGCTGACCAACCACTTATAGTGTAATATGCTGGGACATGATCTATTGATCCATGGGCCCAATTTCACATGCCAAATACAGGGCAGGTAAAGAAAGGAGTCTGCCTACTCGAGGCCCCCATAATTTATTCTTTGAATGTCTTATAAATGGTGTGAACCAGGCCACCCAGCTCACAGCTATACACGCCCCCCCCACAGGTACCTACTTTATAACTAATTTTCCAGGTATGCATATTACCAATCAGTGTTCTAGAGATAACACATTCTGCATTGAACACTTTTCTGCAGTATAATAAATAATATGTTGTCTGTCCTGAGAAATAATTATGTACTTACTATATGTTTGGCTTGGGGTGTGGGAAGAGGATGTTGTTTCTCTGTTTTTTGTATTAACGGCAAGTATTAAGGGCTAATGTTAGCTACTATGCAAAGATTCCAATAAGTCTGAAAACTTAGGCCTTGAAAATCAGGGAGTTCCCTTGAGCTGGCTAACAGATTGGCAATCAAAGAAAATTACTCTTAATTTCTTAAAGGTATGGAATTTATACCATAAAGAAATCAACGGCCAAAATATCTCACAAAGAAACTAGGCCTGGAAGCCTATCACCTGCCCCACTGTCTACCACTGAGGGGACCCAGGAGTCAGTCCTCTTACCTGTTGGTAACTTGACTGTCCTCAGCTGAATTCGAGACCTGTGAGGTTTACTTAGCAGGGACTCCTGGACCACCACCTGTTTACTGGATGTGGAGCCCCTCAGGCTGTACACCTGAGTGCTAGCCTTGGAGAGGACTTCTGTGAGGCTGTTTTCTTCCTTGTTCTCCTCTCTGTCCTTGTTCTTCTTTTGTTTGGTCCGTTCCTGGGAGTATTGCCACTTTATATTCTCAAACTGGAACATGAGAATATTGCTCTCCGTGTTGACCAACATCCTGGAACCACAACAACAAGATTGCCCACAAAAGGAGCCTGGAGGTCACCACTGTCTGCCCCGCCCCCTTCTGCATGTCCGCTACTCTCCTGTGCAGCCCTCAGGCCTAGGGAAAATGCCCTGGGAAATGACCATACCAATAGGTTTTGCAGGTTGCTGAAGGATCGCAGCAGGCCACGGAACAGAGTGCTGTTTTGTTGTTGTTGTTAATTAAAGTGAGTAGGGCACATATGTTCTGATTACTTTGCTTTTGGAGTTAAAATATTTTTTAAATTATTTATTTATTTTTATTGATTATGCCATTACAGGAGTTAAAATATTTTTAAAAGGATTTCCAGCCTTGGAGTGAATACCAAGTACCTAGGATGCCCAAGGCAGAGGCTTAGGTACTCAGCCCGCAGATATCTTTAAATTCACTCTTTTTTAAAGCACAGCATCCAAATGTCATATTTCTAGTGCTGTGGAAAACTGTAATGGGGGGAGTTCCCTCTCTTCAGGACCCTCCAGCCCATCTCTTGCACTCCTGCACTCCAGAGGCTCTGTGCTTGCTCTACATTTGGATGGAACATTTCTTCTTTATAAAGCAGGATGATTTCCATTTCCCTAATCCCCACTTCAATGACCTGGTAAGAAAGAAGTTCCAAGCCTAGGCCCCCCCCAAGAATTTCCTCACACCTGAGCATTGGTTTCTCTTGTTCACAGTGTCCATAGATCACGTTGCTTTCCCAGCTCAGGGCCTGTAGACTTCCTGCCACCAGAGACTTTCCATTTCTAAGAAATGGAAATATCTACGCAGTCCTCTCAGCTCCAAGAAGCTGTGATTTTAAGACCTTAATTGTCTGTATTAACTCTCTAAAAGACTGACTCAATTTGGTTGAAAACACTGGAATAAAACTTGGGGAATCACTCTAATTAGAAGTCTCTTTCAGATTTATTTTAATTCCAGCCAAAAGGAAATAGTCTCTTTTCAAATGTCCTGAATGAAAACAAGGCAGAGGTGATTTTTTTAAACATTATTATCTCATGACTGAGAAGTGTTTATTTATTGGGACTTATTTCTAGCCCTCTCCTTTTAAGATGAGAAATAGTATTCATAATGTTTCATTAAAGAGAAGGCGGTATGATTCATGGAGATTAGCTGATATCTGAAGTAAGCCTCCCTCCGGTAGAATTTAAAGTTAATTATATTTGGGAATTTTCATATAATATCACACTGAATGTGTCATATAACAAACACAGTTCTACATATAGTTAGTTTAGTAATGATTCTGGTTTCCATAAACTCATCTGCTCAGCACTGTCCCACTGGACACTGGACCTCTTGCCACCACCACCACCCCCCGCTGCCCCAGCCTTCGTACATGTCCACATTGGAAGTGAGGTGTCAAAGGGAGCTCTCCTGGAGCTCTCTGGCAGCAGAACACATGCTCAGGAAGCAGGTGGGTGGAGGTGGGGGGCTGCAGTTGGCAGGCTGCAGGCCCCCCCCAGCACAGCCATATTGCACTCACGGCATAATTTGCCCAGATATCTAGAACAAATTAAGAGTGATGTGGCCCTGGCTGGTGTAGCTCAGTGGATTGAGCACGAGCCTGCAAACCAGACAATTGCGGTTCGATTCCCAGTCAGGTCACATGCCTGGGTTGCAGACCAGTTCCCTGCAGGCCAGTTCCCAGCAGGGGACGCATGAAAGGCAACCATACATTGATGTTTCTCTTCCTCTCTCCTTCCCTTCCCTTCTAAAGATAAATAAATAAAATCTTTAAAAAAAAAAAAAAAAGAGTGATGTGAACCCTGATTGCTAATCTGGTGCAAAGTCCACTTAGTCTCCCACAGGACTATTATTCTCCCCCAGCCAAAATTGGAGGAGAGCCTAATTTTACCTACTGTCTCCCATTGCCAGCAAATACGAGGCTGGTGTCCCAGAGAAGGAAAAGGTCATCCAAACAGAATTGTTCACCACTCCAGCCTCCTCACCTATCACCCACCTGTTGCCCTGAATAAAGAAGGACAGCACAGGGTCACCTCTGCCATTGGCTTTCATCACCTTCAGACAGTTTCCGTTTAAGAAATTATAGATGCGGATCTTGCCATCTGCACAGGCACTGATGACTCGGAGGAAGAGAAGCGCCACATGCAGCACCTCCCTGGAAGAGAGCAGAGCCATAGGCAGTAAGCTGCTTTGGTTTGTCGTTGTGGGGGGTTTTTTGTTTGGTTGGTTTTTGTAGTCCAGGGTACTTTGTGTATGGTTGGGAGGCAGTGGTTTTAATCACTTTAATCCCTCAAGTGATACTGGCTACCATTTTAGAATTCTGTATGTAAACTATTAACCCTCAAGACAGGGCTGTACTTCTTCCTCCCATTCTACAGTTATTCCTGCAATTTGGTCACAGTTCCATAGGTGGCCAAGGCCAAGGCCAGGTACACTTGTGTGAGGTCTGTTTAATAGATATCCTGCTTTTTTATTTGATTCCTAGCTATTAACTTCTACAAAAGTCATTCTGAAAATTATTTAATGTTTTGATTCCTTTTCAAATAGTATTAGTAAATAAAGAAAGAAAAAAACAAGTAAAAATGATCATCTTTATATGAAGCAAAACCTGGTATTTGAGCAGTTTCTTCTGGGTCTTAAATTGGTGGCTTTTGTTCTTTCAGTTAAACATCCTGAAGGAAAACTGTACCCAGGCAGGAGATATATGAGTTCCCCTCTGTGACAACCAGCAAGAAAAGAGAAAGAAGCAGGAGAAGACTTAAATAGATGCCTCCAACAAAATGCTCCTCACAACACCTGGGTCTCAGTCAGACTGCAGATATGTGGAGTGTTAAATTCTGAATGGTGCAGTTAACCCATTTCTACTGATGATGCTAAAAAGTTGATTAAGATGCCACCAGTTTGTTTGATTGATTTATACACAAAGCAAGTCCACCCACCCCTGCCATCTCTACTCATCTAAGTCCATCCATGGCCTGGCCCATAGGACCATCTCTTATCTCCATCTCCCCCTCGCCACACACACACACACACACAAACTTTAAGTACACTGATGAATTCTTTAGGGTACAACCTAGTTCATGTTCATATTTGCATGCCCAGCACAGGGCCTACCCCATAACAGGACTTCAATAAATCTTTTTTGAAAATTGAGTGTCAAAAACAAAGACACTGAAATAGAGCACAAGGGATAGTGACCAGAGGGGAGAAGGAAGGGAAGTTAAGGGGAAAATGGGGGAGGGATTTGGAGGAACAAATAGGAAGGACACAGGGACGAGAACTAAGGGGGGTGGAAATGGAGGGAGGTGGGGAGCAAGGGGCGGGGGAGGCTGGGATGGGAAAAATAGACAAAAAACTGTACTTGAAAAATAACTAAATAAAATTTTAAAAAAAAGAAAAGTGAGTGTCAGCTTATGTTTCAGAGTATGATCATTGCTACAATGTGTTGAAAAAAACGACATCCACTTCATATCATTTGGTGCAAGCCTTGATCAGATCTAAAGGCCAGATTAAGACTTTTCAAGGTCCCTACCATTAGCAAAACAGAAATAACAAAGAACTTGAAAGACAGGAGCATGTTTAGCCTATTCAAAGAAGAGCTGAGAGGCCAATGTGGCTTGAATCCCTCTTCATGTGATAGATGGGTGATAGATAGAATAAATTAAATATAAGGAAGTTCTAGGTTTTTCCAACATGGAAATACAGTAACTTTATTGGTGCCTTTATTGATCCCTGTAGGGGCATCAGCACTAGGAAAGGTGCCTGGTGGTAGAAGAGTTTGCCTCTTTCTATACCTCCTTTGATCTTGCTGAGCTGTGCCTGCACTTCTCATGTCAGGTTCCTGTGACATTTGGTAGTGCAGCCTATACCATCATAGCCTACTGATATAAAGCATAGGCTTTGGGATCAGAAACATGGGATCAAAACCTCATTCTAAGAGATGCTGGGAAGATGGCAACGGAGTAAGATGGAGCTGATGCTAGCTCCTGTACTCATGGGTGAAAATCCTGGCAGATCTATAGAGAAACAGCACAATAAACCATCGGTTACCCAGCGTTTATGAAATTAAAAGACCAGAGATTGTGACCGACACTGAAACACCAGATGCGGCAGAGTCAGCTACTGGAGCTGGGTCTCACGCGGCCCCTGTGCTGCCGCCAGAGCAACAGGCCCGGGAGCCGGGGAGTCAGGTACAGGAGCCAGACACTCCAAGCCCCTGTGATGGTCCTGGGAGACAGAGGAGTCAGGAACTGGAGCTGGGACATTCTCAGCCCCTGTGCCAATGCCATAGCTACCAGCCTGGGCAACGGAAGGGTCAGTTGCAGGAGCTGGGACACCAAAGGCCCCTGTGACGCTGCCATAGAGACAGGCCTGGGCCCTGAGGAGCCAGCTACGGGAGC
Organism: Artibeus jamaicensis; assembly: GCF_021234435.1. Lineage (NCBI taxonomy): Eukaryota > Metazoa > Chordata > Mammalia > Chiroptera > Phyllostomidae > Artibeus > Artibeus jamaicensis. Next base: position 157,077 of record NW_026521968.1, on the reverse strand, counting down.
CGAGATGTTCTCAGCTCCTGTGCCACTGCCATAGCAAGGAGACTGGACTCCAGGGAGTCAGGTATGGAAGCCGGGACACTCCAAACCCCTGTGACGGCCCTGGGCGGCAGAGGAGCCAGATACGGGAGCTGGGACATTCCCAGCCCCTGTGCTGCTGCCGTAGTAACGAGCCTGGGTGCTGGAGGAGGCAGCTACTAGAGCCAGGACATTCAGCAGTGGTAGGCAATCAACCCAGGGACCAGCACGAGGACCAGCATGAGAGTAGGTGGAGACGAAGAACATCAAGAAACTTAAAGGAGTCTGCACCACTGAACTTCACAAGGATCATACCACAGAAGTTCATGCCATAAAACCAGGGTTTCAGAACAGATCAATTTCAGAAGCAGAGACTAACAAGAAGAGTCTCAAACAATGGGAAGTCAAAGAAACAATCCCCAAATGAAAGAAAAAGCAGAAACTTCAGAAAGAATGTTAGATGAAATAGAGGCTGATCAACTATCAGATAGTGAATTCAAAGCACTGGTTATTACGAAGTTCAAAGAGCTCACAGTGAACTACCAGAAACTACAGGGGAACTACAATGATCTCTCTGCAAACTACATCAACAAGAAAAAGGAAATGGAAACTATCAGCAAGGGAAAAGAGGAAATGAAGAATACAATTTCTGAATTGAAGAACACAGTAGAAAGTTTCAAAAGTAGGATAGATGAAGCAGAGGATAGGATTAGTGAGTTGGAGGACAAGGTAGAAAGCATCTCACAGAAAGAGCAACAAAATGAAAAGAGGCTCAGAAAGAATGAAGAGGGATTAAGAGAAATGCAAGACAATATGAAACGTAATAATATCTGAATAATAGGAATACCAGAAGGAGAAGAAGAAGAACAAGGGATAGAAAACATATTTGAACGAGTAATGAGAGAAAATTTCCCTAATTTGATAAGAGAAAAAGTCTCACAAATCCAGGAATCACAGAGAGTCCCAATCAAGAGGAACCCAAGGAGGCCCACTTCAAGACACATCATCATCAAAATGGCAAAATTCCAAGACAAAGAGAGAATCTTAAAGGCAGCAAGGGAGAAAAAAGAAATTACATACAAGGGAGCCCCAATAAGGTTAGCTACTGACTTCTCAATGGAAACACTTCAAGCAAGAAGAGAATGGCAAGAAATATTCCAAGTAATGAGAACCAAAGGTCTACAACCAAGGCTACTTTACCCAGCAAGGTGCTCAATCAAGATAGATGGCCAAATAAAGAGCTTCCAAGACAAAGGAAGCCTAAAAGAATATGCCTCCACCAAACCAGCTCTACAAGAAATACTAAAAGGACTGCTTTAAGAGAAGGAAGGATAAGAGGGAGACAGAGAGGAACACAGGTACAAAAATGGCAATGAATAAGTGCCTATCAATAATAACCTTAAACGTAAATGGATTAAATGCTCCAATCAAAAGACACAGAATAGCTCAATGGATAAGAAAGCATGACCCACACATATGCTGCCTACAAGAGACCCACCTCAGGACAAAAGACCATCACAGACTAAAAGTAAAAGGCTGGAAACAAGTTTTCCAAGCAAACGGACAAGAAAAAAAAGCTGGAATAGCAATTCTCATATCGGACAAAATAGACTTCAAAAAAAAGGCCAGAAAGAGAGACCCAGAAGGTCACTTCATTATACTCAAGGGAAGAATCCACCAAGAAGACATTAACATTGTAAACATATATGCACCAAACATAGGGGCACCCAAATATATCAAGAAAATCTTAGAGGACTTCAAGAAAGATATAGACAGCAACACAATTATAGTAGGGGATTTTAACACCCCACTATCAAAAATGGATAGATCTTCCAAACAAATTATCAACAAAGAGATAGTGGCATTAAACAACACCCTAGATGAAATGGACTTAACTGATATAGATAGAGCCCTTCATCCCAAAGAAGCTAAATATACATTCTTTTCAAATGCACATGGAACATTTTCAAAGATACACCACATGATAGGACACAGAACGAGCCTCAAAAAATTCAAGAAAATTGAAATCATACCAAGCATCTTCTGACCACAAGGGACTGAAATTGGAAACCAACCCCAAAGAAAAAAACCCAAAGCACCCAAAATCATGGAGACTGAATGGTATGCTATTAAACAATGAATGGGTCAAGAATGAAATTAGGGAAGAAATCAAAACGTTTCTGGAAACAAATGAAAATGATCTCACAACAACCCAAAACTTATGGGACACAATGAAGGCACTCCTGAGAGGGAATTTTATAGCAATACAGGCCTACCTAAAGAAAATAGAAACATTTCAAACAAACAACCTAACCCTACGCCTGCAAGAACTCGAGGAACAACAACAAAGACAGCCCAGAGCAAGCAAAAGAAAGGAAATAACCAAGATTAGAGCAGAATTAAATGACATAGAAACTAAAAGCACAATTTTAAGGATCGATGAATCCAGGACTTGGTTCTTTGAGAAGATAAACAAAATAGACAAGCCTTTAAGTAGGCTCATCAAGAAAAGAAGAGAGAGGACACAAATAAACACAATCAGAAATGAAAAAGGAGAGATTACAACTGATACCACAGAAATACAAGGGATTGTAAGAAATTACTATGAAGAACTGTATGCCAAGAAATTTGAAAACCTAGGGGAAATGGACACATTTCTAGAAAAATACAATCTTCCAAAACTCAGTGAAAAAGAAGCAGAAAATCTAAATATACCAATAACAGCAAAAGAAATTGAAGCAGTAATCAAAAAACTCCCATCACACAAAAGCCCTGGACCAGATGGGTTCACAGGAGAACTCTACAAAGCATTTAAGGGAGAGCTAACCCCTATTCTCCACAGACTATTCCAAAAAATCCAGAAGGATGGAAAACTCTCAAATTCTTTTTATGAAGCCAGCATCATCTTTATTCCAAAACCAGATTGAGACACAACAAAGAAAGAAAACTTCAGGCCAATATCGCTGATGAACATAGATGCTAAAATCCTCAACAAAATATTGGCAAATCGCATCCAACAATATATCAAAAAGATCATACACCATGATCAAGTGGGATTCATCCCAGGGATGCAAGGATGGTTCAATATTCGCAAATCAGTAAATGTAATACATCACATAAACAAAAGCAAAGACAAAAATCACATGATCATATCAATAGATGCAGAAAAAGCTTTCGATGAGGTACAACACCCATTTATGATAAAAAACACTCAGCAAAGTGGGAAGAGAGGGAGCATTTCTCAAAATAATAAAGGCCATATATGAGAGACCTACAGCCAATATCATACCCAATGGGAAAAAACTAAAAGCTTTTCCACTAAGATCAGGAACAAGACAAGGTTGTCCACTTTCACCACTTCTATTCAATATAATGCTGGAAGTTTTAGCCACAGCGATCAGGCAAGAAAAGGAAATAAAAGGCATCCAAATCGGAAAGGAGGAAACAAAACTGTCACTGTTTGCAGATGACATGATAGTGTACATGGAAAATCCTATAGACTCTACCCAAAAACTGCTCGAACTAATTAATGAGTTTGGCAAAACAGCTGGTTACAAAGTCAATATCCAGAAATCAAAGGCATTTTTGTATGCCAACAGTGAATCAGCAGAAGCAGAAATAAAGAAAAAAATCCCATTCGATATAGCAAAAAGAAAAATAAAATATTTGGGAATAAACCTAACTAAGGAGGTAAAAGACCTGTATGCAGAAAACTACACAGCCCTGAAGAACAAAATCAAGGAAGACACAAACAAATGGAAACATATACCTTGTTCATGGATTAGAAGAATTAACATCATCAAAATGTCCATACTACCCAAAGCAATATACAGATTCGATGCAATACCTATTAAAGTACCAATGGCATATTTCACAGACATAGAACAAACACTTCAAAAATTTATATGGAACCATAAACAAGCCCGAATAGCAGCTGCTCTTTTGAGAAAGAAGAACAAAGTAGGGGGGATCACAATACCTGATATCAAACTGTATTACAAGGCCACTGTAATCAAAACAGCCTGGTACTGGCATAAAAACAGGCACATAGACCAATGGAACAGAACAGAGAGCCCAGAAATCAACCCAACTCTCTACAGTCAATTAATATTCAACAAAGGGGGCAGTAACATAAAATGGAGTAAAGATAGCCTCTTCAACAAATGGTGTTGGGAGAACTGGACAGCTACGTGCAAAAAAATGAAACTTGAGCACAGACTTACACCATACACCAAAATAAATTCAAGGTGGATATAAGACTTACATGTAAGTTATAACACCATTAAAGTCCTAGAGGAGAACATTGGCAAGAAAATCTCAGACATTTCACGCAGCAACTTCTTTACTGATATGTCCCCTAGAGTAAGGAATGTAAAGGAAAGAATAAACAAATGGGATCTCATCAAAATAAAAAGCTTCTGCATGGCTAAAGAAAACAGTATTAAATTAGCAAGACAACCAACTGTATGGGAAAACATATTTGCCAATGATACCTCAGACAAAGGTTTAATCTCCAAAATATACAAAGAACTTACACGACTCCACTCTAAGAAGACACCCAACCCAATTAGAAAATGGGAAAAGGACTTGAACAAACACTTCTCCAAGGAGGACATACAGAACATTCAGAGACACATGAAGAGATGCTCAATATCATTAGCTATCAGAGAGATGCAAATTAAAACCACAATGAGATACCACTTTACACCACTCAGGATGGCTATCATAAACAAAGCAACAAACAACAAATGTTGGAGAGGTTGTGGGGAAAAGGGGTCCTTAGTTCACTGTTGGTGGGATTGCAGACTGGTACAACCATTATGGAAAACAGTATGGAATTTTCTCAGAAAAATAAAAATCGACCTGCCTTTTGACCTGGCAATTCCACTGCTGGGATTATATCCTAAGAATCCTAAAACATCAATTTCAAAGAACCTATGCACCACAATGTTCATAGCAGCACAATTTACAATAGCCAAGAGTTGGAAGCAACCTAGGTGCCCATCAGTAAATGAATGGATCCAAAAATTGTGGTACATATACACAATGGAATTCTATGCTGCAGAGAGAAAGAAGGAGCTACTACCTTTGCAACAACATGGATGGAACTGGAAAGCATTATGCTGAGTGAAATAGGCCAGGTGCTGAAAGACAAATACCATATGATCTCACCTTTAACAGGAAGCTAAACAACAAAACAAACAAGCAAGCAGAAAAAAAAAAAACAAAGACACTGAAATAGAGAACAAGGGGATAGTGACCAGAGGGGAGAAGGAAGGGAAGTTAAGGGGAAAAAGGGGGGGAGGGATTTGGAGGAACAAATAGGAAGGACACAGGGATGAGAACTAAGGGGGGTGGAAATGGGAGGGAGGTGGGGAGCAAGGGGTGGGGGAGGCTGGGATGGGAGAAATAGACAAAAAAACTGTACTTGAAAAATAACTAAATAAAATTTTTTAAAAAAGTCACTATATAACATAGAAGTACAAAATCAATGGTTTTTAGTATACTCTTTTTTTACAACAATAGTTTGTTGTAAAACTTGCTCCTTGCTCCCCACCTCCCTCCCATTTCCACCCCCCTTAGTTCTCATCCCTGTGTCCTTCCTATTTGTTCCTCCAAATCCCTCCCCCTTTTTCCCCTTAACTTCCCTTCCTTCTCCCCTCCAGTCACTATCCCCTTGTTCTCTATTTCAGTGTCTTTGTTTTTTTTTTTCTGCTTGCTTGTTTGTTTTGTTGTTTAGCTTCCTGTTAAAGGTGAGATCATATGGTATTTGTCTTTCAGCACCTGGCCTATTTCACTCAGCATAATGCTTTCCAGTTCCATCCATGTTGTTGCAAAGGTAGTAGCTCCTTCTTTCTCTCTGCAGCATAGAATTCCATTGTGTATATGTACCACAATTTTTGGATCCATTCATTTACTGATGGGCACCTAGGTTGCTTCCAACTCTTGGCTATTGTAAATTGTGCTGCTATGAACATTGTGGTGCATAGGTTCTTTGAAATTGATGTTTTAGGATTCTTAGGATATAATCCCAGCAGTGGAATTGCCGGGTCAAAAGGCAGGTCGATTTTTATTTTTCTGAGAAAATTCCATACTGTTTTCCATAATGGTTGTACCAGTCTGCAATCCCACCAACAGTGAACTAAGGACCCCTTTTCCCCACAACCTCTCCAACATTTGTTGTTTGTTGCTTTGTTTATGATAGCCATCCTGAGTGGTGTAAAGTGGTATCTCATTGTGGTTTTAATTTGCATCTCTCTGATAGCTAATGATATTGAGCATCTCTTCATGTGTCTCTGAATGTTCTGTATGTCCTCCTTGGAGAAGTGTTTGTTCAAGTCCTTTTCCCATTTTCTAATTGGGTTGGGTGTCTTCTTAGAGTGGAGTCGTGTAAGTTCTTTGTATATTTTGGAGATTAAACCTTTGTCTGAGGTATCATTGGCAAATATGTTTTCCCATACAGTTGGTTGTCTTGCTAATTTAATACTGTTTTCTTTAGCCATGCAGAAGCTTTTTATTTTGATGAGATCCCATTTGTTTATTCTTTCCTTTACATTCCTTACTCTAGGGGACATATCAGTAAAGAAGTTGCTGCGTGAAATGTCTGAGATTTTCTTGCCAATGTTCTCCTCTAGGACTTTAATGGTGTTATAACTTACATGTAAGTCTTATATCCACCTTGAATTTATTTTGGTGTATGGTGTAAGTCTGTGCTCAAGTTTCATTTTTTTGCACGTAGCTGTCCAGTTCTCCCAACACCATTTGTTGAAGAGGCTATCTTTACTCCATTTTATGTTACTGCCCCCTTTGTCGAATATTAATTGACTGTAGAGAGTTGGGTTGATTTCTGGGCTCTCTGTTCTGTTCCATTGGTCTATGTGCCTGTTTTTATGCCAGTACCAGGCTGTTTTGATTACAGTGGCCTTGTAATACAGTTTGATATCAGGTATTGTGATCCCCCCTACTTTGTTCTTCTTTCTCAAAAGAGCAGCTGCTATTCGGGCTCGTTTATGGTTCCATATAAATTTTCGAAGTGTTTGTTCTATTATATAGTGACTTTTATGTTATATAAACTATATCAATTTAAAAATTGAAAGAAAAAATATTATTATAATATTCGCTGTAGAAAAGACATTAAGTAATCAAGGAGTTTTTTTTAAAAGATACAACAAACTACATAAGCTTCTCTACAGATCATCATTGCTGTCAGCCCTACTTTCTATCCTCTGGTTGTATTTCTCACATCCACTCTCTCCCACACTGTATGCATAGTCTTAATTATGGATGAAAAGTTAGATCAAGAAGATAGACAGTAACTATATCTGTTTTGTCATCTATGTCATATTCAAAATATGGGTATCAGCCCAATCACTGTAACAACTCTCCAGAAAGGCAATCTGTCAAATTAGTCCTCTCAAATCAGTTAGAAACATTTACTGAGTATTTACACGTGTACAGGACTAAAACTAATGAGTAGGAGGGGAGGCCATATAAACAAGAATATTGACCACGTCCTCCAGATATCTGTGGATTTGCAAGGTAACAAGACCAATGCGAGTGGTATGTTGGAGCTGTCATTTGGTGGAAGTGAGGATGATTTAAGAAGATCTCATAGCTAAAGTGGAGTGGGAAGCTCATGGATTCATGGAATAGTGATCAAATTATTGGGTTATGTGGAAACAAATTACTTTCCAATACTTAAACTAAATCCTATTGAATTGTACTTGGAACATTTTAAAAGCATTTAATTACAATTTTCAGATGAAATCATAATGTTTGACACCTTTCCTAGGATCAAGGTTTGGTAATCCAGATGACATGTAAGAGAGTTACTGATAATCCCCTAGGGGTTGGATAAATCACTGAACACTGGCCCTTCCTAACACCCACCCATCAAGAAAGCAGCTACATGCCACAGACAGAGAACATACACATGGATACCCAAATCCCCTTCCATCTCCCACAAAGCCAATGTGCCTGTTCAAGAGGTTCTTTTGAGAGTATATGGAAATTTAAGGATGTATTTTACTAAATAACTATTCCCTGATAGATCACCCTGGAAGATCCATTTACTGTTTTAATCAATCAGGATAGCATTCCATCCCCTGGAATTATTTATATTGCACTCAGAGGAAGAAGAATCATTCATGTAGCACAGGAATGGCACAGAGAAGCCTGTAAAATCTATGGCCACAGAAAAATCATTAACTGACCACAATACCCTTTCCAGATATGCCCAGGTGTGACCTCAGACTACTCAAATGGCTGTAAGCAGCCACCACCGCTAAATTGCGATAGGAACTATAAAATAAAACTCATTTGCTACCCTGGAATAGGATCTAGCCCACAGACTTTAAGTAAGCTCCTTTAAGCCTTCAGGTTTTTTTTTATTCAATTACAGTTGGCATTCAATGTTATTTTATATTAATTTCAGACATACAGCATAGTGTTTAGACATTTATTTATATAAGTTATGAAGTGATCCCCACAGTAAGTCTAGTGCCCACCTGGCCCCATACATAATTATTACAATATTATTGACTATATTCCCTATGTATACTTTATATCTTCATGACTATTAGGTAACTATCAATTTGTATTTCTCACTCCCTTCACCTTTTTTACCAAGCCCCTGAACCCCTCACCCACCTGGTAACCAACAACTTGCTTTCTGCACCTATGAGTCTGGTTTTTGTTTGTTTGTTTGTTTGTTTTATTTGTGCATTTATATCATTCTTTAGATTCCACATATAAGTGAAATAGGTCAGACAGAGAAAGCCTCAGTCATTTTTAAACCTTTGTCACTTGGATCATTTTAAGCTTTTATAACACAAGCTTCATGAGGAAAAGGCCAATCCCAAAAATTTTGGGTTTACTGGAATTGGCATTATTTGGAACAGCTCTGCAAATATTCACACACTTAGTAGGTATAAGTATATCACCTGTGTCATAAGTATAATCTTCTAACCATTTCTCAAAATCCACATCTAGTATTATTATTTCTTAAGGAAAACAAGTGTGGGGGAGGGGTGAGAGGGACTGGTCAAACAGAGCGGGGTGCAGGGGATTGGTAACAGGCAAGGAAGAAGGAAAAACAAATGGGTGAGGAGCAAAGGGGGCAACAGGTCATTAGGCAGCCGGAGGGACTGATCTACCAAGAATCAAGGCCTTGGCTATGATGGGGAAAGGAGACAGCACTACATTGTTCAGACAGGGCATTGCAGGCACGTACTTGGGGTGCTTGTAGGCCATGAGGCATCGCTCGTACTTGCCCACCATGCTCCAGGCCATGACCAGGCCGTCGGCACTTCCTGAGAGGAGGTGCCACTCGTCAAAGCACAGGCACTTCACTGCTCCCTCGTGGCCGCTGAGAGTCTGCAAGGAAAGCTGCCTCTGTTTTTAGTCCATCTTCAACTCAAGTGTGACTCCTCCAAGGGCCAAAACTGGAAGCGTCTTCAGATAAATTTCAAAGTCACACTGCACCCATCCATGACTCCCACTCACTGGGTATTGACCTAGCCCACTCTGCTTTGGCTTTAAGAAAGCTGCTGGAGTCCATGCCTCTGTTGCTCCAAAGTTCTCTCCCCCATGAAAGAAGAATGTGATTAGGGAGAAACCTGGCTTCTGGTGGGTCTGCAGCTGAGGCACGCTCCATCTTTGTAGAGCACCAGAGGCCCAGGATTCACCATCCTCTGCTGCAACAGAGTGTTCCATCCCAGCTCCTTACCAGGGCCCAGAAGGCACCTGGCAGTCCTTGTGCCTGCAAACTCTGACTAGACCACAGTGAAAACAAGATTGGTGGGAAAAAATCTACCCACCTTGCCAGTGGCTTCTCACTGTGATCCTGCATTCCTGGCATAAATGACACCTCACTAGCACCCACTAGAGCCAGGGGGTTTCAAGACCAGCGAGAACATTTTGCGTATGTGAACATTCAAACACTTTCAAAACAGCCAATATTCTTTTCATCAGAGAGTAAGAGGAAAAATAATTGTGACTTTGTTCATTCCCTTATCCATGCCAGAATCAGGGTAGAATATTCTGGAAAAAGAAAAGGTACTTTTTTTTGCTGTTAAAATATCCTGAGCCCATCCATAATGCCAAGTCAGAATGTAGCCTTCCACTACCACCCCAATAATCATGTGGGCCCTGACATTCCACCAACACGCAATGGCTCAGTATTGGAGGGGGCCTTCCCTTTCAACTCTTTTGGACCACCATTGTGGTGACTGTAACTTGATTTTCCAGGGTGGTCTATGGAACAACATGGGGTAAGACCATCAGTCTTCTCCAACCCATCACCGCCAGTGCCCCATTCCCTCCTCAGCCCACTGCCCGCACCTTTACCAGCTGAGCCATGGCTATGTGCCACACTTTGATTATCCCTCGCTCACAGCTGCTCACAATGTAGGTGTCATTGATCCTGGTGGCCAAGATGGGGTCTTTGTGTTTAAATGTCTTCAGGCATTTCCCTGTCTCTACATCCCACTCTGAAAAGGAGGAAAGAGAAAGGTTGGTGGGTGGGGCAAGAGGATGAGAAGGGGATTTACAGTGAAGTTCTACACCCCATCACAGAAGCTAAGACTATTGGAGCCCATCAAGTCAGATCCCAGACAACCTTTGCCTGGGCTGGCACCCCCACAGGCTCTTCTTCTTCCAACCACATGCAACACAGAGCTTCCTGCTCATGGGAGAGCCAGCAATGTCTAGACCTTGGCTGTAACCAAAGAAGTTAGCCCTAGGGTCCAAGTGCTAGACAGCTCATTGCCTATGAGACTCCTCAAGCCTGAAGAAAGCTTGCTATGGCGATGTCGGGAGAATCACAGCTCATGTTGTGTGGTGCCATTCTTCCCAGATGCTATGCTTCTGACCCACACTTCTACCCTAAAGGAGAGAAAACTATCTATTTTCATTCACATTTTAAAATATTTTCAAATCTGACTTGAATTTAACTAATTGAGAGATTGTCACAGCTGGGAGCAGGTTTAATGCTGGTTCTACATAGACGGTGATAGAGCAACAGACTAGGGTAGTGGTCCTCAACATTTCTGACACCCAGGACTGCTTTCATGGAAGACAGTTTTTCTGTGGACGAGGATGATGGGGTGTGGGGAAACAGGAGGCAAAGGTCAGGCAGTAATTCGAGCAAAGCTTTGCTTGCTTGCCCTACATTCACTCAGTTCCTATTGTGCAGACCAGTTCCTAACAAGATGTTGGGGACCTCTGGCCTAGGGCACTGCGAGTTGGGTGAATATGAGAGTAAATGGGTGAGTGGGAGAACAGAGCTTCAAGGCAAATATTGAAAGTAGTCACCAAGAATTCAGGGATCAGAACATTAAAGTCAGTTTTATCAGCCCCCAAAGTACCTCCCAAGAAACAGAATGTTTTACCTAAGACAAAATAACCACAGCTGATACTTGTATAGCACTAACAATGGGCCAGGCATCATTCAAAGTGCTTGACATGTATTAAGTCATCTTCACAAAACAAGCACTATTAGTCTTCCCCACTACACAGGTGAGGAAATTGAGGCATAGAGAGGTTCTGCAACCTGCTCGAGATCACATAGCTGATTGGCAGATTAAGGTGGCATTTGAACCCAGGAAATCTGGATGCAAGGCCATGCCCTTGACCTTGGCATGCTAAAGTTAATCAGGTAGATTACTTTTAACTACCTGAGAATTTTTTTCTTTTTTACATATATATTGGCCCTTTTATCAAATTAGGTATGTGAAAATTGAAAGAGGAATTAAAATATATATTGACAAAATGCCCTGGTTTAAAGAATTTAAGAAGTGGGGAATTACCTTTCAGATCTCCACTGGTCACTTTTTCTTTCTATTTTGGTAACCCAGGCAGGCAGGAAAAGCCCAGGGGAAGCAGGTAGGCTGGTGGCCAGGGCCAAGGTTAAGGTAAGAGAGATCTTTGATATTTTTTCATAATGTGCATTAGTTTTGACTTTTTAAATACTGCATTAAAATATGTACCTTGATTACCGAGGGGCTTTCTTTTGGTGCCCTCTGAAGTTTCACACCTGAGGCAAGGGCCTAACTTCCCTTGCCTTGTTATGGCCCTACCTGGGGTCCCCAAGACTCTCTCAAGCTTGAGTCCTTGCTTGCCCTTCCACCATCAGACCCTCCCTCTTTCATCCTTCTTTCCTTCTCAAAGCAATGACGGCAATGGGACTTTCATTCAGGCTGAGGAGGGCAAAGAGGTAGAGAGTATCTTAAGCAGATGTAAATATCTGCAAACATAACACCACCACATTCTCCCTTTCCCACATTTTTTCCTCCATGTATCCCTAACATGCTGTGGTTTCCTGGGTCCTTTACTTTTTTTTTCCCTTCAGTCTTTCCTCCTGATTTGCACAGAACATCTCACCCATAACTGGGGCTTCCATCTTCATTACAACTGAAAACCACCAAATCGACAGATCTGGAGCTCCAAACTGGTATAGCCATCCCTGCATCTTCCCACTGCAACTTTCACCTGGATGTCCTTGGGAATCCCACTCAATTTGTAGGTTTCCATTGCCTCTGTAACAAATTCCCACAAAGCTTAGATGCTGAAGACAACACAAATTTACTATTTTACAGAAATCTGACCTGACCACAAAAGGCTAAAATCAAGGTGTTGGAAGGGCCATGTTCAGGCTATGTTCATTTATGGAGACTCTGGGGCCTGATTTCCTTGCCTTTTCTGCCTTTCAGGGGTCACCCACATCTCTTGGCTTATGAACCTCTCCCTTCATCTTCAAACCAGCAGTGTTGCATCTCTCTGACCATTCTTCTACAGTCACAACTCCTTTTTTCCCCAAGATTTTATCAATTTTTTTAGAGAGGGGAAAAGAAGGATAAAGATAGGGAGAAAAACACAGACGTGTGAGAGAAACATTGATCGGTTGCCTCTCACATGCCCACAACCTGGCCTGCAACACAAGCATAAGCCCTGACTTGGATTTGAACCAGTGATCTTTTGGTTTACAGCACAATGCTCAACCCACTGGGCCACACCAGTCATAGCAGTCACATGTCCTTTTGATCACAGACAAGAAAGTTTGTTTTTAAGAATTTGTGTGACTACCCATGGGTCCACACTGAAAACCCAAGATAATTTCTCCTTTTAAAATTCCTTAACTTGAGACTTCTGGCCAAGATGGGGGCATAGATAGACATACTTTGCCTCCTCACAGAACCAATAGAAGGACAACAACAAATTTAAAAGCAAAAAATAACCAGAACTGCCAGAAAATCAAACTGTATGGAAGTCAGACAACCAAGGAGTTAAAGAAGAAACATTCATCCAGCCTAGTAGGAAAGGTGGAGATGGGCAGCTGGGGTGGAGAGGCCTCAAGGCAAGGCAGTGGCTCCATAGATTAGTTGAGGTGGTAGCTGGCACAGTGGGTGGTCCCACAGTGTGTGAATAAACTGGGACAAACAACTGGGGAGCAAGACAGACCACATAACCCAAGGTTCCAGTGTAGAGAAATAAAGCCTCTAAAGTCTCAAAAATCTCTGACTGAAAAACCTGTGGGGGTTGAGGTGTCAGGAAAAACTCCCAGACTCATAATAGAGTTTGTTAGAGACAGCCACAGGGTCCTCAAATGTACACAAAACCACCCACCCGGGAATCAGCACCAGAAGGGCATAATTTGCTTGTGGGTAGCAGAGGAAGTGACTGAAAGCCACTGAAAGCTGAGCAAGTGGCATTGTTTCCTCTTAGACCCTTCCCCCACATACAGTGCCACAACACAGCATCGTTGGTTGCACCACCCAGTCTGGTGATACCTAAGACTCTGCCCCTTACTGTGAAACAGGCTTGCCAAAACAAAACAAAAAAATGGCCCAAATGAAAGAACAGATCAAAGGTCTTGTAGGGTAAGTGAAGGCAATCTCGTTTCCTCACCCAGGTGTCTGGGTAACTAAGGGAAGCAGTGTTTCCACAGCCTTGACTGGACCTGATAAGTAGTGTTCTCATAGTGCACAGAATCATGTTTTGTTAGTTGTTATGTTATGTTATGTTGTTGTTATGTTATGTTATGTTATGTTATGTTATGTTAAGTTTTATGTTAGTTTTCTGGCTTTGTTCCCCACTAGTACTTGAACAGGTAGGGACTCCTTGCTGGGGGTGATGATGAGAGACACTTAACAAGACAGGTGCCACAATGGGTGCCATGATGGGGAGCAAGGGCCATGACATGTGCTATGCAGAGACATGCAGATAGACATGCAGCTTTGCAGCATGTATGGCTCACTCACCCATGAATAAAGGCATGCCAGATATCCCAGTGGCTCCATGAATATTTTCCATCTGCACAAATACCATGAACCTGCCCAGCCTTGAAGGGCTGCAACACAGCTCCAGAAAAAATACAACTAAGCAATAAAGAGATAGTCAACCTATCAGATGCAGAGTTCCAAACATTGGTAATCAGAATGCACATAGAAATTATTGTGTATGGTCACAAAATAGAAGAAAGAGTAAAGGCTATGAAAAGTGAAATAAAGGAAAATGCATAGGAAACCAACAGACTCAAATCAACAGTTTGGTGAAGGAAGAAATAAACATTCAACCAGAACAGAATGAAGGAACAAGAATTCACAAAAATAAGGAGAGTCTTAGGAACCTTTGGGACAACTTTAAATGCTCCAACATCTGAACCATAGGGGTACCAGAAGGAGAAGAGGAAGAGTAACAAACTGAAAACTTATTTGAAAAAGAAATGAAGGAGAACTTTCCCAATCTGGCAAAGGAAATAGACTTCCAGGAAGTCTAGGAAGTTCAGAGAGTCCCAAAGAAGTTGGATCAAAGGAAGCACCACCAAGGCACATCATAATTACATTATCCAAGATTAAAGAGAAGGAGAGAATCTTAAAAGCAGCAAGAGGAAAAGAGACAGTTATCTTCAGAGGAGTTCATATAAGACTACTAGCTGATTTCTCAAAAGAAACCTTGTAGGCAAGAAGGGGCTGGAAAGAAGTATTCCAAGTCATGAAAGGCAAGGACCTACATCCAAAATGACTCTATCCAGCAAAGCTATCATTTAGAATGGGAAGCAAGATAAAGTGTTTCCCAGGTAAGGTCAAGTTAAAGGAGTTCATCATCCCCCAGCCCTTATTACGTGAAATGTTAAAGAGACTTATCTAAGAAAAAGAAGATAAAAAATACAAACAGTAAAATGACAACAAACTCACAGCTATCAACAACCCAACCAAGAAAACAAACAAAAACAAAACCAAAAACTAACTAAGCAAGTTGAGAACAGGAACAGATTTACAGAAATAGAGATCACATGGAGGGTTATCAGTGGGGAGGTGGAGGGAGGAAAATGGGGGAAAAGATACAGAGAATAAGAAGCATAAATGGTAGCTACAAATGGGGGGGGGGGTTAAGACTAGTATGGGAAATGGAGAAGCCAAAGAACTTATATGTATGACCCATAGACATGAACTAAAGTGGGGGAATGCTGGTGCGAGGGTGGGTACAGGGCTGAGGAAAATAAGGGGAGAAAAAATGGGACAACTGTAATAGCATAATCAATAAAATATATTAAAAATAAAATAAAATTCCTTAACTTAGTCACATCTGCAAAGTCCCTCTCACCATGCAAGGTAACATAGTCATAGGTTCCAAGGATTAAGGTATGCAGATCTCTGGTTAGCCATTGTTCTTTCTTCTACACTCACCATGTCCAAAATTGAAACTATTACCTTCTCCTCCATTCCTCACCTCACCCTTCTATTCCACCCTAGTTCCTATTTCCAGATCCCCAGTGGCCTGAGTTTGAAAGTCCAGCCTCATCATTTGCCTTCCATCTTTCTCACTTTTCATATCGTATTGGTGGTGAAGTCCTGCCAACTCTCCCTCTAGAACTCTCCCTTCAGGGAAAGTTCTATGCCATCTGATATAAACATGCATCCATCTGCATTTCTTCACACTTGTCTTATCTCCAATAGCATCAATATAAAAACATCACAGTTCTATAGGCTGAGTAGACTTTCCTCAGTCTCCACATAGTCACTGCTCTCCAAATCTTTCTTCCACACTATCATTTGAGTTATCTGTCTCAAAGACACATTTGATTATGTCAATACTCAGCTTAAAATTCATGTAAGAGCTTCCCATGTCCTATAAAGTTCAATTTTCTACCATGATGTAGAAGGCCCTTAATAACCTGGCCACAGGCAACTTAATAGCCTAATCTTCAACACCACACTCACCATACCAAGCAAAGGGAACACACAGTTTTCTTTAATCATCTGTGAGTTTGTCTGTGATGTTCCTTTGGCTTGGAATGCCCTCCACTATTCCTCTGCCTGTAGATCTCCTTATTCTCAAGATCACACTCAAACAGCTTCCTGTGTGTGGTGCTGTACCTCTTGCTCTTACTTCTGTGGTCCCTTATCTTCTGCAGTCCCTTATCTTCTGCATGTTCATTAGGAGCCAATTATAATTTAGAGTCAGATAGCCCTGGGTTCAAATCCCCACTCTACCACTTAGTAGATTCAATTGAGGGCAAGTTATTTTTCTCTCTGAGTTTGGATCCCTCTTCTGTACCACCCCATAGTGTTCTCATGAGGGTTAAATAAGATAATACACATAAAGCACTTATCGCAGTCACAAAGTTAGTACTCAATAAATGGCAGTTGTTATTATTCACATACTTATTATATCCTCCACTATATACACAATGTATTTTCACTATGAGATGATGAGCTTCTTGAGGAAATAAAAAGCCATATTGCAAGAGCAATATTATACTCATTTTTCCCTTAACACTTAGCACAGTATCTAGCATATTGTAGGTAGGCAACCAACAGTTGTCAAAGGAATAATCAATAGATAAATGGATGAACAGATGGATGAATAAGAGTAAATATGATGCCTCAAGAAATGAGAAAAATATGTATTTTGACAACCAATGGATTGGGGGAAAACTTCTTTGAAAGTTTAGGGTATTTCTTTCTCACCTTTTACCTGGCAATCTCTTGCTCCAGATACAAGCCTGTTCTTATATAAATCCATGCACGTGACTGTCCCCTGGTGGCCATTGAAGATTCGTACGCAAGCCCCACTTTTTAGATCCCAGTATCTGCAGGAATTAAGCCAAAAAATTTTTTTGAGATTTTCTGAGCACCCAAGGGATCATACTGTAGAGGGTTATTGTAGATCAAGAAACAGTTGGAAGGCACAACAGTTTCCTGGTGAAGCTCAGAGGCCCAATTTGAATCTCAGTTGTAGAACTTATTAGGTGTAACTTTGGGAAAGTTACTTAATTTCTGTGTCAGCTTCATCTCCTCGATGACAACACAGAAATGATAATAATGGTAGTTACCACATAGGATTTTTGTGAAGAATTAAATATATGAATGCAGTGATTTCCACTCCAGGGAACATTGGACACTGTCTGAGATATTTTTGGTTGTCACAAGTAAGGACAAAGGTGCTTCTAGTATCTAGTGTGTAGAGTTCAAGGATGCTGTTGAATATGCACAGGACTGTCTCCATGGAAAGAATATTCCAGCCCTAAACATCAATAGCGCTGACATTGAGAAACCCTGCATTAAGGTATGTGACATTAGAACAGGACCAATGTGTAGAAAATGCTTGGTAAATGTTAGTTGGCATTAGGTAACAGGGTCCTGAGAGTGACCACCAGGCCTAGAGTTGATAGTATTGATTGGATGGTAGAGCTGATCTTCAAACAAGAACAGAACAATTTACCACAGCCACTTAGATCTAAAATATTTTATGAATATTTCTGAAAGCATATCTAAGAGATATATGGAAACATGTGTGAGTCACACTGTTTTTTTAATAAACAAACTTGCCTGAGGTCTCAGCTCTCATTATGACAGATCTCCACCTCAGGCAGATTGCTTCTGTGACAGAGCAAAATGTAATGTTTAGGTAGCAGACCCTGAAGCTGGGATGCCCAAAATCCAACTCCAAGCCCAGCACTGCCTAGTTGTATGATCTTGGATAAACTACTGAACCACTCTGTTCCTCAGGTTTCTCAGCTGAAACTGGTAGCAATAATGTTATTTACTTCATTGACTTATTAGATTTGGCAAATAATAAATGATTAATAATAATAATATAATAATTAATTACAACACATTCTTTGAATGTGTTAAGCTTTCCCTTCTAATGTTACCAAATGTGCTATGGCCTTACCTGTTTTTCAGAGCCTACTATGTGTTCACAATGTGTTTAACTATGTCCCTGTAGTCTGAACAAAAGCATGTTTTGAATTATTGTTTCTAGCAACATCGCCGACCATTAGGCCCCATTGTTTTTCTTAATTTATGCATAAAATATACTTGATAACAATTGTAGAGTAACAGGAATAAAAGCAAATTACTTGATTTAGTAAACTTATAAACCAAGTCATAACTGCAAGCATAAGCTTAATAGAGAAACTTTAGATCAAGAGTGTCACTCATTTTCACCAGGGACCACATCAGCATCGCAGTTGCCTTCAAAGGGCTGAAAAAATTTTAGGACTGTGTAAATGTCGTCTTAACTATTAAGGAGTTGAAACTGACACTCCTGTTTTAGATGTACACCCTTCAAACAGGAGAACAAGACTCAGGGGGCCACACTCACGGCTACTGCTTTCCTATGAAGCCCAGACAAAGTTAGAATGAAAGAAAAAAGAAAAAATAGTATAATTATTAAAAAAGAACATAATATATTGTCATTATTTCCAGTTGATAAGATCATCTACATAGACAAACCAACTCAACACACATACTTTTAGAGTTAATAAGGAAAGTTATCAAGGTTGCTAAGTCACAAAATCAAACTATGGAAATTGATATCATTCCTCCACACCAGCAATATTCATATGAAAAAAGATACCATCCACAATAGCAATAAAAGTATAAAGCTTTAGGTATTAAATAAGAATACAAAAGCCTTTTTTTAATTTTCAGTTTTAAGAAAATACAAGCAGTCTATAAATTCAATGCAATGCAACCCCAGTCAAGACTAGTTAGGTTTTCTTGAGTCAATAAACTTACACTAATAATTCAAAATATATATACCATAGCTAAGCTATATTACCTGAAACATGATATGAAAATATTCTCCAAATGCATAATTATAAATAAATAAAAAATTGAAAATCAAAGTGGGCCAAATCAAAATCCCAGCAAGTTATTCTCTGGATATAGACAAATTTATGCTAAAGTTTATATGCAAAGGCATCAGACTCAGATGCCTTTGCATATAAACTGCCAACACAATACCAAAGGAGGAAACAAAGTTGGAGAAATGACACTATCCAATTTAAAGACTTACTATAAAGTAGGGCTTCTGGTCAAGGTGGCAGGGTCACTCCCACAACCACATTAAAATTACAATTAAACTACAGAACAATCATCACTCAAAACTGATTAAAACCCAGCTAAATGGAAGTCCTATAACTGAGAATATAAAGAAAAATCCATATCACAACTGTTCCCAAGGAGGGTTCTCAGGTCCCCACCAGGCCCTTAAGGCTATTGTTTCAGTGACCAAAAGACAGGTCCCCATAACTTCTGGTGGTAAAAACCAGTGTGGATTGTGACTGAGTGAGACAGAGGGCTTCCAGAGTCTCAGGCGTTCCTCTTAAAGGTTTCATGCATGGACATACTTGGTCTCACTCACTCTGAGCTCCAGCACTGGGGAAGAAGCTCAAATGGGGCCTAGGACAGACCAAGAAGAACTACATTGTCTGCCATTAGGATGAGGGATAGAGGGACAGCTTTCTTCCAGACAGAAGTGCTAACAGAGGCCATTGTTCCTTTGCTGAGTCTTCACCCCCACACAGCTAGTAGGAAGCACCATATCTGAATCTCCATCAGCCTGGCAAATACTGCTCACCCCTCCCTAGTGATTCCCTAGAACCATGCCCCACCTATATTATAGACCCACCCGAGCCATTTCCAGGGGATTCTCCATACAAATGGCCTGTGTTAGCCAATGCTGTGGACTTTTCTAAAATCTCTCAAAAAAGAAACATGTGAACCCAGGGCACCCCATACCTTTTTTTAAATGGCACCAGGTTGTCACTAGCAGTAGGAGGCCTTGGTTCACAGCTTTCCCTCTCCCAGGCACCTCTAAGCCTAGCACAAGTACCAGCCAAGTTCACATTGCTTTGTGACTCAGGCAGGGTGGTCTTGGTCTGGGCACAGCCATTGGCTGACCTTGGCCTGAACCTCCTAGGAGGCTTCAGAGACAGTGAACCTGATAGACAGCCTCAGACCATGCCTTAACAACAATCAACAACTTTTACTAGTGGCACACTCAAGACACACTCATGAATCTTGCTCCATGTGTTGGGAGAAATTGATAGCTATTTTGAGACACAACACAGTGACTAGAGAGTGATTTGTTTTTGCAGCCCAGTTGTTTTTGCAGCCTGGTGGCTTGTTTTGGCCCAAAGAGCACAAAAGCCTCTTTTGGCATCTCTGGACTACTTATCGCTTACATGCCAGAGATAACGCTCTGCTTTCTGCTTCTGTAACTGCCTCCTGCTTTCACGCTAGAAGTAAGCGTCCAAAGGACAGGCCCTCCCTTGCTCTATAAAAATAACTGCTCCCCCACTGCTGAGTGCCCAGAATTTGGAAACTGACTCCTCTGGGTCCACGCACATAAAATAAACTTCCACTCTGTACACCCAAAAGCGGCTGAGTTGTTTTCTGTAACACATGGAGTCAGCCTCTGCATAGCAGATCCTCCACAGTCACAGTCAGTCCTCACAGTAGATTGGCCTGAGGTTAATCTCTTCTGTTGACATGCCAACAGCAATCAAAACTTAACTACAACAAGAGGGTGTACATGGCCCATAGAGAGGGTGCACCTAGAGTACCCATCTCAGGTCACCAAGGGGGCTGCACCACTAAGCCCTACAGAACACCTACTACATTAGGCCACTCTACCAAGATTGGGAGACATAGCAGCTCTACCTAAAACATAGAAACAAACACAAGGAAGCAATCAAAGTGAGGAGACAAAGAAAAGTGTCCTAAATGAAAGAACAGAAAAAAACTCCAGAAAAAGAGCTAAACAAAATGGAGATAAGCAATCTATCCAATGCAGAGTCAAAAACACTGGTTACAAGAATGCTCAATGAACTTATGGGTAGAGTAGATGAGCTTAATGAGTACTTAAAAAACACATAGCAAACATAAAAATGGAAATAGAAAGCGTGAAAAGAACCAGTTAGAAATGAAGAGTACAATAAAGGAAATGAAGAATACATTATAGGGGATCAACGGTAGAATAGATGAAGCAGAGAATCAAATCAGTGATTTGGAAGTTAAGGAAACAGAAAACATCCAACAAAAACAACAAAAAGGAAAAAATTTAAAAAATGAAGAGAGTTTAAGGAGCCTCTGAGACAAGTTGAAGTGAACCAACATTCACATCATGGGAGAGCTAGAAGGAGAAGAGAGAGAGCAAGAAATTGAAAGCCTATTTGAAAAAATGATAAAAAATTCAAGTCCAGGAAGTGCAGAGAATCCCAAACAAGATGAACCCACATAGGCCATCACCAAGACACATCATAATTAAAATGCATAAGGTTAAAGACAAAGAGAGAATCTGAAAAGCAGTTAGTTAACTACTGCCAGCTGATTTCTCAATAGAAACTTTGCAGGCCAGATTGGTAGAAAATATTCAAAGTGATAAAAAGCAAGGACCTACAACCAAGATTACTGTGCCCAGCAAAGCTATTATTTAGAATTAAAGGGCAGATAAAGAGCTTCCTAGATAAGAAATAGCTAAAAGAGCTAATCATCACCAAACCAGCACTACAGGGAATTTTAAAGAATCTTCTTAGAAAAAAAGTAGGAGGAGAAAAAAAAAAGAAAAAGAAGTAAAAAACATGAATAATAAAATGGCAATAAATACATATCTATCAACAATTACTTTAAATGTAAATGAATTAACTTCTTCAGTCAAAAGATACATGGTGGCTGAATGAATAACAAAACAAGACCCTTTCATATACTGTCTACAAAAGACTCACTTCAGATTGGAGGAAAAAACACAGACTGAAAGTAAAGGGATAGAAAAAGATATTTGATAAAAATGGAAACAAACACACACACATACACACACACACACACACACACACACACAAACCTGGGGTAGCAATACTTATACCAGACAAAATAGACTTTAAAAAAGGCTATAATTGGAGGAGAGACAAAGAAGAACCCAGCAATTTCACTTCTGGGTATTTATCTGAAGAAATTCAAAAGACTAAATAAAAAAGACATATACATGCATAATTTCACTGCAGCATTATTTAGAGTAGCCAAGATAAACTAAGTGTTCATCAATAGACAAATGGACATAGAAGTGGTGCACATATACAGAGATACAACCATAAAAAAGAAATGAAATATTGCCATCTGCAACAACATGAATGAATCTAGCAGGTATTATGCTAGGTGAAATAAGTCAGACAGAGGAAGAAAAATGCCAGATGATTCACATATATGTGGAATTTAAAAAATAAACAAACATAACAGAAACAGACTCATAGATACAGTGAATATTTCAGTGGTTGCCAGATGGAAAGTGGTTGGGGAATGGATGAGAAAAGTTAAAGAAATTAAGAAGCACAAACTGGTAGTTACAGAATAGTCATGAGGATGTAAAATACAGCATAGGGAATATAATCAATAATATTATAATAACTATGTATGGTGTCACATGGGTACTAGATTTATTAGGGTGATCTCTTCATAAGGTATGTAAGTGTTTAGTCACTAGGTTAAACACCTGAAACTACTACAATAGGGTACATCAACCATAATTGAAAAATTAAAAATTATTTTTAAAAAAGATTTACTAGAAAACTACCATAATTTAAGACACTGTGGTATTGGTGAAAAAAAATAAGTACATCAATGGAAAAGAATAGAGAGCCCAGAAAGAGATCCCCATAAACATAATCAACTGATTGCAAAGGTTACTCAATGGAACTACAATAGTCTTTTCAATAAAGATGCTGGAACAACTGGACATCCAAATGCTAAAAATTGAATTTAGACACAGACCTTACACACTTCATCTTACAGCAGAACTAACTTGAAATGATCATAAACTTAAATGTAAAACCACAAACTATAATACTTCTAAAAAGATAGCATAGGAGAACACTAGATAATGTTGTGCATGACAATGACTTTTTAGGTACGACAACAAAGATATGACCAATGAAAGAATTTGATAGTATGTACTTTATTAAAATTAAAAAATGTCTGCTTTGCATAAGATAATATCAAGAAAATAAAAAGACAAGCCATAAACAGAAAGAAAATATTTGCAAAAACCACATCTGGTCAAGGAGTATTATTCACAATATATAAAAACTCTTAAAACTCAACAATAAAGAAACAAGTAATTCAAACAATGAATCAAAAATCTTAACAGATACTTCATCAAAGAAAATATATGATTGGCAAATGAAATCATGAAATGATGTTCCACATCATAGGCAATCAGGGAAATACAAATTAAAAAAAACAATGAGATACCACTACGAACCTGTTAGAATAACCCAAATCCAGAATACTGACAACACCAAATGCCAGTGAGGATGTGAAGCAATAGGAATTCTCATCTGTCACTGATGGAGCTGCAGAATGAGACAGCCACATTGGAAGACACTTGGTGGTTTCTTATGAAACTAAACATGCTTTTACCACATGATCCAGTAGTCATGCTGCTTAGTATTTACTCATAGGAGTTTACAACTTATATCCATACAGACACCTACACAGAGATATATATAGCAGTGTTATTCATAATTGCCTAAACTCAGATGCAATCAAGATGTCCTGCAGTAGAGAATGAATAAACAAACTGTGGTACATCCAGACAATGGAATATTATTCAGTGTGAAAGGGATATTGTATATCAAGCCATGAAAAGACATTGAGGAACCTTAAATGTGTATTACTAGGTGAAAGAGACAAATCTAAAAAGGCTACATACTATATGGTTCCAACTATTGAATAATCTGGAATAGGAAAGCTATGGAGATTTAAAATATCAGTTGTTTCTAGGTATTGGGGAAAGAAGGAAGGATAAATAGGTAGATCATAAAGGATTTTTAGGGAAGTAAAAATACTCTGTATGATACTACAATGATGGATACAAGTCATTATATATTCATCAAAATTCATGGAATATACCACACCAACAGTAAACCCTAAGGTAAACTATGAACTTTGGGTGATTACAAAACGCACAACTCTGCTTGAGGCTGTTGATAACAGGGAAGTCCATTCCTGCATGATGGCGAGGAACATACAGAGAATCTTAGTACCTTCCCCTAAAATCTGCTGTGAACCTAAAACTGCTCTATAGACATTATCTTTAAAATTAAAAAAAAATAGATACAAAAAAAGAAAGAAAACAAACCAATGGTCTAGAATAGAGAGCTCACCAAGACATTCTTAGATGTCTACATAAATTCCTACATATAGGAAATTAACATGTGAAAAAATGACACCATAAATCAATGGGGGGAATTTCAGGTTATTTAATAGTTGCTGTGGGGGAAACTGCTCAATTTGCTTAAAAATAAATAAATAAAGTAGAAATTCTACCTGAAATTTTGAATACTACATATGAAATCTGACTGAAAATAGAGTGAAGAACCTAAATATAAAGTTAATAGAAAAATGTTTAATAATAACCTTGTCACCTAGAGTTGGGAAGAATCATAGACACAAGACCAAAAAAAGAAAAAACTTGATAAACTGATATTTTTTTACATTGATGTTAAGAATTTTTAGGAGATCCAAGATAGTGGGGAAGTAGGTGGAAGTTACACTCGCCTCCTCCCAAAACCAGAATGGAATTACAACTAACATATAAAACAATCAACCTGAATAACCAACTGATCACAAGGTAACGGAAGTCTTGTAACTAATGATATACAGAAGAAGGCACATGGAGATTGGCAGGAAGGGCATAAATGAAAAAAGAGCTAACACTGCACCCATGTTTGGCAGCTGGGAATCGGGAAGAATATCTCAGTTGCAAAAGTTTCACCTTAGGAACATGGTGTCTCAACCCCATGCCAGGCTCTTTGGCCCACAGCACCATTGCCAGGAAGAGGAGCCCACATAATATTTGGCTGTGAAAATCAGCAGGGATTCTGTCTACCAGGAAGAGATGAGAGTTTGCCAAAAAAAAAAGACATGCTCTCAAAGGGCCAACAAACAAAATCTTGTTCACAACCACTAACCCCAGGCTCCAGCAGAGGGGGCATGGCTCACAGTGAGCACGAGTCCTTCAAGAAGAGATTAGGTCCTATGGCTTTAGGGGGAGAACTGAAAGGGCAGCTGGCAGGGTTCCTCTCCCATACTACCCACAGATGCCATTTTTTCAGAACTCCATAATCTCATGATCTACTTCACTGTAATTTATATATGTGTGTATATATACATATTACCCTGACTAATACACATATGGCAAAGGGTTCAACCTCATTAGTAATCAAGAAAGTGAAAATTGAAACTACAATGAGGATTTATGGAATACCCATCGCATCGGCAAAAATGTTTAACACTGCCAATACTGTTGAGGATTTATAAGAAGGGGTTCTCATACTCTGCCCATGGTTTTGTAAATAAATACAAGCATTTTGGTAAATAATTTAATACTCCTACTTAGAAATTCCACTACTAAGAATATACCTTTAAAAAATCCACACTACAATTAACAAGACTATGTCATATATGTGAAAGTTGCTAAGAGAGATCTTGAAAGTTCTCATCACAACAACAAAAAAGTGTAACTATGTGTGGTAATGGATATAACTACACTTATTGTGGTAATCATTTGCAATATATACATATGTCAAAGCATTGTGCTGTATACCTAAAACTAAAATGTTATGTCAATAACATTTTATGTCAAACTAAAATGTCAATGTTTTTCTAAAAACTTATATACACAGGCACCCAGAGACAAATCCAAGAACATCTATGGCAGCACTCCTTGAAACAATTAAAAAAAAACTAGAAATAACACACATATCCATTAACAAAGGAATAAATAAATGAGTTAAAATACATTAATTCAATAAAATGCTGTGTCTCAGTGAAAATAAATTAAGTACTGCTACCTACATCATATGGATGAATCCCAACATCATAATTCAGTGCAAGAATCAAGTCCACATGAACATTTAAAACACAGTTCCATTTATGTTAAGTTAAAGAATGGACAAACATAATATATAAATTTGGAGATGTATAAAAAGAAAAATTATTTTAAAATCTATAAAATACAAAGGAATAATTAGTATAAAATTTGGAATAACATTACCTCTAGTTGGGAGAAGAAAGAAGCAATAAGGGAAAGGCACATAGTAAGACTTGGAAAATGATAATGTGTTATTTTTTTGCCTGAGTAATAAGTACATAGTTGTTTATTATATTCTTTAAAGATAAAGGTACATGTACACTTCAAACATTATTTTGCTTCTACCTTATATTTCATACCTACAAAAACTACTTTCCCCTGAAGGAATCTGAAAACAAATATAAATTTTTCCTTCATCTACAGAATGCTAAAAAGATACCTTTTGTGCGAACCAGATAATCGTGGTTCGATTCCCAGTCACGGCACATACCCGGGTTGCAGGCCGGTTCCCTGCAGGCCAGTTCCCAGCAGGGGATGCATGAAAGGCAACCACACATTGATGTTTCTCTCCCTCTCTCCTTCCCTTCCCCTCTAAAGATAAATATATAAAATCTTTAAAAAAAAAAAGATACCTTTTGATTCAGTCTTCAACTAGAAAATAGATCCAATAATTGTTATAAATCTATTTCATTCAAATGTTAAATGATATACAAATTTTTGGTTTTTACCTTGACAAAAAAGAAAAATGTGGGTTATTCTAGAAGTTAGTATTAGGTAGGATAGCTTGCTAGTAAATATGAAAAAAAAAGTGTGCGTGTTTCTTCCACCAGGTGGCTTCTGATGCTGGGCAGGGTGAGGAAACCATAGACTCCTTGAACCACTCACCTGATACTCAGGTCATAACTGCCGCTCAGGAGGAAATTCTCCTGCTCACACAAGAACAGAGCACGGACGCTGCCAGCGTGGCCCCGGAACGCAATGGGTACCTCCTTCACTTGTAGGATGTCCAGGAGCTGGATCTTCCGATTGGATGACACAGCTACCAAATCTCCCCCAGAATAGTGGATGATTCTGTTTCTGTCCCACCTGAGTTGCCAGGGGAAAAGGGTGGTCTGTGAAAAAAAGTTAGTGCCCTGCCTGGAACTCACTTAGCATGGTGGCTTTCACAGCAGATAAAACAGAAAACTCAAGGCCTTCCAACTCAGAAACTAATAGAAGACAAAGCCCTGCCTATTAACAGACCCTGATAGAGCCCTGCCTCATACCATAATAAAAAATCAATTTTGAGTAAATTTAAAACCTAGAGACAAAAGGCAACCCACTAAAAAACTTCTGCTAATTAATGTATGATAGATCCCCAAGACAGAACAGAGTGAGCAACATTTCCCAAACTTATTTGACCACAGAAAATTTTATCATGGAAAACCTCAGAGGAACACAGCTGGAAATCCCTATACCCATGGTACATACCACTCTTTCTTTCTTTCTATTTTTTAAACCAGTATCCAATGACCACATATTAAATTCAAAGTCCTGTGCTTACAGGAACCAAGGGAAATACAAAGATAAGTAAGATGTGGACCTTGCCTTCAAATAGCTTGCAGTCCAATAAAACAGGGTGAGTTGTGTTAATTTTCCAGTAATTATATTATTAAGAAATAGACAAAATATGAGCAGGATGACTAAATGATTTATTGTTCAAACATTTTTATTGTGAAAGGGTACACATTAATTACTCCAGGATCACCAAGTAAAGCAGGAATGTTTCAGTAAAGTGGGATATATTGTCATTCTAAATATGAACAATTTTGTCCTCATTGCATCTGTCACATCTTGAGTTCAACAAGTCATTCTCTCTTCTAAAGAATACTTATCACCATACTACTCATAAAAACTCAAATTTAACTTTTCCCACTCTGTTCTCTTTCCCTGAAGAACTGGTCAAGATGCAATTTGTTAGTACCATTCAAAGAAAAAATAAAATAGGGGTGGTCTTCACAAGCTTTATGAACAGAGAGTGAAGTCCTAGGCCTAAAATATGGCAGAAAGTTGATCATTTGGATTTGTCTTCTTATAACAAATCCAAATGATGTCACCCTATGCAGTCATCATAAATACCATTTTCATATTTAACATGGAAAGATATCTACAGTGTTTTGCTGGAGTGGGTTACAGAAATATATAAAGAGTAACTTCATTTCTATTTAAAATATATGTTAATGCATGCAAAAAAATCTAGAATAGACACCAATATTAATGGTGGTTATTTCTAGATGACAAGATTATAGATCTTTGCTTTTCTCTATACATTTTTCAGCACTTGGTGGTTTTTTCCCACTAAGAATATATTACTTCTAAAATTCTAATAAAACAATAAAGATATTTCAAAAATATTTTATGCATATAAATTTTGCAAAAGTTTCGGCTAGTATACCCAAAATTTATAAGGGGAAGTGTCTACTGTACACTGCTAATCTACTCTTGCCTTGTCTAATCAAGCATCTACTCTCATGTTAGTTTGGAGCTAGAGCCTTTCCAAGTGAACGAGGGTCATGAGAACTTTAAGATGCCAGTGGGGGTAATTCAGGGTCTTTGAAGATATGGATTCAGACCTTAGTACCTACGTGTCAGAAAGAATACGGATATTATAAGTCCCACAGAAGACATTTCTCTCCTCCATCTGGACCTGCTGTGTTTCCTGGTTCTGGTATGCTGTCCACAGGTTGTAGTCATTCTAATAAAGAAATGCTTGGAGTCAGAGTATTGCAGCCACTTTACCCACGCACAACCTAGAGTCTCTCCTGGTCAGGACACAAAGGCCCAGAGATTCTTCCTCATTAAACTGTGGTTGTTGCCATGGTGTTGATGCAGAGGGGCCAGCAAGCCAGTACTAAAGTAATCTATGAGTTAAAAAATGTTGAGTCCAGAGCCCTAATTCTTCTTCCACCTCTTTCTGTTTCCTGTGTGTCCTTATTCCATGAACTTTCAATGTCCCTGATAGCAGCACAACTTTTCTAAAAAGGAGCTCACAAATGGTGTGCTCATAACTAAAGTCACAGGTGCCCTTTGATCGACTACTTCACAGAAGAGGGGCTTTCACATTTACACTGAGGAATCTGACAGTTCAAGTATATTGTGGGAACCCAGGCCATATGTGAAATTACTGCTACACACTATATGCATTTGCACTTAAAAGTTTTCATGCATCTGCAACCTTAATATCTCCTTACTGTGGCCTCACTAAGTACATCATTTACCCACAAAGTAGTCTCATCATTTTATGGATGAGGTATCTGAGCTTCAAAAAGGAGAAATCAATATATCAAATCTCAACAGAAATGCTTGCTTTCCCTTTTCAATTCTTCCTTCCTCCCTTCGTTCTTTCCTCCCTTCCTTTCTTCCTTCCTTCATCCTCCTTCCCTTCCTCTTTCCCTCCCTCCAGCCTTTAATCCCACACTTTCTGAGCAGCTATGGCATGCTAAGCATGCTAAATCTGCCATAGGTGACTCAAATGGACTCCTAGTTTCATTCTTCTTCCCAGCCATACTCTTCACCCTCCAACAGAAGAAAATAATAATCATACTACCAAGAAACAAACAAAAAAAGAATAAGTTTATTATGAAAGCAAAGAAGTCCACGCCCTCATGTTTGCATCTTGGAGTCCTCCTGGACATATCTCTTCCTAAGTCTCCTTCCAAACCTTAACTTCCTCCATGCTTGTAGACCCTTCTTTAGCACACCAGCTTTCCTCAGCTCAGTCTCTGTCTTAATCTCCTACAAAGTGGTGATATCCACCTAGAAGTCTCTCCACTCCAGAGTGCAAGCAGCTCTGATATTCTGCCTTGAATTTAAAGAGACTTCCCTGGCTTCCCACTGCCCAGGCTGGAATTCTTGGCTCTTGCTCATCGATTCAGTTTAAAGAGTCTAGAAGCATCATGGTAGAGTCGTTGAGAAGATCTGAGTTCAAATTCCAGCTGTGCCACTGACCCACTATGAGAACTTGGGCAAGTTTCCTAACATCATGGCCTTCATTTCCACATCCACAAACTGGGAGTGATGCTCTCTACCCAACCTATGATGGGGATAAAGTATGGAATGTATACCTACCCTTGACACCATGCCTGGCACACTGAGCTCAGTACCCACTGCAATCAGCATTACTCAGAAGTACTCACCTCCACCTTTACCTAGCAGACCCCTTAACTTCTTAGTCTTGCTGCTTCATGTGTTCTATTCTGGTTTCCATCCTGTGTTACCTGTTTCTCTCTGTTCTTAAATTATACATTTTTAAAATATTAAAAACTGCTTGGTAGTCATCTTTTGTCAAATGATTATAGCCACATCACCAAAGGAAGAAGTGTGCTTGTTTCACTATACTTAACAGAGCAACAGTCTTGAAATGAGCAGGTCGGCATTTAACTTGTTCTCTATCACTTTACTGGCTACAAATCTGAAACTCTCTGTGCCTCAGTTTATTTTTCTGAGTGAATGGGTCAACTCAAAGATGAAAAAAAATTCTGGTCCCATGAGGTAAACAAATGTTTTCCTTGGCTCCGCATAATTTTTAAGTGTTTTTTTCACTGGTTGCCAGCATTTAAGAAAAGCAAAGAGTGTCGCACAATAACTCAGATTTATAACTTCTTTTGAAAGCTCAGTTGGTCTGAGAGGTTGAGCTCCAGATGAGAAGTGAGCCCTCTAATTCATCACAGTCCCATCATCCTTTACCATTCACACCGCCCACCTCCCTCATTCATGGGATCTGTCTGGCCTCTACAGACATATGAACTAGATGGTTTCTCTGGATACTTCTATTTCTCCAATTATAGCTTATACTGCACAGTTTTGTTATTAGAAGCCACAGTCAGTACTTAATGACCACCCTTCATTAAGTATTCTTTGGGGGCCCATTGAATAGTTTCGAAATAGAAGGCTCTTGAGCAAAGAGTAGGAAGCAGGAATCTAATGGTTTTAGAAATTAACTATGCCTTCAAAGGCAGATCATAGAGTTCAGAGTCTTCCACCTACTCTTCAATATTGCCCAAGATTTGGTGGTGAGGCCTGTGGTTGAGTAACTCTCCCCTTCCATCCCAGAGTCAGAATGAACCTGGAAGTGAAAAGTGAGAAAGTTTAATTCATCCTGGACCTTGGACATTCTGGACTGGCCCTGCCCTCCTCTCATGGCCTCTCATCCCAAGGCCAAGGCTCTGGCAGCTTCTAGATGCATGGACTGTTGGGTGTGGAGGAAAAGCCCAGCTATCACTGACATGTTCCTGGTTCTGAGTGCCCCACCAGGTGACTTGGTGCCACAGATGTAGGACATGACCATGGGATTTGAAGTAAGGGCAAACAGTGAGAGGACAACCAAATTAACCCACCTGTTTAACAGGTGAAGCATTTAAGGCTTAATAAAAGGAAGTGACATACTTAAGAACATGTAGCACAGAACTCTGGTCTCCTTTAAGGAATGTC
Organism: Artibeus jamaicensis; assembly: GCF_021234435.1. Classification (NCBI taxonomy): domain Eukaryota; kingdom Metazoa; phylum Chordata; class Mammalia; order Chiroptera; family Phyllostomidae; genus Artibeus; species Artibeus jamaicensis. The sequence continues at coordinate 125,433 of NW_026521968.1, read as the reverse complement.
ACCTCCTCTTGAGTAACTCTATATCCATAACAGAGTATTCTACATTCATATGCTATATTCTATGTCCTCCCATGTCCTACACTCTTATGTGAGGACTGAGCCTGAACTTCAGCCTTCAATGGCCAATAAAAGTGTAACACTCACAGTGACTTGTCCTGATGTCATCAGAACCCACCTTTGTTCTCAGTTTCCATTTCTGATTTTTCACACGCATGCGCTTTCCATCATCTGTTATTTTAGGAACTGGGATATGAAGCTTGCTGGCATAATTAGGATCTATTCCTCTTGTGTAGGACCCCTGGGAGGTGAAAAACAGAAAATGGCTACTTTTGGTTCCTATTTTCCAACTTGAGGGGAAACTAGTGCTCAGCAAATATGAAAGATGGTCAGGCTCTGGCTAAGGAAGGCCTGGGCCTGGCCAGGTAGGGCAGTAGGTACATAGACTGGCATTAGGGGATAATGATGCCAAAAATCTGGACCAAGACCAGAAAGACATGACCAATCATTTCCAGCTTTTCAGAGTGCAGCCAGCCTCACCATGCTTGCCTCTTGCCCTCTTCTCTCACTGATATCTACTGGGAAAGTCCCAGCTACCAAGAATCCATGATTCAAGTTAGGCTTCAGGCAAGAAGTACAAATAAAAATGCCAGAAATGGCTACTACCATAGAAGATTGTGTTTTAACCTAAAAATAGACTTTGTAGCCTCTTAAACATCTGTGTACTATGTCAGGCTGACCCAGAAACATACTAATGGCTTTCTGGTTGCATAAACCACAATGCAGCTCTTGGTATGGGGATGGAGAAGGGTTCCCTGCTTTGTGAGGTTCACCAGGCTCTGCCTTTCTCTTCCTAAAAGGTTTCTGTACACATTGTCCCTGCTGGGTGCACTGACAGTGGTATAGTAAATGGTGGCTAATGGGGAGTCCACACAAAAAGGAGATGACTGCTGAAACATATGAAGCAGAAAAGAAGGAGCAGGAGGCCCACTAAAGGTCTTCTAAGTGGACTGGAAGGCTCACAGCCAGGCTAGCCTCAGTGAGGAAACAGGTCTCCAGGCCACCCCTCCTGCAGGCAGGAAGTACCTGCAGTAAGATGATCTGATTCTGGATAAACATGTGCATGGACAGGTCTATCTTGACTTGCTGCGCCAGTGAAGCCCAGTGCTGGCTCACAGAGGTGCATCTGTTCAGGCTGCTTTTATCGAGCATACCTGAGAGAATAAAAAGATAACCATTGGAAACTTCAAACTGGGTTGCAATGGGAGGGCTCTTGAGAAGTACTCCAGTACAGCTCAGCATACTTAGAATATACTTGGAGAGGTGGATGGGCAGGTAACGGATGAAGTCCTGGTATTTGCTGACTCCAGAAGACATGTCTCTGACAGCATCCAGGTCAACCAACAGATCAGAGGGGGTGCACCCAGTCTTGCGCATGTCTGCTTTTGTGGGAAATAGCCTATTCATCTCAGAAATACACTGGAGCGAACACTTCCATTGTCCCTCTAGAATGAAGCCAGAAAAAGATGCATGGTTGATTTGTCTCTGTGGAAACTCCAAGCCAGTAGAGCTCATCAGAGTCTGCTCTTAGGCTACTGGGTTTTGTCATTTTTTCCTGCCAAAATGAAAATAGAAACTCCCCAGCCAAACATATGAGTACTTTTTAGCCTTCTCAGCTCAAGGATATGTCTGTAGCCTCAAAGCCTGCCCTGTGCAGGTGAAATGCCATGGTGTCTGGAATTTCCTTTAAATCACCCTTACAGGAAAGTATTTTAAACAATTTTAAAAGAGAGGCATGGGTGAAATAGGGCAGTGGGTGATGTGAACAGTAAGGGACAATGGGACATGATAAAGGGTTCACTTCCCACCTGAAGGGGCCAGTTGTCACTCAGCTGCAGCTAATTGCTATGGGAGATTGAAGAGCTCAACCTCGCAGACCATCTGAGCTTTCAAGAGAAGTTAGAAATCCAAACTATCACGCAATGCTCTTTGTTTTTCTGCTAATTATTGAAGCGAGGTGATGGTTATGTGAATGGTTATTATACTGTCCTAACTACTTTTAGAATTTGACATTTCTATAGAGAAAATGTTTTAGAACCTGAGTGTTGTGCTTCCTCTCACTGTTTCATGTATACATCCTGCTTCAAAAACTAATTTAGGATGGCCTTAAGGTCAGGATCCAAATTCACCACTACTCATTTCCTCTTCAAGGAATCCAATGCTGAAAAAATAGCCCCTGAGTTTTAAAAAAAGAGTGGATTAAATTCTAGAGGTGCCCACTGTGCCACAGGTCAGGGGCTAGACAAGAGACTGTGGCCTGGGACAGAGGGAGACTTCCAAAGAAGCCCTCAACAACAGCTTCCTTTCTGACTTCTGTTTTCAGGTGTCCCTCAACAGCACAACACTGGAAAGGTGAAAGCACAGCCTTTTGGGTCATACTGAGTGATTTTGTCCTTGCTTCTTCCCTTTCCAGGTGTGCAATTAAATGAGGGAACAAATATCAGCGGGTCCAACACACCACAGGTGAAAAATTAATGTTAATTCCCCAAAGCTGTCATCCCCAAATGCTATTGCTGTCTCAGCCCTTCCACCTTCATTGAGACTTCCCAGTCTCATATCTGTTGACTTTCTCACTGCAAACTGACTTACCAGTATTCAATGCTTCCCTCCCAACCTTTTCAAATGCACTTTCTTTTCCTGAAATTTTGAACAGAGGGAAGGATGTGTTCTTGTTTCTGGCTGCCCAGTAGACATGTGAAGTATCAAACTGATGGTTGTAGTCTTTTTCAGGGAAGAAGACATGGTTGAAATCTTGATCAAGCCCTGAAAAACAAAAGATCAAGACAAGGTTGTTTAAGCAGGTGTGTGGAGGAGAAAGAGACACAGGTAAATGGTTTAATTTCTACTTGCATCTTTTAATTCTGCACAAAATGGGCCAGGCCAGTTATGTCTGTTTTCTTTTGGAGCTTCTGAATTTCTACACAAAAATCACAGAAACTCCCTAAATAGATTTTGCCAGCCCACCTACAGTGTAAAGTTGATCAGACCTCTCCATACAGGAGAGAGCATGGGAGAGCTGTGGACAAGAGCTGGAAGATGGACAGCTCTTCTGAAACTCTGACTTAATTTTCTTCAATGATATGCATAACTACTCTTTGGTCAAAATAGAAAATTCAACGTTTTCTTTCTTCCTTAGGAAGGAAGCTGTATAACCTATAAATGGACTCAAATCTAATGTAAGTAGCTTATTCCTGTGGAGAATGATGAAGGCCTTTGAGAGAGACCCATGGAACAATGAGTATGTGTGAGAAAGCCAGGCCTGCTATAGTCTGGCCCCACCAGGGTGAGGAGCAGCACTACACTGTGGGAGATGCTCAGGAGGGTAGTCCTGGTTCTCAGTCCCCTTGCTGGATGGCCTGGTTCAAGTCATCCAGATTCCCTGAACTTTGATTTCCTTATCTATAACATTAAAGAGCTTGCCTGGCTGACCTCTAATCTATTTGTAGTAGTATCTAATTTTTTCACCATCCCTTCATTTCAAATTATTGTTTTTTTACCTCTCTAATGTACCAAAGAAGTCAAGCGGCATACGTTGGGATCCAATTGCCCCATAGGTCATATAGCTTTAAAGTTGTTTGGGATTCCATTAGTCTACAACTATACCCACAAATCAGGTCTCATGGACATTAAGAATGCTCAGCCTTCAGGACCTCAGACTCTGAAACTCCTCCATCTGACACTCCTCCCTTAGCCTTCTCCTACCTGCTCCCCCCTAACCGGCACCTCTCCACAATGGACCTTCCACTCTTAGATCCTTGTGGAATCTTCTATCTCTTGCCTCCTGTCTGTTTTGTTGTTGTTGTTGTTTTTTGGGGGGGTTGTTTGTTTGTTTTTGCTTCCCTGATTGAGCAGGCTAAACGTTTCCAAGATCTTTTTACCAATACCCTAGATCCATGGCTCTCAAAGTGAAGTGCCAACCAGCAACCTCAGAATCAGCTGGGAGTTTGTTAGAGACACTAACAAGCTGTTAGAGACACTAACACAGCTCAGCTGGGAGCTGCTGAGTCAGGAAGCCTGAGCAAGCCCAGCCATCTGGGATTTCATAAGCCCTCGGGGATTCACATACAAGCTAAAATGTGAGAAATACAGTGCTTGTCTTACTTGGCCCTTTTGCTTTCTCCAGCTTTGGAAAAACTCCACAGTTGAACTTTATATGCAAGCAAGGAATATGGTAGAGTGAATTGGGGAAAAAGCCCTAAATTTTGGCCTGTTTGCCTGGTTTCTGTGTAGTAAAAGGTGAAGGCCAAGACAATTCAATAGCTTTCCCTTTACATCCTTCCCAAGGCCAGTCAAATCTCTAGCCCACTGTTCTCGCACTGCAACAGCCTTAATAGGGACATAGACATTTCTGAGTCAAAGGAATGAAGAAATCCATTTTTAAATGCTTGACAGTTAAAAGTCTATACACCTTCTGTATTTGTCATTTGACAATTTTCTAGAAGGAAGTCACAATCGGCAATTTCTCCTTTGGTAAACAGGATCGGGTGTCAGGACAAAGAACTCTTTCCTGCCTTCTGGGAAGTCCCTATCTGCTTCAGTTTGTCCACACCTCCAGTCTCTGGGGCCTGGCTCCCTGGTCTCTGGGACCCTCCAGTCTCCCCCTATGGCCTGTGTACCTGAAATATTGTTCTGCTCTCTTTGAAACAGGACCCTGATGACAGCAGCAGCCATGAGTAGTAACTTGGGGTCACACATCTGCAGCAGCAACAGTGTATATTTTGCCTTAGTCTTGTGGGTGGTGGTCCCAAACCAGCACAATATCTCTCTCATCTTCTGTTCTACTGTTTTATCCAACATCTGGTTCAAGGAGGACTTCACGATTTTCCCCTCCTTGCTGAGGTTGATCCTGGACCTGTTATAGATGAAATCCTTCCCCTGTGTGGTCTGAAGGATAGTCTGGAAATAGTGTAACAAATATAAACTATCTAAGTGTTCCAGGATGCTAACTAGAAACCTCCTCTGAGATATCTCCCCAATCCTTCTGAACCACTCTTTGGTAAAGAAGATCCTCCGAGCCAAGACCCGTGTGTCACACCGCTGGCACACAGGGACAGAATCATTTCCCTTCTCACAACAAAAATAGGGGGCATTCTTGAGCCTTGATTCCAGGTTTGCCATGATCCTGAGTTGACCAGTTCATTTTATCCTTGTCTGTAGTCAATTCTACTAAACAGCAGAGGGACAAAAGAAACTGATAAATATCCCAAGTGAGCCTTTTCTATTATAAACATCTCCTAGAGAAAAAGTTAACCTCTACCATGGATGGAAAGATTATCTCTCTCAGAAACTGCCGGTAGAAGTCTGGCTTTTTGTACTGACCTCCTAGGAAACATGGCTCTACCGTAAATCTCCTAAACCTGGCACTGCTTATGTGGAGGCAGTTGCTGTATATTCTGAAAGAGGTGGTCACTTCATTTCTAGGACAACAATAGCGTGAATCAAATTTAAGTAATATATAGACCACTTTTATTTTATTTTTTTTAATTTAAATATATTTGCATCTCCATGCTTTATTAGCATACTTTAAGTACACAGTATTCAAATATGGTTAACCATGAATTGTAGTTATAACTCAACTTCAAGGCACAAAATCATGGGTCATATCCTACTATATATGAAACTATTTTTTTTATAATTAATTTTATTTAGTTATTTTTCAAGTTATATAGACCACTTTTAAAGGGAAAAATATGTGGAGCCTGGTATTGTTATTAATGAGTTTTAAATATTTCTGAAAATAAAATTAGACGTAACTTCTTATGTTTATAGCTGTTTGGTTGTAAGGTACTTATCCTAATGATCCAGAATATATTTACATTTATTTTCTTAAATCAGTCATTGAAGTAAAAACATAAATGTTTAATGTGAATTTGTTATTTAACTGCTTCAGAATGCTAACCAGAAACCTCTTTAGGAAAACACTCCTTAGTGAAAGGGTTTTCACTGTGTCTAAGAGAGTATGGGGGGACATCCAACCTCAATCACATGCTCACCTAAGTGTCTGGGAGGCAATACAGCTACAGCTTGGGAGTGAGGAATACGAGGTCTGGGCAAGACTCCTGGGTTTGGACCCTAGCCCACCTGCTTACTTATGGGGGTAGCTCTGTGAACACATGTACACTACTTAATCCTCTCTGCCTCAGTTTTTCCCTCTGTGAAATTGAGATTACAATAGTGCCTACTTTATAAAGGCTGTGAGGATTAGATGAGCCACCACATGTGAAGCTCTTAGAAAATTGCCTACTATGTATTTAGCCCTCAGTAAATGCTAACTATGGTCATCATCATCATCATCATCATCATTGTCATTGGGATCATTCTTCTGGGCAACCAGACAATGTTCACTATGAAGCTGATATGTGTGTATGTTCATACATTGGGATGCATGTAAAGAAGTAATTATTGTGTGTGTGTGTGTGTGTGTGTGTGTGTGTGTGTGTAGTTTGAAAAGAAAAATGACTTACCTGCTTCCTGAAATGTTTACCTTTTAGCCCTGGCTTATGATCCATTCGGAGACAACTTATGCCATTAGAGCCAACACATGGGTGCACATGGCCATCAGGGGCTGCCCCAGGAGCTTCAGTTGTCAGGTGTGACCTGGAAAGAGACCAAGGACTCACAGAGTTTTCCAACAGTTTTTAAGAGCAAAATCCTATTTGCAAACCATATCTTTTGTCAAGACTCAATATATAATATAGAAAAATGTAGTATTATATTAATACCAAATTATATCATTAATTCAAAAGTTTACTTGTTAGCTGGACAAGTATTAAGAACAATGAAGCTATTCTGACAAAGACAAAACCTTTAAACCTGACATTAGAGATGACAGATACTGTCTTACATTAGCTTCAAAATCCACAAAATTTAAATTAGTTATTTCCAAAATGTTTTTTGTGGACTCTAGGTTTCACTTCTGGCAAACCTTAATCAAGGCTCAAGAATACCCTTATTTTCACTGTGTGAAGGTGTCCCCAAGTGCGCAGAAAACAATTTAAAATCACTCTTAAGTGTTGACGTATCTAGGATGTGTCTCTGCAAATAATTCTCAAAAGGTTCCACCAAAAAAAAATACACACACTAACACATACACTGGGAGAAAGATCAAATGTAACAAAGTGCTGATAATTAGTGAATGTGGGCGAAGAGTATATAAGTGTTTATTGTTACATTCTTCTGGGGTTTTATAGGTTTGAAAATTTTTTAAATAACTGATAGATACACTGCTAAGTGTTGTAGATCACTCTGCCTAGTTTTAGGAATTGTATCTCGACCCTTTGTGGCTAAAGGTGAGGGATGACCTCTGGAATGCGAGCTGCAGGAGACAAACCTTGTCTCTGGTAGCAAACTGCTGCCTCAGTTTCCTCTCCCTGCTCCCAAAGGTTGGTCAGAAGTCAATAACAGGTAAGACCCCTCACAGTAAGGGGCAACCTAAGCCAGACTCAATCACTTGGGAGGCCTTCATGGAAGGACTGGGGGGGCTACAACAAAGAGCAATGGATTCTCGCACTCCCACCCCCCCAGCTTTGACATAGCCTGAGTCCCCATGTTCTCTGGGAAAAGTGCTTCCTGGCTCTAATCCCCTTAAACCTGAATACCTGATGGGAAAGGGTGCAGCTCCTTGCCTTGCTAGAGTGTGTCTGTGTCCGGGGGCTGGGGGGGGGGTGGGAATCTGGCATCACAAAGACTTTCTGATAAACCTGTGAAATCTGCTCTGCTAAGAGTGCTTTCATTCATATGTTAAGGGTTCGAGCAGGAAACCCTAAAACTGTTCCTGACAAGCTCAGGCTCATACTAAGCCCTCAGATATCTTTGAAATGTTATTTACTGTTTGATCCTTGCCGCCCTGTATTCCTGTGTATTAGAACCCAATAAAAGGCCCTAGAGGAAGGGGCTCGAAGCCCTTTTTCCCCTGAGAAACTGGCCACTGCTCACAGCCTTTTTCCTCTGGAAAAATGGCCTCTTCTTCTCCCCAAGCAGATCACATCATGTCTCAGTCATGATTACTCTCATCCGTGGCACATGGGAGGACTTGCAAGAAAAGTCGCCCCCACAGCTAAGTTGGAAAAAATTACTATAATTTTTCTCCCAGTGTATAGTAGACTACTATAATAGTCTACTACCTCCCATAGCTATCCAGCTTGTCACCACAGCCAAAATTCCCTCACAAATGTTGGCAACCCTGAAAAGAAATCAAAGGCACACTGAGACCATTCTACTTCAGACAAGGCTAAGTTCAAACACCAAATCTGTTACTTAGGAACTCTACAATCTTGAATAAGTAATCTGGCTTCTCTAAGCCTCAGTTTCTTCACCCTACTTAGGAGGATGGCAGAGGTGAAGGTGGATAATAAAAATTACAGATACCTGCCCTAGCTGGTGTAGCTCAGTGGATTGAGTGCGGGCCTGTGAACCAAACATCCATGGTTCAATTCCCAGTCAGGGCACATGCCTTGGTTGCAGGCCAGTTCTCAGCCGGGGACGTACAAGAAGCAAACATACATTGATATTTCTCTCCCTCACTCCTTTCCTTCCCCTCTAAAGATACATGAATAAAATCTTTAAAAAATTACAGATACCTTCTAGGATTATATCAAATATGTGAGACCAGTGTCACTGCTACTGTTGTTGTTACTATTGTTATTACTCCAGATTAAACCAAAAGGTTTAAATGCCATGAGCATTTCTAGTGCCTACATCTGGAGGTCTGGCTTAGTTAAAGAAAGGCAGTAGAAATCATTGCTAGAGTTTGTTCGCAATGGCAGGCTCATCCACAGGTACGTGTGCACTCATGCACAGGATCAGGCACACACTGCCTCTCATCCTGCTCCAGCAGGGAAGCTGAAGCCATTTGGGATCTGGCAGTAGAGTTTACAAAGTGGCCTTGGTGAAGGGCAGAATGAGATGACCAGATAGGATACACCAGGGTGGAAGAGTGGCATTGATGATCCTTGAAGAGGCAGGCAGGCAGGCAAAGAGGTCTCATCAGACAGGAAAACATTTTTCTAAGAGGAAGGCTTTGGGGCTGAGAAGTAGATATTTCTCAAATGTCCAGGCTACCAGCAGCCAGAAGACCGTCCCCTACCTTTATTTTCCACCTTTTGTTATTCCTTGTTCATTGTTTTGATTGAATCCTCTTGCCTTATGGCCCCAAATCTCCACTTTCTTTTCCTACCTTCCCAAGTGGTTTAGAGAAACCTGCAAATGCAGCTGCTCCCTTCCACACCCCCTGCTGTGCTGTCCTGCCTCACACTGCACTGAGGTTCCTCTGGCTCTCCCCCAAAGCTACCTGCCCTGGGTCCCCCAGTGGGAGGTCAGGAAGAGCTCAGGGTCCAGAGGAGGAGCTTGTGGAATGAAATCAGGCTACACTGCAGAGCAGGATAACTCACTTTCTGTTCTCAGCCTGCTCCTCTTCGGTAACATGGAAGTTATAATTCAACCCAGGTCACAGGCAGGTGTCAGGGTCAAATGAATGGATGTTTTAGAAAAAACATTTTATAATGTGTGAAGACTTATGCGAGAAAAGTAGTCTCCCCTTATCTGTGAGAGGTACAGTTCCAAGACCCCAAGTGAATACCTAAAATCTTGAATAATACCTTGTATTAACATGCATTTCCCTATACACATATACCTGTGATAAAGTTTAATTTGTAAGTTAGGCACAGTAATAGATTCACAACAATAAATAATAAAATAGAACAATTATAACAATTACTGAAAAAAAACCATATGTGATCACTGGCTCTCAAAACAGCTGATAACTGATCCGATAACCAAGATGGCTACTAATTGACTAACTTACTAACAGGCAGGGAGTTGATACAGGGTGCAGCCAAGGGGGGGCCCCCCAAAAATGATTTGGAATGGTGTCCAGAATTCAAAGTGTATAGAAATATTGGAGAGACATATAAGATGTCCTCACCGCCCCCCCCCCCCAGGGGGAAGGGATGAATGGAGCCAGGGCCATTGAGAGCTATTTTGCATAGCAACAGTTTTGGAGCTAACCTCTGGAGGAATGGTTATTTAACATATCTATAACCTTTAACTGGTTTCATAGATATGTTAAATAGCAGTGGCCAAGTTTGGAGCCAGAGAGAAGGAACTAGCAGAGACTCAGAATGTAACTAAGGGCTGCTCTCCTGAGTGAGTGGACTGGGACTCAGGAGAATGTAACTAGGGTCGGCACTCCTGAGGAAGGAGAAGTTTGTGGGAGAAGACTCAAGATGGAACTAGCAGGGACTGAGGATGGAACTTGGGGGACTCAAGATGGAAACTAGGAGCTGCTCTCCTGAGTGAGAAGGGCTTGGACTCAGAAGGTAACTAGGGGCTGCTCTCCGGAGTGAGAGCGCCTAGGTGAGAGCTTGGAAAAGACTGGCTCCGGGACAGAGTGGAGATCCCTGCAGCCAGGTGAAGAAGAAAGCCACATGCTTTTGGTGGAGTGCGGACTCCTGCAGCTTTGGTAGAAGAGGCCCACGTGGCTTTGGGGTGCCCCCTTTGGCCGCGTGGCCTGAAAAAGCAAGAGAGACTTTGACTGGAACTGGGTACAAAGGACTCTTGCCAGTGGACCGTGAGAGGGTACCACAGTACTTTGGATTAACTCGAGATCCTGCACAGTGACACAGCTGACGGTGCCAGCAGCCTGCAACACAGACGTGTGCTCTTTTCCTGATTTACGGTACCCGGAGTTGGGACAGTGGGAGAAGGGGAGCGCTGTGTGGGTGTAGGTGTACAACCTAAAGGACTTTGATATTTTAGTGGTGGCATTAGGCCTGAATAGCATTAAATAAACATTTTGTTTCCTTTTCACAAATCTCTGGCATTAAGAGATGTCTTTCCAATTGGCGGCGGACAGAAGGGCCCAGTAGATTTTAGTATTTTGGTTTTTGGGAGGGGCCCCTGTTGTATAGCAGTTTTGGGCATCCCTAGGTGGGCCAAATATTGTACTGCCCCTCCCTCGGACCTCCTCTTGTTGTTCGGTAACAGAGTGGGTACCTTGTGGAGATTCTAGGTAAAAGATTTATGTCCCAGGCAGGAAGCAGCAGGACAGCATGAGATGTCACAATTTTACTCAAATTTATGCCCAATTTATAACTTATGAATCACTCATATCTGGAAATTTCCATTTCATGTTTTTGGATTGTGGATGACTGCAGGTAACAAACTTCAAAAAGCAAAACCATAGATCCTGTGATATTACACTGGATGAGCAAGTTAAGTGAGAAAAGTCTGTGTCCGTGAGCAATCAGAGAATTTCCAGGTTGCCAGTTTGTCCTTTGTCCACAGCAAGAAGCACATGGGAGCCCTGGTTGGTGTGGCTTAGTGGATTGAGCTCCAGCCCTCAAATTAAAGGGTCACCTCCTTCATTCTCAGTCAGGGCACATGTCTGGGTTGTGGGCCAGGTCCCTAGTAGGAGGTGTTGGAGAGGCAACCACACACTGATGCTTCTCTACCTCTCTCCCTTCCTTCCCTTTCCCTCTCTCTAAAAATAAATAAATAAATAATCTTTTTTTAAAAAGAAGAAAAAGAAGCACATGGGAAAGAGTGCATTGGCTGGAAATGAACAAGGAGAACCAAGACAACACAGAAAAGTTCTCAGCCTAACTGAAAAAAGGTTGAAAAACTCAAGAAGACTGTGTATCCCTGGGGCAGTTGAAAACTTCCTCTTGTTTGTATTAAAACTCCCAGGCACCTGCTATTGGTAGTTGATGAGCAGAACAGGAGACAGAGACAAAATGTAACCAGTGACTCTCAAACCTAAGTGGGCCACAGATTCCCAGGAGGCCTTATGAAAACAGGGTGCTTGGCCCCATCTGAGTCTGTACATCTTAGATAAGGCCCAAGAATCTGCATTTCAGTAATTTCTCTGGTGGTGCTGGTGCCACTGGTCAGAAAACCACACATCAAGAACCACTGAGAGAAGTTATGCTTGTGTTTCAGTATCTGTAAATATTACTTCACTTCAGAAATAAATATAAGGCTTAATTCTTTTAAAACTTATTATTGAGTGTCCTTGACTGAGTTATTTAACCTTGCTGAGTCACCATTCCATGCTGCATTCCATGAAATAGAGAAAATATTATCTATGTCACAGGGCTGCAATGATTAAATGAGATAAAAGTGGGAAATAGTCATTTCCAAAACATGTTATTCCAAATTCTAAAGCCCTTTCTACTCCTCATTAAAACAAATAAAATCTTGCTGTCTGCAACAACATGGGTGGGCCTAGAAAGTATTGTGCTGAGGGACATAATTCAGACAGAGAAAGACAAATGCCAGGTAAATTCATTTCTATGTGGAATCTAAGAAACAAAATAAACAACAAAGCAGAACATTTTGATGGTTGCTAGATGAGAGGGGGTTAAGGGATGAGTGAAAAAAAGTGAAGGAATTAAGAAGTACAAAGTGTTAGTTAAAGAATACTCATGGGGATGTAAAATGCAGCATAGGGAATATAATCAAAAGTATTGTAATACCTATGTACGGTGCCAGATGGGTTCAAGATTTAGCAGGGTGATCCCTTTGTAAGTTATATAAATGTCACCTGACATTTATATTACTGGGTTGTATACCTGAAATGAATGTAATATTGTATGTCACCTATAATTGAAAAAAGTTTAAATTTTTAAAAAAATTTTTAAAATTTTATTTATCTTTAGAGGGGAAGGGAAGGAGAAAGGGAGAGAAATATCAGTGTATGGTTGCCTCTCATGCATCCTCTGCTGGGAACTGGCCTGAAACTCAGGCATGTGCCCTGACTGGGAATCGAACCACGGTTGTTTGGTTCACAGGCCCTCACTCAATCCACTGAGGTACACCAGCCAGGGCAATTTTAAATGTTTTTAAAAAGAAAAAAGTTGACAAGAATAAATTTATGTAGTGGCTAAAATTGCATTCTGCCTCTCCAATCACAAATAATAATCTGGCAATGAAACAAAATAATCTGGCACCGAAAGGGGCTCTTCTTGATGACTTCAGATTATTTTTTTTTCAAAATGATTCCACATAATGAAAGAGGAAAAAGATGTGGGTCAATACAGAAGACTGACACACATAGCAGGGAGAAGAATATAAAATAGGCCTTTGTTCTCTTTAAATATTTTTTATTTGTTTTAGGCAGCTTTCAGTTAGTGGGCCAAGAAAAAGAAACAAAAGAAACTATGCCTATCTGTTGAGGCAATGGCAGAAAGAAAGCAAATACTCTTAACTCTCAATTTTGCCTTGATCTTTTATATCAAGAAGAAAAGTCTTGAAACTAAAAAGAGACAAAAGAACTGACAAACAAAGCTCACAACAGGCAAGAAGACACCCAAAGCATTCCTTTTATATGAGTCAAATATTCTGCTCTAAGAAATGACATCTCATGACCGACACAATTTACCTACACAATTTACCAGTGTGACAAAACACCAGGCATTCCTCTTTGAAAAATTGAGGAGAATGGTAGATGGGGACAGGAAAATTGTTTTGATTTTTAAAAAGAAAAAGAAGGTAGATTTTGGAAAAAAACAGACTAGTAAACTTGATGTTAACCCACAGCAGAATTCTAAAATGGTTTATCAGATATTTGGTGAGTGTTTAGAAAAGAAAGTGATGAACATTGACAATCCACAGGGGTTCAATAAAAACAAAGTAGGACACACTGATCTCATTTTCTTTTTGGGGAGCAAAGAGAAAATGCCTTGTCAGACAGGGCAGCAAGGGAGCGCACACATAGCTGAACATCTTCGCAACTGCAAAGGCCCTCTTCTGGTCCAGTGGATGAGGGTCAAAAGGGGAGCCACCTCATTATCTGGTTCTAACGATGCAGAACTTACTGAGTAATTAAACCCATAGCTGGCTGACTGAGTGCTGCAAGATTCCATATTTGGCTCTCTCCTAAACTATATATATATCAACAAGATCAAGACTTAAACAGAAAAGTTTAACAATTCTGGAGGTGACTCTAGGCCAAGAAGGACAGCTAATACATTGAAAATAGAACCATGAAAAAAAAAACTATCTCAGCCAACAGCAATAATGTAATGAAATTTAAAATTCAAGCAAAAAATAAATTCAATAAAATTTAAATTTAAAAAAATTCACTAAGAAGTTCAAATCCTACACCACATATATTCTCACATACAAATAATAGCATGGTCCTCTGACAACATGTCAAGTGGTGCTTGTTAGGTTGGAGTCACTCAAGAAACCAGGCAGATGCAGCAAGCTAATAACAGGGTTTATTAGCAGGAAGTAAGAGGGAGGAAAAGTGGAGGCAACCAAGGGAACTTGGCACTCACTCAGTTGTTCTTTGGTCAGGGTTTTTAAATGCAAAAACCTGCAGTTGGGGTAGTAGAGTCTGATTGGCTAGAGCTGGTTGCTGGGTGAAAGCTACATCCTGTTAAGCCCACCCCAGACCCTAATCTGCCTGGGTAGGGTCTGCAGGCAGCTTCCCACGGTGCCATTTTCTTGCCTGGTGATTTTCATTTCTCCTAGGCCTGCCTAGATCTAACAGTGCTGAAGTAATGTACTCTGGAGATAGAAACATCTCACTGGTCGAAGGCAAGAAAAATGTTAGAACAAAAGATGCTGCTAGTGCTCTTACCACTTAGGAAATTTCAAGGGTTTCAGGAGCTTTGTCCCAGGAACTTGGGGGCCAGGAACCAACAATGTATTCCTTATTATAAATCACAGTATCACAGCTGTGCTTTCTGTATCTCATTCTCCCCTTTTCCAGGGGAACAGTGGCCTGGGTACACAGATTTGCCTTGACACAGAACCACAAGCTGTGTTTCTTACAGGGGCTCCAGGCTACGTTCTCAGAAACTAATTTAAAGACAGTTTGCCATTTACCTAAAGGCTCACCGAATGCTCATCATACACCCTATGGAGCACATCTGTGAAAAGGAGGATGAAATGACCAGGGGAGTGAAAGATCTGGAAAGTGGGAGATAACGTGTGAAAACAAGAAGAGGGAAATACCATGTGAAAACATCCTGGGAAGATATGTTGTGAGAACCACCCTTCAATACTCGAAGAACTGGCCTTTGAAGGAGAAATCAGACAAGCTCATCTACTCCAGGTGAGGAAGAGAGGAATGAGACCCTTCCCAGAGTTCATGAGAACTAGGACTTGGATGGCACTAGCACATTTCTTATAATCCTTGCTGTTTCCGAAATGGAGGCATGAGCTCTCTGCTGCTGCATTGCCCCATGAGATGTGGGGCCTGCGGAGACGATTGGCAAACTGACAGTTTAGGAGGCTCTGATTCCATGAGAATAATTCAACATATAGTTCATTCCCTTACATGCAACACCCACAATCTAATGAGGAATGCAGCATGGTACAGTGATGAAAAGTCCAATAACAGACTTCCAAGTTCAAAAGTTCAGGCCTCCAAGTTTGAACCCCAACTCTGTCACTCAGTCACCATGTGACTCCAGTGACCTTGAGCAAGTTAACTTTCCCCCAGGCCACCATTTCCCCATCTGCAAATTGGGGCTGATACGAACAATAGCCCATGGGACTATATGAAGGAGATTAACAGAAAGCACTCAAAACAGTGTCTGGGACATAGGAAATGCATAAAGTTAGCAATTTATTATGATTCCTCTGTGATCTTTTTGATCTCTCTGAAGATTCCTGGTTAGCTATTCTGAGCCCAATGTGCTGCTGTTCACAAGATCAGACAGGAGAATATCAAAAATAAGAGACTCAAGCATCACTCAAGGTGGCCTTCACCTGAAGATAACTACAAACATGAGGAACAGCACAGCATGGAGCGAAAGGGAGAAGCCAGAGGCTCATCTCTTTATTCACAGACCCCTGGGATTTCGAAAGTCAGTGAACCCTGGTAGAGAGTTCTGCCCCCAGGTTGTCTTCAGAAGGCAACTTACTACCTTGTGGTTTGCAAAGTCTGGGATGTGGATACCAGAGTTTAGGGAGCAGCCTCCTCTGAGGTCAATGCTGGCTTCTCAAGCTCCTCTCTCAGATCCACAATCCGCACGGTGTCTTCCTTCTTGGAAAGCCAGAAGGCAGGGTAGACCGGCTCTGAAAACTTGCAATCAAATGTGTGAATCAGAGTCATGGCATCAGGCTCCACGCCATAGAAAGAGAGGATTCCTCCCTGGAAGCTGACATAGATCCCCAGCCTCCAGAAGGAGCTGGCTTTGAGTGGGGTCTCCGTGTCACTGTGCCAGGCTGCAAACTCCTTCCCATTCCAGTGGAGGCTCCAGGAGAAGTTGTTTCCAGAAATGCAGCTGTTGCGCTCCTTCCCTTTCCGGTCAATGCCTTTGCAGGTCAGGCCAATGTAGGTGCCTTCCCCAGAGATCTCGACCTCAAAGTAGTACCTGTGCAGGTATAGGCTCTGTTGGGACAGCACCTGCCGCCAGTGCACGAACCTTCCGGGGAGGTCCGGGTAGGGATGCTCCCAGGGCGTTGTGTTGGTGACTTTGCGATTTTCCTCCTGCAGCCGGAGGTACCTGTGTGCTGTGTCAGGGTCAAACGCAATGTCACATGCATCTGAGGAGATACACAAGTCAGAGAGAGTAAGTCAAACCTGACCAGCCTCCAAAGTATGAGAAAATATCTATCTCTCTGTTCTCTGTTTTCCCAGGTGGGTGAAAACCAGAAGACAGGGAACACAAATGTGATATTGTAAGTTACAATGAAAAATATGTACTTGGTTCCTAACCCCCTCCCCTTCCTGCCACGGAGCTCCTAAAACCTTTATAATTTCCTGTGCAATTGAAAGGTTTTCTGTTCTAATGAGCAGATTCTGGATGGGCTTCTGGATAGGCTGGTCACTAGGAAGACCAAACCCTGATTAGAAACGGGATTTTCAGTGCCTCCCCCACCTCTTCCCACTTCTCCAGAGAGTGGAGAGGGAAATGTAGTTAACTGATCATGCCTGCATGAAGAAGCTCCATTTAAAAATCCCATTTGTAAGGGGTTCTAAGAGCTTCCAGATGAGTAAACACTTCCACCTTGGGAAGTGATGTACCCTAACTCCATGGGGACAGAAGTTCCTGAGTTCAAGACCCTCTCAGACCTAACCCTATGTATCCTTACATCTGGCTGTTCACCTGTGTCCTTTATCATAACCTTTAGTGAACCGATCAATGTAAGTAAGTATATCCATGAGTTCTGTGAGATGTTCTAAAAAATTAATGCAACCAAGGATGGGGTCATGAGAACCTCCAATTTGTAGCTGGGTTGTACAGAAGTTGTGATGAACCTACTCCTTGTGACTGGCATCTGAAGTGTGGGGCAGTCTCCTGGGACTGAGGCCTTAACCTGTAGACAGTGGCAGAATTAAGTTAAACAGTGGGACACCCAACTGGTGCTGTGGAGGACTGCTTGTTGGGGAGACCCCCCACACATGCTGTAAGTGGTCCTAGACCCTTTTTTAATTAAATATTTTATTGTTATTCTATTACAGTTGTCCCAATCACCTCCTCCCTTTTTAACAAGTCATTTCACTTCCTTCCTTTCTGAAGATCAAAATTGTTTGGCATTGCCTGTATTATTTGCTGAACTGAATCAAGGAGTAAAATCTACTGATTCACTGTTTCATTCATTCAACAAGTACGTGCTGACAACCAGACACAGCTCTACCTAGTGTTGGCAAGCATTTGGGGGAATAGGCCTTCATGTGCTCATGTTTGATCCACTTAAAAACTGACCAACATTTAGCCAGGTGAACTCTGAAGTCATCCCCACACATCTCTTTCCTGTCCTGGAAAATGGTAGTACCACCATGCACCCAGCTGCTTAAATCTCACTAAAGCTACTTTTGACATTTCTTTTTCCCTCAACCTTACCCCTGCCTTGTCCCTCCTCACACACACAGGCATCAGCAAGCCCTGTAGGTACCAATGACTTCTCTCCAGGGCACTGCTTCACCTCCCACTGAAGGCACCTCCAATCTCACCCAGACTAGGGCAATAGGCTCCATGATGGTTATGTTGATCTCCCATACTCCCTTTTTGTACCTTCCCCGTGATAGAGTCATGTTGCTTGTTTCAGGATGTAAGTGAAGGTGAATCATGTCGCTCAGCGTACAGCTCTTTGATGGTGCCCCTTCCTCTTAGGATGAAGCAGTGACCCCTTGCCCTGGCCTACACGGCCTGTTGCTGGCCTTGTCTCCTGCCCTCTCCCCTTTGATCACCACACTCCAACACCCTAACTTCAGACTCACCCAACACTGAACCCACTTTAGGACTTTGGCACAGACCATTCCCTCCACAATATCTGTCACTCCAGCCTGAACCTGGCTGATTCTTACTGGCCCTTTGAGGCCACAGCTTGGAGCCCATGTCCTCAGAGCAGCTCCTTGATCTGAGTTACTCCCATCGCTGACTCTCAGAGAACCGTGGCTTTTTAAAGCATCAGGGAACCATTTGGTAAGCATCGTAATGAGCTACTTGTGTGTTTGTCTCATGCTTGTCCTCCTTCTTATTTGGAAGATGAACACTTTATGTGGGACTCTATCCTAAGGTTCCCGTCCAGGGAAGATGCACAAAATATCCTTGCCAAATGAATTAACATATTAAGGGCTGTTTTAAAATCCATTAATTTTTCCCAGTCACAGCACATGCCTGGGTTGCAGACCAGTTCCCTGCAGGCCAGTTCCCAGCAGGGGACACATGAAAGGTAACCATACATTGATGTTCCTCTCCCTCTCTCCTTCCCTTCCCCTCTAAAGATAAATAAATAAAATAAAAATAAATAAATAAAATCCATTAATTAAAAAAAATTAACTTAGTTCACCCAGGAGCTTTCCAAATTCTTTTGGTAAGAGAAATTCTTAGCAGTCAATGAGACCATATCCTGGAAGAAAACAAGGACACAGCAGTCCACAAAGTTAAAAGGAGAAGTAAGTATAAATGGAGGACCACCTGCAGCTGCCACTAAAAGTGACCCCAACAGTGCCTGTGCCCACCACCAGCTCCTTTGGCAATCCTTAGCATCAGATATTGAGCAACAACATTCCTCTCAACTCAGAAGACCCAGGACTCCCAAGAGGACAGGTTATTCCATGTTCTCAAACAAGAAAACCAGAATGCATCTGGAACATTCGGTTTGTTCCAGCAAGCAATGATACTTTTAGGGACGTCATGGGCAGAATGTCAATGTTTAAAGGAGAAAGAGGCCAGTGTACAAGAATCTCAGCTGGTCAAGTTGGCAATTTGAGCCCCAGAACTTTGAAAAGGGAAAAAATCTGAGGCTATATAAGGTTAAAGATTCAGAACAATGCTCAAAGAGAAAAAGTGAGTACTGTATGTACAAAAAGATATTTGTTGCCCTGGCTGGTGTAGCTCAGTGGATTGAGTGAACCAAAGGATTGGGGTTTAATTCCCAGTCAGGGCACATGCCTGGATTGCAGGCCAGTTCCCAGCAGGCGACACAGGAGAGGCAACTGTACATTGATATTTCTCTCCCTCTCTCCTTCCCTACCCCTCTAAAGATAAATAAATTAAAAAAATTTAAAGATATTTGTCATTCAAAAGAGAATAGATTATAATAGGATATCATGTTATTTTTATTTGATGTTAAGAATAAAGTGTGTTTGGCTTCTTGTACTAATTATATCTGTTTGTGATATATAGATGATCGTCTGTCAGGAAGAGGGGAAGAATAAATAATGGAAACTGTGGGAACCAAGAGGTCCTAGGAAAGTTGGGGCTGTGGCAGGAAGAGCAGGTTGGCATCAGAACCTGAGGCTACATGGAATAACTGGAGGAAGAGGGAACTTAGAGTTCATCATTCAACTGGTCACCTCCAGAAACAATTAGGAGCATTATTCAATGCATGTCCCCAAAAGATGAATTAGCTAAATGCCATAAAAATTTAGCCTTGAATGTACAGGTGCTATCCTTCCTCTACTAGCAGATGAAATCTCCATGCTTATTAACCATAGTGAAGTACCAATTGGAAATACAGTGTTTTTAATAATGCTAAAAGACTAGCTCAATGCCACATAATGACAGAATGATGGGCTATGCAATTCTGGCCCAGCCAGACTTGCCAGGGAACAATTTGGTAACTGGCCAGGCTCTACAAATGTGCCAAGGTCACAGAAGACAAAGAAGGACTCAGACTACACTCAGATTGGGGGACAGTAAGGAGGCATGGAAATATCTGTGACCCTGGAATGGACTTTAGGCCAAAAAAAGGACATTGGCTGGAACACTGGGTGAAATTTTGTAGATTAGCTAATAGCACTGTAGCAACAACTAGTAGCACTGTAGCAACAACTTGTAGCACTGTATTTCTTGGTTTTGCTCAATGTAATGTAATTATGTAAAGTGTTAACATTTAGAGAAGTTGGATGAAAAGTATATAGGAATTCCTTGTCCTATTCTTGCAATGTTTTTGTAAGTTTGAAATTGTTTCAAGTGAATTAAACATTTTGCAATTAATTTTTAAAAAATGTACCATGTAGGGATAAACCAAGACTGCAAGAACCTGAACCCTATGTGCAAGATGGTATTCTTGCTTCAGCAAAGTATTACACTGACATCAGTAACTAAGGAAAAGAGAGCTGTTCACAACTTACATTGGAGGAACTGTTGCCTGGTGCTGGGCTCAGGTTTTGAGGTCCAATACTTGCGCTCAACAACAGCTGACACTTGAGTGCTGATGTCATACTCTTCTAGAAAATCAGAGAGGTGTGAATGCGTACCTGCCCAGGTGGTCTGGAGAACGTAAGAAGCAGGTCTTCACAGCTACTCTTCCCCAGGTCTCCTGGAGGCAGGTGAGGCTGAAACCTAGTCACCTCTTGAGGAACCATGCTCACTGGGCTGCATTTCTCTCATGGATAAAGCAAAATAGGCTGAAAAAGATCCCAGACTGACTTGGATTTTACTTAAAAGCATGAGCATTAGCAATCTGAGAAGCCAAACATAGAAATGCCAGCCAATTGCAAGATGCAACTAACTCACCCTTGGGTCTCAATCATAAAATGAAATCAAGATGTGCCCACTAGTAACATAGTCTAGCCGGAGGATGGCTTTGAAAATGAGATGTACCCCTGATTTCACCCTCCTCCCCTCGCTCTTTCTCTCACCTTCCTTGTGGACCACTTGGAGAGGTACACATAGCACAGCCCACAGGAGGCTTCTCACCTTCTTTTGCAAACTCCTCCAGCTTGTTCCTGTAGTTGTGCAGCAACTGCACCAAGTGCACAGTGGAGTCCATGATGACCTTGCGAATGCCAGAGAGCTTGTCCTTGAGTCCAATGTAAACACTAGGGAAGGCGCTGTCCTCGGTGTTCTTAAACTTGCAGTACTCCTGCAGAAAAGGGAACATGGCAGCACTTGCCCTGGTTTCTGGATCTCCTAAACTGGGCTGCCTTTTTCATTCACTCTCTGCAGCTGTAAAATGGGTTGGTGGTGATGTGTACTTCCCAAAGAAAGTATGTCATGTGTCTAGCTCTGGGTCTAACATCATAGAAAACATTTATTTTTGCAAAATGGGAAAGTGTGTTTTTAAAAATCAAAAGGCACCAGATGTCCATGAACAGCTCCAATACACAGCCCAGCCTGGACCAAAACCCAAAAACATTCTGTGCCAATAGCCCAAATGGAGGTAACATTCCTGCTATGCATATCCTCAGGACTTTTTTTTTAAATAATTTAAACACAAGTCCTCAGACAGAAGCATTTGCTGCCTTTTCCTTGTCAATCACCGCTCTCTCCAATTCTTCTACTGTGACTTAGAGTTTGAAATGTGTTTCCAAATAGGTAATCACAGTAAGCCAATTGTGCTTCAAAGCAATGTGATGACCAGGAAAGGTTGCTTTCAGATGTAACACATTATTATCAAAACTCAAATGCAACTGAAACACTGAAGAGCAGACTGGATACACATAAAACTTAGTGATGAAAACAATGGTAACAAGATGGTGAGATAGATCAGCAGAGGGGAGAAAAAGTCCAAACCAGATTGTTGAGAGAACCAATGAGAGGGGAGAGAGAAACATTTTAAAACTCTATATAGAGTTTGTACTATACATGATAAAAGCATTTGAAGTCAGCAGGAGAAAAAATAGGTTATCTAATACATGTCGTTTCAACTGGAAACAATTGAGGGAAAGGAAGTGATCTTTAACCAAAATAAATAAGTTAACTTATACTAAAATAGATTTGGTACATATTAAAGTTTTTATGTTGAAGTTATAAAAGAAAAACAAAACAAAGAAAAATTATCTGTATACTCGAGGAACTCATGACATGGAAAGACAATTTTTATTCATATTTTCTTCACATTTTGATACTGACAAGCTAGGAACTCGTAGAAAGCCATTCCATAAGTCTTTTGTCTCTGCTTCTCTCTCTCTCCCTCATTACAACTGTGGTGGGAGGCTGCATAATTGTTTTCCTTCATACCCTTCTGGTTTTTCCACAATAAACATTTATGTCTGTTGTAACTAGAAGAAACTTTTAAAAAAATGTAATCAAGAAAATTACCTGTATTTAGGAATATTAGCCATGAAGGAACTAATACTTACTCTGACCTGTTTGATAAATAAGGAATTTGAGACCCAGAGAAGTTTAGTGACTTGCTAAAAACTACAGAGCTATTTAGAGACATATCCAAGATGACAGGATTAATGCCCAAGTCAGTGTTCTTCCCTACAAGTTACATGTGCTCTGGTCCAGCCCTAATAGCACCTGCCTTAGTACATCACAGTACCTTGCAATGAGAAGTCCCCTCTCCTCTGCCAGGCCTTGCTCACTCAGCCCCTCACATGGGACAGGTGTCGAGTTTCACCCTGCCAGGTCTGCCTCCTTCCTGCTGTCAAAGTGGTTTCCAAACCACACTGATCCGAGCTCACCCTTCCCCCATCAGAAGTCCTCCCTTGACTTCTGTGACTTCCTGATGAAAAGCAAACTTCTCTCACAGTCAGAAGGCAGCCTTTCCTGGCCAGCCCCATCTCCCATCACTTAGGAAAGCACCTAGTCCCTCCAATCAGTTGTGCTCTCCCAAACCTCTTCTGGAGCAAACTTCTCTTTGAGTATTACTCATCTGTCCTGAGCTGGTTCCAGCTTGCTGCTCTGGGAAGGCTTCCCTACCCTTCCAGTACTCCTGCTTTTGCTGAATCAACACCTGCTCCCTCTATTGTCCTTCTATCCAGAAGGCCCCTTGTGCACCCCATTTATTAGAGAGCAGTTCCAGTCCAGCATCTCATCTGCCAGTTAGTTCCCTGCCCTTAGCTTCATGGGCACCTCCACCTTGCCCTAAAACCTGTACCTCCAGGAACAGGACAGTGTTGCTGATGGCCACAATCCTCCCCAGCTCCTGCTGGCTCTTCTCCATCTCTGAACTCCTGTGCTCCAGGTGTGCCTTGATGCCACTGGCCTGGCTCAGGGCAGCTTGTTCCTTCTCCTCCAAGAAGAGCATCACATCAGCCTGGGCCTTCCTCACAGCAGCAAGGAGTTCCCCAAACTGCTCCTCAGCTACCATCTTCACCTCTGACACTGACACCTGGTAAGCCAGGGTAGGTGGGGGCAAGGGGGACACAGGAAGAACCTGTTAGCGAGGTGTCCAACTTTATCACAGCTCAACACACAAAAATGTAAACTCAATAAACCTGTAAATTAAGGAGCAATTTTATACTGCAAAAGGAAGCTTTTATTCTCATCTGAATCCTGGGTTCTTGGGAAAAAATATTGACTCTCCAGCATGCAAGTATTTATTTACCCATATTAAATATTGACTCTCCAGCATGCAAGTATTTATTTACCCATATTTTTAAAAAAGATTTTATTTATTTTTAGAGAGATAAGAAAGGAGGGAGAAAGAGGGAGAGAAACATCAACGATGAGAAGCATGGATCAATTGCTTCTCCCACACCCTCAACTGAGAACCTGGCTCACAACCCAGGCATGTGCCCTGACTGGGAATCAAACCAGCAACTTTTCAGTTTGCAGGCTGACACTCAATCCACTGAGCCACACCAACCAGGGCTACTTACCCATCTTTAACTTAGTCTCCTGTCCACTGGATGAGAGAATGCATTGTATGTGTCTGAGACCCCTTCCAGATCTGATAGCTGGGCTGCTTGCTATTCATGGTTCTCAAACCAAGTTTTCTACTAGGGCAATTCAAGTATTCGGTGTACTTGATACTTATATTTATTGTGGTCAATTAATAATTTGGCTTCCTTATACAATTCATAGCATGAATTACCTTCCTTAGCATGTCATTATGTCTGGTTAAATTGCCTATTGAGGCCATCAGAGCCAAAAGCACATGTAAGTTTATGGAGTCCTACCAGACACGAAATGTTCAGGGTGTGTGTGGGTGACTACATACCCACACATTGCAGGATGAGCACACCTGGCAGAATGAAATGCTCCAATCAAATAAAATACAAAACAACTCAATGTGAAAAACATTAAGGATTTACATGATGGCACTCATGTATGTGGGACCCTGTCCTCTCATGGGGTGAACGTCCTTTGTAAATGCATTCAACCACAGAGCATATTTACAGTATCAGTCCAAGTTTTAAATGACTTCCTCTTCTCTTTGGTAGTTCTTAAGTACTGGTGCTGACAGTTCTTAGAGTACAAATTTCTTTTTTCTGTAGTTAAGAGTTCTTGAAATATAGGAAAAATATCACATTCTTGCAAATAATTAGTGCTGTGCTCTTAGCCCTACAATAGGTCCAGAAAGGTTGTCAGTCAGAAATTAGATAGTCTAGATGGTGAATGCCAGGTGGTCTAGAGGGTGAATCCTGGGAAGTCTGGAACATTCAGTGGTCTGGATAACAGATGTCACATGGATGTTAGGTGGCCTGGACATACAAGTCCTTTAAAGGGTGGTCAGAGGTTTATGTGGAGGTCTGATATGTGTCCAGATGTGTGTCCAGGCGTTGACACAGGACTGGAAAGTTTAAAAATTTTAAGTTACCAGAATATTTAAGATAAGAATAGAGTATTTCCTCATGCCTCAGCTTTTGAAATATTAATAATTTTAGCAGCTTGTTGAAAGTGACTTCATTTTATATATTTCCCTATCTTTAACAAACATTTATTTGGAATCAAAAAGAACTGCAGCTCAGAGAGAAACCCAAATAGTTTCCCAAGTACAGGATGAGGGCAAGGGGTCTGTATGATGAAAGGAAGGGAATAATTACATAAATAAAAGAAAAAGAAATTTCTATTGGCACTAACAAGCTGAGTTACTCGTTAGCTGTACATGGCTGGCTTCTGATTCAGTCTTCAGAAAGAGAGTCCATAACCATCAGTTCTTGTGTTAGGAGGTTTGCTGTCCTGGGAGCTTTGCAAACACTGGTTTGTAAGGCAATGTTGATTTTGCCAGAGGTGTTGTGGGAAAGGAGCAGAATCCACTTACTCCCTATACTGATGACATGTAGGTTCCTCAGAGAAGCACGATGCCATGAAGCTCAGAGACTAAAGACAAAACTTGGGGTCCCAATCCCTCCCCTCCCCAAGCCCTGAGGCCCTCCTGAGGGAGAGGGGTAGAAAGGCGGCCTTCTGCTGCTGTGTGCAGCCGCTCACTCCTCAGCCTTCCCAGGGAGAAACATTTCTTCCTTGCATGTAAATGGGGTGTATTAAGGGTATAATTTACTGCCTAAATGATGACAAATAGATACTAAGGGAGGGAGGGGCCACAAAAATACCCAAATACCAACCATAATGGTTTAAAGACGATGGTACACATGTCCGTCAATACACCAAGTCACTCTCAGGTTGATAGCACAACCATCCCAACCTCACAGACAAGTCTCATCACCTTCCTCTGTCTTCATGCCCCTCATACACGTGTCCTTTGGCTGCAGGTGGCAGTGTGATAACTACCTCCCACAGTCACCATGCAATTATGAACAGAGCTGCATAAGAATCAAAGTGTCTAAAAAGGAAAGAATCGGGTAAAAACAAGGTGCTCTGTGGTGATTCACCAGATTATGTTGAGCCTGGAAGTCAACAATTTCTGAAGGTTTTTCAAATGGATAATTGTTTTTCTTATTTTCATAAGATTATGTGAATAAGAAAGAGGTATTTACCCTTCAGTAGCTAGTTAGTAGTAAACACTAAGAAGGAGAAATTTTTTAAGTTGAAATGAAAACATGCATTACATATGGATAGGTGGGTGGATGGATGGACAGATGGATGAGATAGAAACATTCGTGATATGCAAAGAATGATGCCTCTGATTGATTGATTCACTGCCATGGGGTAGGTGTATGGCATTCTCTGCTGAATGGTGGCTATTGGTTTGCCACTAATGAAAAGCATTTGTGGGACTATTGGGGTCTACTTAGAGTTTATGTGGAAAGTGGTCATAAAATCAGAGAGACTCAAACTAGGTAGCCAGGCACACCATTGACCTAGACAGCATCATTATTGAATCCAATAGTCCTCAACTCTCTCTCCCGGCTGTCAGGACATATGACTGGTGACATCCACATGAAGATGGACAACCCAAGACTGTGTATAATTCTAGGAACTCTGTATTAACCCCCCTCATTCCACCACACCCTTTCTCCTGGTCAAGAAAGCACATACAAATGTAAAAATAAGAATGCTGTTATTATAGGACTAGTCTACTTCTATTCTATAATATGAAAAAGTAACTTACTTACCAGTTTTGAACCTTAACCTAATTTCATAGCAAATTCCATTGGGAAGTTGAGACCACCCAGTAGTGTAGCCAACTCTATCTGTGCCTGTAATTCTCATTTGCTGAGGGACCCCAAGTAGCCCATGGACATGGAGGCTGCAGCCTTATATCTTAAAACCTTGCTGGGCCACGCTGAGCCTGCAGCAGCCCTCAGGTGCACTGAAGCCTGACAGGTGACCCAGACCAGTCTTACCAAAACAGATTTGTGGTTAGCTTGGAGCCTAGCAATGGCGTTTTCATTCAACTTGAGTTTGCGCTCCAGGTCCAACTGGGTGCCCCAAAGCTCAGCCTAAGAAAAGGAAAGGACGGTGTTAAGAGGAGGAGTCCAGTGCTCACAGGAGCAACAGCACACTCTACTTACTTCCATGGGAAGGAGAGTTTGACTTCAGAAGCTGCTCTCAGAAGCAGCTGAGAGTACTATAAAGGGAGGTGCAAAAGGTCACCTGCATGCCTGCACCTCCTGGAGCTGAACTCAGCATGAATTGGCTAAAATACAGGGAGCACATACACCGTGCTGTGCTTGTCCTCATTTTTAGCATTCATATGGATTACCTCCTATCATCCTGACCACACCATGTTAGGTAAAGGTTATTATCTCCATTTTACAGATGATACAATGAAGTCACCTAATCCAAGGTCACACACATTCAACAGTGGAATTGAGCCCAGGCCATCTGACCCAGAATCAGTGAAGAAGGAGCATGGGGGGGGGACTTCCGCCAAGATGGAGGCATAGGTGGATGTGCCTTGCCTTCTCACACAACTAAGTTTAGAGACAACTAAATATTAGCAACAGAAAACATAGCCAGAACACAGAAAATTGAACTTTTCGGAAGTCCGTTAACAACAAATTCTTCAGCCTGACCGGTAAGGGGCGAAAACAGCGGCTGGTGAAGCGGGGTTGCCCAGAAAAACTCGGTCGGATGGACTCAGGCACGGAATCCAGACGCGTGGAATCCAGGCGCAGGGTTGGACCTAGTGAGCGACCAAGCAAGCGACCAGGCAAGCGACCGCGAGGGAGACAGCGGGGAGCGATGCTGCGTGTTGACTGTGGTCGCGCATTTGTGCGAGGGCGGACAGGCGAGGGAGTGGGCGGTTGGACCGGGGCCCTGCAGGTCCCCGCGGAAAGCGGCAGTGGAGGGCACCGCCATTTCCCTGCTCTGACCCCACCTCCACATACAGCGTCATAACCTAGCGACTCTGAGTGGCCCGGCCCAGGAGAACCACCTAAGGTGCTGATCCTCACCCAGCTGTGAGAAACAGCAGAGGGGGTCGCCCTTTCCCCGCTCTGACCACGCCCCCACATAAGCGTCACAACCCAGCGACCTGGGAGTCCAAGGCGCCGCTTCTCACACTTAAAGGGCCAGACCAGAACAAAAATGTTGCAAGAAGATCTCAAAGCCCCAGAGCCCATAGATCTAAGCGATGAAGAAATAGCAAAACTCTCAGATGCACAGTTTAAAACACTGGTGATCAGGATCCTCACAGAACTGGTTGATTATAGCCACAAATTAGACAAATATATGAAGGCGAAACTAATTGAAATGAATGGAATTGCACAGGACACCAATAGCAATGAAAAGGAAACTGGGACTCAAATCAATGGAGTGGACCAGAAGAAAGCAAATAATGGCCAAACAGAAAAGAGTCAAGAAGCAAGAATTCAAAGAAATGAGGAGAGTCTTAGGAACCTCCAGGACATCTTGAAACACTCCAACATTCGAATTATAGGGGTACCAGAAGGGGGAAAGGCACAGCCACCAGTGGAAAACTTATTTGAACAAATAATAAAGGAGAATTTCTCCAATCTGGCAAAGGAAATAGACTTCCAGGAAATCCAGGAAGCTCAGAGAGTCCCAAAGAAGTTGGACCCAAGAAGGAACACACCAAGGCACATCATAAGTACATTAGCCAAGATTCAAATGAAGGAGAGAATCCTAGAAGCAGCAAGAGCTAAGAGGACAGTCACCTACAAAGGAGTCCCCATCAGACTGTCAGCGGATTTCTCAAAAGAGACCTTACAGGGAAGAAGGGGCTGGAAAGAGGTATTCCAAGTCATGAAATCCAAAGACCTACAACCAAGATTGCTCTATCCAGCAAAACTTTCATTTAGAATGGAAGGACAGATAAGGTGCTTCTCAGATAAGATCAAATTCAAGGAGTTCATCATCACCAAGCCCTTATTATATGAAATGTTAAAGGGACTTATCGAAGAAAAAGAAGTTAAAGAAACATGAACAGTGAAAGGACAACAAACTCACAGTTATTAACAACCACACCTAAAACAAAAGCAAACTAAAAGGACAGCTAGATCAGGAGTGGAAACATAGAAATGAAGATCTCAAGGAGGGTTAGCAACAGGGGAGTGGGAGGAGAAGAAGGGGGGAGAAGGTACAGAAAATAAGTAGCATAGACAGTACATAGAAAATAGATGGGGGGGGGGCAAGAATAGCACGGGAAATATAGAATCTAAAGGACTTGAGACACATGGTCATAAACTAAAGGGGGGGGTAATGGTGGGGATGGGAGGGTAGGGTGGAGGGGAATGAAAGGGGGAATAGAACTGTAACAGCATAATCAATAAAAAATTAAAAAAAGAAGGAGCGTGGTCTTGGAGCTGATGGTGGGCATCCCAGGTTTTCTACTTAGCTGCTGAGATTTTGGAAAAATCTACATCCCAGCCTCCTCCATCCAGACCTCCCTTTCTTCACCTATGGAATGGGGACAACCAAAGTGCCTCATTTGCAGGGTAACTGTATTAATGGGAACTTCACTGCTGCACTGGAAGTACTGCATTGATGTCAGTGATGCCTTCATCACCATCACTGTGTCCTTGTCCTTACTCCTACTGCTGCATGGCTGCTTTCTATCACACATTCCTGTACACCCTGGGGGCAGCAGAGCAAACCAGCCAAGGTGGACACCCACTCTGACCCTATGACTCTGCTTCACTCTTACCTCCTGGGACTCCCTAAGCACTTTCTGCCAAAAAGTGTCCCAAGACATGAAACTTTAGCTTTTTAAAACTTCAGAGGCCATGTCACTTTCCTCATTCCACAAAGGCATGAGACAGCAAAAAAGAAAAAGAATGGCTCTAATGGCTTTTAATAGGTTATGTCTGCATTTGTAGCTGAGAGTCATTGTGCTCTAATAGAACTCAGAGGTTATAAATGAGTGTCCCTCCTTTCTCCCACTGAAACTGAAATCCAGGGAATTCCAGGCCTTCCAGGGAGGTCAGCCTTGGCAGGCAGGGGACTCACCTCACAAGGACACTCTCAGAATGCAGGTCATGTTGGCACAGGCTCTGGGGCACTGACTAGAGCTGATGGAATTCCAGTGGCCTCCCAGTCCTGACACTTGAGACCTGCTGCCCAGAGTGAAGAGGGAGAGTGGAAGGGGAGGGAGTCAGCCCCATTTGAGGATAACTGTGGACTCCTACTCTAAAAGGCTTACACAGTGACCTGCCCCAGAGGAGGCGAAGGAAACACAAACTGCTTGTTTAAAGGTGGAGGCAGCCCCAGCAGCACATCCCAGCCACAGGCACAGATGTGGCAATGTGGTGACACAGTCAGTCTCTGCAGGATCCTGAGCCACAGGGGGACACCCAGAGTCTCCAGTGAGGGACTTCTCTCCAATCTCTGCAAACCACCATAAAAGGAGAAGGTGGCTCCTAAGTGTCTAATGGAGACCTCTCTGAGGGAGTCACCCCAGAGGAAGTCACTCCTGCTTCCCACAAAAGGTGGGGCCACTTTGGGAAACCAGTATCTCCAGTTATTCCTCCTCCTAAGAACTTATAGGGTGGCTCCAGGTCTGGCTTCAGGTTTTCCCAAGATGCCAGCCAAGTACATTTCAGGCCAGGGGCAAGCAGAACAGTGGCAACAAAGAACACAGATGGCTCCATGCCTATGGGCACAGGGAGTCCTGCTGACTTCACGGGGAGTGCTGAATGTGTGAAAGGCTTCCTATTTGGGGCCTGAAGACCTGCCATCACTGGCTGTACAATCTTTATCAAGATTTTATGAAGACACCCATCATTCAGTGTCTCTTCTGGAGTAAGGCTATAAGAATTATCAATAGAATTGTCCCTGCTTCTATCTACTGGGCAAAGGTGGCAACCCAGAGCGTGGTGGCCAGGAACCAGGTTAGAGACTCACATAGAAAAAGCATAGGGCATGAAATAAGGGAAGAAAATTCCACATGGTGTTAGTTCCTTTTTATTTCCAACCAGGAGATGTTGGTCCTTCTTGAGTGTTTGCCTTTGGCCTACATCTGACTTCTTTGCTCAGTCAATCGGTCAGAACCTACTACATACCAGTCCAGCAGACATACAGTCCAGCAGAATGTTTAAGAAAAAATAAGTTACATAACACTGAGTTCAAGGCCATTCTCAAAATTTCTAGAAGAACTTCTTTTCCTGAGTGGCCTTGAAAAACCTACCTACTGGATACCAGCAAACAGACTGTGACCAATGCTGGTTGACAGCTCCCCTGAGATGCACAAACACCTGTGGCTCCCAGGAACTTGGCTTCTGTTCTTAATGGGGACTCAGTCGGTGGGCAGCACTGAGCTCTGAAACCTCTGGAACCAATGCTGATGTTGTCTGCAACCGCCTGTCACTAATGAACTTCAGGATCAGAGACAGGGCCCGGATCAGTCTCCCTCCTCCACAAGTCCTGCCCTGACCTCACCCCTCACCACAACTGTCCTCACCTTTGACCTGTGGCAGTGTGTTACTCCAGCCCTTTGTTGTTCCAGGAGCCATGGAATGTGCCTTGACTTCCTCATTGGAGCCCACACTCCCTGAGGACAGACACTGTAGCCTCACACTTACTCCATAGGAAGCACTCCATAATGTTTGATAAACTTGAGGAAAAACAAGAGCCATATGCATTTCTCAGTTCAGAACTTCAGGGGAAGGCAGTCCGAAGGAGCACCAGTTTTATAACACACGCATGCACATGGGCACATTTGTATGGCAGCAGCCAGCCTGAGATTCAGAGGAGGCAAGAGGAGTCAAGACCAGCTACTCTTAGAAGCGAGGGGAGCTTGGGAAGCAGGCTTGGAGCAAAGGGACATGCTGAGTTCCCCATTGGGAAGAGTCCAACAGAGTAGAAAAAATAATCAAAGAACACCCAGAACTGCCAAAACTCAGAGTTTTTGCCCCCGGCATAGCTAGAGTCCGTGGGAGTTCCAGAAAAGGCTCACTTGGCTAATTGAGAAACAAGTTGCTCTGTGGACCCAATGCAGGATCTCGGCCACTTGGTGTCCTTGTGGCTGACCCTGACATTTGCAGTTTTCCAGGCACAATGTGCCTGCCTGAGTAATTAGCCCTTAACATGATCCAAAGTGACCTTCATCAAGCAATGCCAGCAGGCCTGGGCCAGCTGAAGGGAACACTGCACTTCTAGAGCCTTCATTATGTCTAACAAAACTTTCAAAATGACGCTGGTAGCAGCTGTAGCCTTGTCAGGGCATTGAATCTGCTGGGCTAGTCCTCTTGGGCTCCTGGCAAGAAATATTTTGGCTTCTAAGGTTTGGCAGAGCCACCTACAGTGTGGCTGCCACTTACAGGGTAAACTTAACATCTGAGCTGAAAACAAAGACCCAGGGTAGAAAGGGCAAGAACGCTCTTAGGCAGACCAGAAAGCAGAATTTGTGAACTGGGGCCATCTCCAAAACTCTGGGGTCTGGGGCTATCACACTGTATTCATAACCATGATCACTTTCAGCACTGAAAACTACCCTAGAACCCTTAGCCAGATGTCTTGATTTTACCTTATCAGTTCTCTCATAGGACGTCTGAATTTCGGGTTCCACACAGGCTGTGCACAAGTCTTCTTGCTCAGAATCATAGTAACCCTAAGTCCCTGTAATGCATCTGTTTATGCTGTGTTTGAAATTCGTACTGTGTCTTTGCTGCTACAGGCATAGAACATTTTTTAAAGAAAACGGGAGACAGTGTAGAAGATGGTCATTGCCTCCAAAGAGGGAGGATGAGGGATACAGGATGGGAGGGAGAACTTTTTCTGGTATAATCTATTGCAATGTTTGGTGTAGATTATTTTCCAACAACTGGATGCATCCCTTTTCCAGTTAAGTATAATGAAATTCAGATATTATATCCAAAGGGCAAAGCAGTACACTTTGCCTTAATATTTCTGCTACACGTTTAGTAGGTTTTTAGCACCAAAATAAAAAAGGTAAAGTTCTAATATTGTGATCTTGGGGTCCTTCTCTCGTGTCCCTCCAGCAGGTGGCTTCCCTGAAGCCTTTCACTCCTCTGTGCATGACTCCTGTGTATAAGTTTGGACAAACGTGGCAGAGATAAAAGATCATAACCTCATGAGTTATTTAGGGACCAGATGAGAAAAGCCATGGGAAGCATTTAACACATAGCAATGCTCAGTGAAGACTAATTTTCTCAATCATGCAGAACTTTTTCCTTTGATCTGCCTACTTATTAACGCAGAGCCCCTTCACCATTATAGAATTAGGGAAAGGGGGGTATTCCCTGACACTGGAAACCCTAGAAACAGTTAGCAAGTGGCTTTCAGAGTTGGAAACAATGACTCACTGGCATCTGGACTACACAGCTTTCCAAAATAATTCCCACTACCATGGGGTAAAATCTGTGCCTAAGGAGGAGCATGGGAGTGAGGCCCTAGCAAGCCAACTACCCTTCCCAGAAGCCTCTTTCCTTTGCTGCCCAGGAAGCCTGGGCCAAGGGTGAAACTGCCCCATGCAAAATGCAAAAGGAGACCTGCCAGGAGTGTGACTCCAAGGAATGTGGGACAAAAGTCACCTACACTTTCCCACTGAGAATAAAACAAGTGCTCTAGGAAAGTTAAAGTATGATAAACAAAGCAGACAGAGCTGCTAAATTTATTCCCAAGAACTCTGGGTTCTCAACTGTAGGGCTAGTTGTTCTAGAAACAGCTTCGCTATCTGATGGGAATAATATTACAGGCTATGCACATGGTGGGGTTTTTTTGGTTTTTTTCAGTCTCTCCTGATACCACTATCTGATAAAGAACTTCTTTTTCCCCGGAGTTTGCTGTCCTTGATATTGTACCTGGATGTAGGATTCCAACTCTATATAATCTTAGTCCTTCCAAGCTCTTGGATTTCACCCCTAAATTCAGTGGGGGGCACTTCTAGTCATCTCTCTTGTTTGGGGTAGAGGGAAGAAAAATAAATAAGGGGAAGGTCTGATTCTTTTCCCTTGAATTTCTGCTAAGGTTTACAATGCATTAATTGCTGCACAGATCCAGTCAGAGGGAAGTATCTCCGGGCTCTCAGCCCTGTCCTGGATTTTGCCCCTCAGGCCTGACCTCCGAACAACTCCAGAAAGCTGAAGAAGAAATAGTGGGAAACCACCAGAAGGAGGAGAGACAGACACGACAGGAGATGGCGCAGGGGCAGCGGCCGAGATGAGGCAGGGCGACCTACTTCAGGTTTCTGAGCCAAATGAACTGGATATTTACGCTGGAAGAATAGCCGGGTACCAGGGTAAAGTTCTCCTCAGGGGAACTCAGAGCACAGGAGACCAGGCAGGACTCCCGGGGCTGCGGCAGCAGCACAGCCTCTCCCTGGGCACACCGCTCCCCACCTCCCTCTCCCAGAGGGGCCCAGCACTCGCCTCCTTGTCCCTACGGGCAACATCCAGGGAGACTGAGGCGTGGCCCTTGTGCTCGCCCTGGCCACACTCCTGGCAGATACACTGGCGGTCGGCGCAGCAGAAGGCGACTAGCGGGCTGTAGTGGGCCGGGCAGGTGCGCAGGTCCCGGTCCTTTACCGGCTCCGCCAGCTGGTGGCTGTGCAGTTTGCTGTTCTCCAGGTGTGGCCTCAGGTGCTCCTCACAGTAATTCACCATGCAGGTCAGGCAGGACTTCACCGCCCTCACCCTGCTGGCCCCGAGGCAGAAGTCACACAGGATCTCCTCCTCCCCCTCGCCACCAGAGCCAGCGCCCTGACCCTCGGGTTCCCCCAGGGGGCTTTCCAGGGAGCCTCGGTCCTCGGCCTCTGCTGGGCTGTCTGACCCAGAGTCTGGGCTGAGAGTAACCAGAGAGTGAGCGGGGACCCGGGACAGTGGCCCTGGAGCCATTAGGTCCAGCTCGGCCATCTGGAAGGTTCTGCCGGCTCTGCGGTTCTTCCTCTGCTTCTAGGCCGGGCGGGGACAGGCGCAGCCCTAGCTGGCTGGGAGAACCACGCCCAGACGACTGCAGTGGCCCCTGGACTTCACTGCTTCCTCAACCCGGGAGGCAGCTCTGTTAGTCACCACTCCTCCCAGCGCTTGGACAGGGGCCAGCTGCCGTGGCAACAGGCAGCGAGATTACTTCTGCTCTGGATGCGGCTTGGGACGTGTCCCTGCCGGCTCAGACCTCTCCTCTGGTAGAGTCCGAAACTCCATTCCTATGTGAGTCATTCGCCCCTCCATAGGCTTAGCGGAAGACCATGTGTGTCCGTGGCTGGCTGCACTGGGAAGGACTCGAGATCCCTGACCTCTGCTATAAAAAGCCTTCACATGGTTTGACAGGCTAAATTTCTTGTTTTTCTATTTAAAAAATTTTATTTAGTTATTTTTCAAGTACAGTTTTCTGTCTATTTCTCCCATCCCAGCCCACCCCGCCCAGTGCTCCCCACCTGCCTCCCATTTCCACCACCACCCCCCCCCTTAGTTCTTGTCCCTGTGTCCTTCATACTTGTTCCTCCAAATCCCTCCCCTTTTTTTCCCTTAAATTCCCTTCCCTCTCCCCTCAGGTCACTGTCCCCTTGTTCTCTATTTCAGTGTCTTTGTTTTATTCTGCTTGCTTGTTTGTTTTGTTGTTTAGCTTCCTGTTAAAGGTGAGATCATATGGTATTTGTCTTTCAACCCCTGGCCTATTTCACTGAGCATAATGCTTTCCAGTTCCATCCATATTGTTGCAAAGGGTAGTAGCTCCTTCTTTCTCTCTGCTGCATAGAATTCCATTGTGTATATGTACCACAATTTTTGGATCCATTCATTTACTGACAGGCACCTAGGTTGCTTCCAACTCTTGGCTATTGTAAATTGTGCTGCTATGAACATTGTGCTACATACGTTCTTTGAAACTGATGTTTTAGGGTTCTTAGGATATAATCCTAGCAGTGGAATTGCTGGGTCAAAAGGCAGGTCAATTTTTATTTTTCTGAGAAAATTCCATACTGTTTTCCATAATGGTTGTACCAGTCTGCAATCCCACCAACAGTGAACTAAGTTTTCCTATTTTTTAAAAATACGAATATAAGGATTTCAGTCATAGGACAACCATTCATGCATTCCCCTCTGGTAGAACTGGACTCCAGGCAGCTAGGAACAAAACTTGTGTTTCTGAATCTGACTTTTCCATATTATCTTCTTGCACATCCCAGAAGACAGGCTTCAAGTGGGCATTTAGTGAGGATCAGGAGGGTCGGTGAAGATCTTGTCTCCTTTTGAGGCAGCTCCACTCAGACAACCCTCCCAGGTTACATGTCCTGCCCTAGGTCTCTAAAGAGGGGTATGTGCCAGGAAACAGACTGTTTACCCACTTAATAAGGTGTTTATAGACATGGTGTTTGAGTTTGCTTGAGCCTCCAGAACAAAATACACTGATTGGTTCATTTTGTTAACCTAAAAACAAAGGGCCAAATGGATAGGCATCAAGTGTTTGTATGAGATCTAGAAGAATAGCTATTTGGGAAACACTGACTCAGGCAGAAACCTATGGGGGAGGAAGAAAAGTTTCTCTACCATTCTAGGTTCTTCCAGCCGGCCTTATATCCAAAGAGACATGAGATAAACAAGAGAAAATACCCAATTTAATTACATACATATATATGGGAACCCTGCCTATATGGGAGAGCACAAGACCTCACGTACATGCAAAGTTCAGAGACAGAAAGGGAAAATTATATCTGTGGCACTCTGAGCTAAGGATGGGGCAAAGCACCTTGGAGGTCATTCACAGGGGAACAATAAGAGCATATGTTCAGTATCAGCTGTTTGCCCTGCCCTATAGATATATAGATAGATCATAAAGTTGCCTGGTGGCAACTTTAATTATGGGCAAGGACACACATTTAAATTCTTTAAGGGAAAGGTAAAAGTTTCTTATGAGACCACAGGGTCTCCATCTCCATTGCCTTTAGCTCAAAGTAATTCACATGCAAAAGTGGCACATCTTAGGGAGGCCTGTTCTGAACCCCATCAAGCCCAAATCGTTTTTTGATTAAGGGCTGTAGGCAAGGGGTTTTATGAAAGAAGGGAAGGGGAATAATTACATGAATGAAGGAAGGAATTTCTGAAGGCACAAATAAGCCAAGTTGCCCTTCAGCTGTACATGGTGGTGGTAATTCTAAAGGATGTCTTTAATTCTCAGTCCACTATCAGGATGCCTGCCTTCCTATTAGCTTGCACACAGTTGTTTGAAGCACAATGTTGGCTTGGCCCTGTACAAAAATTATTTTTCCAAGTTCAAACATTCCAAAATATAAAGGGGTAAGACATGCAGGGTTTTCCTAGTTCTATTTTTAAATGGCCTCAGGTTATGTCAACCTCTCACAGCTTAAACAATAAGAATTTATTTTCTCACAGTTATGGAGGGTCGAAGTCCAAGATCAAGGTGTCAGTAGGATTGATCTCCTCTGTGGCCTCTCTTCTTGGCTTGCAGATAGCCTCTTCTTCCTGTGTCTTCATACAGTCTTACCTCTGTATATGCCTTTGCCCTATTCTCCCCTTCTTATTAGAACATCAACCACATTGGATGAGGAATCACCCTAATGACCTTATTTTGCCTAATTACCTCTTTAAAGACCCTGTTTCCAAATACTGTCATATTCTGAGATAAGGGTTGGGACTTTAACTTATGAATTGGGGTGTTGGAAGAGAAACAATTCAACTCACAACACATGACCAGGGGATGAGACAGGATGTTTATCTAATCCCTTGGAAGAAAGGCATCCCCACTGGATGGGTAGTACCCAGTGTATTTAGTATTTGCCAGATGAGCACCAAAAAATCCAGGGCACCTAAACCCCAACTCTGTATCCTGAAGAGACTTTATAGCTTTCCTTCAGATTTCTTCAGATTATTCATACAGAATTAGAAAACAAATGGAATAAAGACAGAGAATGGGGGAAGGTGGTCCAGCTCACCCCTGAGATCAGGGGTTGGGGTGTCTCCCTATTGCTCTCCACTCTTGGGGTGAGTTCTGTAGGACCTGGATTAAGCTACAGAAATCAAGGACTGTTTCTTACCAGTGACCATGACATTTCATAAATCCAAATAATCCAGAAGCTGCTTAGAGTTGGATGGCATAAGACTATAAAAATCTATCTCAAATATGGTCCTGTTTATTTTCAACCATGCATAGGATATGCATATCATGGTTTCCTAAAACAGTCTTTTTTAGCAATATATATAGTTTCCCAAGTATCCCTGTCCTAACTATTCTCTTCCACTGCTGAAGATACCCCTAGAAAGGTTCCTTATATTTCACTTCATGGGTTTTGTTTTTTTTTGTTATTCTACTACAGTTGTCCCAATTTTTTCCCCTTTGCTCTCCTCCATCCAGCCCATTCCCTGATCCCACAGTCAGTCCCAACACCATTGTCCATGTTCATGGGTCATTCATGCATGTTCTTTGACTAGTCCCCTTCCCCTTCTTTACACTATTATCCTCCTTTCCCCTCCCCTCTGGTAACTGTCAGTTTGTTCCATGTTTCCACATCCCTGGTTCTGTTTTGCTTGTTAGTTTATTTTGTTCGTTAGAGTTCTCTTATAAATAAGATCATATGGTATTTGTCTTTCACCGACTGACTTATTTCACTTACCTTAATATTCTCCAGTTCTTTCTATGCTGTTGCAAAAGGTAGGAGTTCTTTCTGCTGCATAGTAGTCCATTGTGTAGATGTACCACAGTTGTTTTTTTTTTTTTCATGTACTCATCTACTGATGAGCACTTAGGCTGTTTCCAGCACTTGGCTATTGTAAATAGCACTGCTATGCATATAGCAGTACATAAGTTCTTTGGAATTGATGTTTCTGGATTATTACCAGGAGGAAAAGGAGCTGGCCCTTGCTGGTTGGCCTTGGGGCTTTTTGTAACAGTAACAGGACAGGGTTGCTTTACTTTCAGAGAGCCCTGGTACTGAAAACGGAACAGAACTTTTGACCTGTTCCACAGCCTCAAGTGCCAATTAGAGGCCACTGATCTAGCCTTGGATTCCCTGGGCCTCTCACTCATCTCCCATTCTTCAACTCCCCAGTGCATTCCCACCCTTTCCCCTTTCATGAATTGTTTCCCTGCCACACCTTCCTTACTACCAACCCTGTAGGGCAGCTCTCGGTGTGCTCAGTCCTTCTCCTCAGAGCCTTTGAGATCACTGACATTTCACAGCATAGTGGAAGACAGGAAATCTGAATTTTTAGTCCCAGATTGATGGTCTGAGAAAATCATCTGTCCTCTCTTAACTTCATTTTCCTTGTCCACAAAATGAGCAGGTTGGTCTAAGTCAGGGCTGGTAAATAGATTCTTGGTTAGGCTCCTTAGGAATCTGTGTTGGGTCCAAGTTTGTACCTGAGCCAAGTAGTGAAGGGCACACACCCTACTTACAGGACTTCATCATGCTGCAAAACCTCTATTCCATGCTTCAGCCGTAGGAGATGGGGACTAACGCCCTGTGTGTCTCCTAAACTGAACCCCCTATTGAAGCAAATGCTCTGCAACCCCCACCACCCCTTTTTTCCCAATACACCCTACAAAGTCCCCATAGTCCCAGTCTCCTCTTAGCCCCCTCGGCCTCCTGACCTGAACTGCAACTTGGCTTTTCTCAAGATTTTCTCCCACTGCCTCTCAACTGGTGCTGTTCCTTCTCTCACCAGCTATGCATCCCAGAGCCGAGGTGGGGTGGGAGTCCTCCTCACCCCCAACTTCAGCGTCCTGTCGAGACCACCAGCTACCCCAGCCATTGTTAGATCTGATGGCCTGATGCCCACCCCAGCTGACAATAAATACCACTCCCTCATTCCTGGCTGTTTCTACCAGCCTCCCAATCATACCCCTTATTCATGGACTGAAGCCTCCCCAAATCTCCACCCCAGCTCTCCCCTTATTCTCAGAACCTCCACCTCTGAATTTTTCCTTCACCACCTCATAGCTGAGGTCCTTTTCCTCAGCCACCCACCCTAAGGTCACACCTGGGGGTTTTTAATGGGATAAAATACACATATAAACTTTACCATTTTAACCATTTTTAAGTGTGCCCAGTTCAGTGGCAGCCCTCCCCTTGGGTCACCCCCAGAAATTTCACTACCCCAAACTGAAACTCAGTTTCAGGAAGCACTTTCTCCCCTGCCCTCCCCCAGGCCCTGGCAACCAGCCTTCTACGTTCTGTCTCTGTGAGCTTGGCTATTCTAAATACCTCATATAGGAGGAACCATATAGTAGTCATCCTTTTGTGTCTAGCTTATTTCACTCAGCATGATGTCCTTAAGGGTCATTCATGTAGCCTGTATCAGAATCTCCTTCCTCACACATGGATTTCAAATTCACCAGAAACCTGTCTCCAAAATTAGGAATTGAGAATCCTACTCTGACTATAGCTCTAGCTCCCCTGCTTAGATGCTTTTTTGGGGAAAAAAAGGGCCTCAGGTCCCTCAGTCTCTCATCCACAGCTCTCCACCATTTCCTCTTTGCCATCTTCCCCTCCTGTCTTCATTTTCTTCTTTCCTGCCTTCAGACTCCATGGCCCACCACAAACATCCTTCTCTTGTCACTGCCCTTGGCCCCCTCACTTTTTCTAGCCTCTATTGCATTCCCCCTACAACCCTAGATCTCTAAATGATCCCCGTTCTTCACTTTCCCTAAACCTGCATCTAAAAGCAAGGATTATTGGAGTAAATTAGCCAGTCACCTAGGAGAGAGCCACTGTAAATTCAAGATCCTCACCCTCCAGTGGGACCCTGGTCATCATGCTGCATTTCTCTCCTCCTTCCCCAAGGACTCGGTTCCTCACTCCTCAACCCTCTTACTTCTTACCACTTCCACTCTGTGCAGAGTACCTTGACTCATGCTTCACTATGAAAGTGAAGCCACTAATTAGAAGCTCCCTAATGTTCCCACAACAGGATCTACAAAGGTGCCGGCCTCTCCTCCTCCTTTCCTCCTGCTGCAGTGGAAGCAATATCCCCAGATCTATTTTGTCCAGTTCCCCTCTCCTGCGAGCTGGACCCCACACCCCATCACCATCTTACCTTCTCAGGGTCTCTACTCCTTCAGGGATGCTCCTGCCCACACATGTACTCTGCCCCTCTCCACTAGATAGCTCCCATGACCGTGAAAATACATACTAGAACCTTCCATCTTTAAAACAATTTTCTCCTGACCCCAAATGCTGGTCAAACTCAGATATACAGGTATCAGCCTCACTGTCCCTCCCCAGGGAGGTCTGTCCCCTCCCAATCACTCACTTCCCATCATTTATCCAGCATCTGTCATTTGAGCTATAGATTTGCTAAGTGAATGAGTGAATGACTACATATGGTTCACCTGCTCCTATAGGCTCTTCTGATCTGTATCAGGACCCTTATAACTGTAAGGTTGACAGTTTCTGACAGAAGTCCACTTTGTGTTCCATGCCCCTATGACACCATAAGAATCTGAAGCTCTTCTGGACATCATCTGCCTTCCACAGTCAGATAGAATCTTGCTCAGCCACTCCACCAACAAAAAGTGACACCCCCCGGTCCAGCTGCCATTTCTTCCCATTCCCAGCTCTGCTCAGTTCAACTCTGATCGTCAAGCCATGGGCCATTCTATTGTATAATCTGCCTCTGGGTCTCCACACAGTGAATTATTATATGCCAACAATTCACTGAGATCAATTCAGTCCCAGGATGGTCCTGCCAGTGTGAAGGCTTAACTGGTGTTAACCAGACACCACTGACTATTATAACCACATTAAACACTCAGCCTCGTACAAAATGAACTGTCTCTCATTTCTTCACCAAACAAATGTAATTTCACCTAGATATCCTTTCCTCAATCAAAGTTGCCACCAGGAATGTTAGAGTCAAGTTGTGGTTTGGTCTTTCTTTCCAGAATTGAGGGAGACTTTTCTATCCAGATCTTTGAGGACTCAAATTTTACCAAGCCATATGATAGGTAATTGGTAGGTAAGCAGCTAATTATTCATCCTTCATCCGGTTGACCCTTGTGACAAATAATCCCACAAACTAACAAAGTTTCTTAGAGGTACATAAACAATGAATGCCACCAGATCCCATCCCATTTGTGCGTGTAAGGCAGACCATCACCATGAGGAATCTGAAGAGTTTAAGAAAAGTTTTCCTAACCCAAAGATTCTATTTGGCCGTTTTTGGCTAAGGATGTTCTTCAAACTTGCTTTCTAAGCAAATAGCTTTGAGTTTATCTCTTCACAATTCTCAATGGATTTTTTTTCACTTGTGTCTCTGCTGAGAGTATAATAAACTAGGCATAAAGCTGAATTTAATCCATTTTAAGGGATAATACTATATTGAGGCTGTGTCCTTCCTCTTTTCTGGGATTAAAAGTCTAAGCTTTTATGAAACCATGGGGATAATTGTGGGGAAGGGGTGGAGTTATCTGGAAGAGTTACATCTTAGTGCTCCAAATTCACTGTGCAATTTTTCTGGTAAGATCCACAAGTCTGAGAACCACAAAGCTGGAAGTTGCATCACTCTTTCAGAAATCAGCCCAGAATTTCCCTGGGTTTACCTGGAGCCTGGTTCCAGTGGATTTTCAGGTCTGCAGTTGCTACCAGCAAATTGGAGCCAGCCCTGATTTTCTTGTGGAGTTTTCTGGTCATTAATTATTGCTAAAAAAAACAAGACAATAAACCACTGGAGAGGAGAGCAGAGGTTACAGACTCACAGGACCATTGCTCCTAGTCTCAGAACACGAAAGCTGTACCTACCCCACACTTATCTCTGTGTGGGGTAGTGACTGGCCTCCTCAAGATGGCAGGGTCTTCCTTGGATATTGCACATGCCTTATCTTCATAAGACTGGGGTCACACATGTTGTTCAGGAGATGAGGTTGCAAGCTCTGATGGGGCCCAGCTGACTGGTCTCTACCACAATACCTGAAGGACTCCTGCTGGCGGGTGAACACTGGCCGGAATCAGCTTCAACATCCTTTAGCTATAAACATCCTCCAACTAGAGAAGTGTGCTGGGGTCATTTCCTCAGGAAGCCATGAGGTCGAGAACTGAGCTGTTCCCAATTCCCTTCTGT
Source organism: Artibeus jamaicensis (assembly GCF_021234435.1). Classification (NCBI taxonomy): domain Eukaryota; kingdom Metazoa; phylum Chordata; class Mammalia; order Chiroptera; family Phyllostomidae; genus Artibeus; species Artibeus jamaicensis. The sequence continues at coordinate 82,463 of NW_026521968.1, read as the reverse complement.
TTGCCAATGGGGAGTGGCTGCAGAGCACTGGTGATCACCTCTTTTCTCTAACCACCCAGGCTCACGGGGCCAGCATTAGTTGTTGGCCTGCCTGGGGACCTACAGGAGGAGTGGGCGAGCCTTCAGTGCCCTGGAAATGGGGAGTGCAGGAATGTGATTACACTCTCCAACAGTTCTGAATGAATTCCAGACCCAAGGGCGTGACCTTTGTGTGTGGCACATAGTTCCCACATTCATTGGTCTGTGCTCTGTTGAATCTCCATGTTGACCTCCATAACAACCCTAAAAACTACAGTGTAATAAAACCAAGTCATTTCACATATTAAACTCCAGCTCTCTGTATGGGTTAGGCCCAAACTGGCAAAATAATCTACTCATAACAAATGAAATAAATCTTTTAAAATGTGTAACAAACACAATCTCTGGCCCTGGAGGCAAAAGATGGTCTCTGCATTCAGCTCACCCCAGGAGACCCAAGCCAGCTGCTGCTCTGGTACTGCTACTTTTCTGGAAGTCAGACAGGGGCCAGCCCCCCTGTCAGTATGGGCAGAGCTCAGTGCTGAGACACCACATATTCCATAGAACTTACACACCTTGATAAAATTACCTTCCACAAACCTTGGCCAGCAGCCAGCCAGGGTGTGGTCCCTGTGTGCTGAGAGCACCAGCAACTCAGCAGCTCACTGGCAGGTGGCCAGGGAGGGCAGCTTAAAGGCAGGAAGTAGCCAGGTAGACAGACAGGTTACAGGGCCAGGGGGAGGGACCTTGTAGATTTACTAGGAGGTACACACCTTCAGAGTTGGAGTTGGAAGGAACATTAGCAAAGCATATTCTCCACTCTCTTCCCTTCCAACATTTACAAATAAGAAAACTCAAACTCAGAGAGTATTGGCATCTGATAGAAAAAAAAAGATGGAGTAGGGATGGTGACAGGTGTGGGAGACCAAGCACACTGACTATATGGGTGCATGACGCTGTGGATCAGAGTGATGTAGAGGAACTGGTTGCACAGGCCACCATTGTGACAACAGATCATTGTAAGCGACAGAAGATAAGCCAAAACCTTGCCCACAGCCTGTGAGTGTATGAATTGCTGAAAAAACTGGTTCTGATCAACAATGTGGCTTGAAAATGACCAAAACCCAGCAACTCCCAGGAAATACACAAGGAGGCTCAAAGTGGAGGAAGCTTTAGCAAGAGAAGAGGAGAGCAAACTTGGGCCACTGGGCTAAAGAGAGAAAGCCTGTGTGGTATGCCTGGGGAAGCAGAGCCAGGCACCACACAGACAGGAGAGGGTTTTCCCAAGGAAAGATGAGAAATGGGGCCTCTGTAAGAAGAGGCTGCCAAAAGCTCTCCAAAAGCTCCAGAACCTTTCTTCATCAGCTCAAGATGAGGATGGTCAAATAGGACCATGAGCTGGCATGAGCAGCACAAATATGAAATTCAAAGCAACTCAGAAAATGTATAGCCCTAAGCTGGCTGATTCATCTCTGTATGTCAAGTTTGATGAAGCTTAAAAGTGTACAATGTTCATAAGACAAATATCAATATCAATATGAAAGCTTTACATATATCATACAGGTGAATCTACACAACCACCCAAAGAGAATGGTGTTATTCCTATTCCTATTCCTATTACTGAGATAAGGAAACTGAAGCTTATCGAGTTTAAATAACTTGTCCAAAGATGCTGGGTTCTGAGCCACCTCGGATTGGAACCAGGAGGCTGACTCAGAGCCTAAGACGCTAACCACCCAGGACCGATCCACAGTTTTTACAATGTGAATTACTACGCTGTGTTGTGAAACCCTCCTCCAGCAATCTTGGAAGCTGGCCCTCTTTTTAATTTACTTATTATTATTTTTTAATAAGTAAGGACTACTGACCTAGTTTCCTGAACAAAGGGAGGAAAAACATTGTTCATTCTAGGTCCAAAACCTGCCCTTCCTCCAGGGATTGTTTGTGGCAGGGGTCAGGGGACAATCTGTCATTTCCTCTGTAAGCGATATATTCTGCCTCACCAAAGTGCCCTCCCTGCAGGAAAACACTTCTGTCTCCGGAGCCACTGAAGCTCCTGTCTTAGTTTCCCATCTACTGGAGTGGTTTTGATTTTGAACTAGCACATTGTTGCAAACCAAAGGGTTGAAGAATGCTCTTTCTTTCTGCACACTGACTGGATGGAGGAAGCACAGCATCTGCATGTGGGTTTCCTGGGATGAAAGGGCAGCCCTCCTCCAGAGGATGATATGTAGACTCAGGAACTAAATAAAACACAAGAGTGCACCAAGAAAAGGAGCTGTTACGTCCAAGAGAGGGAAACCATTACTGTCCTGCTAAGATCATGTTAGTAGGAATGCTTATTACACAGGACACTTGAGTGGTTTGTTGTGGGAGGGCCCCAGATATACTCAGACAGAAAATCTGGCAGATTCTGATGTTAAAAGCATCAAATGGTTGATGTCCTGATTCCAGAACCTACCAGCTCTGTAATCTTTGTAAGTGTTATAACCTCTCTGAGCCTCAGTCTCCTCATCCATCAAATGGAGATGCAATATCTGTACCAACTAATTTACAGTGTGGTCTGTGAGAAAATGAAAGTGAAGACACCATACAAATGCAAGTGAATTTATATGCTGGTAATATTAGGTTCAGAAACACACTGGAATTTGATGACCTAGAGGATCCTTCCAATGAGTTCTCTCAAGCTGGAGATACGGGACAGGCCAACCATAACCCACCTCTCTCTGAAATGTGTGAAGCCCTAATTTTCCCAGGTAACAGGAGCCTGTGACTATGAGGAAGGTCTCAATTACCTAAGTCATCATTCACATTTCCTGGCTCTTTCCCTGACAGACTGAGGCCAGAGTAACAGACCTACATGACCTTTTCTCCCAGAGTTTATTGGGGTCCCTGGGGGCACTGCTGCTTCCCCTGGGCACCTTCTTTTCTAACCATTGCACCTTGGATGCTCTGGAGCCCAAAAGGGGTGTAAGTCGGGCATGAAACACCATGTGCTGTCAGAGGAGGCCCAAAGAAAGGGTGTTTGGTACACCGTGCCCCTCCAATTTTACTTCTACTGCTCATTCTCTTTCAAATTGAGGCCCTTTATCTCCTTAAAACTCCATGATTGCACAGAGGCTGGCTCTAGGGCAGGTCCTAGTAACACATGCTGCCCTCCCCAGGGCTGCTGTTTCCCATGGCCCCTGAGCTCCTGACATGCAGCCAGGCTCACCATGGTCAGTCAAGTCCTTTCCTCAGGACAATTCTGCTAGGAGGCCCCTGGGTTTCTCAGGCAGTGAGACTCCTGCGGGGGAGGCTTCCCTTCAAGTTCACTAGGCAGGCCCAGACTTTTCTGAATCCCACATTCAACCTCTATTCTCAGTCACCTAATGGTAGAATGTAGCTTTTTACTTTTTCCTCCACAGGTTGGAAAACAGGAGTCCCCAACACCTGTTCATCCTAGCTGCAGAGGCAGGCTCTGCCCATCAGTGCCACACCTGGTCAGTCGGCCTGTTGGTGAGTGACAACCACTTTGGTCTGGGAAGCCTATACAAATTTAAGTGGATGATCTCTAAGAAGAAGGCTGCTGGGGTTTTCATGGCTCTTGAGAGATGTGGAAAACTAGCCCCTTTCACTCTGGAAGAGGACAAAAAGCATGGTTGCTGGCCACCACCCTAAGATAGGAAGGCCGCAGCCTCAGGATGACACCCTCACCATGGACAGTGAGCGGAGATGCTGAGCACCTGGTCCCCTATAGCATCACTGAGCTGCAGAATCAGCTCAATCCAATAACCTGAAACAACCTGACTGACAAAGCAATACTTCAAAAAGCCCACACCTGACATTGGCCTGAATTCTTTTGCCACAAGAACTTTAGGTCAAGCTGTGCCCCAGGCTTCCATTGGCCTTATTACAGGAGAGAATGAGCATTTCCAAGAAACCTGGATCACAAAGCTCTTCATAAACACCATTGGATTTATCTCAGATGTTTCTGTCAGTACCCAGATGCCCCTTTCACTCACAGGAATAATCTTTGCTAGTCACGATTACCGAATGTCCTTTCTGATCAAACACTCTCAACTGCTCTACCACTTATGCCACCTGGCTTTCAAAGTGTTCTGCCCTCTTACCCATCCTTATCTCCTAGTACTGCTGTTGGAAAAAATGGTGGCTTCAGGCTACCTGCCTCTCATGTCAACTCCACGTTTGCATCCCTGGACCCTCTTCTTGGTGAGGAAAATGCCAATTTCTGAACTATACAGTGCATGTTCTGGGATTAGACCATGGGGATTTAAACTCCCAGGGGTGACCTTAAACAAGTTCCTTACCTCTTCTGAGTTTCCACAAATGGAGACAACAATAGCACTCACTGCCCAGGATTACTGAAAATACTCAATTACAGGGTATGAGTCCTCACAACCGGGTGAAGTCATCATGAGTTATTGTGACTGGAGGAATGCAAACAGTCATAAACAGGCTGCTGCCAGCCCTCCACGTGGTTGGGAGGCCATGTCTTCTTTGTCCGGACCTGGCCCTTCTGTGTAGGCCCAGCCCTTTCTCCTCCAGCCTCTTCTCTGAATCCTGAAGAAACTCTTTATTCTGCATTTAAAGCTCTAGCTAAAGGATCATTTCTGTCTCGGCTTTCTACTCTCTTCCTGTCAAACATCAACCCTCAGTGGCAGCTCACGTTTTGCTCTCTCTTCTTCCCAGTCACTCCATGATAATTGATTTTCCCTTTTCCCTCCCCCTGGAATTTATCACTTATTCCCACAATGTGGTATTTGGTAAGTTATGTAAGGCATACCATAGGTGCCTAACAAATATTTGTTAAAATGAACAGTACTGGGACATGGTTTGGGGGGAACCAGGCCCAAAGCCAACTGAGATCTCAGATATGGCCACCTCAAAACCAAGACTTTATTTGTGCTGATTCCTGCCCAGCTTTCACAAGTCCTAGATTTCTTAATGTGACTTTGTTGGGGTTTGTTTGAATGCCTTAGTTCATAGCCATCTGTCTCTTGTACTATGTACATACATTGCATACATTCTGTTTGGAATCTTTAAGTTTGTGGTCCTCAAATTTCATCCTTCCCACAGCTGGTTCCTCAGAGCACCTCAACTTGACCTCCCAATCACAGAACATGACTAATACAAAGCTGCAATTCTCTTGCATGCATCTTCCTGAGCTGCAAAGCAGAACTGTCTGACACCTGCCATGGCCACAGCCACCACCACCATCAAAGCTACCTACCTCTTCCCTCTGTGCTAGGGACTGTGCTCAGTAGTGAACACATGGTATCTCTATGAAATCAGATTTCACAGATGAGAAAATCATCATTTAGTGAAATTGGGTAACTTGCCCAAAGCTGTGGGGGTGACTTCGCTCTCGAGTCCCCCCAGTGCCACAGACACACGTGAATAAATAAGAATATGGCCGAGACATGATGAGATCTGCTTAGGGGAGGAGGAGTGGGTGGAGGCCAGTTTCTCAAGGGAGTCAAAGGCCAGAAGCGGCCAGTTTCTCAGAGGAGAAAAAGACCCCAAGCACCCTTCTCCATAACCTTTTATTGGGTTGTAATACACAGGAATACAGGGTGGCAAGGATCAAGCAGTAGATAACATTTCAAAGAGATATGAGGGCTTCAGAGTCTGAGTCAGTGTCTGTCAGAAAGAGAGTTGCAGAAACTTTGGGAGACATACTCATTTCCTCTTGGACCCTTATCATATGAATGAAAGCACTCTTAGCAGAGCAGATTTCACAGGTTTATCATGAAGTCTTTGTGATGCCAGATTTTACCCCAGGACAGGCTCTAGCAAGGCAAGGAGCTGCACCTCTTCCCAACAGGTATTCAGGCTTAAGGGGATTAGAGCCAGGAATCGCTTCTCCCAGAGAACATGGGGACTCGGGCTATGTCAAAGCTGGGGGGCGAGAGTCCATTGCTCTTTGCTGCAGCCCCTCGAGTTCTTCCATGAAGGCCTCCCAGGTGATCAAGTCTGTCTTAGGTTGCCCCCTGCTGTGAGGGGTCTTATCCATCATTGACTTCCGACCAAGCTCTGGGGGCAGGGAGAGGAACTGAGGCAGTGTTTGCTACTAGAGACAAGCTTTGTCTCCTGTGGCTGGCATTCCAAAGGTCGTCTCTCACCCTTAGCCACAAGGGGTAGAGATACAATTCCTAAAACTAAGCAGAGCGGTCTACTACAAATCTGTATATTTGATATATAATGAATTCAGGATTTAAATGTACATTTATGATCCCAAAGCCAGGAGGTCCCAGGTAAACCACATAGCACCCTTCTTGCTGATTCTAAGGAGGGACAGGGATGCTCCTGGACACCTTTCATCTCAGTGGGGAGGCAGGTGGTCACTAACTGACTTGTGGAAGTTTCTCTTGACTTGGCTGGTAGTGGCAATGAACTAGTGTTTCGTCTTTCTCTTGAAACAACTTTACCTCATTTTAATTCTTCCCCAAACACAAAAGTGCCCTCCTATGAAGAGTGCCTCTATTTGTCTGCTCAGAGTCAGGCCTGGCCCAGTAGGTGACTGGAAAGATATTTTTCTGTGTCTGTCTCCTCCCCACCCTGGACTAGTTCATTCAATCACTCATTCATTCATTCATTCATTCATTCATTCATCTGCCTCCATTCCATGCTTAGTGAGAGTCACACAGAAGTCACAGAATCAGCACTGGAAGCTGCCATGGGCTCTGTCTGCACAGAGACCCACAGCCATCCTACCTCTAGTTCATATTTCTCTGGAGTTCCACCTGGCATGGCTAACATTTCTGCTTTTCCAGTTGCAGCAGCCACCTTGGAGCCACAAGGGTCAACACTAGGACCAGGCAGTAAGCTGAGGTAATTGGAACAGAAAATGTAAAGAGCCTTGTGATGTCATTGAGCTTCTGAAAACTGCTCGTTTTTAGGCTTCAGGTCATATAAGATAATGGATGTCCTTAATGGTTCCAGTTGGAGAGTGTAAGTGACACACTCTCTCCATGGGGCAGGAAGATGCCCAACAATGGACCCAAGCTCTCCCTACAGCTGGAGATCCAGAAGGGGAGGGAACACCTCCCAGTCTCCACACAGTGACTGTCATGGAAGGACTCTGATTCATGCTGTATCTCTGCTTTCCCACTGCTGGGTTCATCACCATGTTTGTTGCACAATAGCACCATGATTGACCACACCAGTGTGCATTGCTGGTTGTACACAGCCCTGTGCCCACAAAGAGGGGCATAGCATTTGACTGAAGCCACACCTAGTGAGCCCCCCACCATGGTGAATACAGGCCAACCAAAGCAACATTTCTGCTGAAATAAGGCTTAAGAACAAATTTTATCATCTGTGATAGCTAGAATGGGCTCATCTATGGTAGGGGTATGCTTCACAGAGAGTCCAGGTGGATTTCATATACTGTTAGGATGCTGTATCAGTTGTAGTATTGAAGCAGTGGCCCAGGTGGATCCATCCTTTCTCTACAGGTGGCTGAGAGGTGGGGAGGTGAAGCCAATGGAAGCATAAGCCCATGGTGGGGCTTAACCGTGGGGAACCTCGGCTGGGATGAAGTTGAAACAGTAGATTCAGCATCAGGTTTAGCCACAACTTCTTGGGGAGGTTATAATGCAGAGGAGACAGGGATAGTGTGTATGAGAACTGGAGGAGAGCAACAGTGATGAAAAGTCTGCATAAATGTAATGTGTGAGAGGAGACAAAGGTAGAAAAAATTCACACTAAAGAAATCCAAGCAGAAATACAAGAGGAGCTGCTCTGACTCCTTACCACACACCTTTTGTTCTGTGTAGACTGGCTTGCCAACTCCCCAACATGAACTATCAGTTCCAGCATCCCAGAGCTTACAGACTTCCTCCCAAGGAAATATTTGACAGGGACATGTGCTGAATGAGGCAGGATCCAAAGTGTGCATTCCCCCTGCCACTCTGGACTCATGTATGTGCCTTCTGGACCTGTGTCACATTTGAAAATTTATCATGCCTGGCATTTGTCCTGACACCATATGAACCTTTTGGTTGTGTTTCCCTCGATTTAGAGTAAGGGCTTTCATAGCTTCTTCATCTTTGAATTAAGATGTGGCTTCATCTTGAGGACCTGGGTAAGAGCATGGTCATTTTGTCTCCATATACTAGAGGTACATACCTGTGAGTGGACCCATAGGCCTGGGTAATATCCCATGGGGTTGAGGCACATAGCACACATACACCCTCCATGCCTGTGGGAGAGCAGTGGGGATTATACATCTGGGTCAAGGAAACTTTAGTTCCTGCACCACCCTTCATTCCAGAAAGCAAATGCATGTTTTGGCTTTCCTAAGAGCTAAATACAGTCCTGGCCCATATGGCTCAGTGGGTTGGGTGTTGTCCTGCAAAGGCAAGTGCTAAATTGATTCCCAGTAGGGGCAAATGCCTAGGCTGCAGGTTCAATCCCCAGTTGCGGTGTGTATGGGAGGTAACCAATCAATGTTTCTCTCTCACATTGATATTTCTCTATCCTCTCTTCCATCAGAAAGAATAATACATTACTTTAAATGTATGTAAACATGCACACAGCAGGAAGAGCTCTACATGAAACCATTGTAGGTAGTTACATTTTTGTGCTTTCCCATATTGTTCAATTTTCAAAATTAGGACTCATAAGAACTTTAGTGTTTACATATCATAAAACACTAAAAATAAATTTGTTGACATGTGCACTATGGCCACTCCATGAGAGTCTGCACCCGCAAAGCCACCAGGAACACTCATCAGAACATATGCATTTCATTTGCCTCAGCCACAAACTGGCCTCTCAAGGTGTCACTTGCCTTTAGAGCCTCAAGTATCTTCACCTCCAAAATTAGAGCAGTACTCACCTTGACTAATTCTCAGGGTTATGGTAAGACCTTAAATTTTTAAAAAATATATTTTATTAATTATGCCATTACAGTTGTTCTATTTCCCCCCTTCATTCCCCTCCACCCTACACACCCCTCCCCCCATCATTCCCCCCCTTTAGTTTATGACCACATGATTCAAGCTCTTTAGATTCTATATTTCCCATACTATTCTTGCCCTCCCCCTATCTATTTTCTATCTACCATCTATGCTACTTATTTTCTGTACCTTCTCCCCCCTTCTCCTTCTCCCACTCCCCTGTTGATAACCCTCCATGTCATCTTCATTTCTATGATTCTGCTCCTGATCTAGCTGTCCTCTTAGTTTGCTTTTGCTTTAGGTGTGGTTCTTAATAACTGTGAGTTTGGTGTCCTTTCACTGTTCATCTTTTCTATCTTCTTTTTCTTAGGTAAGTCCCTTTAACATTTCATAGAATAAGGGCTTGGTGATGATGAACTTCTTGAATTTGATCTTATCCAAGGAGCATTTTACCTGTCCTTCCATTCTAAATGAAAATGTTGCTGGATAGAGTAATCTTGGTTGTAGGTCTTTGGATTTCATGACTTGGAATATCTCTTTCCAGCTCCTTTTTGCCTGTAGGGTCTCTTTTGAGAAATCAGCTGACAGTCTGATGGGAACTCCTTTGCAGGTGACTGTCCCCTTATCTCTTGCTGCTTCTAGGATTCTCTCCTTCATTTGAATCTTGGCTAATGTAATGATGATGTGCCTTGGTGTGTTCCTTTTTGGGTCCACCTTCTTTGGGACTCTCTGAGCTTCCTGGATTTCCTGGAAGTCTATTTCCTTTGCCAGATTGGGGAACTTCTCCTTTATTATTTGTTCAAATAAGTTTTCCACTGGTGGCTGTTCCTTTCCCCCTTCTGGTACCCCTATAATTCGAATGTTGGAGCGTTAAAGATGTCCTGGAGGTTCCTAAGTCTCTCCTCATTTTTTTGAATTCTTGTTTCTTCATATTTTCCTGTTTGGCCATTATTTTCTTCCTTCTGGTTCACTCCCTTGATTTGAGTCCCAGTTTCCTCTTCATCACTATTGGTTTCCTGTGCAATTCCCTTCATTTCAATTAGTTTAGCCTTCTTATGTTCCTCTAATTTGTGACTAAAATCAACCAGTTCTGTGAGCATCCTGATCACCAGTCTTTTGAACTGTGCATCTGAAAGTTTTGCTATTTCTTCGTCACTTAGATTTATGGGCTCTGGGGCTTTGAGATCTTCTTGAGCCATTTTTGGTCTATTCGTGCCTGTTAATTATGAGGAGCGGAGCCTTAGGTGTTTACCAGGGCGGGGTCGCCTGGTCGTTAGGTTGTTATGCTGTATGTGGGGGCAGGGTCAGAGCGGGGAAATGGCAGCCCCCTCTGCTGCCTCTGGCCACTGGGGCCTGCTTGGTCCCGTTGTCTCACCGCCCACTCCCTCGCTGGTCTATCTGGGCACAAATGCAGGACCACAGTCAACCCGCCACCCTGTACCCTTGCTGGGTACGCCGGTCGCTCACTGGGTCCACCCGTTGCCACCCCATGCCTGGGATCCGTGCACCTGAGTCCATCTGACTGAGTTTTCCTGTGCAACCCCGCTCCGCCAGCTGCTGGCTTCACCCCTCTTACTGGTCAGGCTGAAGAATTTGTTGTTATCAGACTTCTGAAAAGTTCAATTTTCTGTGTTCTGGCTGTGGTTTCTGTTGCTAATATTTGTTGTCTCTCATCTTGGTTGTGGGAGAAAGCACGGCATTTCCACCTATGCTTCCATCTTGGCGGAAATAATACCCTAAATTTTAAAACGAGATGTTGTACTGGAAAACTGGATCCTGAATGAATACCATCCAGTGGAAACACAATCTCCTGGTCACCCTCACCTCGTGGCCATGCCCTTCCTGTCTGCTTTTCTTGCTCCTCTGCTTATACCTGGCTCCAAGGGTGAGAAGTTCTTTGAAGCTCTACCCAAGACTGCCTCCTCTTCCCAACTTACTCTCCCCCATTCGATGAGTTCCTTCATTTCTAAGATTCAGTTACCATCAGTACAAATTAATGTCTCCAACACAGACTTTCAGATTTTTATATCCAACTCCTTTCTAAATATAAAACTTACCTTTCTCACAGTCACCTCAAATCATGCACAGCCAAGATTATACTTACAGCCTTTGCAGATCCTGCCACAACAAACCTGGCCCTCTTCATGGTTCTTCTCTCATAGACTGCTGCTGGTGCCCAACTAGGTGTCTAGGCCACAAACCCAGGGAACAGTTCTGCCTTCCCTCATCCCCCAGCCCCCAGGCCCATCCCAGCCCCATGCACATTTCAAGTATCCCTGGAGCCTTTACCTTTCATACTTGCACTGCTGCCACTGTACTGCAGGCCACCACTGTCTCTTGCCTGTACTAGGGCACTGCCTCCAAACTAGAATACTTGCATCCAGTATCGCTCCCTGAAATCCACTCTCCATATTATGCCCAGAAAGCTTTCTTAAAATCATCTTTATTGAAGTGTAATGTACACACAATTAAATTTACACATTTTAAGCACATGGGTCAATGAATTTTCACAAATGTATACATTCATGGAACTACTACCCAGTGAAGATACAGAATATCTCCAGTACCTCAGAAAGTTCCCTTATGTCCTTTGACAGTCAATCTCTCTGCTACCCCTGGCCCAGGCATCTGCAGATCTAATTTTTTATCACTAAAAATTAGTTTTGATTGTTCTAGAATTTCACATAAATGGAAATATACACTAAGTAGTCCTTTGTATCTAGCTCATTATTCATTCATCAGCAAAAAAATGAGATTCACTCATGTTATAGTTTGTCAGTAGCTTTGGACATTTTAATAATTGAGTGGAATTTCATTTTCTGACTACACCATATCTTTATACATTTACCTGTTGATGCACAATTGGGTTGTTTCTAGTTTGAAGCTCTTTGGGTCCCCCCACCTTCTTTCACCAATCTACTTGGGTCCTGATGTTTAAAATGCATCTCTTACAGGCATCATGTAAGTGAGTTTGTTTTTTAATCCAGTGTAATGATCTCTTCTTTGCTTGGGGTGGTGGTGGGTGTAGAAATGGAAGGAAAAAGGCAAAAATAGATTTTATTAATGAGGTAAGTATAACAAGCATGAAGTCTTTATAAGGCCTTGTCTTCATCTTTCGAAAACCCTGAATACCTTCTATTGACCCATTTCTTGTAAAAGTGTGTTCTGGACTCCTGGGGCTCACCGAGACTCTTTCAAGGGGTATGTGAGATCAACAGCATGTTCATGGTGCTACTGGGATATTATTTGCCTTTTATTTTGCATTTCCACCAGCAATGAATTAATGTTCCTGTTATGTCACATCCTAATCAGCAAGTGGTGGTGTCAGTGTTTTGGATTTTAGTCATTCTATAGATGTGTATTGGTATCTCATTGTTGTTTTCATTTCCATTTCTTAAATGAAAAGTGATGCTGAGCATCTTTTCCTATGTTTATATGCCATTTGTACATATTTTAGATGAAGAAGTCAGATTTTTGCCCATTTTTCAATTGCATTGTTTGTTTCCTTATTGTTGCATTTTAAGAGTCTTTTTAAAAAAATTTTTAGAGAGAGGGGAAAGGAAAGAGAGAGAAGGAGAGAAACATCAATGTGTGGTCACCTCTTGCATGTCCCCCACTGGGGACCTGGCCTGCAATCCAAGCACGTGCCCTGACCGGGAATCAAATCAGCAATGCTTTGGTTCACAGGCTGGTACTCAATCCACTGAGCCACACCAACCAGGCCAAGTTTTAAGAGTCTTTTGATCTTATATTTTGAACAAAAATTCTTTATCAGATATATGATTTGCACATTTGTTCTCTGAGTCTGTCACTTCTCTCTTCATTTTCCTAACAGTGTCTTATATATACCAAAAGTTTTAAATTTGAATAAAGCTCAACTTCTAAACTTTTTCCTTAATGGATTTCACTTTTGACATTGTGTCTAAAACCATCACCAAACCCAAGGTCACAGATATTCTCTTTATGTTTTATCCTCAAAGTTTTAGAGTATTATATTTACATTTAAGTCCATGATCCATTTGAGCTACAGTTGTGTAATGTTCAAAGCCTGTGTCTAGGATTTTGTTATTGTTTTGTTGTTGTTGCTGCTGTTTTGCATATGGCCTTCCAGCTGTTCCCACAGAGGTTGTTGAAAGATATCCCTCTTAATGGAGATGTTTAATTCATTTACACTTAATGTAATTATTGATGTGGTTGAGTACAACTCTACCTTGATATTTGTTTTCCTTGTATTTTCTACCTTTTCTTCATGTCTACTTCTCTGTCTCCATTGGAGTTCATTAAATTATTTTTAATGAGTAATTTTTCTACTCTATTGGCTTCTTAGTTTTGTGTCTTGTATTTGTAGTGGCAACTCGATCATTAATACTCTGTGCCCTTAATATATCGGGGTCAATTAGACTCAAAATTGCACCTCTTTCCTCTTCATGCTTCACACTTCATGTGATGTTCCATGCTTCCTACTTCATGTCATGCACTACACACTACACAGCTGATTCATCATATCTCACTAATATAACAACCTAGCCACTATGTAATTATATTTAGCCTTATTGTTGTTATATCTTTTACCTCTACATTTGTTATAAACCCCCACCTTACTGTTACCATATTTTCTTTAAACAATCTTTTAAAAACAAAATAGAGCCTTTTAGATTTACTCACTTATTTTTATTGTTTCTGGTGCTCTGCATTTCTTCCTGCAATTCTGAGTGTCCACTTGGTGTCACTGTCCTTCAGGCTGAAAGACATCTTTCATTATTTTTTGTTGTGCAGTTTGTTTACAAACAAATTCTTTCAGCTTTTATTTATCTGAAAATGTCTTTATTTTATCCCTATTTCAAAGAATATTTTCATGCATATAGAAACCTTAAAACCTTAAAGGTATTTTCCCTTTTTCTTCTGGCCTCCATAGTGTCTGTGAGAAGTGAGTGGATCATTCCTTTCCTTGTCCCCTGAATATATCTATTCTCTGGCTACTATGAAGTGTTTTTTTTTTAATTTTTGGCTTTCAGGAGGTTAATTATTATGTATATGGCTAGTTATAGCTCTATAGATGGAAGACAGAGATTAGATAGATATTGATACATAGATAGACAGATAAATAGATGATGGATAGCTATCTGGCTGGAATTTACTAAATTTCTTAGGTCGGTAAGCACGGTTTGTTTGTTTTTTTAATCAAATTTAGGGGGTTTTCAGCATTATTTCTTCAAATATTTTTTCAGCCCCAGTTTCATTTTCTTCTCCTTCTGGGACTTCAAATACATGTATATCAGACTGTTTGATATTGTCCCCCATGCCTCTGAGTCTCTGTTCAATTTTCTTTGACCTCTTTTCTCTGTTTCTCAGATCGATCTCTCTTTAAGTTTATTGGTGCATTCATCATCTCTAATTTTCTCCTAAGCCCTTCCAGTACACTTTTTATTTGTTATTGTGCTTTTCAATTCCTGAGTTTTTGTTTCACTCTTTTCATAATTTTGATTTGTCAGTCAACATTCTCCACATGCTTACTCACTAATGTCATATTTTCCTTTGATTTTTAAGCATATTCTTCTTTAATTATATAAACATATTTATGGTAGCTGCTTTAAAGTCTTTCCTGCTAAGCCCAACATCTGGATAATCTCAGGTTTGGTTTTCTATTGGTTTCTTTTTTTTCTTGGTTATGCATCACAATTTTCTGTTTCTTTCTTTAGTGATTTGTAAAGCTAAACACTAGCTCTTATGAACACTTCATTGTAGAAATTCCAAATTCTGTTTCCTTCCTTTGAAAGAAACTCCATTTCTAATTTAGGAGGCAGTGTAATTATTGGCTGATCACCCTAAACTTGCATAGGTTTAGCTTTATGCCTTATCTTAGCAGACCTAAGGACAGTCTACTGTGTTTCCCAAGCCCACTTTAATGAGGCAGAAGTTAGTCTCTGAATGCTGCCTTCCATGCGGACCTTGTCAGGGCCTGGTTTTAAACTCTGATATGGAGAGTCCAAAGAAGGCCTTATTCTATGGTGTGGCTCTTGCTCCAAAGGCCTTTTAGTTGGAATAGCTGGATGCCAGAGTTGTTATTTAGGTGACAACTTCCACTCTGTTCTGTCAGGGCCAGAACTCCAAAGTCCAAGAACTTCTCTCCCTTGAGCATTACTTACTTGATTTCTAGCATCTCTGTCCCACTCTCAGCGCCATAGTGGCTGCTGTCTTATAAACCTTGGATGACCCCACCCAGCCCACGTTCTTTCTGCCATCCTCAGATGTTCAGGGGCCTGTACATGTTCTTCTAAGTCCCTCTCTTTGTACAACTCCCTCCTCTCCTTGCCTCTTTGCACAGTTTCTACCTGCTTCAGGTGCTCTACTCAGTTTAAAGTAACCACTATGCTCCACTTGACTTCAGCTCTCTGAGTCATGGATGGGAAGTTATTCCTAGACAGAAAGTTGGGTTGCCATGGGACTCACCTCATAAATTTTCCCTTCAGTCAAGGATCAGTAGTTTTGTGCTGCCTGCCATTCATTGCCTGAAAATGATGGCCTCGTATGTTTTGGCAAGTTTTATAGAAGTTGATGGTAAGGGGGCTAGTCTGGTACCAGCTACTCCACCATGGCTGGAAACAGAAGCCCAGAGAAAACTATATAAAATATAAATCTATTCATGGTACCCCTCCAGTTAAAATCCTTCCATGGATTCATAGCTCTAAGGGAAAAGTCAAATTTTAAAAGAGTCTGCAGACTCTTGTGAGATCTGAGCTCTTCCCACACTCCAACATCATTCACCTTCCTGCTCTGGCTCTCCTTCATTTTCTGGCCTCTAGCTTTCTTTCAATCCCCTGTATTCACCTACCGCTGGGCACTTCTACATCACAGTAGTTGCCTAACATTCTTCCAATCCTCCCCTACCAGTTACAAAGAGACAGTGACTAAAACACTGTGAAACTTACACAAGATCAGGTAGCACCGAACCCCAAAATAGACCCATGTGCATGGGCATTTCATTACAATGAGAAAGAAATTCTTTCACAAATGCTAATAGTTCAGTGGACAAGCTGTTTGAGAAAATATTACATTTTTATCCTTAATTCAATCCTTATTCAAAAACAAACTTTAGACAAAGCACTAAAAAGCAAAATGAATAAAAACTAGGTAAAACTGGTAAAAAGAAAACAATCCAATGTGCAAATGGGGAAATGAAATGAATAGGTAATTCATGGACTAATAAACATATGAAAATATAGATGAACATATGAAAATATATTCAACCTCATTAAGAATGAACTGTAACAAAATACTGATGCAGACTCCAGCCCACTGGAGTCTGTGTGTTGTGGATGCCATAAACAAATTCACACAGACTGCAGAAGTCCTGTGGAGAAAAAGGGACAGCACAGCCACCCTCTGAGAGAGAGTACCTTGACCACTCTCTCAAGGGGAGAGCACATTGACCCTTGCCTGGACAGGCTTTTATTGCTTTTCAGTTACATTACATCAAAGGTTTTCATTATTTCTAGATTTATGTTAGGTGATTACTTCTTACAGATTAAAAAAAGTAAAAAGTTGCAAATGCAAGGGAACCGTAAAAAGGATTGATCTGATTACATTTCATCCTTGAGACATCTTAGCACAGATTTAGGGAATTGCTTCAAGAGATATACATTAAACATCTGCAGTCTTAACTCAGGTTGAGGGACTTTTCACCAAAGCAAGTCTCATAGCAGCCTAGGTGCAATGCAGGCCTGATTCCCCACAGGAAAGCCAATCTGCACACCTGGCTCCTGTGTGCCACCTCGTATTGATCAGTTTTCCAGATCAATACTGGGCTACATTTGCCATTGCCATGCTGATTGGTTCCCTACAAAATACAAATTTAAAATACTGACAGGCACCAATGTAGGCAACACTGTGGGGAAGCACATACTCTTCTACACTGAGCACAAATTGCTACTGCCTGTGTATCGAGCATCTAAATGTACAAACACTCCAACCCTGTTCTCATGGCTCCAGGACTCCATCCTACAGAAATAACACCATGACCACAGAACTGCTTGTATCAGAAAAAAAATGGAAATACAAATGCCCAGCAGTCAGAATATAGTAATTAAATTATACTATATCCATCCATCTGAACACTATGCATCTATTTAAAAAATGAGGTAACTCTAAGTTACTTGTAAAGATGTCTACAGTATAGTGTTGAGATTTAAAAGTGAGTTTCGAAACAAGAAACAGTATGCCAGTCATATGTATGTATGTACATACATAAACATATGTTGGGGAATGCTCTGCCTGGTTTCAGGAATTATAACTACCTCCCATGGCTAAGGATGAGCTAGCAACCTCTGGGAAGTGAGCCACAGGAGACAAAGCTTATCTCTGATAGCGAATGCTGCCTCGGTTTCCTTCCCTTGCCCCCAAAGCATGGTCGGAAGTCAATGACAGATAAGACTCCTCACAGAGAGAGGGGCAACCTAAGCCAGACTCAATCACTTGGGAGGCCATGATGGAAGGACTCAGGGGGCTGCAGCAAAGAGGGAACAATGGACCCTTGCGCCCCAGCTATGTGTCCATAGCCCGAGTCCCCATGTCCTCTGGGAGAAGCACTTCCTGGTTCTAATCCACTTAAGCCTGAAAACCTAATGGGGAGGGGTGCAGCTCCTTGCCTTGCTAGAGCAGATCCAGATCCAGGGAAATCTGGTATAAGAAAGAATTCCTAAAAATCCTGTGAAACCTGCTTTGCTAAGTGTGCTTTCATTTATATGTTAAGGGTCCAAGAGGGAAATGAGTATGTCTCCCAAAGTTTCTGCAAATCCCCTTCCTGACAGACTCTGACTCAGAATAAGCCCTCGGATTTCTTTGAAATGTTATCTACTGTTTGATCCTTGCCTCCCTATATTTCTGCGTATTACAACCCAATAAAAGTCCCTGGAGGAAGGGGCTCGAGGCCTTTTTTCTCTGAGAAACACGTCCCCTCTCCTCCCCAAGCAAATCATGTCTTGGTAGTGTTTGCTTTTATCTGTGGTAGACGGGCACATTCGCCCCCACCAAACACACATAGAAATATAAGTAAGAAAAGAATCTGGACGATCCGTACCAATCACAATTATAAAGGATAAGATATGAAGAGGGAACAAAGAAATCCTGTTTTTTACTTTATATACTTCTATATTATTTGAATCTATGGCAAAAATATTTCACTTTGTAATTTAAAAGGTGTGTGTGAGTGTGATTATAGCAATCAACTGTGCTTCTGGTGAGTGCCTTTGATTTTAACATTTCAACAGCAGGCATGACTGCCACCTAGTGTTCACATGCAATACACCTATCAAGATATGTTGGCTTCTGCTGAAAACAGATTTTGAAAAGATCAGTTTTGATAATTTTTAGTGCTTCTGTAATTTTTTGTTTCACCTCTTCCACATCTGCAAAATGTGTCCCTTTGAGGACTTTCTTTATCCAGGGAAATAATGACAAAAAAGTTGCTTGGGGTGAGATATGATGAATAGGGAAGGCAGGGCATAGGGGTCATGCTGTTTTTGGTCTCAAACCGCTGAACACTTAGTGTGGTGTAGGCAGGTGCACTTGTAAATCACTCATCATGAAATGGACAAACATGTTGACAAAGCCTCTCACAACAACACCAGCTGGAACACTGATGCAGACAGGTTCCTGGAACAATCACCTAGTGGGGGGAGGCCTGTACTACAAGGAGCCCTGCCCTCCAGAAAAGAATTCTGTTTTGGGGGTTCCCCCTTGCATATCATGCATAATATGTGCATTACTGGTACTAATTATGGTTAAGGGAATATAGAAGGCTTTGCTTTATTTGGGTGGTCTCCTCAAGGTGAATGCTCAGATGTAAAAAAAAGCTCAGTGGTAACAGGTCCCCTCATATTCACAGTATTTGTAAGAATTTTTTCAGGTGAACTATCTGACATTCATTCTTATTCTATAAATGGAACTTGAGAAGTAGGCATTGATGGTCCTTCCTTAACACTTTCACTTCATAAAAACTTTCATTTCATAAAAAATTAAATGTCTTTAACTTTTATGAGCATGAAGTAAGGCAGAATTCAATATACAGACTGCCTTTTTAAATTTTTAGCTCTCTCCAAACCCTTTTCAGAAGATTTACATGACAATAATAATAACAATAATAATAGCTAATACCTATACTAGACACTGTTCAGGAACCTTCATATACATGAACTCATTCATTTCTCCCAACAGTGCTCTTAGGTAGGCACTCAGAGGAAGAGGGGGGAGGGAGAAGAGGAAGGTCGGATGCAGTGACACATGATAAAGTTGAAATTTTTAGCAATTACAGACTTGGAAAAGTGTATACAAGTTTTAATATAAAAGCAATTATTTTCATCTTTAATGTGGTGATTAATTTAACCATCCAATGTTGTAGACCACTCTGCCTGGTTTTAGGAATTGTATCTCGATCCCCTGTGGCTAAGGGTGAGGGACCACCTTTGGAATGTGAGCCACAGGAGACAAAGCTTGTCTCTGGTAGCAAATGCTACCTCAGTTTCCTCTCCGTACCCCCAAAGCTTGGTCAGAAGTCAATGATGGGTAAGAGCCCTCACAGGGGGAGGGGGGCAACCTAAGCCAGACTTGATCACTTGGGAGGCCTTCATGGAAGTACTGGGGGGGGGGCTGCAACAAAGAGCAATGAACTCTCACCCCCTGGCTTTGACATACCCTGAGTCCCCATGTCCTCTGGGAGAAGTGCTTCCTGGCACTAATCCCCTAAAGCCTGAATACCTGATTGGGAAGGGTGCAGCTCCTTGCCTTGCCAGAGCATGCTCAGGGAACAATCTGGCATCACAAAGACTTCCTGATAAACCTGTGAAATCTGCTCTGCTAAGAGTGCTTTCATTCATATGTTAAGGGTTCGAGCAGAAAACCCTAAAACTCTGTTCCTAACAGACTCTGACTCATACTAAGCCCTCAGATTTCTTTGAAATATTATCTACTGTTTGATCCTTGCCACCTGTATTCCTGCAAATTAGAACCCAATAAAAGGCCCTAGAGGAAGGGGTTCAATGCCTTTTTGCCCTGAGAAACTGACTACTGCTCAAGGCCTTTTTTCTCTGGGAAAATGGCCACTTCTCCTCCTCAAGCAGATCACATCATATCTCTGTCATGATTACTCTCATCCATGGTGGCTAGGAGGACTTGCGAGGAAAGTTGCCCACACATCTGGTGCCCGGGACAGGGACCTGAACACATTTGGGACCTCCCTCAAGCCAGAGGCCTACAGCCATCGCCACAGATGCACACCTAAGACATTAATGGACACTTCATCGCTGGAGGGAACAGGGGCATCTGTGGGTAAGGCAGGCCCCGAGGCCTGTTAGAAATAAGTGAAAGGATACTTTTTTGCCATACCTTGAATCTCCCCTGCACTCCCCTTCATAATACCCAGAATGGTCCATCTCACATTAATCTTGGGGCTCAGCGGGTGAGCGCATATCCAGTGCTCCGAGCCCTCTCAGCTGTATAAGTGAACCCAAAACTCATAAAAGAATTTCTTTGATTGGAAAAGCACGTGCACCCTGGCCAGTCCCCGGAGGGATCATGCTGTGCAGCTCCCCACCCCCATCCACACCGAGAGGCAAGGCTGGGCACAGCCAGCACTGGGCAGGCTGGGCAGGGGGCTATCTCCTCAGATTGGGTGTCCAGACAACCAGAACTGCCAATGGCCGGGGGCCCCACCTGACTCGCCTGACTTGCCTGACTGGAGGTCCTCACCGCGTGACCCTGAGAGCAGACTGGTTACAGACGTGAGGGTGAGGAAGCAACAACGAGCCTGGTCCCTGCCCCCCCCCCCCCCGCCAACCGGTGCGCCAACAGCAGCAGTGAACGCGGGTCAGTAATGGCAGCAGCAGCCACCGTGTGTAACTTGGGCACCCTTTGCTAGCAAGAGATTTAGAATGCTGATCAGCCGAGTGGTGGCGTGCACTGGACAGGGCCCTGCTTGCAATGGTGGCACCAGCAGCAGTGGTGGGCCCGCTCCAGCTCTCATTGCTAGCAACAGATAAGATTTCAGAGAGTGGGAGGAGCTAGTAGCATTGAGACTGGTTTTCTAAGTGCCACGTCTTGGGGTGGGAGGAATTTCAGAAAAAGCTCATTTAAGCTCTCTTGCCACGTCCACTGCCACGTCCACTTTTGGATCCCTCTCTCCATGACAAGGTCCTGAGAGGGGGTGTAAGACTTCAAGGAAGCAGTTTCCAACTTGGTGGACGTGGCATGGAAGGCCCTGCAATACCTATTGTGATTGTGCTTGCTTTGGGGATCATGACCTTTTCTGCTTTAATCGTTATGAATACCCTTGCAGTGATTCAGATAGTGCGCTTAGACCTTTCCCTGCTCAATGAACAGAATAATGATAGCATACTAGAAACGTCAGGGAATATAGGTACAAAGAAACAACCAGAACATTCTGAGAATTCAAGCTTAATCAATAACAGATCATTGGAAAAACACCAAAAATAAGTTAGAAAACTCTAGGAAATCAGGAGATGATCTCACTGCTTTCTTAGAGGGAATCAAAGTACAAAATATGTCTATAAAAGAACTCCTAGAGAAACTTAAAAGAAGTACCCTTGAAAGCCCCCTGCAACATAGGAATAGCCCCTCCTTTACCTTGAATAAGAATATACATCAACTGGACAGGCAAAGAAATAACAAAAGCTAGCTAGTTATTACAAACTAAACAGTTACTAAAGAGTCAGAATTTATAGTACACAGAAAAACATTTTAGACAAAAAAAGATAGATAGCTAAGTTAGACATCACAAGGGCCTTATAATAAATTTTCTATTTTCTCTACTCAATCTAGCATATCCTTTTGCCCTATGACAAATTCTGAGAAACTTTAATATACAATAAGATACTTCTAATTGTCTGATTAATAGCTCTCCTGGTTAAAATAATCTTTGTTTATTATAACTAAATCTATGGGGACTTTCGTACTTTTACTGATTACCTTTGTATTAATTTTTCTGCTTAAATGATCATGTTATAATGCAAATGTTAATCACTACCTAAAATGAAAATATAAAAACCTGCTTGTACTTGCAATAAACGGAACAGAGCTTCACTGCCCTTTGAGGCATGTTGTCATCGGTTACCCATCGCCGACGCCTACCCTCACCTGTGGGACCCCTTGACCCGCTGCGGCCAGACCGCGGCACTCTCTACCACCAAGAGCAATGTTTTAGGTTCAGCAGTTGCTGGGCTGCTTGAACGTCTCCCTGATAAGGGATCTTTTGTTTTAAGGTATTTGCCAATGGAGATCTTACAATCCAACTGGTCAGGCAATTGTAGAACGGCTCATCATACTTTTAAAAATCTTTTTAACAAACAAAAAAGGGGGAGTCATGAGGCCTTCCCCCAAATTTGTTTTATTGGCCATGTTTACCTATAATTTTCTAAATTATGATGAGTTGCTTTGTAATACATTTTCAGACAGAATTCAAAGCCATCTTACCTACAGATTTTAATCCTTAACTTGGGGAAGAGGATATGCTTGTGTTTGCTTTTCAGAATGACCTGTGAAACTGCAGGTGATGAGGGTGAAGCCATATCACAGAAAAGGCTTCCCTGATGGCAACGCATCTCCACACATTGGACTCTCCTGATCCAGATTTCTCCAAGCCATGTGTAACACCCCTGGAGTGATATTCAACATCACCTAAGAGGGACTTTTTCTACCAACTTAAAGGGACAAAATTGATGCTGCAGGACATTCAACGATTAACCAAGCAGGAGGTTTTTCAGACCCTCTGTGCTGAGCTCCAAACATTGGTTTGATGGACTTAATCTGAGAATGTGAGTCATTGGATCCACTGGTTGTTTATTGATTTTAATGATGCTTTACTCTTACTAAACTCTCTCACCCTGAGTTCAGGTACTAGCCCTTGCTGCATATCTTTAAAATAACTTTCTGAAGTCTGTGCTAATTCTCCCAAAATTGAAATGTAACTAGACCTGTTACTTTTCTCTTTCCCATGCATTTTATCATTTTTCAACTGACTGAATTTAGGTGTTTGGGTTATGACAGCCCTTGGATGCCTCCTTGTTTTAATTCTTATTTGTGCTGTATGATGTATTTGGAAGTTATTTTCTTGTGATTGCATTTGAGAACAGCAAATAGTAGGTTTCACAGGCCTAACACCTTCAATTGATTTAACAAACAAAAAAGGGGGAGATGTTGTAGAACACTCTGCCTGGTTCTAGAAATTGTAACTCTACCCCTTGTGGCTAAGGGTGAGGAATGACCTCTGGAATGCGAGCCACAGGAGACAAAGCTTGTCTCTGGTAGCAAATACTGCCTCAGTTTCCCCTAACTGCCCCCAAAGCTTGGTTGGAAGTCAATGATGGGTAAGACCCCTCACAGTGGGGAGGGGCAACCTAAGCCAGACTTGATCACTTGGGAGGCCTTCATGGAAGGACTGGGGGGGGCTGCAACAAAGAGCAATGGACTCTCCCCCCCAGCTTTGAGATAGCCCAAGTCCCCATGTCCTCTGGGAGAAGCACTTCCTGGCTCTAATCCCCTAAAGCCTGAATACCTGATGGAGAAGGGTGCAGCTCCTTGCCTTGCTAGAGGGTGTCTGTTTCCAGGGCGGGAAATCTGGCATCACAAAGATTTCCTGATAAACCTGTGAAATCTGCTCTGTTAAGAGTGTTTTCATTCATATGTTAAGGGTTTGAGCAGGAAACCCTAAAACTCTGTTCCTGACAGACTCTGACTCAAACTAAGCCCTCAGATTTCTTTGAAATGTTATGTATTGTTTGATCCTTGCTGCTCTGTATTCCTGTGTATTAGAACCCAAGAAAAGGCCTAGGAGTAAGGGGCTTGAGGCCTTTTTCCCCTGAGAAACTGGCCACTGCTCACAACCTTTTTCCTCTGAGAAAATGGCCACTTCTCCTCCCCAAGCAGATCACATCATGTTTCAGTCAGGTTTACTTCCATCCATGGCAGTTGGGGGGACTTGTGAGGAAAGTTGACCCCACAACCCAACCCATTTTTTCATGAAAAATATATTAATTAATGAGATACAATTTGGGAATGCTGGTGTAGATATAGAGAGCAGGTATAGAAAATTTAGACTTATAGCAATTCTTAGGAACACTTTTTGTGCTATTCAATCTTATGATTACAATAAATGTGTAGCAAGAAGACTGTTTTATTTTTATTGCAGAATTTTTGAACTCTTCATAAAACAGAAACAACAAACCTCCACTTCTCAGATTAAATTTTATAATTAATCAAATACACATAGAACTGCACAACCGTACAAGAATGTACAGGTCAAAAGTTATAAGTTAAACATGAAAAGGCTAAGTTACAGATCTCCATTTCCAGCTGTTCATCAAACACGATTCTCTGTTCTCCATGACATATCAATCAGTTCTAAGGTTTATTTGGATGTGACTGTGCACTTCAGCACACAGGACAGGAAAGGGGTCCCTGGCCTGCTTTTACCCACAAAAATAAGTTTTGTCAGGCCATGGGGTAGGAATAAAAACCAGCACTGTGGGGGCGACTACTTCACAAGGTCCCCCAGGGCCACGGACACGCGTGAAAGAATAAATATGGCTGAGACATGCTGGACCTGTTTGGGGATGGAGGAGTGGGCAGAGGCCAGTTTCTCAGGGGAGACAAAGGCCGTCAGTGGCCAGTTTCCCCGAGGAGAAAAAGGCCTGGAGCCTCTTTCTCCATAGCCTTTTATTGGGTTGTAATACACAGGAATACAGGGCGGCAAGGATCAAACAGTAGATAACATTACAAAGGAATCTGAGGACTTCAATCTGAGTGAGTGTCTGTCAGGAAGAGAGTTGCAGAAACTTTGGGAGACATACTGATTTCCTCTCAAACCCTTATCATATGAATGAAAGCACTCTTAGCAGAGCAGGTTTCACAGGTTTATCATGAAGTCTTTGTGATGCCAGATTTTCCTCCAGGACAGGCTCTAGCAAGAGAAGGAGCTCCACCTCTCCCCAACAGGTATTCAGGCTTAAGGGGATTAGAGCCAGGAAGTGCTTCTCCCAGAGAACATGGGGACTCAGGCTATGTCAAAGCTGGGGGGCGAGAGTCCATTGCTCTTTGCTGCAGCCCCCCGAGTCCTTCCATGAAGGCCTCCCAGGTGATCAAGTCTGTCTTAGGTTGCCCCCTGCTGTGAGGGGTCTTACCCATCATTGACTTCCGACCAAGCTCTGGGGGCAGGGAGAGGAACTGAGGCAGTGTTTGCTACCAGAGACAAGCTTTGTCTCCTGTGGCTGGCATTCCAAAGGTCGTCTCTCACCCTTAGCAGCAAGGGGTAGATATACAATTCCTAAAACTAGGCAGAGCAGTCTACTACACAGCACCTACTGAAACTCTTGTAAGTAGTTTAATTTGTTGTCTTGTATTTTCTTAGGTTTAATTTAAACAAGTTAATCAATTTACTCTACAGACAGCAATTGAAAAGCAGGGACAAATGCATGAATCTCAATTAAAACTGATTAGAAATGCAGTAGAGAATATTGCTAAATTTGAGGATTTTCTTTCAGTTACTTGGGTCATTTACCACTTGTGGCCTCAAGGAGAACCCAGGCTGGTTTTTTGCAGGTCTGGGAGAAAAGCATTTCTCTCTCTGGATGTATGTGTGGGAAAATGCATAATCACCCTTACTTAGATCACATCTAACAAATGAACAAGACATGGATCATAGATTTAAATATAAAAGCTAAAACCATAAAACTTCTAAAAAGAAAGAAAACATAGACCAGCATCTTCATAGGCCTGGGGTAGGCAAAGGGGGGTGGAGCCAGGTAGACTGCCCTGGGTGCCACTTGTCAGTTTGGGGGGCAGGGGTCCTGTTTAGGGAGTCCTGTTTTGGTCTTGGATCTAAGCCATGTTGACCCAGCTAGCCTTACACACCTGTCACCTGTAACTGAACTGGGTTGTATCTATTATCAGTCTAGGTTGGAATGCAGAATAAAGATGCTTCATGGGCACCTCTTCTGATCTCTAGGTTCACATGGGTCCAATGTTCTGTACTTTACCCAGACTTAGGAAGAACTCTCCTACAGCAGGCATTTCAAGGGTGAAGGAGAGGGTGTCCATAAAACACTCTGAGGTCTAAAAGGACAACTAGACTCACAAGGGACAGCTAGCATAACTGCTCTTCCCAAATATACATTGCAATATGCCAGGAGACTAACTTTGGTTTGTCTTGGTTGCCTGTCTTTGAACACACATGGGGAATTACTAGGTTGGTGGTGAGGGTGGGAAAACAGCCTTTCATATGAAGGTCTTTGGTACCCTTCTGTGCCCTCTGTCTTTCCCCCTGTTCTCCACCTCCCCTTTAGCATGGGACAAACAGAATTAGCTGAAATAGAGCTATCTAAATGGTTACAGGAAAATAGAGACAACTGTTCTTGAACAACAATATAAATAAATAAATAAATAAATAAATAAATAAATAAATAAATAAATAAATAAATAAAATTTATATGCAAAAACAAGAATTCCAGGTACTTAGACCTCAGGGTGTCAGAAGAAACCATCTAAGTCCCTGAAACATGAGTCTGAAAGGACTTTTAATATTAGCTGTAAGCACGGAGATATGCAACAATTCAGGAAATGGATACAGCTCATTTCCCCATATGTGGTGCATGAATATCCATGTAGAAAACCAACATTTAGATACCCAAAGAAAAGAATATTGGAGATGGCAAAATTGGGTCTGAAATTAATTTCCCCATTTGCCACAGTCATAAATCCTAGCTTTTGACACAGAGGAGAG
This sequence comes from Artibeus jamaicensis, assembly GCF_021234435.1. NCBI lineage: Eukaryota > Metazoa > Chordata > Mammalia > Chiroptera > Phyllostomidae > Artibeus > Artibeus jamaicensis. The sequence goes on along the minus strand of NW_026521968.1, from coordinate 55,754 downwards.
AGGTAGGACAGCATCTGAAGGCTTATTAGGACTGGGTTCATTGCATCAATGTTAAGTGAAAATTCTTTGACCAAGTGGAAACACAAAGACACTAACAGTTACAGCAGCTAGTGGCTCTCAGGCACTGAGTGTCTTCTCATGTACCTAACCCTGAGCTAGTCCCCTACATAGATAGGATAGTGTCAAGTTCTCATGACTCTCCTACAGTTGTAAGTATTACCATCTCCATTTTGCAATGAAATCTGAGGCTCAATAATTTAAATCTAAATGTGACAGAAGTAAGAGAAAAATCTCAGATTCTTCTCATGTTCATTATACACACTTGCCTCTGATTACCAAGCCAACTGGGCATTTAGTGTTAATTACTTCAAGTGCAGAATAGAATATGTGTATGAGGAGTGAATGAGGAAGACATTTTAGATGGCATTGACTGCAAATTATATTATTTTAATAGTTATGTTTTATCCTAATTTGTATTATAGAAATATCAAAAATTTGCAGTATTTTTTTAGGACAAAGTAAAAAATAAGGTAGGGTAATTATAATCTAGCTTACAATCACAAATTACTGGTATGGTTCTGAGGACCATGAATGTTCCAAGTGTTTATTAAATAAATTTTAACTGAAGATCTGAGAAAATGGCATTCTAGATCTGTCCTCCCATCCATCCATCCATCCATCCATCCACTTACCATCTGTATATCTTTTTACTGTTTACCTAGCATGGACTTTCACTTTCAGAATCTCCAAGTCCTTCAGTGTGTCCTGTAGGGTAGTGCATTAATTACCTTTATTCAAATACAGCAAAATTCATAAAATTGTATGTGAGGACTGAAGTTCAAGCAAAACCCATCTAATCCAGTAGATTCTATACTCTCTTGATTACCAATCAAAAAAACTTAAATTATTATGAATCTACATAAATATGTTTTGTGTAATATAAGACATATACAAATTGTTGAAATGATAGAAAGTAATAGTAAAAAGTAAATGAGAAAATTGTGTTTTTCTCTAAACCAATGGAACCTCTTTTCACTGTTTCTCTGTCAAAGGTATGCATTTAAACCTCTTTCTATCATCTCTGTTACAATTATTAGCAGCAGATACTAATATTTTTTAGTAGGCAGTGTTACCAATTTAGCTTCATATGCTTTATTATTTAAACATACAACATATTCATTGTCAAATATTTCTGTCACAAATGAAGTGACAAATAAAAGTTTTCTAAGTAACTTAGCATTGTGTTGAATATTCTAGGTTCTCATAGTTGGTGGGTTAGGGAAGATACTTTTCAAACTGAACAAAGGTACTACAGTGTGAGATGCTGTAGTTTGTATTACTATAGAAGTAAGCATAAAATAACAAGGGTAAGACAATTGGAATGTATAGGAACTAAATACATTTCTGTAAAAAATCATAAAAACAGAACAGCTTGAAATAGCAGGTACAACATTTAAATCAAGCTGCCAAAAGGAGAATCATCTGTCCAAAACAAGGCAAAACCTGCAGGGTCCATGCTGGTTACATCAGTAATTTAATAACATATACAAAAATTGTGGGAAAATGCTACCATCACCTTCAAGGAAGTGCTGATCATCCTTTACCTATAAGGATGCACATGTGCTTCCCAAACTAGGAAAATTCACTTAGTTTCAGAGATTCACATGGGAGAGCCAACTGTTAGTCCATAAATATTGCTATCAAATCAGAAAAATTAAAAAATTCAGAGTGGTTTTGTAATGTGCAGTTTTTCTTGGAGTTTTAAATACAAGCTTCTCAGAGCTAAGTGATTTAGTGTTAGTAAAATGTGCTGTCTGAGTCGGTGATGAGATTTTGCTCATGCCATTGTGCAAAATCATTGCAAACTCTAAATAAAAGATTAAGGATACACATACCAGCTGCAGACTGAAGAGGTGGAAGAATCAAAAGCCCAAAGGGAAAATGGTATACAAAATCATTCCTGCAACAAGGGAAAAAGACAGTAGGCAGCAAGAGGCAGAGTTTAATTGTAATTATGTTAAAGGCAATTAAATCTCTTCCATCTTTTACTAATAATGACTTCACTTCCTGTGGGGGCGCCTTTCCTCACAAGTCCCCCCAGCTGCCATGGATGAGAGTAATCATGACTGAGACATGATGTGATCTGCTTGGGGAGGAGAAGTGGCCATTTTCCCAGAGGAAAAAGGCCTTGAGCAGTAGTCAGTTTCTCAGGGGAAAAAGGCGCTGAGCCCCTTCTTCCAGGGCCTTTTATTGGGCTCTAATACGCAGGAATACAGGTGGCAAGGATCAAACAGTAGATAATATTTCAAAGAAATCTGAGGGCTTAGTATGAGTCAGAGTCTGTCAAGAACAGAGTTTTAGGGCTTTCTGCTCGAACCCTTAACATATGAATGAAAGCACTCTTAGCAGAGCAGATTTCACAGGTTTATCAGGAAGTCTTTGTGATGCCAGATTGTTCCCTGAGCATGCTCTGGCAAGGCAAGGAGCTGCACCCTTCCCAATCAGGTATTCAGGCTTTAGGGGATTAGAGCCAGGAAGTGCTTCTCCCAGAGGACATGGGGAGTTGAGCCATCTCAAAGCCAGAGAGGTGAGAGTTCATTGCTCTTTGTTGCAGCCCCCTCCCCAGTACTTCCATGAAGGCCTCCCAAGTGATCAAGTCTGGCTTAGGTTGCCCCCCTTCCCCTGTGAGGGGGTCTTACCCACCATTGACTTCCGACCAAGCTTTGGGGGAAGGGAGAGGAAACTGAGGCAGCACTTGCTACCAGAGACAAGCTTTGTCTCCTGTGGCTCAAATTCCAAAGGTTGTCCCTTACCCTTAGCCACAAGGGGTCAAGATACAATTCCTAGAACCAGGCATAGTGGTTTACAACAACTTCCCACATTCTTGATCTGAGTTTGTTAACAGCGATGGTGATGAAAATACTCTATATGAGAACTGAAATTCAATGAAGAAATGGTATCTGAGAGAATAAATTCAGTCTGAGGAAGGATTTTTAGAATCTGTTCCAGAGTGGTAAACTGGCCATATATTCATAAATTATACCTTATAGATTAAATTGTTCAGGTGTTCTATATCATCACTGTGCAGTGGTGGAAGGTTTCTACTTGACCTGCTTCAAGTCAGAAACACTGTGTCAAAGTTTCCTGTTATTAGTAAGTCTTGATATATTTCTTCTGTCCTGGTCTTCAGCGTTTTCTTTGTGACATTGGCTGCTGCACTGTTGATGCATGTATAGTTGCTCTGCACTGATTATGAGTTGCAGACTTTGTGTTATGAAGCATTGTTTTTTTCTCTTACTTAATGTGTCTGTCTGATTGTTAACATTGTTAGATAGAAGCCTTGAAACCTCTGCATCACTTTGCTTGGATTTTCCCAATATTCCTTTGCTCGTGTCTTTAATTTTGGTTTAGTAACTCCCACACCTTAGATTTGTTGTTTATATTCAGAATGGAGTGTTTTGAGATATTCCTGGTGAACCAATTAGAAAATATTTTAATTGGTCTTTTAAGCCTGTTTTTACATTTGTTAATGGCACTTTTTGTTGTTTTGGTTTTTTTATTAATGGCATTTTATATTTGTTTTTGGCTCATGACATTTTAAGTTAAAATTACTTAATGCATTATATTATATTTACTATGTTTTTCTCACTGCATCACCTGATTTCTTTTGTTTTTATTTTTACTTTATATTTCTTTTGGTACTTATGAACTTTTGCATTTTTGCTCCAGTGTTAATTTTCATGTTGATAAATTTATAAAATAAACATAGTTCCTTTTATCTTTACTTAGGCTTCTACTCTCTTCCTGGAGTAGACTATTGTTAGCTGTGATTATCCAACTGTTCCTGTTCCCTTCTTTTGCTACGTGATTTTGTAGTACTTCAGTGTAATGTCAGGGCTTCCTTGCATTCTTCCTTGCATTTCTACCTTTAGTTGGACTGTGTGATTTATCTGACCAATAGAATAAGGTAAAAACAATAAGGACATTGTTAAGCCTAAGTGTCAAGAGGACTTTGTGTTTAATGGGTTTTATCATACATCTCCCCTTGCTTTGGCTTGCAACAAAGTCCCAGAATGCAGATGAAAGACATGGTATAGCAAAGCCAACTATTCCAGCTAAGCCCTACCTAATTTAGGCTTCCTCACTGAACATCTGAGGTGAGAGTGAGACAAGAAGAAAATCAGCACCACTGCCCAGCAGAGTGTAGCCTGTGCATGACAGCATGATTGTTGGTTTCAGCTGAGTTTGTGGTAGTTTTATATGATGCATGATTATCAGTTCACTGTTATAGTTTGTCAGCTTTAAATGTTATTCTTTGACTAGCCCCTATGTGGCAATCAATGGGCTTATTCTGGTTTTCCCTTTCTCTTTTCATTTAAATATGTGTACTTCCAACTGGGACTGGTGTGGCTCAGCTGGTTGGGCTTCCTACCCCAAATGGAAAGGTCATTAATTTGATACTTGATCAGAGCACATGTCTGGGTTGTAGGCCAGGACCCCTGTTGGAAACATGTGAGAGGCAACCGATCAATGTTTCTCTCCCTCTCTTTCTCCCTTCCTTCTCCTTTCTCTAAAAATATATAAATAAAATCTTACAAATAAAAATTTGTATTTCTGTATGACAGTGTAGCATTAACATCATGTTCTTCTACTTTTATCCTTATATTTAGTTTAGTCTTTCATTTACTAGTAAATACTTACTTTATCAGCACCCATCAGTTTGCTACAGTTTCTCCAACTCTGACTCCAGTGGGTGAAATTCTCCCTCTAGGACACTCCTCAGGAAGAGCTCATGAGTCCAAATTTTCCAGAGTTCACGTTAACACTGTCTTGATTGTGGGGAGGGGGTATAAGGGAACTAAATGATAATAAAAATTTAAAAACAACTAAAGAGAAAATTACACAAAAAACTACTTCTTGAACTTGATATTCATTTTGACTGAAAATTTTTTTCACTGATTCTTTCCATTATTTTCATTAAAACATTGTTCCTTTCTTTTCTGCATTGTATGTTTCTGCCAACACCTTTTTTTGCACTTACTAATTAGTGCATATTTGTGTCCCAAAGGGTTCTTCCTGTAAATAGAACAGTTTATTACAATAGTTCTGATAGCTGATGCTACTGGATGAGTTTTCCCCACTTACTTTATAGGAACTTTCAGTACGAGAGTCAAGTCTTTTTTTTTAATTTCAGTAAAGTTTTAAGTTACAGTTTTTGTTTTCTTGTTATAATTTCTTAAGTTATAAGTCCATTATTTTGTTTTTCTTCTTTAGCAACTCCACTTAGACAATTAAAATACCTTTGTGTCTTGACTTGTATACCTGTCATTTTCTTTCTTTCACTTACTGAACTTACAGCCATGCATCCTTGTACTTTTGATAATATCTAGTCTCCCTTAGATCTTGTAATTTATTTTTCACTCCTAAAATGATTTTCACTTATTCAATTTCTTTTTCAGGTTTTGTCAGCTCTGATTTCACTTCCTTTAGTATTTTTCCATGACTAGTCTGAGTTTTTATATTCTGGATTTGTGATGTTGTTTCAGGTCTACAATTGCTTCTTCAATGTTACTTAATTCATCTTAAAACATAGTGTAATAGTTTTCCTCTGTTTCCTAGCCATTTTTATGTTTTCATCTGCAGAAATATTTTATTCTTATACAAACTTTCATAGATAATGGGTTTATTTATGTTTATCTGTGTTTGTATTGCATTTTTGAAAGACAGACAATAACATGTAATTCAATGGACATGTCATAAGGGCTTTGGATGGTCTCTTCGATCCTTAGTACCTTCTTCTGAGCCTCAAAAGGAGCCTTCTAGGTCCTTTTACCTTTTGGTAAAATTAATTTGTTAAATAAATAGTATGATTTTTATCTGCTTTTTTCAAACTTTCTTTAATCCTCACCTGATAATATGCCCATCAATTTTTTAAAGAGATAGGAAGGGAGAGAAGAAGAGAGAAACATTAATGTGGTGGAGGAATATCTATGGCTTGTGTCCTGCGCCCACTCAAACTGAGGATTGAACCCACAGTCCTGACTGGGGATATGTGTCCTGACTGGGGATTGGACCCACAACCTTTTGGTATACAGGATGACATTCCAACCAACTGAGCCACCTGGCCAGGACACCTTTTCTAATTTTGATACTATCTTTTTTCAGCATCTTTATAATATCTTTGGTCACTTTTTTTTTTGCATTCACCACCACCAAGGTCCTTTCTTTTAGTCCCCAGTGGACAGTGGTCTAGATGAGTATGTCTCAGGGCTCTCCTCACTATTTTCCCACTAAATATAAAATCTAGTCATTCTAGAATTGATACTTCTGAGGTGTAATCTTTCATGAGCCACCAACATGCCCTCATTGCCCAGTACTCCCTGTGCAAAATCCCCTGGCTGTTGCTGCTGGTGCTGGCTCTGGATCCAGCTGTGTTGGTTTCTGGTACTCAGTAATCAAGTGCAATGGTGTCTCCCAGACTTGGTTAGACCTGGCTCTCTGCTGATTTCCTCGTTATCCCTGGAGTTTTGTAGAATTTCTTGAAGAATGTATGGAGGGATTTAAATATATGGGGCCACTTTTGTCCTACAGAGATTTGAAAGCACCACATACATTTTAATTATGACAAAAGCTTTTCTATGGTTAATTTTAGAACTCAATAAATATAAATTTACATATGAACTTAATAAACTAAAATACTACCTGTACCACAGACATTATTCAATTAATCTCTGAAAAGATAATTTAAACATGTTATATATATATTTTTTGCTTTTTAAACATATGGTATTTCAAGTGGTGTACTATCATACGATGAACTTTTGAAGGTACATTCTATGTGTCATCTGTGGTACTTAGTATGTACAGAGCAAACTTGATAATTCATGGTGGTGAATAAAATTAGGGTAATTTATTTTTAAAAAAATATTTTATTTATTTATTTTTAGAGAAAGGGGAAGGTCGGAAGAAAGAGAGGAAAAGAAACAATGTGTGGTTATGTTACCGAACAAGAGGAGGTGGTCGTCCGAGGTAGGGGCAATACAATATTTGGCCCACCTAGGGATGCCCAAAACTGCTATACAACAGGGGCCCCTCCCGAAAAAAAAATACTAAAATCTACTGGGCCCTTCTGTCCGCCGCCAATTGGAAAGACATCTCTTAATGCCAGAGATTTGTGAAAAGGAAACAAAATGTTTATTTAATGCTATTCAGGCCTAATGCCACCACTAAAATATCAAAGTCCTTTAGGTTGTACACCTACACCCACACAGCGCTCCCTTCTCCCACTGTCCCAACTCCGGGTACTGTAAATCAGGAAAAGAGCACACGTCTGTGTTGCAGGCCGCTGGCACCGTCAGCTGTGTCACTGTGCAGGATCTCGAGTTAATCCAAAGTACTGTGGTACCCTCTCATGGTCCACTGGCAAGAGTCATTTGCACCCAGTTCCAGTCAAAGTCTCTGTTGCTTTTCAGGCCCCGCGGCCAAAGGGGGCACCCCAAAGCCACGTGGGCCTCTTCTACCAAAGCTGCAGGAGTCCGCACTCCACCAAAAGCATGCGGCTTTCTTCTTCACCTGGCTGCAGGGATCTCCATTCTGGCAAAGCTGCATGGTTTTTCCCTTTCACCTGGGAAAGAGGGGGTCCGCACCCTGCCAAAACCACGTGGCTCCCTCTTTCACCTCACCAAGAGGGGGTCCTCACTCTGCTGAAACCGCGTGGCTCTCTCTCATCTGGCCAAGTGGGGACCCTTCGTGTCCTGGAGCCAGTCTTTTCCAAGCTCTCACCTAGGCGCTCTCACTCAGGAGCGCAGCTCCTAGTTTCCATCTTGAGTCCTCCTAGTTCCTCAGTCCCTGCTAGTTCCTTCTTCCTTCCCCCTTCTGCTCCAAACTTGGCCACTGCTATTTAACATATCTATGAAACCAGTTAAAGGTTATAAATATGTTAAATAACCATTCCTCCAGAGGTTAGCTCCAAAACTGTTGCTATGCAAAATAGCTCTCAATGGCCTGGCTCCATTCATCCCTTCCCCCTGGGGGCGGGGGCGGTGAGGACATCTTATATGTCTCTCCAATATTTCTATACACTTTGAATTCTGGACACCTTTCTAAATCTTTTTTTGGGGGGTCCCCCTGGCTGCACCCTGTATCAGTTACCTCTTGCACACTCCTCACTGGGGACCTGGCCTGCAACCCAGGTATGTGCCCTGACTGATAATCGAGCAGGCTACCCTTTGGATCACAGGCTGGCATTCAATCCACTGAGCCACACCAGTCAGGGGATAATGGGGGTAATTTCTTTATACAATAAAAAGTTAGCCAAATAACATTTTGTAAGTCAAGTCTTAAATTATACAATAAATTATTATCACAAAACTATTTTAAACTTCATCAAAATTTTACTAGTGATTGAAATTGTATTCAGGAGTGCACCACACACTTCAGTGTTCTATATTCAAAATCCTAGGCCTTCTTTGAGAGCAAAGAACAAATGAAAGTTGTTAGAATGCCCAGGGAAACTCATATGGTGACTTGTTGTGGACCTCTCTGCCTGGGTTTGGGAATTGTAACTCTACCCCCTGTGGCTAAGGATATGCAAGTGACCTTGGAATTTGAGCCACAGGAGACAAGGCTTGTCTCTAGTAGCAAATACTGCCTCAGTTTCCTCCCTGCCTCCAAAACATGGCAGGAAGTCCTTGATGGGTAACACCCCTCAGAGGAGGGGCAACCTAGGCCAGACACAATCACTTGGGAGGCCTTCATGGAAGGACTCAGGGAGCTGCAACAAAGATTAGTGGACTCTTGCCCCTGGCTTTGACATAGCTCGAGTCCCCATGTCCTCTGGGAGAAGCGCTCCCTGGCTTTAATCCCCTTAAGCCTGAATGCCTGATGGGGAAGGGTGCAGCTCCTTGCCTTGCTAAAGCCTGTCTGTGTGTGGGGGGGGGATCTGACATCACAAAGACTTCCTGATAAACCTGTGAAATCTGCTCTACTAAGAGGGCTTTCATTCATATGTTAAAAGGGTTTGAGCAGGAAACTCTAAATTTCTGTTTCTGACAGACTCTGACTCAAACTAAGCCCTCGGATTTCTTTGAAATGTTATGTACTGTTTGATCCTTGCCACCCTATATTCCTGTGTATTACAACCCAATAAAAGCCCCTGGAGGAGGGAGCTCAACGCCTTTTTCCCCTGAGAAACTGGCCACTGCTCAAGGCCTTTTTCCTCTGGGAAAATGACCACCTCTCTTCCCCAAGAAGATCATGCCTCAGTCATGTTTAATCTCATCTGTGGCATGGGGGGAGGGGAACTTGCGAGGAAAGTCGCCCCCACAGTGACTTAATTTTCTCACCAGTTCTCATTCAGTTCTTTTCACACAGGCTGAGTTTTGATCTTTGCTTCTCACTTGTACTGCTAATATTAAAGGTGTTCCATTTGCTTTGTAATACTCCTATTTTTATCACTGTGATTTTTATGGACAATGGAATTTGAGTTGAAAACTAAAACAAGTGGAAAATTTTCGTGGCTCTTATAAGTTTTGTAATAATAATACAGTAAGATGATTTCAAGAGTTCTGTGATGCTAATGTGCTCTACAGTTTGCCTTCCATCAACATGCTAATTTCCTTGCCATCAGCAGAAAGAAAGAGGAGAGTAAATAAATGTGACATTCTCTTACATCCAACTGTTAGGTCATCAGAGGAAGTAAAATACAGCACAGAAAGAAGTACATTATATAAAGAGAAAAACACATAGAGTGATAATGAAATGAAAAATTACATACCAACTTGGAAATCAGTCAGGATAAAAAGATTGTTGCCGGAACAAGAGGAGGTGGTCCGAGGGAGGGGCAATACAATTAGTTACGTCCTCCTGAGTCCCAGTCCACTCACTCAGGAGAGCAGCCCTTAGTTCCCATCTTGAGTCCTCCCAGTTCCATCCTGAGTCCCTGCTAGTTCCTTCTCTCTGGCCCCAAACTCGGCCACTGCTATTTAACATATCTATGAAACCAGTTAAAGGTTATAGATATGTTAAATAACCATTCCTCCAGAGGTTAGCTCCAAAACTGTTGCTATGCAAAATAGCTGTCAATGGCCTGGATCCATTCATCCCTTGGGGGGAGGGGGCGGGCGGTGAGGACATCTTATATGTCTCTCCAATATTTCTATACACTTTGAATTCTGGACACCTTTCTAAATCTTTTTTTTGGGGGCCCCCCTGGCTGCACCCTGTATCAATTCCCTCCTTTCAGATATACACCTTCTTTATAATCATATAAAGGAAAATGGATGCAGATCTCATCTTCTTGTAACTGCTTCGAGCTGAAAATGGATGCTGTCCTACGTACTCCGGGGTCAGGGGTGCCCTGAAAGGGGGGGGTTGCAGCATGGAGGGAGTCCTTCCTATAAGAGAAAAGACCTTACAGGGACCTGGTCAGTTGGCTGTCACCTGGACGTCACAGGCTTGGTGTCCAAAGGCTGGCATTACTAGACTGTTGGCATTCTGGTCAGGTCATATTCTGGAGGTGACAGATTAGGCAAGAAATTGGAAGCACAATTAAATCATAACCACTAATTGACAAAGGCAGACACTTCAGTAACGAATGGCTTATCTGGTGGAAGGTGTACAAGGCATGTTACACCTATCTAAAAACTCTTGTGCTTCACTATATTTCACTCAGGCTGAGAGGAATACATTAAGATTTCCCTCCTTTCAGATTTTTGGGCCCTTTCTGTCCAAGCCATCAAGACAGAAAAGGGAAAATCAGTTTCAAGTGAAGCCCACAGACCACCCCAGCCCTTTACCAATCCAACTACTTAGTTCAGCCAAACCGTTGAGTCTTAGGGGGGCGATGTCGAAGATGGGCTCCTTAAGTGAGGCTTATATTGCAACCAATCACTCACAGGCATAGGCAGGTCATAGGCATACACTCTATGAAAACAGAGAACACACAGGTTAATTTACACAACAATCCCCAAACCAGTCTCTGCGTCTGTGAGACTGTCTTTTGGGAAGACATTCCATTGCAAGATCCTTTGCACCTGTAAATTGTACATCTTCGATGACATCACAAACCTGGTTTCAACTTTCAAATGAAAATAAACTTTTAAGACAATTAGCTGCGCCATTCTGATGTGTAATACTGAGCATTGTGATTTTCCTTGAATTATAATTTTTCTCCTTAAGATCACCCTCACTGTTATTTACAGGGACTACTTTGGGTCCCGCTTTTGATTTTGACTGTTCGTTTGCATAAACACACCAAGAGCAGCCTGGATCACTGATGATCCCTAAGTCTACTTTGCTGGAACTGACACAGGGAACCTTCAGATTGACTTCTCAGTTCGCCCCTCAGGGCACAAAAGCAGAGCCACACACCTGCCATCTGGCTTTGCCGGTACCAGTTGTTTTACTCAAGTCTTTGAGCCTCTATTGTGCCTACAGGTTCCTTTTTTAGCCATCTTTCAGGAAAGCAACCTTCGTTCCTCTTCTGGAAATACTGGCACGAACCGCACAATCAACTAAAGTACCAGGCTTTTCTTGTGGGCTTTCGCTAGCTTCACAGGTCAATCTCAGTTCCTCAGGGCTTTCTGGTAATGACCAGAACCCATACATGCCTCCTTCAGGCATGACATTCCAGTCAAAGTCCTGGTTAACAAAACCACTATTAAAGACTGGTCTTATTGGTTTTATGCAAAGAAACCTTATGTCATCACTCTAAAGTGTCATCACTTTAGAATGCCAAATTCTGGAGATCAGGTAGGGAGAAAAATATAAATCATAATGGAACATCTTTTTCCCTTTCGATATCCACTAAGATTGCATCTCCATGCTTTATACCTTCCATTACTAACTTCACATAATTCCTTTCTAAAACTTTTGCAAACTTCTACAACCTTTTACACACCCTCTTCTATCTTCACAGCTTCTCACAGCCCTTCAGCAACATTCAAAAAAACTTCTACAACCTTTTACACTTCTTCATTTCTATATCTTATACTTTCTTTTGTTCATTTTTTTACAGAGTATGAAGTTTTAACCTTTCCTGGAATCCTCAATTTCCTTTTCAGAGCAGATACAGAGCAAAATCTGAAACACAGTGTTCCAAAACAATACAGGTAGAGACATTCTCTCGCACCAATGCTTCCACTGGTGCCTCACAGAGACATGCTCCTTCAGGCCCAGTCTCATGGCAGAGACATGCTGCTTTGCCTCAGGCTGAAACACTCATCAGCCTCAATTGACCCTTCCTGGGTCCCAGGTGGCAAAAGCACTCTCCCCAACCAGCTACAGGTGACCTTTCCTAGGTCTTCAGATACAGGTTTGGAGACATGCTCCTTCAGGCCCGGTCTCTTGGCAGAGACATGCTGCTTTGCCTCAGGCTGAAGCACTCATCAGCCACAACTGACCCTTCCTGGGTCCTGGGTGGCAAAAGCAACCTCCCCAACCGGCTACAGTGACCTTGACTAGGTCTTATAGTACAGGGTTTCTGATCAGAAGCAAAACCAATGTCAGAGACTTGCTGCTTTGCCTTAGGCTGAAACACTTATCAGCCCCAAATGACCCTTCCTGGGTCCTGGGTGGCAAAAGCATTCTCCCCAACTGGCTACAGTGACCTTCCCTAGGTCTTATAATACAGGGTTTCTGATCAGAAACAGAACCACATGTGAGAAATTTGCTCTTTTCTCACAAAACCAGAAAACAAGTAGTTGAGGTTTCCTTTATTCCAGGTTTAAAACTTTCATATCCTTTATACATATTTCTACTCATCTAGATTTAACCATCACTCTCTTTTAATCTTGGTCCCTTTCCCACACTGGGAAGGACTATACTTAAGCTCAGTATGTGGCAGCTAAAAGTCCATAGCACTACAGGTCCCTAGATTCGCAGGGACATTTTGCACTTTTCTGAAACTTAGACCTTGCAAATACCCTATAAAGCAGATGGTTACTCATGGACCTCAGTTCATGACCTTCAAAACCAGAGCCATTACTATCAGAACCAGTTACACAGAAAACCTGACTGCTGCAGTGCCCACACAGCAGCAGCATACAGACCATAAATCAGAAGAGAAGCCTTATCCAGTTCCAAGATGGCGGCGCCCATGCACGTGGGGTCATCCAACATGGCGGCACCCGTGCATGCTCTGTCCTCCATGGTGGGGCACTCACGTGGCTCACCCATTTTACCCAAAATGGCAGCACCCCGACTCTGGTTCCTCCCACCTGGGAAGGTTCCAGGACTCCGGTTTCAGGAGCCCTGGAAGCCCCCAAGGCCTCTTGCACTCACAGGCATGGGGGCACCACAGAGCTGCCCTCCACCCACTGGGGGTGGTGCACTGAGGCCACAGTCACCAATGCAGGTGGAGAGCAGGCTCCACTCACCTGTGAAGGTGGGGGCTCTGCAGCTCCGTTTTCGGGAGCCAAAGAGGCTCCTGGCAACCCCTGCTGCAGTGGGTGAGCAGAGCTCACTTGCAGAGGCTGCGAATCCGTGGTGGAGACTTCTCCCACTTGCAGGGCAGGAGAAGCCGTAGTGGGCCTCACCTCCCCAGAAAGCAGTGTCACCACGGGAGTTCCCACTCTCTGGGGTTCCTCATTCCTTGGGTTCAGAGCATTAATGAGGTTTCTTTCCTCATCCTCTCTCTCCTCCTGTGATCTACTATCAGGGAGGGGTTCTGAGACCCCTATCTCCTTCTGGACCATTACACGCTTCTCTGTAGAACTACTCACACAGTTCCAACAAAGCAAACAAAGGTTCAGAGCAAAAAGAATACAGGTGGCGTAAAGACCAGGTATTTCCCCTGCTATCACCCACAATTCCAGCTCCATTATTGCAAAAGAGCAGTCAGAAACCAAGTTTTCAACCCAAAATACTTTCATGTCTCTGCTCCCTTCCCCGTTTTGTTTCCTTTTCACCTTTCCAGGCGTGACTAGGCGGCCGATGCCCTCAAGAGCGCAGAGAAATCCTCAGAGACTGGGAAATTCCGAAGCCTCACTCTCTCGCACCTGAGGGGGTCGGTCTGCCACAGACAATTATCGTCCCGGCGGAGTCGCCAAAAACTGTTGCCGAACAAGAGGAGGTGGTCTGAGGGAGGAGCAATACAATTAGTTACATCCTCCTGAGTCCCAGTCCACTCACTCAGGAGAGCAGCCCTTAGTTCCCATCTTGAGTCCTCCCAGTTCCATCCTGAGTCCCTGCTAGTTCCTTCTCTCTGGCCCCAAACTCGGCCACTGCTATTTAACATATCTATGAAACTGGTTAAAGGTTATAGATATGTTAAATAACCATTCCTCCAGAGGTTAGCTCCAAAACTGTTGCTATGCAAAATAGCTGTCAATGGCCTGGATCCATTCATCCCTTGGGGGGGGGGCGGGCAGTGAGGACATCCATCTTATATGTCTCTCCAATATTTCTATACACTTTGAATTCTGGACACCTTTCTAAATCTTTTTTTTTGGGGGCCCCCCTGGCTGCACCCTGTATCAAGATGACAGCTAAAATGCATGTCATTTAGCATGTGAGCTTTGTGAGTCTCTGACAATGCACAATAGACAGTTGTTATGTTGGAGAAATGTTATATTCAATGCTTAACCACCAGGCCCAGTACTGTCAAGATAGCAACATCAAAGTCCAAATATGACAGAGAGTTCCTAGCACTCAACAACACCCAGAAGCAAGTACTCAGTACATTTTTTTCACTATAATATTCCTAAAACCAGATATTTTATGCAGGGAGTAAAACTAAATTTCTCCATGATATTTTATGGTAAATAAAATATGATAAATATTATGATAAATAAATAATATGATAATATTTATCGTATTGTTTAATGTGATAAATATTAAAATTCAGAATAATGAAAGCCAGATGTTATTCAATTAATCTATGAAAAATAAGTTTAAAAAAGAAGAAATATACACACATAATATAATATACAATTCAAATGATTAGTAGTAACATTACATTTCTGTAAAATCAAGTTATATGAGTGATTCAAAAACTTTATTGACATATTAATGTCAGTTATTTATTTATTCCATTAAATAAATACATACTGAGTACCTGTTATGTTTAAGGGATGGGTCAATAATAACACAGTAATGTTAAGTAGAATTATTCTTAGACCCATTCAGCAGATAATTTTCAGAAAATAAAAATGAAAAATCTAGAAATGAAGAATATTCCATGTAAGCACACTGAAGTAAGTAGAGTATCAAGAGAAAATCACCAATAAAATTGTATTACATTAATGGAGGGTGATTTTAGGATTATTCAGAACAATTTCCTATTGTCTAGTTTGAGGAAGATATTTTTCTTAGTATGAAATGTAAAGAGCATAAATTCTTAAAAATTATTTGATTGTTGTTTAATTACAGTTGTCTGCGTTTACACCCCAACACTCCTCCAGACCCCAGACAAATCCTCCTCCCTCCCTTGCTTCCAACCCCACCTGGGCTTTGTCCATGTGTCCTTTATCATAGTTCCTCAAAACCCTTCCCTACTTTCCCACATTATACTCTCTCATGTCCCCTCCAGTTACTGTCCTCAATTTCAATGTCTCTGGTTGTATTTTGCTTAGTTTTTTTTCTTTTATTGATTATGTTCCAGTTAAAGGTGAGATCATATGGTATTTGTCCCTCACCACCTGACTTATTTCACTTAGCATAATGCTCTCCATTTCCATCCATGCTGTCACAAAGGGTAGAAGCTCCTTCTTTCTTTCTGCTGTATAGAACTTTGTTGCATAAATATACCATAGCTTTTAGATACGTTCATTTACTGATGGGCACTTAGGTTGCTTCCAGCACTTGGTTATTATAAATTATGCTTCTATAAACATTGGGGTACATAGGTTCTTTAGGATTGGTGTCTCAGAGTTCTTAGGATATAATCCCAGCAGTGGAACTGCCAGGTCAAAAGGCAGTTCTATTTTTACCTTTCTGAGGAAATTTCATATTGTTTTCCAAAGTGGCTGCACCAGTGTGCATTTCCACCAATAGTGCACTAGTGTTCTCTTTTATCCACATCCTCTTCAACACTTGTTGATTTGTTTAGAATGGTCATTCTTACTGGTGTGAAGTGGTATCTCATTGTGGTTTTAATTTGAATCTCTCTGATGACTAGTGATGCTGAGCATCTTTTCAAATGTCTCTGGGCCATCTGTATGTCCTCCGTGGTGAAGTGTCTGTTCAAGTCTTTTGCCCATTTTGTAAAAGGGTTGTTTGTTTTCCTGGAGTCGAGTTGTGGAAGTTCTTTATATATTTTGAAGATCAAACCTTGTCTGAGGTATCATTGGCAAAATATGTTTTCCCATATAGTTGGTTCTCTTTTTATTTTAATGCTGTTTTCTTTAGCTACGCAGAAGCTTTTTAATTTGATTAGGTCCTATTTGTTTATTATTCCCTTTATGTCCCTTGCTTTGGAGGACATATCAGTGTAGATATTGCTGCATAGATATCTGAGATTTTCCAGTCTATGTTTTCCTCTAGGACTTTTATGGTGTCACAACTTATATTTAAGTGTTTTATCCACATTGAATTTATATTTGTATATGGTATAAGTTGGTGATAGAGTTTCATTTTTTTGCATGTAGCTGTCTAGGTGTCCCAACACTATTTGTTGAAGGGGCTATTTTTGCTCTATTTTATGCTGTTGCCCTCTTTGTCAAATATTAATTGACTTTACAGACTTGGGTTTATTTCTGGGCTCTCCGTTCTATTCCATTGGCCTATGTGTCTATTCTTATGCCATTACCATGCTGTTTTGATTACAATGACCTTGTAATACAGTTTGATATCAGGCATTGTGATCCCTCCTACTTCATTCTATTTTTCCAAATTGCTGCAGCTATTTAAGGTTGTTTCTGGTTCCACAATATTTTTTGAAATATTTGTTCTATATCTATGAAATATGTCATTGGTACTTCAATAGAAATTGAATTGAATCTATAAATTTCTTTGGGTAATATGGACATTTTGATGATGTTAATTCTTCCAATCCATGAGCATCACACTTGCTTCCATTTGTTTGTGTCTGCCTTTATTTCTTTCTTCAGTGTTGTGTAGTTTTCTGAGTAGAGGTCTTTCGCCTTCTTGGTTAGGTTTATTCCTGAGTACTTTATCAGATGATTTTTTTTCTGACTTCTGTGTCTGATATTTCATTATTGATGTACAAAAATGCCTTTGATTTCTGAATATTGACTTTGTATCCCCCTGTTTTGCCACATTCACTCATTAGGTCGAGTAGTTTTTGGTGGGCTCTATAAAATAGTCTATGTACACTACCATGTCATCTGCAAACAATGACAGCTTTGCTGCCTCCTTTCCAATTTGGGTGCCTTTTCTTTCTTTTTCTTGTCTGATTGCTGTGGGTAGGACTTTCAATACTATGTTGAATAGAAGTGGTGAAAGCTGACATCCTTGTCTTGTTCCTGATCTAGTGGGAAAGTTTTTATTTTTTGACAATTGAGTCTGATGTTGGCTGTAGGTCTGTCATATATGCCCTTTATTATATTGAGGAATGCTCCCTCTATTCCCACTTTGCTAAGTGCTTTTATCATAAATGGGTGTTGTACCTTATCAAATGCTTTTTCTGCATCTATTGCTATGAGCATATGATTTTTGTCTTTTGTTTTGTTTGTGAGATGTATTGTTTATTGATTTTTGAATATTGTACCTTTCCAGCATCCCTGGGATGAATTCCATTTGGTTATGGTGTATGATCTTTTTAACATATTGCTGGATGTGGTTTGCCAATAATTTGTTGAAGATTATAGCATCTACATTCATCAGTGATATTGGCCTGAAGTTTCCTTTTTTGTTGTGTCTTTATCCGATTTTGGGAATAGGATGATGCTGGCTTCATAAAAAGAGTTTGGGGGTCTTTCATCATTATGGACTTTTTGGAATAGTCTGTGAAGGATATCGGTTAGCTTTTTCTTATGTTTTGTAGAATGTTTTGTAGAATTCTCCTGTGAAACCATCTGGTCCAGGGCTATTGTGGGGGGGGGGGATTGATTACTGATTCAATTTCATTTGCTGTTATTGGTTGGTTCAGGCTTTCTGCTTCTTCTTCATTGAGTTTTGAAACATTATATTTTCCTAGAAATTTGACTATTTCTCCTAGGTTTTCAAATTTCTTGGCATATGGTTCTTTGTAGTAATTTCTTACAATCCTT
This sequence comes from Artibeus jamaicensis, assembly GCF_021234435.1. Taxonomy (NCBI): domain Eukaryota; kingdom Metazoa; phylum Chordata; class Mammalia; order Chiroptera; family Phyllostomidae; genus Artibeus; species Artibeus jamaicensis. Next base: position 37,584 of record NW_026521968.1, on the reverse strand, counting down.
TGTATTTCTATGGTGTCAGTTGTAATCTCTCCTCTTTCACTTCTAGTTGTGTTTATTTGGGTCCTCTCTATTTTTTTTCTTGATGAGTTTGTTTAAATGCTTGTTGATTTTGTTTATCTTTTCCAAGAACCACCTCCTGGATTTATTGGTTCTTAGAATTGTGTTCTTACTCTCTTATGTTTTTTAATTCTGCTCTGATATTGGTTATTTCCTTCCTTCTACTGCTCTGGGCTGTATTTTTTGTTGTTTCTCCAGTTCTTGTAGGTGGAGGGTTATGTTGTGTATTTGAAATGTTTCTATCTTTTTTAAGTAGGCCTGTATAGCTATAAACTCCCTTCTCAGGACTGCCTGCACTGTGTCCCATAAGTTGTGGATTATTGTGAGTTCATTTCCATTTGTTTCCAGAAATTTTTTTATTTCTTTCTTGATCTCATTCTTGACCAATTCTTTGTTTAATATCATGCTATTAAATCTCCATGAGTTTGAGGGTTTTTGACTTTTTTCCTTGAGGTTGATTTCTAGTTTAAGTCCCTTATGGTCACAGAAAATGCTTGATATGATTTCAATTTTCTTGAATTTGTTGAGGCTTATTTTGTGTCCTATCATGTGATCTATCTTTGAAAATGTTCCATGTGCATTTGAAAAGAATGTGTACTTAGCTTTTAAAAAAATTATTTATTTAATCATTGTTCAAGTACAATTTTCTGTGTTTTACTCCCATCCCAGCCCACCCCCTCAGTGCTCCCCACCTCTCTCCCATTTCTATCTCCCTTAGTTTTTTCCATGTGTCCTTTATAGTTGTTCCTGCAAATCCTTCCCCCTTTCCCTGAAATTTCCTCCCCTCTCTCCTCTGGTCACTGTCAGCCTGTTCTCTAGTTCAGTGTCTTTGGTTATATTTTTCTTGCTTGTTTGTTTTGTTGTTTGGGTTCCTGTTAAAGTGAGATTATATGGTATTTTTCTTTCACCACCTGGCTTACTTCACTCAGCATAATGCTTTCCAGTTTCATCCATGCTGTTGCAAAGGGTAGGAGATCCTTCTTTCTTTCTGCTGTGTAGAATTCCATTGTGTAAATGTACCATTGTTTTTTAATCCATTCATTTACTGATGGGCATCTAGGTTGCTTCCAACTCTTGGCTACTGTAAATTATTGCTGCTATGAACATTGGGGTGCATAGGTTCTTTTGGATTGGTGTTTCTTAGAACATAATCCCAGCAGTGGAATTGCTGGGTCAAAAGGCAGATTCATCTTTAGTTTTCTTAGAAAATTCCATACTGTTTTCCATAGTGGTTGTACCAGTCTGCAATCCCACCAGCAATGAACTAGGGTCCCCTTTTCTCCACAACCTCTCCAACACTTGTTGTTTATCACTTTGTTTATAATGGCCATTCCCACTGGTGTAAAGTAGTATCTCATTGTGGTTTTAATTTACATCTCTCTGACAGCTAGTGATATTGAGCATCTTTTTATGTGTCTCTGGATCCTCTGTATGTCCTCCTTGGAGAAATACCTGTTCAAGTCTTTTGCCCACTTTTTAATTGGTTTGCTTGTCTTCTGAGAGTGGAGTTGTGTAAGTTCCTTGTATATTTTGAAGATTAAACCCTTGTCTGAGGTATCATTGGCAAATATGTTTTCCCATACAGTTGGTTCTCATTTCACTTTAATGCTGTTTTCTTAAGCCATGCAGAAGCTTTTAATTTTGATGAGATCCCATTTGTTTATTCTTTCTTTTACGTCCCTTGCTTTAGGTGACATATCAGTAAAAATGTTGCTGTGTGAAATATCTGAGGTTTTTCTGCCAGTGTACTTAGCTTCTTTGGGATGAAGGGATATATATATATATATATATATATATATATATATATATATATATATATAATCAGTTAAGTCCATCAGCTAGGGCATTGTTCAATGCCACAGTATCTTTCTTGATATTTTGTTTGGAAGATCTGTCCATTTTTGACAGTGGGGTGTTAAAATCCTCTACTATAATTGTGTTGCTGTCAATTTCTTTCTTGAAGTCCTCCAAGATCTTCTTTATATATTTGGGTGCTCCTGTGTTGGATGCACATATATTTACAATGTTTATGTCTTCTTGGTGGATTCTTCCTGAATATTATGAAGTGACCTTCTGGGTCCTTTTTTATGGCCCTTTTTTTGAAGTCTGTTTTGTCTGAGATGAGTATTGCCTCCCCAGTTTTCTTTACCTGTCTGTTTGCTTGGAATATTTGTTTCCAACCCTTCACTTTCAGTCTGTAGGTCTTTTGTTCTGAGGTGGGTCTCTTGTAGGCAGCATATGTGTGGGTCATGATTTCTCATCCATTCAGCTATTCTCTGTCTTTGATAGGTACTATCAAAGGTACTACCTTCTTTGATAGGTACTACCTATTATTGATAGGTACTCATTCATTGCCATTTTTTTATACCTGTTCTCCTCTTTCTCACTCTTTTCCTTTCTTTTCTTAAAGCAGACCCTTAGCATCTCTTGCAATTTTTGTTTGGTATTTTTTTTTTTTAGATTTCTTTTGTCTGGGAAGCTTCTTATTTAATCTTCCATTTTAATTGAGAGTTTTGCTGGGTAAAATAGTCTTGGCTTCAGACCTCTGGTTCTCATTACTGGGAATATTTCTTGCCGTTCTCTTCTAGGTTAGAATGTTTCCACTGAGAAGTCAACTGCTAGTCTTATTGGGGCTCCCTTTTGTGTTACCTTTTGTTTCTCCCTTGCTGCATTTAAGATTCTCTTTTTGTCTTGGAATTTTGCCATTTTTATATGATGTGTCCTGAAATAGGTCTCTTTGGGTTTCTTTCTGTGTTTCCTGGATTTGTATGACTTTTTCTCTCATCAAGTTAAAAAAGTTTTTCATAATTACTTTTTCAGACAGGTTTTCTATCCCTTGCTGCTCTTCTCCTTCTGGTATCCCTATTACATGGATATTATGTTTCATATTGTCTTGCACCTCCTTGCCACCTGATCATTCTGTTACAGAACAGATCTGGTGAGGGGGTGAGGGGGTGAGGGGAGGCTGGTGAACAATATACTATTACTGAAAGGGCCCCCCTTTTGCTCTAGGGGTTCCCCCTTTTTCTCCAGAGGTTCCTGTCAACACCTACTAGGTTTGCCTTCCCATAGCCAGGGAGAGACATCTCTCAATGCCAGAGATTGGTGAAAAGGAAAGCAATTATTTGTTTAAAAGTTATACAAACTTAGGAGTAATGACAATGTCTTCATTAAAATACTAAAATCCTTTAGAATACCCAAAGATGCACACAGTCCTTCCTTCTCCTTCTTCCCAGTCTGGGATGCCATATCTCAGGAAAAGAGGTAGAAGTCCATGATTCAGGCTCCTGGCACCATCAGCTGTGTTGCCACCACAATCTCCAGTTAATCCAAAACCATATGCCAACTTCTCATGGCCCACCGGCAAGAGTCTTTTTACCCCTTTTCTTCCAGGCAAAGTCTCTCTTGCTTCCTAAGCCACGTAGCAAAAGGGAGCACCCTAAGGCCACACAGTCCTGACTCTCGCCAAAGCTGCATGGTCCGAACTAGGCATAGCTGCTGCACCTGGGTTTAAATCCCAGCACCGGTCTTTCTCTGCAGTCCCATTTCTGACTCCTCCCACAATCAGTTATACCTGCCAGCATTCCCATATTTGTCCAGCTTTACTGAGCTCCCATAGTAAGTCCAGACAGGCATGGCCCCATGGTGGGGTGGAGCCAATCATCTCCAAGTTCTCACACAGGTGCTGTAACCAAGGAGAGTTGCCTCCCAGTTACATCTTGGGTGGAAGTTACTTCTATCCCCCTATCTCGAAGCATGGTCACAGCTATTTAACATATCTATGAAACCAGTTAATTGGCTTTTGTTTTATTTTTTAAAATTTTATTGATTATGCTGTTACAGTTGTTCTATTCCCCTTTTCATTCCCCTTCACTCTACCCCCCCATCCCCACCATTACTGCCCCCTTTAGTTTATGACCAAGCGTCTCAAGTCCTTTAGATTCTATATTTCCCATGCTATTCTTGCCCCCCTTCTATTTTCTATCTACTGTCTATGCTACTTATTTTTTGTACCTTCTCCCCCTTTCTCCTCCTCCCACTCCCCTGTTGCTAACCCTCCTTGAGATCTTCATTTCTATGTTTCCACTCCTGATCTAGCTGTCCTTTTAGTTTGCTTTCGTTAAAAATATGGAACGCTTCACGAATTTGCGTGTCATCCTTGCGCAGGAGCCATGCTAATTTTCTCTGTATCGTTCCAATTTTAGTATATGTGCTGCCGAAGTGAGCACCAGTTAATTGTTATACATATGTTAAATGACCATGCCAGAGGTTAGCTGCAAAGCTGTTGCTATACAAAACAGCTCTTAATGGCCCTGCTCCAGTGTCCCATCCCCCAGCTCAGACTTGTGGGGATGAGGACATTCTATATATATTTTTTCTAATATTTCTCAGACACCCTGAGTTATGAACCCCATTACAAGTCCCTATTTGGTGACCCCTCTTGGCTACACACTGCTACAGTTCTTTCTGAGTCTCTTTTCCTTTTCTTTCTCTATCTGGGTATTTTTTTTCTACCTTGTCCTAAAGCTCACTGATTCAATCCTCTGCTTCATCTACCCTGCTTATAATTCCTTCTAATGTGTTTTTTATTTCCAAGATTTTATTGTTCATGCGTTTCTGGTTTTTGTTTATAGTTTCATGCTGTTGTAGTTCTCACTCAGTTCCTTGTAGTTGTCTGTGAGTTCTTTAAGCATCTCTATAACCATTATTTTAAATTCTGTACCTGATAGTTTGCTTATCTCCATTTAATTTAGCTCTTTTAATGGGGAGTCTTCCATTCCTTTTGATTGCATGTTCTTTTTTTGTCTCCCCATTTTAGGGGACTCTTTTTGTTTGTTTCTGCACTTCTTGATGTTTTGCTTTACTAGCTGTCTTTGTAGAGTGAATGTATATGACAAAAATTTGGTGGAGTTCAGTGCTGTCGTCTCTTTGATTTCCTTGTCTAGATGCCCTAGGTTTGCTCTTTATTCTGCTTGTGTGGGCTCTCTTATTGTACTGGGGTTGCTACCTTTCAGTGGTTTCCTTGTTGGTGCTTTTTTTTTCTAGCAAGTATACTGATGTTTGCAGCTCCCACCTAATCTTATATGTGATCAGTGGCAGGGGATAAGTAAAAATGGATTAAGACAGCAGGAGAGTATTTTATGGGATTTAAAGTACCAGCAAATAGGGAAGGGATGGGAGATTCTTTGGATAAGTATAGCGTTAACTGTGATATTTCACCCAACTAGCCACTTTTTATAAAAGGTGAAAGAGAGATAAGACTCTTGTTAGTGGGGAGGAGGATTGTCAGCTGAATCCAGAAAACAGATCACTTGTGTAAAGTTAGATGACGAGACATAGTGAGAGTAAAGGATAGAAAGTAGGTGTAGTGTGAAAGAGAATAGAGTTAACCACAACAGTAATGAAGCTCAATAATAAAGTGAAGTGGGCCAAGATCAGGGAGGGTTGCTATGTAGTATGAACAATTGTATGGAACAATGGAACAATTGTACAGAACAATTATTTACAATAGTACTAGAACAATAATATGACAAGAAATATATGATTTGGATTAGCAGAATAGAAACTACCCAATCAAGAGTTGTGTGTGATTGGAACACAGGTGAAGTGAAAAATTAAAATACAATAAAAAAAGAATAAGGAAAATAAGTCACAAACAATGCAATTAAAGAGAAATAAAATGAGGAAAACAAAACATAAGGAAGAAAAATAAAAAAAATACTAATAAAATAAAGATGGTAAAAATAAAGAAAAATAATACACATAAACAATAAAATGCCAGCTCTATGGATAGGAAAGTGACATTTGTGTCAGTTTCTCAGTTTTTGTGGTTAGCCTTGTTCTCCACCTTTGGATCGGTCTCTGGACCCTTCACGACTCCATGTCTTATTATCTCAGCAGGGGGAAGGGGAAAAAAGATAGAGGAAAGAAAAAAAAAGGCTCTTGCTGACTTTAAACACATTCAGTGAGTTCTGCTGGTCTTACTGGATGCCACAGGAAGAGAGGGGCTGGGCTTTGCTTTCTTCCCTTCCTGTGATTTTGAGAGGATGAGGACCATGTGATTTGGAGAGGCTGCAATATTCACAGTTTCCCAGCCTCTGGCCCAAGTCCTCCATGAGCTGCTAGGCACTCAGCTGTGCACAGCATGAGTCAATCTTGGCATGCTGTTCCACTCAGCCACTCAGCCTCTGGGTGTGCACAGCTCAAATCACCCTCAGGGCAAGCTTATTGCTGCTCAAGAGTTCCTTACAAATCAACTGACCATGGTTCTTAACAAGCACACAGCACAACTTTCCAACCAATCAGGGTCCAACCTGGCCCAACTTCCTACTTCCCCAGGTGTCACCTGGCACCTCAGTATCTCTGGTGCCAGTGTCCACAGTCCCAGCAAATGTGTACTGACTCTGTGTATCTCCCACTTTGTCTCTATTCTCCCTAGCAACTTCCAGCATCCAGGACCCTCTTGGTGCTGGGCTTCCCTCCCTGCTCTGGTAGGGGAAGGAGCTGGTGATCTAACTCTCCTTGTATCATATGGCAGGAGCCAGGCCAGGGCCGCTTTGGTCCCTGTGCTGATCCCAGGGACCTTACCATCCCAGCACAATCTCCTCACTATCTGTTTTTTAATGTCCTCCACAATTCTTGACCTTGAAACATCATATAAGCTGGGATTCCATTGACTGTTCACTCTGTTCCTCAGAAGATTGGCCAGGCATTGCAGCAGGGCACAGGGAGAATGGGCTCCACTTCCACCTACCTTGCCACCATTTTCAAAGCCCTTCTATTTTGCTTTCTAGTTCAGTTTGTCCATTAGATTCTACATGTAAGTGAAATCATTTGGTATTTTTCTTTCTCTGACTGGCTTGTTTCACTTAGCATAATGTTCTCCAGGTCTATCCATACTGTCTCAAAGCATAAAATTTTCTTGTTTTTTATGGCTGAGAATATTTCATTGAGTAAATGTCTAATAGTCAAAATTCTTCACAAGTGCATTTCCAAAGTCTATCTGTACTTGACACGAAGTAAGTTTTCAGTAAGCACTCATTGACTAACTGAATAAATGCCTAAGAAAGAACTTTATAGGTACCAGGGATGTCAGCTCCCTCGAAGCTAACCATGTGTCTCAATTTGTTCTCCTTCTTCCATCATAATATTTTTCTGTTATTTTCTTTAGCTAAAATAAAATTTTCTAATTTTATGTTGTCAAATTTGTGAATTTTCCCTTCATGCTTAGACAGCCCTTCATTTATAAATATTGTCTTCTATATTTTTATCTTTAACCAAATAGAAATTAATGTCTTATGTAAGATAGACTTTTTTTAACCAAATGAATAGGAGGTGTCCCCCGTGTAACTATTAAGTTGTCCACATAGGAAATAATAATAATACAGTGAGTAAAAATAGTCACTTTTTACATAAATTAACACACACATGCACATCATTTAGGACAGAATTCTATGATGACACATAAAGAGACATTTATTAAAATATAAAAAGACTCTGTTAAAGATATGATAATTATTATTTCTTCAGCTATATTTAAAATATTTCTTCATACAGTGTATTTACATAAACATATTTTTAAATTTTTTAAAGGACTAATTTTTGGCTTGGCCAAATTTGCATATTTTGAAGGTCCGATGGCTTTCTCTATCAATCTATCCTCCAAACACGTATTTCTGAAAGGTATTCCAACAGACTTCAGAAAACAGTACTTTCCCGCTCGGGAAAAGCTCATTTCTTCCTCTAGTAAAGAGAGCTCTCTCTTAAGTAGATAAATGGTGAAGACAACTTTGGGGAGAAACTCACTATACATGAAGTGATTTTACTTCAGAGGAATTTAGAAAACTTCAGATTATTCACTGTTTACTAAGAGAGCGTGATGCGCTAAAAGTGTTCAACTGTGATTTCACATTCATATTCACTTAGACTATTTCAATTCAGTTTAAAACTCCATTGGAGTACCGGAATCCATCCTTCTTCAGGCTGAACATTTCTCCTGTAATATTGCTTTGGGTAACACTACCGCATTCTGGCTTACTCTGCTAGATAAGGATATATTGGTGCCTGCTTCTTCACTCAGTTTCTGACCGAAAGTTCATTTACGCGCTCTTTGCTAAGAAACAGTCCCAAAGGAGATACTTTAGAAAAATACTTCAAAAGGATGGGTGAAAACAGTACGTTTCCAGGGACATTGTGCCTCTCCTCCTTTCAATAGTAATGAACATTGAAAGAGCGTTGAAAGTGCTCCAGTCACAGTTAGATGAAAACACGCCTTCTACAAAACATGCTATTCCACAGTGATTTCAAGGAATTCCTAACGTGTATACAAGCGAGAAAGCAACTTGGTGATGAACGCTCAAACCGTAGCTTCACATTGTGTGGGACATTCAAGAAACTGCTTCATTTCCAGTGATATTCTACAGAGTCCATGAATATACAACTGTTTTTCTTTGTATAGAAGAAATACTTTGGTGGAGCGTGTATGCATTGGGTAATTCACTGCATAGGGCTGCAGATTTAAGCTTCTATTCACCTATCCTGATGGCAGAACTGAAGGTCCGATGGCTTTCTCTATCAATCTATCCTCCAAACACGTATTTCTGAAAGGTATTCCAACAGACTTCAGAAAACAGTACTTTCCCGCTCGGGAAAAGCTCATTTCTTCCTCTAGTAAAGAGAGCTCTCTCTTAAGTAGATAAATGGTGAAGACAACTTTGGGGAGAAACTCACTATACATGAAGTGATTTTACTTCAGAGGAATTGAGAAAACTTCAGATTATTCACTGTTTACTAAGAGAGCGTGATGCGCTAAAAGTGTTCAACTGTGATTTCACATTCATATTCACTTAGACTATTTCAATTCAGTTTAAAACTCCATTGGAGTACCGGAATCCATCCTTCTTCAGGCTGAACATTTCTCCTGTAATATTGCTTTGGGTAACACTACCGCATTCTGGCTTACTCTGCTAGATAAGGATATATTGGTGCCTGCTTCTTCACTCAGTTTCTGACCGAAAGTTCATTTACGCGCTCTTTGCTAAGAAACAGTCCCAAAGGAGATACTTTAGAAAAATACTTCAAAAGGATGGGTGAAAACAGTACGTTTCCAGGGACATTGTGCCTCTCCTCCTTTCAATAGTAACGAACATTGAAAGAGCGTTGAAAGTGCTCCAGTCACAGTTAGATGAAAACACGCCTTCTACAAAACATGCTATTCCACAGTGATTTCAAGGAATTCCTAACGTGTATACAAGCGAGAAAGCAACTTGGTGATGAACGCTCAAACCGTAGCTTCACATTGTGTGGGACATTCAAGAAACTGCTTCATTTCCAGTGATATTCTACAGAGTCCATGAATATACAACTGTTTTTCTTTGGATAGAAGAAATACTTTGGTGGAGCGTGTATGCATTGGGTAATTCACTGCATAGGGCTGCAGATTTAAGCTTCTATTCACCTATCCTGATGGCAGAACTGAAGGTCCGATGGCTTTCTCTATCAATCTATCCTCCAAACACGTATTTCTGAAAGGTATTCCAACAGACTTCAGAAAACAGTACTTTCCCGCTCGGGAAAAGCTCATTTCTTCCTCTAGTAAAGAGAGCTCTCTCTTAAGTAGATAAATGGTGAAGACAACTTTGGGGAGAAACTCACTATACATGAAGTGATTTTACTTCAGAGGAATTGAGAAAACTTCAGATTATTCACTGTTTACTAAGAGAGCGTGATGCGCTAAAAGTGTTCAACTGTGATTTCACATTCATATTCACTTAGACTATTTCAATTCAGTTTAAAACTCCATTGGAGTATTGGAATCCATCCTTCTTCAGGCTGAACATTTCTCCTGTAATATTGCTTTGGGTAACACTACCGCATTCTGGCTTACTCTGCTAGATAAGGATATATTGGTGCCTGCTTCTTCACTCAGTTTCTGACCGAAAGTTCATTTACGCGCTCTTTGCTAAGAAACAGTCCCAAAGGAGATACTTTAGAAAAATACTTCAAAAGGATGGGTGAAAACAGTACGTTTCCAGGGACATTGTGCCTCTCCTCCTTTCAATAGTAATGAACATTGAAAGAGCGTTGAAAGTGCTCCAGTCACAGTTAGATGAAAACACGCCTTCTACAAAACATGCTATTCCACAGTGATTTCAAGGAATTCCTAACGTGTATACAAGCGAGAAAGCAACTTGGTGATGAACGCTCAAACCGTAGCTTCACATTGTGTGGGACATTCAAGAAACTGCTTCATTTCCAGTGATATTCTACAGAGTCCATGAATATACAACTGTTTTTCTTTGGATAGAAGAAATACTTTGGTGGAGCGTGTATGCATTGGGTAATTCACTGCATAGGGCTGCAGATTTAAGCTTCTATTCACCTATCCTGATGGCAGAACTGAAGGTCCGATGGCTTTCTCTATCAATCTATCCTCCAAACACGTATTTCTGAAAGGTATTCCAACAGACTTCAGAAAACAGTACTTTCCCGCTCGGGAAAAGCTCATTTCTTCCTCTAGTAAAGAGAGCTCTCTCTTAAGTAGATAAATGGTGAAGACAACTTTGGGGAGAAACTCACTATACATGAAGTGATTTTACTTCAGAGGAATTGAGAAAACTTCAGATTATTCACTGTTTACTAAGAGAGCGTGATGCGCTAAAAGTGTTCAACTGTGATTTCACATTCATATTCACTTAGACTATTTCAATTCAGTTTAAAACTCCATTGGAGTACCGGAATCCATCCTTCTTCAGGCTGAACATTTCTCCTGTAATATTGCTTTGGGTAACACTACCGCATTCTGGCTTACTCTGCTAGATAAGGATATATTGGTGCCTGCTTCTTCACTCAGTTTCTGACCGAAAGTTCATTTACGCGCTCTTTGCTAAGAAACAGTCCCAAAGGAGATACTTTAGAAAAATACTTCAAAAGGATGGGTGAAAACAGTACGTTTCCAGGGACATTGTGCCTCTCCTCCTTTCAATAGTAACGAACATTGAAAGAGCGTTGAAAGTGCTCCAGTCACAGTTAGATTAAAACACGCCTTCTACAAAACATGCTATTCCACAGTGATTTCAAGGAATTCTTTACGTGTATACAAAAGAGAAAGGAACTTGGTGATGAACACTCAAACCGTAGCTTCACATTGTGTGGGACATTCAAGAAACTGCTTCATTTCCAGTGATATTCTACAGAGTCCATGAATATACAACTGTTTTTCTTTGGATAGAAGAAATACTTTGGTGGAGCGTGTATGCATTGGGTAATTCACTGCATAGGGCTGCAGATTTAAGCTTCTATTCACCTATCCTGATGGCAGAACTGAAGGTCCGATGGCTTTCTCTATCAATCTATCCTCCAAACACGTATTTCTGAAAGGTATTCCAACAGACTTCAGAAAACAGTACTTTCCCCGCTCGGGAAAAGCTCATTTCTTCCTCTAGTAAAGAGAGCTCTCTCTTAAGTAGATAAATGGTGAAGACAACTTTGGGGAGAAACTCACTATACATGAAGTGATTTTACTTCAGAGGAATTGAGAAAACTTCAGATTATTCACTGTTTACTAAGAGAGCGTGATGCGCTAAAAGTGTTCAACTGTGATTTCACATTCATATTCACTTAGACTATTTCAATTCAGTTTAAAACTCCATTGGAGTATTGGAATGCATCCTTCTTCAGGCTGAACATTTCTCCTGTAATATTGCTTTGGGTAAAACTACCGCATTCTGGCTTACTCTGCTAGATAAGGATATATTGGTGCCTGCTTCTTCACTCAGTTTCTGACCGAAAGTTCATTTACGCGCTCTTTGCTAAGAAACAGTCCCAAAGGAGATACTTTAGAAAAATACTTCAAAAGGATGGGTGAAAACAGTACGTTTCCAGGGACATTGTGCCTCTCCACCTTTCAATAGTAATGAACATTGAAAGAGCGTTGAAAGTGCTCCAGTCACAGTTAGATTAAAACACGCCTTTTACAAAACATGCTATTCCACAGTGATTTCAAGGAATTCCTTATGTGTATACAAAGAGAAAGGAACTTGGTGATGAACACTCAAACCGGAGCTTCACATTGTGTGGGACATTCAAGAAACTGCTTCATTTCCAGTGATATTCTACAGAGTCCATGAATATACAACTGTTTTTCTTTGGATAGAAGAAATACTTTGGTGGAGCGTGTATGCATTGGGTAATTCACTGCATAGGGCTGCAGATTTAAGCTTCTATTCACCTATCCTGATGGCAGAACTGAAGGTCCGATGGCTTTCTCTATCAATCTATCCTCCAAACACGTATTTCTGAAAGGTATTCCAACAGACTTCAGAAAACAGTACTTTCCCGCTCGGGAAAAGCTCATTTCTTCCTCTAGTAAAGAGAGCTCTCTCTTAAGTAGATAAATGGTGAAGACAACTTTGGGGAGAAACTCACTATACATGAAGTGATTTTACTTCAGAGGAATTGAGAAAACTTCAGATTATTCACTGTTTACTAAGAGAGCGTGATGCGCTAAAAGTGTTCAACTGTGATTTCACATTCATATTCACTTAGACTATTTCAATTCAGTTTAAAACTCCATTGGAGTACTGGAATCCATCCTTCTTCAGGCTGAACATTTCTCCTGTAATATTGCTTTGGGTAACACTACCGCATTCTGGCTTACTCTGCTAGATAAGGATATATTGGTGCCTGCTTCTTCACTCAGTTTCTGACCGAAAGTTCATTTACGCGCTCTTTGCTAAGAAACAGTCCCAAAGGAGATACTTTAGAAAAATACTTCAAAAAGATGGGTGAAAACAGTCCGTTTCCAGGGACATTGTGCCTCTCCACCTTTCAATAGTAATGAACATTGAAAGAGCGTTGAAAGTGCTCCAGTCACAGTTAGATTAAAACACGCCTTTTACAAAACATGCTATTCCACAGTGATTTCAAGGAATTCCTTATGTGTATACAAAAGAGAAAGGAACTTGGTGATGAACACTCAAACCGGAGCTTCACATTGTGTGGGACATTCAAGAAACTGCTTCATTTCCAGTGATATTCTACAGAGTCCATGAATATACAACTGTTTTTCTTTGGATAGAAGAAATACTTTGGTGGAGCGTGTATGCATTGGGTAATTCACTGCATAGGGCTGCAGATTTAAGCTTCTATTCACCTATCCTGATGGCAGAACTGAAGGTCCGATGGCTTTCTCTATCAATCTATCCTCCAAACACGTATTTCTGAAAGGTATTCCAACAGACTTCAGAAAACAGTACTTTCCCGCTCGGGAAAAGCTCATTTCTTCCTCTAGTAAAGAGAGCTCTCTCTTAAGTAGATAAATGGTGAAGACAACTTTGGGGAGAAACTCACTATACATGAAGTGATTTTACTTCAGAGGAATTGAGAAAACTTCAGATTATTCACTGTTTACTAAGAGAGCGTGATGCGCTAAAACTGTTCAACTGTGATTTCACATTCATATTCACTTAGACTATTTCAATTCAGTTTAAAACTCCATTGGAGTACTGGAATGCATCCTTCTTCAGGCTGAACATTTCTCCTGTAATATTGCTTTGGGTAAAACTACCGCATTCTGGCTTACTCTGCTAGATAAGGATATATTGGTGCCTGCTTCTTCACTCAGTTTCTGACCGAAAGTTCATTTACGCGCTCTTTGCTAAGAAACAGTCCCAAAGGAGATACTTTAGAAAAATACTTCAAAAGGATGGGTGAAAACAGTACGTTTCCAGGGACATTGTGCCTCTCCTCCTTTCAATAGTAATGAACATTGAAAGAGCGTTGAAAGTGCTCCAGTCACAGTTAGATTAAAACACGCCTTTTACAAAACATGCTATTCCACAGTGATTTCAAGGAATTCCTAACGTGTATACAAAAGAGAAAGGAACTTGGTGATGAACACTCAAACCGTAGCTTCACATTGTGTGGGACATTCAAGAAACTGCTTCATTTCCAGTGATATTCTACAGAGTCCATGAATATACAACTGTTTTTCTTTGGATAGAAGAAATACTTTGGTGGAGCGTGTATGCATTGGGTAATTCACTGCATAGGGCTGCAGATTTAAGCTTCTATTCACCTATCCTGATGGCAGAACTGAAGGTCCGATGGCTTTCTCTATCAATCTATCCTCCAAACACGTATTTCTGAAAGGTATTCCAACAGACTTCAGAAAACAGTACATTCCCGCTCAGGAAAAGCTCATTTCTTCCTCTAGTAAAGAGAGCTCTCTCTTAAGTAGATAAATGGTGAAGACAACTTTGGTGAGAAACTCACTATATATGAAGTGATTTTACTTCAGAGGAATTGAGAAAACTTCAGATTATTCACTCTTTACTAAGAGAGCGTGATGCGCTGAAAGTGTTCAACTGTGATTTCACATTCATATTCACTTAGACTATTTCAATTCACTTTAAAACTCCATTGGAGCACTGGAATCCATCCTTCTTCAGGCTGAACATTTCTCCTGTAATATTGCTTTGGGTAAAACTACCGCATTCTGGCTTACTCTGCTAGATAAGGATATATTGGTGCCTGCTTCTTCACTCAGTTTCTGACCGAAAGTTCATTTACGCGCTCTTTGCTAAGAAACAGTCCCAAAGGAGATACTTTAGAAAAATACTTCAAAAGGATGGGTGAAAACAGTACGTTTCCAGGGACATTGTGCCTCTCCACCTTTCAATAGTAATGAACATTGAAAGAGCGTTGAAAGTGCTCCAGTCAGAGTTAGATTAAAACACGCCTTTTACAAAACATGCTATTCCACAGTGATTTCAAGGAATTCCTAACGTGTATACAAGCGAGAAAGGAACTTGGTGATGAACGCTCAAACCGTAGCTTCACATTGTGTGGGACATTCAAGAAACTGCTTCATTTCCAGTGATATTCTACAGAGTCCATGAATATACAACTGTTTTTCTTTGGATAGAAGAAATACTTTGGTGGAGCGTGTATGCATTGGGTAATTCACTGCATAGGGCTGCAGATTTAAGCTTCTATTCACCTATCCTGATGGCAGAACTGAAGGTCCGATGGCTTTCTCTATCAATCTATCCTCCAAACACGTATTTCTGAAAGGTATTCCAACAGACTTCAGAAAACAGTACATTCCCGCTCAGGAAAAGCTCATTTCTTCCTCTAGTAAAGAGAGCTCTCTCTTAAGTAGATAAATGGTGAAGACAACTTTGGTGAGAAACTCACTATATATGAAGTGATTTTACTTCAGAGGAATTGAGAAAACTTCAGATTATTCACTCTTTACTAAGAGAGCGTGATGCGCTGAAAGTGTTCAACTGTGATTTCACATTCATATTCACTTAGACTATTTCAATTCACTTTAAAACTCCATTGGAGTACCGGAATGCATCCTTCTTCAGGCTGAACATTTCTCCTGTAATATTGCTTTGGGTAAAACTACCGCATTCTGGCTTACTCTGCTAGATAAGGATATATTGGTGCCTGCTTCTTCACTCAGTTTCTGACCGAAAGTTCATTTACGCGCTCTTTGCTAAGAAACAGTCCCAAAGGAGATACTTTAGAAAAATACTTCAAAAGGATGGGTGAAAACAGTACGTTTCCAGGGACATTGTGCCTCTCCACCTTTCAATAGTAATGAACATTGAAAGAGCGTTGAAAGTGCTCCAGTCACAGTTAGATGAAAACACGCCTTCTACAAAACATGCTATTCCACAGTGATTTCAAGGAATTCCTAACGTGTATACAAGAGAGAAAGCAACTTGGTGATGAACGCTCAAACCGTAGCTTCACATTGTGTGGGACATTCAAGAAACTGCTTCATTTCCAGTGATATTCTACAGAGTCCATGAATATACAACTGTTTTTCTTTGGATAGAAGAAATACTTTGGTGGAGCGTGTATGCATTGGGTAATTCACTGCATAGGGCTGCAGATTTAAGCTTCTATTCACCTATCCTGATGGCAGAACTGAAGGTCCGATGGCTTTCTCTATCAATCTATCCTCCAAACACGTATTTCTGAAAGGTATTCCAACAGACTTCAGAAAACAGTACATTCCCGCTCGGGAAAAGCTCATTTCTTCCTCTAGTAAAGAGAGCTCTCTCTTAAGTAGATAAATGGTGAAGACAACTTTGGGGAGAAACTCACTATATATGAAGTGATTTTACTTCAGAGGAATTGAGAAAACTTCAGATTATTCACTCTTTACTAAGAGAGCGTGATGCGCTGAAAGTGTTCAACTGTGATTTCACATTCATATTCACTTAGACTATTTCAATTCAGTTTAAAACTCCATTGGAGCATTTGAATGCATCCTTCTTCAGGCTGAACATTTCTCCTGTAATATTGCTTTGGGTAAAACTACCGCATTCTGGCTTACTCTGGTAGATAAGGATATATTGGTGCCTGCTTCTTCACTCAGTTTCTGACCGAAAGTTCATTTACGTGGTCTTTGCTAAGAAACAGTCCCGAAGGAGATATTTTAGAAAAATACTTCAAAAAGATGGGTGAAAACAGTACGTTTCCAGGGACATTGTGCCTCTCCACCTTTCAATAGTAATGAACATTGAAAGAGCGTTGAAAGTGCTCCAGTCAGAGTTAGATTAAAACACGCCTTTTACAAAACATGCTATTCCACAGTGATTTCAAGGAATTCCTTACGTGTATACAAGAGAGAAAGCAACTTGGTGATGAACGCTCAAACCGTAGCTTCACATTGTGTGGGACATTCAAGAAACTGCTTCATTTCCAGTGATATTCTACAGAGTCCATGAATATACAACTGTTTTTCTTTGGATAGAAGAAATACTTTGGTGGAGCGTGTATGCATTGGGTAATTCACTGCATAGGGCTGCAGATTTAAGCTTCTATTCACCTATCCTGATGGCAGAACTGAAGGTCCGATGGCTTTCTCTATCAATCTATCCTCCAAACACATATTTCTGAAAGGTATTCCAACAGACTTCAGAAAACAGTACATTCCCGCTCGGGAAAAGCTCATTTCTTCCTCTAGTAAAGAGAGCTCTCTCTTAAGTAGATAAATGGTGAAGACAACTTTGGTGAGAAACTCACTATATATGAAGTGATTTTACTTCAGAGGAATTGAGAAAACTTCAGATTATTCACTCTTTACTAAGAGAGCGTGATGCGCTGAAAGTGTTCAACTGTGATTTCACATTCATATTCACTTAGACTATTTCAATTCACTTTAAAACTCCATTGGAGCATTTGAATGCATCCTTCTTCAGGCTGAACATTTCTCCTGTAATAGTGCTTTGGGTAAAACTACCACATTCTGGCTTACTCTGCTAGATAAGGATATATTGGTGCCTGCTTCTTCACTCAGTTTCTGACCGAAAGTTCATTTACGCGCTCTTTGCTAAGAAACAGTCCCAAAGGAGATACTTTAGAAAAATACTTCAAAAGGATGGGTGAAAACAGTACGTTTCCAGGGACATTGTGCCTCTCCACCTTTCAATAGTAATGAACATTGAAAGAGCGTTGAAAGTGCTCCAGTCAGAGTTAGATGAAAACACGCCTTTTACAAAACATGCTATTCCACAGTGATTTCAAGGAATTCCTAACGTGTATACAAGCGAGAAAGGAACTTGGTGATGAACGCTCAAACCGTAGCTTCACATTGTGTGGGACATTCAAGAAACTGCTTCATTTCCAGTGATATTCTACAGAGTCCATGAATATACAACTGTTTTTCTTTGGATAGAAGAAATACTTTGGTGGAGCGTGTATGCATTGGGTAATTCACTGCATAGGGCTGCAGATTTAAGCTTCTATTCACCTATCCTGATGGCAGAACTGAAGGTCCGATGGCTTTCTCTATCAATCTATCCTCCAAACACGTATTTCTGAAAGGTATTCCAACAGACTTCAGAAAACAGTACATTCCCGCTCAGGGAAAAGCTCATTTCTTCCTCTAGTAAAGAGAGCTCTCTCTTAAGTAGATAAATGGTGAAGACAACTTTGGTGAGAAACTCACTATATATGAAGTGATTTTACTTCAGAGGAATTTAGAAAACTTCAGATTATTCACTGATTACTAAGAGAGCGTGATGCGCTAAAAGTGTTCAACTGTGATTTCACATTCATATTCACTTAGACTATTTCAATTCAGTTTAAAACTCCATTGGAGCATTGGAATGCATCCTTCTTCAGGCTGAACATTTCTCCTGTAATAGTGCTTTGGGTAAAACTACCGCATTCTGGCTTACTCTGCTAGATAAGGATATATTGGTGCCTGCTTCTTCACTCAGTTTCTGACCGAAAGTTCATTTACGCGCTCTTTGCTAAGAAACAGTCCCAAAGGAGATACTTTAGAAAAATACTTCAAAAGGATGGGTGAAAACAGTACGTTTCCAGGGACATTGTGCCTCTCCACCTTTCAATAGTAATGAACATTGAAAGAGCGTTGAAAGTGCTCCAGTCAGAGTTAGATTAAAACACGCCTTCTACAAAACATGCTATTCCACAGTGATTTCAAGGAATTCCTAACGTGTATACAAGCGAGAAAGCAACTTGGTGATGAACGCTCAAACCGTAGCTTCACATTGTGTGGGACATTCAAGAAACTGCTTCATTTCCAGTGATATTCTACAGAGTCCATGAATATACAACTGTTTTTCTTTGGATAGAAGAAATACTTTGGTGGAGCGTGTATGCATTGGGTAATTCACTGCATAGGGCTGCAGATTTAAGCTTCTATTCACCTATCCTGATGGCAGAACTGAAGGTCCGATGGCTTTCTCTATCAATCTATCCTCCAAACACGTATTTCTGAAAGGTATTCCAACAGACTTCAGAAAACAGTACATTCCCGCTCAGGAAAAGCTCATTTCTTCCTCTAGTAAAGAGAGCTCTCTCTTAAGTAGATAAATGGTGAAGACAACTTTGGTGAGAAACTCACTATATATGAAGTGATTTTACTTCAGAGGAATTGAGAAAACTTCAGATTATTCACTCTTTACTAAGAGAGCGTGATGCGCTGAAAGTGTTCAACTGTGATTTCACATTCATATTCACTTAGACTATTTCAATTCACTTTAAAACTCCATTGGAGCATTGGAATGCATCCTTCTTCAGGCTGAACATTTCTCCTGTAATATTGCTTTGGGTAACACTACCGCATTCTGGCTTACTCTGGTAGATAAGGATATATTGGTGCCTGCTTCTTCACTCAGTTTCTGACCGAAAGTTCATTTACGCGCTCTTTGCTAAGAAACAGTCCCAAAGGAGATACTTTAGAAAAATACTTCAAAAGGATGGGTGAAAACAGTACGTTTCCAGGGACATTGTGCCTCTCCTCCTTTCAATAGTAATGAACATTGAAAGAGCGTTGAAAGTGCTCCAGTCACAGTTAGATTAAAACACGCCTTTTACAAAACATGCTATTCCACAGTGATTTCAAGGAATTCCTTATGTGTATACAAACGAGAAAGGAACTTGGTGATGAACACTCAAACCGTAGCTTCACATTGTGTGGGACATTCAAGAAACTGCTTCATTTCCAGTGATATTCTACAGAGTCCATGAATATACAACTGTTTTTCTTTGGATAGAAGAAATACTTTGGTGGAGCGTGTATGCATTGGGTAATTCACTGCATAGGGCTGCAGATTTAAGCTTCTATTCACCTATCCTGATGGCAGAACTGAAGGTCCGATGGCTTTCTCTATCAATCTATCCTCCAAACACGTATTTCTGAAAGGTATTCCAACAGACTTCAGAAAACAGTACATTCCCGCTCGGGAAAAGCTCATTTCTTCCTCTAGTAAAGAGAGCTCTCTCTTAAGTAGATAAATGGTGAAGACAACTTTGGTGAGAAACTCACTATATATGAAGTGATTTTACTTCAGAGGAATTTAGAAAACTTCAGATTATTCACTGTTTACTAAGAGAGCGTGATGCGCTAAAAGTGTTCAACTGTGATTTCACATTCATATTCACTTAGACTATTTCAATTCAGTTTAAAACTCCATTGGAGTACTGGAATGCATCCTTCTTCAGGCTGAACATTTCTCCTGTAATATTGCTTTGGGTAAAACTACCGCATTCTGGCTTACTCTGGTAGATAAGGATATATTGGTGCCTGCTTCTTCACTCAGTTTCTGACCGAAAGTTCATTTACGTGGTCTTTGCTAAGAAACAGTCCCAAAGGAGATATTTTAGAAAAATACTTCAAAAGGATGGGTGAAAACAGTACGTTTCCAGGGACATTGTGCCTCTCCTCCTTTCAATAGTAATGAACATTGAAAGAGCGTTGAAAGTGCTCCAGTCACAGTTAGATTAAAACACGCCTTTTACAAAACATGCTATTCCACAGTGATTTCAAGGAATTCCTTATGTGTATACAAACGAGAAAGGAACTTGGTGATGAACGCTCAAACCGTAGCTTCACATTGTGTGGGACATTCAAGAAACTGCTTCATTTCCAGTGATATTCTACAGAGTCCATGAATATACAACTGTTTTTCTTTGGATAGAAGAAATACTTTGGTGGAGCGTGTATGCATTGGGTAATTCACTGCATAGGGCTGCAGATTTAAGCTTCTATTCACCTATCCTGATGGCAGAACTGAAGGTCCGATGGCTTTCTCTATCAATCTATCCTCCAAACACGTATTTCTGAAAGGTATTCCAACAGACTTCAGAAAACAGTACATTCCCGCTCAGGAAAAGCTCATTTCTTCCTCTAGTAAAGAGAGCTCTCTCTTAAGTAGATAAATGGTGAAGACAACTTTGGTGAGAAACTCACTATATATGAAGTGATTTTACTTCAGAGGAATTGAGAAAACTTCAGATTATTCACTCTTTACTAAGAGAGCGTGATGCGCTGAAAGTGTTCAACTGTGATTTCACATTCATATTCACTTAGACTATTTCAATTCACTTTAAAACTCCATTGGAGTACCGGAATGCATCCTTCTTCAGGCTGAACATTTCTCCTGTAATATTGCTTTGGGTAAAACTACCGCATTCTGGCTTACTCTGCTAGATAAGGATATATTGGTGCCTGCTTCTTCACTCAGTTTCTGACCGAAAGTTCATTTACGCGCTCTTTGCTAAGAAACAGTCCCAAAGGAGATACTTTAGAAAAATACTTCAAAAGGATGGGTGAAAACAGTACGTTTCCAGGGACATTGTGCCTCTCCACCTTTCAATAGTAATGAACATTGAAAGAGCGTTGAAAGTGCTCCAGTCACAGTTAGATTAAAACACGCCTTTTACAAAACATGCTATTCCACAGTGATTTCAAGGAATTCCTAACGTGTATACAAAAGAGAAAGGAACTTGGTGATGAACACTCAAACCGTAGCTTCACATTGTGTGGGACATTCAAGAAACTGCTTCATTTCCAGTGATATTCTACAGAGTCCATGAATATACAACTGTTTTTCTTTGGATAGAAGAAATACTTTGGTGGAGCGTGTATGCATTGGGTAATTCACTGCATAGGGCTGCAGATTTAAGCTTCTATTCACCTATCCTGATGGCAGAACTGAAGGTCCGATGGCTTTCTCTATCAATCTATCCTCCAAACACGTATTTCTGAAAGGTATTCCAACAGACTTCAGAAAACAGTACATTCCCGCTCGGGAAAAGCTCATTTCTTCCTCTAGTAAAGAGAGCTCTCTCTTAAGTAGATAAACGGTGAAGACAACTTTGGTGAGAAACTCACTATACATGAAGTGATTTTACTTCAGAGGAATTTAGAAAACTTCAGATTATTCACTGTTTACTAAGAGAGCGTGATGCGCTAAAAGTGTTCAACTGTGATTTCACATTCATATTCACTTAGACTATTTCAATTCAGTTTAAAACTCCATTGGAGCATTGGAATGCATCCTTCTTCAGGCTGAACATTTCTCCTGTAATATTGCTTTGGGTAACACTACCGCATTCTGGCTTACTCTGCTAGATAAGGATATATTGGTGCCTGCTTCTTCACTCAGTTTCTGACCGAAAGTTCATTTACGCGCTCTTTGCTAAGAAACAGTCCCAAAGGAGATACTTTAGAAAAATACTTCAAAAGGATGGGTGAAAACAGTACGTTTCCAGGGACATTGTGCCTCTCCTCCTTTCAATAGTAATGAACATTGAAAGAGCGTTGAAAGTGCTCCAGTCACAGTTAGATTAAAACACGCCTTTTACAAAACATGCTATTCCACAGTGATTTCAAGGAATTCCTTATGTGTATACAAACGAGAAAGGAACTTGGTGATGAACACTCAAACCGTAGCTTCACATTGTGTGGGACATTCAAGAAACTGCTTCATTTCCAGTGATATTCTACAGAGTCCATGAATATACAACTGTTTTTCTTTGGATAGAAGAAATACTTTGGTGGAGCGTGTATGCATTGGGTAATTCACTGCATAGGGCTGCAGATTTAAGCTTCTATTCACCTATCCTGATGGCAGAACTGAAGGTCCGATGGCTTTCTCTATCAATCTATCCTCCAAACACGTATTTCTGAAAGGTATTCCAACAGACTTCAGAAAACAGTACATTCCCGCTCGGGAAAAGCTCATTTCTTCCTCTAGTAAAGAGAGCTCTCTCTTAAGTAGATAAACGGTGAAGACAACTTTGGTGAGAAACTCACTATACATGAAGTGATTTTACTTCAGAGGAATTTAGAAAACTTCAGATTATTCACTGTTTACTAAGAGAGCGTGATGCGCTAAAAGTGTTCAACTGTGATTTCACATTCATATTCACTTAGACTATTTCAATTCAGTTTAAAACTCCATTGGAGCACTGGAATGCATCCTTCTTCAGGCTGAACATTTCTCCTGTAATATTGCTTTGGGTAAAACTACCGCATTCTGGCTTACTCTGCTAGATAAGGATATATTGGTGCCTGCTTCTTCACTCAGTTTCTGACCGAAAGTTCATTTACGCGCTCTTTGCTAAGAAACAGTCCCAAAGGAGATACTTTAGAAAAATACTTCAAAAGGATGGGTGAAAACAGTACGTTTCCAGGGACATTGTGCCTCTCCTCCTTTCAATAGTAATGAACATTGAAAGAGCGTTGAAAGTGCTCCAGTCACAGTTAGATTAAAACACGCCTTTTACAAAACATGCTATTCCACAGTGATTTCAAGGAATTCCTTATGTGTATACAAGCGAGAAAGGAACTTGGTGATGAACGCTCAAACCGTAGCTTCACATTGTGTGGGACATTCAAGAAACTGCTTCATTTCCAGTGATATTCTACAGAGTCCATGAATATACAACTGTTTTTCTTTGGATAGAAGAAATACTTTGGTGGAGCGTGTATGCATTGGGTAATTCACTGCATAGGGCTGCAGATTTAAGCTTCTATTCACCTATCCTGATGGCAGAACTGAAGGTCCGATGGCTTTCTCTATCAATCTATCCTCCAAACACGTATTTCTGAAAGGTATTCCAACAGACTTCAGAAAACAGTACTTTCCCGCTCGGGAAAAGCTCATTTCTTCCTCTAGTAAAGAGAGCTCTCTCTTAAGTAGATAAATGGTGAAGACAACTTTGGTGAGAAACTCACTATACATGAAGTGATTTTACTTCAGAGGAATTTAGAAAACTTCAGATTATTCACTGTTTACTAAGAGAGCGTGATGCGCTAAAAGTGTTCAACTGTGATTTCACATTCATATTCACTTAGACTATTTCAATTCAGTTTAAAACTCCATTGGAGTACTCGGAGTGCATCCTTCTTCAGGCTGAACATTTCTCCTGTAATATTGCTTTGGGTAAAACTACCGCATTCTGGCTTACTCTGCTAGATAAGGATATATTGGTGCCTGCTTCTTCACTCAGTTTCTGACCGAAAGTTCATTTACGCGCTCTTTGCTAAGAAACAGTCCCAAAGGAGATACTTTAGAAAAATACTTCAAAAGGATGGGTGAAAACAGTACGTTTCCAGGGACATTGTGCCTCTCCACCTTTCAATAGTAATGAACATTGAAAGAGCGTTGAAAGTGCTCCAGTCACAGTTAGATTAAAACACGCCTTTTACAAAACATGCTATTCCACAGTGATTTCAAGGAATTCCTAACGTGTATACAAGCGAGAAAGGAACTTGGTGATGAACGCTCAAACCGTAGCTTCACATTGTGTGGGACATTCAAGAAACTGCTTCATTTCCAGTGATATTCTACAGAGTCCATGAATATACAACTGTTTTTCTTTGGATAGAAGAAATACTTTGGTGGAGCGTGTATGCATTGGGTAATTCACTGCATAGGGCTGCAGATTTAAGCTTCTATTCACCTATCCTGATGGCAGAACTGAAGGTCCGATGGCTTTCTCTATCAATCTATCCTCCAAACACGTATTTCTGAAAGGTATTCCAACAGACTTCAGAAAACAGTACTTTCCCGCTCGGGAAAAGCTCATTTCTTCCTCTAGTAAAGAGAGCTCTCTCTTAAGTAGATAAATGGTGAAGACAACTTTGGGGAGAAACTCACTATACATGAAGTGATTTTACTTCAGAGGAATTTAGAAAACTTCAGATTATTCACTGTTTACTAAGAGAGCGTGATGCGCTAAAAGTGTTCAACTGTGATTTCACATTCATATTCACTTAGACTATTTCAATTCAGTTTAAAACTCCATTGGAGTACTGGAATGCATCCTTCTTCAGGCTGAACATTTCTCCTGTAATATTGCTTTGGGTAAAACTACCGCATTCTGGCTTACTCTGCTAGATAAGGATATATTGGTGCCTGCTTCTTCACTCAGTTTCTGACCGAAAGTTCATTTACGCGCTCTTTGCTAAGAAACAGTCCCAAAGGAGATACTTTAGAAAAATACTTCAAAAGGATGGGTGAAAACAGTACGTTTCCAGGGACATTGTGCCTCTCCTCCTTTCAATAGTAATGAACATTGAAAGAGCGTTGAAAGTGCTCCAGTCACAGTTAGATTAAAACACGCCTTCTACAAAACATGCTATTCCACAGTGATTTCAAGGAATTCCTAACGTGTATACAAGCGAGAAAGGAACTTGGTGATGAACACTCAAACCGTAGCTTCACATTGTGTGGGACATTCAAGAAACTGCTTCATTTCCAGTGATATTCTACAGAGTCCATGAATATACAACTGTTTTTCTTTGGATAGAAGAAATACTTTGGTGGAGCGTGTATGCATTGGGTAATTCACTGCATAGGGCTGCAGATTTAAGCTTCTATTCACCTATCCTGATGGCAGAACTGAAGGTCCGATGGCTTTCTCTATCAATCTATCCTCCAAACACGTATTTCTGAAAGGTATTCCAACAGACTTCAGAAAACAGTACATTCCCGCTCGGGAAAAGCTCATTTCTTCCTCTAGTAAAGAGAGCTCTCTCTTAAGTAGATAAACGGTGAAGACAACTTTGGTGAGAAACTCACTATACATGAAGTGATTTTACTTCAGAGGAATTTAGAAAACTTCAGATTATTCACTGTTTACTAAGAGAGCGTGATGCGCTAAAAGTGTTCAACTGTGATTTCACATTCATATTCACTTAGACTATTTCAATTCAGTTTAAAACTCCATTGGAGTACTGGAATGCATCCTTCTTCAGGCTGAACATTTCTCCTGTAATATTGCTTTGGGTAAAACTACCGCATTCTGGCTTACTCTGCTAGATAAGGATATATTGGTGCCTGCTTCTTCACTCAGTTTCTGACCGAAAGTTCATTTACGCGCTCTTTGCTAAGAAACAGTCCCAAAGGAGATACTTTAGAAAAATACTTCAAAAGGATGGGTGAAAACAGTACGTTTCCAGGGACATTGTGCCTCTCCTCCTTTCAATAGTAATGAACATTGAAAGAGCGTTGAAAGTGCTCCAGTCACAGTTAGATTAAAACACGCCTTCTACAAAACATGCTATTCCACAGTGATTTCAAGGAATTCCTAACGTGTATACAAGCGAGAAAGCAACTTGGTGATGAACGCTCAAACCGTAGCTTCACATTGTGTGGGACATTCAAGAAACTGCTTCATTTCCAGTGATATTCTACAGAGTCCATGAATATACAACTGTTTTTCTTTGGATAGAAGAAATACTTTGGTGGAGCGTGTATGCATTGGGTAATTCACTGCATAGGGCTGCAGATTTAAGCTTCTATTCACCTATCCTGATGGCAGAACTGAAGGTCCGATGGCTTTCTCTATCAATCTATCCTCCAAACACGTATTTCTGAAAGGTATTCCAACAGACTTCAGAAAACAGTACTTTCCCGCTCGGGAAAAGCTCATTTCTTCCTCTAGTAAAGAGAGCTCTCTCTTAAGTAGATAAATGGTGAAGACAACTTTGGGGAGAAACTCACTATACATGAAGTGATTTTACTTCAGAGGAATTGAGAAAACTTCAGATTATTCACTGTTTACTAAGAGAGCGTGATGCGCTAAAAGTGTTCAACTGTGATTTCACATTCATATTCACTTAGACTATTTCAATTCAGTTTAAAACTCCATTGGAGTACCGGAATGCATCCTTCTTCAGGCTGAACATTTCTCCTGTAATATTGCTTTGGGTAACACTACCGCATTCTGGCTTACTCTGCTAGATAAGGATATATTGGTGCCTGCTTCTTCACTCAGTTTCTGACCGAAAGTTCATTTACGCGCTCTTTGCTAAGAAACAGTCCCAAAGGAGATACTTTAGAAAAATACTTCAAAAGGATGGGTGAAAACAGTACGTTTCCAGGGACATTGTGCCTCTCCTCCTTTCAATAGTAATGAACATTGAAAGAGCGTTGAAAGTGCTCCAGTCACAGTTAGATGAAAACACGCCTTCTACAAAACATGCTATTCCACAGTGATTTCAAGGAATTCCTAACGTGTATACAAGCGAGAAAGCAACTTGGTGATGAACGCTCAAACCGTAGCTTCACATTGTGTGGGACATTCAAGAAACTGCTTCATTTCCAGTGATATTCTACAGAGTCCATGAATATACAACTGTTTTTCTTTGGATAGAAGAAATACTTTGGTGGAGCGTGTATGCATTGGGTAATTCACTGCATAGGGCTGCAGATTTAAGCTTCTATTCACCTATCCTGATGGCAGAACTGAAGGTCCGATGGCTTTCTCTATCAATCTATCCTCCAAACACGTATTTCTGAAAGGTATTCCAACAGACTTCAGAAAACAGTACTTTCCCGCTCGGGAAAAGCTCATTTCTTCCTCTAGTAAAGAGAGCTCTCTCTTAAGTAGATAAATGGTGAAGACAACTTTGGGGAGAAACTCACTATACATGAAGTGATTTTACTTCAGAGGAATTGAGAAAACTTCAGATTATTCACTGTTTACTAAGAGAGCGTGATGCGCTAAAAGTGTTCAACTGTGATTTCACATTCATATTCACTTAGACTATTTCAATTCACTTTAAAACTCCATTGGAGCATTCGGAATGCATCCTTCTTCAGGCTGAACATTTCTCCTGTAATATTGCTTTGGGTAACACTACCGCATTCTGGCTTACTCTGCTAGATAAGGATATATTGGTGCCTGCTTCTTCACTCAGTTTCTGACCGAAAGTTCATTTACGCGCTCTTTGCTAAGAAACAGTCCCAAAGGAGATACTTTAGAAAAATACTTCAAAAGGATGGGTGAAAACAGTACGTTTCCAGGGACATTGTGCCTCTCCTCCTTTCAATAGTAATGAACATTGAAAGAGCGTTGAAAGTGCTCCAGTCACAGTTAGATTAAAACACGCCTTCTACAAAACATGCTATTCCACAGTGATTTCAAGGAATTCCTAACGTGTATACAAGCGAGAAAGGAACTTGGTGATGAACGCTCAAACCGTAGCTTCACATTGTGTGGGACATTCAAGAAACTGCTTCATTTCCAGTGATATTCTACAGAGTCCATGAATATACAACTGTTTTTCTTTGGATAGAAGAAATACTTTGGTGGAGCGTGTATGCATTGGGTAATTCACTGCATAGGGCTGCAGATTTAAGCTTCTATTCACCTATCCTGATGGCAGAACTGAAGGTCCGATGGCTTTCTCTATCAATCTATCCTCCAAACACGTATTTCTGAAAGGTATTCCAACAGACTTCAGAAAACAGTACTTTCCCGCTCGGGAAAAGCTCATTTCTTCCTCTAGTAAAGAGAGCTCTCTCTTAAGTAGATAAATGGTGAAGACAACTTTGGGGAGAAACTCACTATACATGAAGTGATTTTACTTCAGAGGAATTTAGAAAACTTCAGATTATTCACTGTTTACTAAGAGAGCGTGATGCGCTAAAAGTGTTCAACTGTGATTTCACATTCATATTCACTTAGACTATTTCAATTCAGTTTAAAACTCCATTGGAGTACTCGGAATCCATCCTTCTTCAGGCTGAACATTTCTCCTGTAATATTGCTTTGGGTAACACTACCGCATTCTGGCTTACTCTGCTAGATAAGGATATATTGGTGCCTGCTTCTTCACTCAGTTTCTGACCGAAAGTTCATTTACGCGCTCTTTGCTAAGAAACAGTCCCAAAGGAGATACTTTAGAAAAATACTTCAAAAGGATGGGTGAAAACAGTACGTTTCCAGGGACATTGTGCCTCTCCTCCTTTCAATAGTAATGAACATTGAAAGAGCGTTGAAAGTGCTCCAGTCACAGTTAGATTAAAACACGCCTTCTACAAAACATGCTATTCCACAGTGATTTCAAGGAATTCCTAACGTGTATACAAGCGAGAAAGGAACTTGGTGATGAACGCTCAAACCGTAGCTTCACATTGTGTGGGACATTCAAGAAACTGCTTCATTTCCAGTGATATTCTACAGAGTCCATGAATATACAACTGTTTTTCTTTGGATAGAAGAAATACTTTGGTGGAGCGTGTATGCATTGGGTAATTCACTGCATAGGGCTGCAGATTTAAGCTTCTATTCACCTATCCTGATGGCAGAACTGAAGGTCCGATGGCTTTCTCTATCAATCTATCCTCCAAACACGTATTTCTGAAAGGTATTCCAACAGACTTCAGAAAACAGTACATTCCCGCTCGGGAAAAGCTCATTTCTTCCTCTAGTAAAGAGAGCTCTCTCTTAAGTAGATAAATGGTGAAGACAACTTTGGGGAGAAACTCACTATACATGAAGTGATTTTACTTCAGAGGAATTTAGAAAACTTCAGATTATTCACTGTTTACTAAGAGAGCGTGATGCGCTAAAAGTGTTCAACTGTGATTTCACATTCATATTCACTTAGACTATTTCAATTCAGTTTAAAACTCCATTGGAGTACCGGAATGCATCCTTCTTCAGGCTGAACATTTCTCCTGTAATATTGCTTTGGGTAACACTACCGCATTCTGGCTTACTCTGCTAGATAAGGATATATTGGTGCCTGCTTCTTCACTCAGTTTCTGACCGAAAGTTCATTTACGCGCTCTTTGCTAAGAAACAGTCCCAAAGGAGATATTTTAGAAAAATACTTCAAAAGGATGGGTGAAAACAGTACGTTTCCAGGGACATTGTGCCTCTCCTCCTTTCAATAGTAATGAACATTGAAAGAGCGTTGAAAGTGCTCCAGTCACAGTTAGATTAAAACACGCCTTCTACAAAACATGCTATTCCACAGTGATTTCAAGGAATTCCTAACGTGTATACAAGCGAGAAAGCAACTTGGTGATGAACGCTCAAACCGTAGCTTCACATTGTGTGGGACATTCAAGAAACTGCTTCATTTCCAGTGATATTCTACAGAGTCCATGAATATACAACTGTTTTTCTTTGGATAGAAGAAATACTTTGGTGGAGCGTGTATGCATTGGGTAATTCACTGCATAGGGCTGCAGATTTAAGCTTCTATTCACCTATCCTGATGGCAGAACTGAAGGTCCGATGGCTTTCTCTATCAATCTATCCTCCAAACACGTATTTCTGAAAGGTATTCCAACAGACTTCAGAAAACAGTACATTCCCGCTCGGGAAAAGCTCATTTCTTCCTCTAGTAAAGAGAGCTCTCTCTTAAGTAGATAAATGGTGAAGACAACTTTGGGGAGAAACTCACTATACATGAAGTGATTTTACTTCAGAGGAATTTAGAAAACTTCAGATTATTCACTGTTTACTAAGAGAGCGTGATGCGCTAAAAGTGTTCAACTGTGATTTCACATTCATATTCACTTAGACTATTTCAATTCAGTTTAAAACTCCATTGGAGTACCGGAATCCATCCTTCTTCAGGCTGAACATTTCTCCTGTAATATTGCTTTGGGTAACACTACCGCATTCTGGCTTACTCTGCTAGATAAGGATATATTGGTGCCTGCTTCTTCACTCAGTTTCTGACCGAAAGTTCATTTACGCGCTCTTTGCTAAGAAACAGTCCCAAAGGAGATACTTTAGAAAAATACTTCAAAAGGATGGGTGAAAACAGTACGTTTCCAGGGACATTGTGCCTCTCCTCCTTTCAATAGTAACGAACATTGAAAGAGCGTTGAAAGTGCTCCAGTCACAGTTAGATTAAAACACGCCTTCTACAAAACATGCTATTCCACAGTGATTTCAAGGAATTCCTAACGTGTATACAAGCGAGAAAGGAACTTGGTGATGAACGCTCAAACCGTAGCTTCACATTGTGTGGGACATTCAAGAAACTGCTTCATTTCCAGTGATATTCTACAGAGTCCATGAATATACAACTGTTTTTCTTTGGATAGAAGAAATACTTTGGTGGAGCGTGTATGCATTGGGTAATTCACTGCATAGGGCTGCAGATTTAAGCTTCTATTCACCTATCCTGATGGCAGAACTGAAGGTCCGATGGCTTTCTCTATCAATCTATCCTCCAAACACGTATTTCTGAAAGGTATTCCAACAGACTTCAGAAAACAGTACTTTCCCGCTCGGGAAAAGCTCATTTCTTCCTCTAGTAAAGAGAGCTCTCTCTTAAGTAGATAAATGGTGAAGACAACTTTGGGGAGAAACTCACTATACATGAAGTGATTTTACTTCAGAGGAATTTAGAAAACTTCAGATTATTCACTGTTTACTAAGAGAGCGTGATGCGCTAAAAGTGTTCAACTGTGATTTCACATTCATATTCACTTAGACTATTTCAATTCAGTTTAAAACTCCATTGGAGTACTCGGAATCCATCCTTCTTCAGGCTGAACATTTCTCCTGTAATATTGCTTTGGGTAACACTACCGCATTCTGGCTTACTCTGCTAGATAAGGATATATTGGTGCCTGCTTCTTCACTCAGTTTCTGACCGAAAGTTCATTTACGCGCTCTTTGCTAAGAAACAGTCCCAAAGGAGATACTTTAGAAAAATACTTCAAAAGGATGGGTGAAAACAGTACGTTTCCAGGGACATTGTGCCTCTCCTCCTTTCAATAGTAATGAACATTGAAAGAGCGTTGAAAGTGCTCCAGTCACAGTTAGATTAAAACACGCCTTCTACAAAACATGCTATTCCACAGTGATTTCAAGGAATTCCTAACGTGTATACAAGCGAGAAAGGAACTTGGTGATGAACGCTCAAACCGTAGCTTCACATTGTGTGGGACATTCAAGAAACTGCTTCATTTCCAGTGATATTCTACAGAGTCCATGAATATACAACTGTTTTTCTTTGGATAGAAGAAATACTTTGGTGGAGCGTGTATGCATTGGGTAATTCACTGCATAGGGCTGCAGATTTAAGCTTCTATTCACCTATCCTGATGGCAGAACTGAAGGTCCGATGGCTTTCTCTATCAATCTATCCTCCAAACACGTATTTCTGAAAGGTATTCCAACAGACTTCAGAAAACAGTACTTTCCCGCTCGGGAAAAGCTCATTTCTTCCTCTAGTAAAGAGAGCTCTCTCTTAAGTAGATAAATGGTGAAGACAACTTTGGGGAGAAACTCACTATACATGAAGTGATTTTACTTCAGAGGAATTGAGAAAACTTCAGATTATTCACTGTTTACTAAGAGAGCGTGATGCGCTAAAAGTGTTCAACTGTGATTTCACATTCATATTCACTTAGACTATTTCAATTCAGTTTAAAACTCCATTGGAGTACCGGAATGCATCCTTCTTCAGGCTGAACATTTCTCCTGTAATATTGCTTTGGGTAACACTACCGCATTCTGGCTTACTCTGCTAGATAAGGATATATTGGTGCCTGCTTCTTCACTCAGTTTCTGACCGAAAGTTCATTTACGCGCTCTTTGCTAAGAAACAGTCCCAAAGGAGATACTTTAGAAAAATACTTCAAAAGGATGGGTGAAAACAGTACGTTTCCAGGGACATTGTGCCTCTCCTCCTTTCAATAGTAATGAACATTGAAAGAGCGTTGAAAGTGCTCCAGTCACAGTTAGATGAAAACACGCCTTCTACAAAACATGCTATTCCACAGTGATTTCAAGGAATTCCTAACGTGTATACAAGCGAGAAAGGAACTTGGTGATGAACGCTCAAACCGTAGCTTCACATTGTGTGGGACATTCAAGAAACTGCTTCATTTCCAGTGATATTCTACAGAGTCCATGAATATACAACTGTTTTTCTTTGGATAGAAGAAATACTTTGGTGGAGCGTGTATGCATTGGGTAATTCACTGCATAGGGCTGCAGATTTAAGCTTCTATTCACCTATCCTGATGGCAGAACTGAAGGTCCGATGGCTTTCTCTATCAATCTATCCTCCAAACACGTATTTCTGAAAGGTATTCCAACAGACTTCAGAAAACAGTACTTTCCCGCTCGGGAAAAGCTCATTTCTTCCTCTAGTAAAGAGAGCTCTCTCTTAAGTAGATAAATGGTGAAGACAACTTTGGGGAGAAACTCACTATACATGAAGTGATTTTACTTCAGAGGAATTGAGAAAACTTCAGATTATTCACTGTTTACTAAGAGAGCGTGATGCGCTAAAAGTGTTCAACTGTGATTTCACATTCATATTCACTTAGACTATTTCAATTCAGTTTAAAACTCCATTGGAGTACCGGAATGCATCCTTCTTCAGGCTGAACATTTCTCCTGTAATATTGCTTTGGGTAACACTACCGCATTCTGGCTTACTCTGCTAGATAAGGATATATTGGTGCCTGCTTCTTCACTCAGTTTCTGACCGAAAGTTCATTTACGCGCTCTTTGCTAAGAAACAGTCCCAAAGGAGATACTTTAGAAAAATACTTCAAAAGGATGGGTGAAAACAGTACGTTTCCAGGGACATTGTGCCTCTCCTCCTTTCAATAGTAATGAACATTGAAAGAGCGTTGAAAGTGCTCCAGTCACAGTTAGATGAAAACACGCCTTCTACAAAACATGCTATTCCACAGTGATTTCAAGGAATTCCTAACGTGTATACAAGCGAGAAAGCAACTTGGTGATGAACGCTCAAACCGTAGCTTCACATTGTGTGGGACATTCAAGAAACTGCTTCATTTCCAGTGATATTCTACAGAGTCCATGAATATACAACTGTTTTTCTTTGGATAGAAGAAATACTTTGGTGGAGCGTGTATGCATTGGGTAATTCACTGCATAGGGCTGCAGATTTAAGCTTCTATTCACCTATCCTGATGGCAGAACTGAAGGTCCGATGGCTTTCTCTATCAATCTATCCTCCAAACACGTATTTCTGAAAGGTATTCCAACAGACTTCAGAAAACAGTACTTTCCCGCTCGGGAAAAGCTCATTTCTTCCTCTAGTAAAGAGAGCTCTCTCTTAAGTAGATAAATGGTGAAGACAACTTTGGGGAGAAACTCACTATACATGAAGTGATTTTACTTCAGAGGAATTTAGAAAACTTCAGATTATTCACTGTTTACTAAGAGAGCGTGATGCGCTAAAAGTGTTCAACTGTGATTTCACATTCATATTCACTTAGACTATTTCAATTCAGTTTAAAACTCCATTGGAGTACCGGAATGCATCCTTCTTCAGGCTGAACATTTCTCCTGTAATATTGCTTTGGGTAACACTACCGCATTCTGGCTTACTCTGCTAGATAAGGATATATTGGTGCCTGCTTCTTCACTCAGTTTCTGACCGAAAGTTCATTTACGCGCTCTTTGCTAAGAAACAGTCCCAAAGGAGATACTTTAGAAAAATACTTCAAAAGGATGGGTGAAAACAGTACGTTTCCAGGGACATTGTGCCTCTCCTCCTTTCAATAGTAATGAACATTGAAAGAGCGTTGAAAGTGCTCCAGTCACAGTTAGATTAAAACACGCCTTCTACAAAACATGCTATTCCACAGTGATTTCAAGGAATTCCTAACGTGTATACAAGCGAGAAAGCAACTTGGTGATGAACGCTCAAACCGTAGCTTCACATTGTGTGGGACATTCAAGAAACTGCTTCATTTCCAGTGATATTCTACAGAGTCCATGAATATACAACTGTTTTTCTTTGGATAGAAGAAATACTTTGGTGGAGCGTGTATGCATTGGGTAATTCACTGCATAGGGCTGCAGATTTAAGCTTCTATTCACCTATCCTGATGGCAGAACTGAAGGTCCGATGGCTTTCTCTATCAATCTATCCTCCAAACACGTATTTCTGAAAGGTATTCCAACAGACTTCAGAAAACAGTACTTTCCCGCTCGGGAAAAGCTCATTTCTTCCTCTAGTAAAGAGAGCTCTCTCTTAAGTAGATAAATGGTGAAGACAACTTTGGGGAGAAACTCACTATACATGAAGTGATTTTACTTCAGAGGAATTTAGAAAACTTCAGATTATTCACTGTTTACTAAGAGAGCGTGATGCGCTAAAAGTGTTCAACTGTGATTTCACATTCATATTCACTTAGACTATTTCAATTCAGTTTAAAACTCCATTGGAGTACTGGAATCCATCCTTCTTCAGGCTGAACATTTCTCCTGTAATATTGCTTTGGGTAACACTACCGCATTCTGGCTTACTCTGCTAGATAAGGATATATTGGTGCCTGCTTCTTCACTCAGTTTCTGACCGAAAGTTCATTTACGCGCTCTTTGCTAAGAAACAGTCCCAAAGGAGATACTTTAGAAAAATACTTCAAAAGGATGGGTGAAAACAGTACGTTTCCAGGGACATTGTGCCTCTCCTCCTTTCAATAGTAACGAACATTGAAAGAGCGTTGAAAGTGCTCCAGTCACAGTTAGATGAAAACACGCCTTCTACAAAACATGCTATTCCACAGTGATTTCAAGGAATTCCTAACGTGTATACAAGCGAGAAAGCAACTTGGTGATGAACGCTCAAACCGTAGCTTCACATTGTGTGGGACATTCAAGAAACTGCTTCATTTCCAGTGATATTCTACAGAGTCCATGAATATACAACTGTTTTTCTTTGGATAGAAGAAATACTTTGGTGGAGCGTGTATGCATTGGGTAATTCACTGCATAGGGCTGCAGATTTAAGCTTCTATTCACCTATCCTGATGGCAGAACTGAAGGTCCGATGGCTTTCTCTATCAATCTATCCTCCAAACACGTATTTCTGAAAGGTATTCCAACAGACTTCAGAAAACAGTACTTTCCCGCTCGGGAAAAGCTCATTTCTTCCTCTAGTAAAGAGAGCTCTCTCTTAAGTAGATAAATGGTGAAGACAACTTTGGGGAGAAACTCACTATACATGAAGTGATTTTACTTCAGAGGAATTTAGAAAACTTCAGATTATTCACTGTTTACTAAGAGAGCGTGATGCGCTAAAAGTGTTCAACTGTGATTTCACATTCATATTCACTTAGACTATTTCAATTCAGTTTAAAACTCCATTGGAGTACTGGAATCCATCCTTCTTCAGGCTGAACATTTCTCCTGTAATATTGCTTTGGGTAACACTACCGCATTCTGGCTTACTCTGCTAGATAAGGATATATTGGTGCCTGCTTCTTCACTCAGTTTCTGACCGAAAGTTCATTTACGCGCTCTTTGCTAAGAAACAGTCCCAAAGGAGATACTTTAGAAAAATACTTCAAAAGGATGGGTGAAAACAGTACGTTTCCAGGGACATTGTGCCTCTCCTCCTTTCAATAGTAACGAACATTGAAAGAGCGTTGAAAGTGCTCCAGTCACAGTTAGATGAAAACACGCCTTCTACAAAACATGCTATTCCACAGTGATTTCAAGGAATTCCTAACGTGTATACAAGCGAGAAAGCAACTTGGTGATGAACGCTCAAACCGTAGCTTCACATTGTGTGGGACATTCAAGAAACTGCTTCATTTCCAGTGATATTCTACAGAGTCCATGAATATACAACTGTTTTTCTTTGGATAGAAGAAATACTTTGGTGGAGCGTGTATGCATTGGGTAATTCACTGCATAGGGCTGCAGATTTAAGCTTCTATTCACCTATCCTGATGGCAGAACTGAAGGTCCGATGGCTTTCTCTATCAATCTATCCTCCAAACACGTATTTCTGAAAGGTATTCCAACAGACTTCAGAAAACAGTACTTTCCCGCTCGGGAAAAGCTCATTTCTTCCTCTAGTAAAGAGAGCTCTCTCTTAAGTAGATAAATGGTGAAGACAACTTTGGGGAGAAACTCACTATACATGAAGTGATTTTACTTCAGAGGAATTTAGAAAACTTCAGATTATTCACTGTTTACTAAGAGAGCGTGATGCGCTAAAAGTGTTCAACTGTGATTTCACATTCATATTCACTTAGACTATTTCAATTCAGTTTAAAACTCCATTGGAGTACCGGAATCCATCCTTCTTCAGGCTGAACATTTCTCCTGTAATATTGCTTTGGGTAACACTACCGCATTCTGGCTTACTCTGCTAGATAAGGATATATTGGTGCCTGCTTCTTCACTCAGTTTCTGACCGAAAGTTCATTTACGCGCTCTTTGCTAAGAAACAGTCCCAAAGGAGATACTTTAGAAAAATACTTCAAAAGGATGGGTGAAAACAGTACGTTTCCAGGGACATTGTGCCTCTCCTCCTTTCAATAGTAATGAACATTGAAAGAGCGTTGAAAGTGCTCCAGTCACAGTTAGATGAAAACACGCCTTCTACAAAACATGCTATTCCACAGTGATTTCAAGGAATTCCTAACGTGTATACAAGCGAGAAAGCAACTTGGTGATGAACGCTCAAACCGTAGCTTCACATTGTGTGGGACATTCAAGAAACTGCTTCATTTCCAGTGATATTCTACAGAGTCCATGAATATACAACTGTTTTTCTTTGGATAGAAGAAATACTTTGGTGGAGCGTGTATGCATTGGGTAATTCACTGCATAGGGCTGCAGATTTAAGCTTCTATTCACCTATCCTGATGGCAGAACTGAAGGTCCGATGGCTTTCTCTATCAATCTATCCTCCAAACACGTATTTCTGAAAGGTATTCCAACAGACTTCAGAAAACAGTACTTTCCCGCTCGGGAAAAGCTCATTTCTTCCTCTAGTAAAGAGAGCTCTCTCTTAAGTAGATAAATGGTGAAGACAACTTTGGGGAGAAACTCACTATACATGAAGTGATTTTACTTCAGAGGAATTGAGAAAACTTCAGATTATTCACTGTTTACTAAGAGAGCGTGATGCGCTAAAAGTGTTCAACTGTGATTTCACATTCATATTCACTTAGACTATTTCAATTCAGTTTAAAACTCCAT